>NC_045610.1:42120507-42720507 GCF_009762305.2 Zalophus californianus | reverse complement strand
GTGTCCACTATGAATGTTACACATAGAAAATTAGAATATGAGCTGGAAAGAAAAAGTCATAGAAGTCCTAATATTTTCTTCATGCTGCCAAACTTGAAGACCACTCTTCCAGACCAGTGATACCCATTCAGACAAAGGAAGGCATTTGGGAATCAGCCTGCTCGTCTCCCCTAGAGAAAACAAATGGAACCAAACAACAAAAACTAGATTTTAGGGAGCACCTGTTTCATGGTCTCCCAGTTCCTGGAAAAACTATAGGCCAGAGCATGGGGCACCTGGGTGGCTCAGTGGGTTAAACGTCTGGCTCTTGATTTTGGCTCAGGTCATGATCTCAGGGTTGTGAGACTGAGCCCCACTTGGGGCTCAGTGCTGGGTGTGGAGCCTGCTTAAGATTCTCTCTCTCTCTCCCCCTGCCCCTCTCCCCCTCCCCGTCCTCCCCCCACCCAATCTCACGGGCATGCATGCTCTCTCTCTAAAAAACAAACAAAAAACTGTAGGCCAGAACACTGTTGAGGCAAATAGGCATCATTAACCACCAGGGGGTAAACCAAATACGAAACAAACTCAATTAATGATGTAATTAAACTAACAGTAATTTATAATTAAAAAGCCAGAACGGTAGCCACTGGAAGCTCGGGAGTAGATGCAGCAACCCTGACGAAACCCTGATGACCCAGTGTCCCTCCCCAAAAATGGCCAGAATTCCTGTTCCTTTCAGTGTATAGGTCCAGTAGGTGCTTGGCTCAGTGGCCAAAAATGCAGTAACAGCCAGCCATCTATAAACGGCTGAATTTATTTCCTCAGCCAATTCCTTTTTTTTTTTTTAAAGCATGTTAGAGATTTTTTTATTTATTCATTTGCGAGAGAGACAGAGAGAGAGCAAGCAGGGGGAGAGGCAGAGGGAGAGGGAGAAGCAGACTCCCCACCGAGCAAGGAGCCCGATGTGGGACTCGATTCCAGGACCCGGGATCACGACCCGAGCCGAAGGCAGAGGCTCAACGACTGAGCCACGCAGGCACCCTTTCCTCAGCCAATTCTAATCATGGGCTAAGTTTTGTTTCTTTTTCTTTCTTTTTTTTAATATTATATTTATTTGACAGAGACACAGTGAGAGAGGGAACACAAGCAGGGGGAGTGGGAGAGGGAGAAGCAGGCTTCCCGCTGAGCAGGGAGCCCGATGCGGGGCTCGATCCCAGGACCCTGGGATCATGACCTGAGCCGAAAGTAGACGCTCAATGACTGAGCCACCCAGGTGCCCCTAAGTTTTGTTTCTAAATACTACATTTAAATAACCCTGAAAAGCTCATTCAGTAGGGTTTCAGTAAGTTTCACTTAAAAGGATAGTCTCTTGGAAAGCACACTGTGTGCTCGTAAGAATTCAAGAAAGGGCTGGAAAATCAAAATCACTTCTGGGTCCATCACTGCTCTAGATCCGGCTAGGGAGAAGTCCCCAGCATGTGGGCTGTGGAGTGTCCTCACCGCCAGAAACCTGTTGTTGTTGTTGTTGTTGTTTTAAGTATAGTTGACACAGAGTGTTACATTAGTATCAAATGCACGACCTAGTGACTTGACAAGTTTATACATTATGCTATGTTCGCAAGTGTAACTACCATCTGTCCTGTTACATCACTATCACAAGATCATTGACTAAGTCTATTCCTTATGCTGAGCCTTTTATTCCTGAGCCTTACCCATTCCATAATTGGAAACCTGTATCTCCCACTTCCCTTCACCCATTTTGCCCAACCTTCCACCCCCCCCCCCCAAAAAAGAACCTGTTGATCTTAAAAATGTGGGAGGAGACCTTGTACTAAAGCTGGGAAACACTCGGCTACATCTTTCTTGATGCCCACCTTGAAACAGGTAGGAATTTGGCTACAGAGGATTCACAGGGGCTAGGGGACTGCAGTTGGAACAGGGTTTTCCAAAAAGGCAACAGGGCTTCTGCCTCCTGGGCTTAGCTTATGTGACCTTGGACAAGTCCCTAAAACCTTTCTGAGCTTCAGTTTTCTCGCCAGTGGAATGAGACCTGTCTCCTAGATTGTCATGAGGATGTGTGTATGTGAGGTGCTTCTCCCCTTCTCCTGGCCGTGTCAGCTGGAGACACACACACACACACACACCCCTCCCCTGGGTACCTACTGCAAGGACTCGGGGGCTGTGCAGAGGTGCAAGGGCGTTGTGCCCTCCTCAGACAACACGTTGGCCTTGGCACCGAAGGTCAGCAGCAGCTGCACACAGTCAGACTGGGCCCGGGCACAGGCCTCATGCAAGGCTGCCCGGCCCCCAACCCGGGCATCCAGCTCAGCTCCCTGCCGGATCAGGTGGCGGGCACAGTCAATGTAGCCTCGGGCAGCAGCGATGGTGAGGGGCGCCGTTTGCTTCGTCTTGGGGGTCAGCACCCAGAACCCTGGGAAGAGCAGGTAGGGTCGGGGAATGGTGTGTGAGACTCCCAGGGCAGGCCCTGACCGTGGCCGTCCCTTTGCACCCTTGGCCTAAGCACGAATCGTGCCAGGCTGTAGCTATGGGGAGGGGCTAAGCAATCAAGCCCTGAACTTGAAGTGTATATTGGAACAGCCTTTTATTTATTTATTTATTTATTTATTTATTTATTTATTTATTTATTTATTTATTTATTTATTTAAAGATTTTATTTATTTGAGAGAGAGCACAAGCAGGGTGAGCAGCAGGCAGATGGAGAGGGAGAAACAGGCTCCCTGCTGAGCAAGGAGCCCAATGCGGCGCTCAATCCCAGGACCCTGGGATCATGACCTGAGCCAAAGGCAGACGCTTAACTGACTGAGCCACCCAGGCGTCCCTGGAATAGCCTTTTAGAACGGTTTGTCAATCTGTAACAAAACAGTATGTGTGTCATAGAAGAAAAAAAAAGGTAATTGCTCTTTCAAATCACAGGGGCAATTGAAGAGAGTTAATCCTGTTAAGGAAACCTCTGGGTCTTTGAGCTCCTGATGGATTCCTTGGTTCTTGTTCACTAGGGTGTTCTGGCGTTGGGGGTGGGTTTGAGTTATGCATAGGAGGGCCTGGGGCTGAGCTTGGGAATGACCAAGTAGCCTAGTTTGGAGTTCTAGGATATTCCTGGGGCAGATGGCGGAGAGGAGGGTGGAAGTGGGGGAAAGGTGGAAGGGAGAATAAGAGGTGGGGGTGGGGAAAGGAAGAGCTGGGTGAGCGGCTGATCTTGGGACTAGTGTTGGATCTAAATTGTAGAAGTGGCCAAGGACTTGTTTAAAGAATATAGATGCCTAATATCCAACTGTTTAAGTTGTTTGCATTATGGTGAAGTAAATTCCTGGGTTTGTCAAATTTCGGGTAAAGCATGTTTTGTTTTGTATTAGGATTGAAATTAAGGCCAAGTTCCATTTGGGGGATGACAGACATACTGCAGGACAAGACCAAAATACCTTGGGTAGGGTTACATCTCTAACAGTTAAAGCCCAGCAGGAATCTGGACCTTGCAGTGACTGTGAGAACGTAACTCTCCAAGGATTTGGAGCCCCCAGATCCATGAGTGGGGCTTGGGGCAATCTCTGCCAGTCTTAAGAGCAGGGTGATCTCAGTTGAGGTATTTGGTTTACGTGGACAAACCTACTGGTCAGAATAGAGCCTAAGGAAATTATCTGCTAAGTACACAAAGATGTTCATCATAATGCTATTACAACTAATTTTACAAAAAAGGAACCCAATCTACCCAGTCTATTTGGGACCTAGTTATATAAATCATGGCACCCCCCATACCATATAATTTATGCACTGTGGGGACAGGGTGCCTGGGTGGCTCAGTCGGTTAGGTGTCCCACTCTTGATTTTGGCTCAGGTCATGATCTTGGGGTCCTGAGTCCCACATTGGACTCCATGCTCAGTGGGGAGTCTTCTAGAGACTCTCTCTCTCCTTCCCCCTCTGCCCCTCCCCACTGCACACACACACTCTCTCTCTCAAATTAAAAAAAATATTTATTATGTGGGGATGCCTGGCTGGCTCCATTGGTGGAGCACGCGACCCTTGATCTCAGGTTTGTGAGTTCAAGTCCCACTTGGGTGTAGAGATTACTTGAAAATAAAATCTTACTTATTTTTAATTTTTAATTTATTTTATTTCAAGTGGGCTCCACACCCAGTGTGGGGCTTGAACTCACGACCCTGAGATGAAGAGTCACATGCTCTACCGAGTGAGCCAGCCAGGTGCCCCTTAAAAAATATATATATATATATATATGTATATATATTTATTTACATAGATGTATTCAGAGAGAATATTGCATTAGAATATAACTGTATTGCTGTGTAATTGATATGTTAATATAATTTTAATTCTGAAAAGACATACAAACCACTACGCCTCCTCTCTGCGGAGGAGGGAACTAGAATGGGTGTGGAAAGCAGTGGTCTAGTCTGGGTTCTGGAGGGAGGGGATGGGGCCAAGTCTCCCCCCCATCCCCACCCTCTCCTCCCTCCGCCCCCTTCTGCCCCCCCCTCCCCCCCGGGTGCTCCCTACCCTGTTCAGCTGACCAGGCCAGCTGGTTGCTCACAGTCTCCACAATCATGTTGGCAGCGTCTTCCTCTTGGAACAGGGCTTGGACCTGGCGCAGGTCACCGGAGAACAGAGCGTTGTGCACGGCTGGGTCTCGGCAGCAGCGGCGCGGCCTGGTGAGGCGGGCCCGGGCACTGGGGGGGCACCTTTGGCTGCGGCACTGCTGGGCCGCGGCCCGCCGCCGGTCCTCCCACTCCAGCCACTCCCGCTGGAGCCGGAGAGCCCGCCGCGTGGAGGAGGTGAACGGGAAGGTCTCCTCTGCCATGGGGAGGGGCGCTGGGGGGCTGGGCGGCGGCAGCTGGGCAGAGCCGGGTTCCCCCAGCCCGACTACCCCCCGTGTTCTGAGCAGCCGCCCTGCCCCTCCCTCGTAACCCGGCCAGAGGAGCAGCTGAGGCTATAAATAGGTCCTTGGCCGGCCTGGTAAACGCTGTTTGCCCAGAGTCATGATCCTGGTGCAGAGAAGGTATTGGGCCAACCCCCGCCCCCCCCCCCCCAGCCCAGGGCCAAGGCCAACCCCTGCCCCTGCTGATGCCCTCCCAAGGGGGCAGCAGCAGGAACCCCAGGGTCGGCATCCTCCCACTTGCCTGGAGGGAGCATCTTGGGTTGGCAAGGTCCAAGGGGAGTGAAACAGTCGATCTGGGAGATGGGCAGGGCAGGAAGAGCCAGAGTCCCCCAGCCTCTCAGCTGTTGGCTGGAAGGCGGACCCCAGCCCAGGAAATAAGGGCAGGCAGAGACGGGTCCAAACAGCTCTTCCGGTGTCTGCAGTAGTCCGGGTAACTGCGCATGTGTGCACCGGGCTTTACGCCAAGGACATCACCTTCATATCCGTCCTCACTCCAAGAGCCATACTTCCTGGCTCCCTGAGGGTAGAAAGCTTGGTTTTGACCATAAAGTACACAATCAGGCTAATGATCACAGTGGAGCACCTCTGAAATGGGTGCTTTTGTGTCCGTCTTAAGCATGAGGAACTTAGGCTTAACAAGGTCACGGCTTGTGAGCGGCGGAGCCAGGACTAGTACCCCAGCTGGTCAGACGGCATAGATGGGGCACTTTGGCTCATGCTGCCGTGGCCACCTGAGGGTGGCCAGTGGTGAGAGCCTCTCCGCGCCCTCCTAGCAGGACAGCGCGGCCTCTAGAAACTGCCCGCCACGAATCTCGTGTCTCTCGTGTCCCTCCACCCCCCGAGCTCCTGAAACGGCTCACCTGCCTGCCTTAGGAAGGCCGAGGGGTTGACCTGGCAACTCTGGGGACTCTGACCGAAGAAACCTTCAAAAGCCACAAACCCATTCAGTCTCAGGAGAAAGCAGCTCTGCTTCCAGGAGCCTCTAGGGGGAGGAATGAGGCCATGAAATAGCCCTGGCTGATGCTCGGCGGAGCCCGGGAAGGGAAGGGGTGGGCGGAGGGGGGATGCTAGCCCCCGGGGGCCTCGGAAGCTCTCCTACCCCCCCCCCCCCCGACCTCACCCAGTGTGCGGGCGGGCAGCCCCTCATCCCCTCAGGGTCGGCCTGGTCTGTGTCCACCAGCGCGGCGGGCTCTCCTGGCCCCTCTGCCCGCCCCACTTCCTCCCCTCCCTGGTTCTGCAGCCACCCCTGCGCAGTGACCTCGGACTTCTTCCTCTCCCTGGTCCCCTCACGCAAACAAGCTCCAGCTCCCATTGTCACATTATCAGTCACCCTCTCAGTGCCCCTCACTGGGACCAGCCCAGCCTCCTGCTGTTCCTTTCTCTGGCCACAGCCTCTCGGCTCTGCCACCCGGGTGGAAGGATCTGTCTAAAACGGTTCATTTCCTAGCTTGAAAACTTCTGCTGACTTCCAACATCACCCCTCTCCGGGTAAGCCCGATGCCTCAGCTCAGGGCCTCATGTCACGTGGCATTCTCCTGGCGGCTCCTCAGCCTTCCCGGCCATGCCCGATCGGTGCTCCAGGAGGACTGCACATGTACTTTGTGAAGGGCCTATCCCAATGTGCTGTGGACAGAAGTCCGCCCTGCTGGATGTGGGCTCCAGAGCAGGACCTGAATTTAGTCAGCTGGGTCTCTGCAACCCAGCAGGGCCTGGCACACTGTAGGTCTTGATGTGGTGTTTAGGAGCGCTTGGCTCGTCGCAGGCGGGCCCCTTGTGTGTAGGGCATTGAGTGAGGGCCCTTGTTCTCTGCCAGAGCAAACACTCATCTGCCTGCCCAAGTGGGTGGCAGCAGCCTGGGCTGCTTCCGGCACTGCCCCTACCCTGCTGTTCACCCACTCTGGCCCCAGCTTCTTGGTGGTATTCCAGGGTGGGGGATCCCAGAGGGAGGGATGAGATCATGCACAGCAAGGTCTTCGAGATCCTCAGAGAAAGGCGCCTCTATAAATGCAGCTGTGATTAACCCTGTTGGAACCCATTTGGTGTTTTAATTGCCCCGCCAACGGCCTGACTGAGCACCCACAGCTGAGTTCCCAGGGTTGGGAGCTGACAAGGCTGGGTGGGGCAGAGGGGCCAAGGTGGGGTGGGCGTCCCCTTCTGAGGCGCACAGCAGCCATGACGTGTGGGGTGCACGGCTGTGTTGACCTCCCCAGCCTCTCTGCAGCCTTCTTGTCTGTCATATGCGCCTGAAGGTACCCTGACTACAACCCAGTCCCCAGAGATAGCCTGTGTTCTGTCTCCTCTCCTTAGCTTCCTGAGGGCAGAAAAAGGAGGCTTTTACTCCAACCCACACACGAACCCACAGGGAACCCAGGTCTAGTGATAGAACAATGCTAGGTGATTGGATTCCCCACCCTGCCTTCTGGGAGCTGAGCCTGTAGGGTGATGAAGCACACAAGATGCCAGGACCCTGGTCAGGACTGTGAGAAGCAGAGATCAGGGCTCAAGGGCGTTGAGTGGGGAATGGTAGTGCGGGCCAGGGGCATGGGGTGGTTTAGGGGCAGAAAGACCGTACGGTGTAGATGGGCTGTGGCCCAGATCTGAGCTGCATCGGCAGAGCTGGGGAACTAGCAGTGGGTAGAAGAGATAGAAGTGCTCCATCTGTTCAGGTAAGAGGGTTGCTAGTGAATTAGCCCCTTCTTGCTCCTGGGTTTGGAACACAAAAGCCTTCTCAAACAGGGCCCCACTAACTAATAGCCTGCTGAACATGGAATTCTTCCAGCACTTACTCACTTCAGCTTTGAGACGGTGATCCAGGGCGTCAGGCTTTCTTTGGGAAGAAAGAGATGAGCATCCTTCCCCAGAGCAGTACCCAAGCCCATTGGAGGCCTCGGACTCACAGCCCCTTAGGGAAGGCTGGGGCTGAGGCAAGGGAGGCTGCTGGTCAAACTAGGGTCTTTAACCCACACCCCCTCAACCACGAGTTGGGGGATAATTCCTTTCCTCCTTTCATCCCAGAAAGGAAAACAAGGTTGGCGACTCGGTATAATTACGCCTTTTACACCCCGCACACGCCCCTTGTCCAACTCTGGTCTGAAAGGTGGCACAGCAAAGCTACACTGACGAGCAGCTGCTTGGCCACACGGCAAAGTGGCACTGGGTTACCACCCAACGCATAGGACGGTACCCATGAGTCCAGACGGATATAAATGTAGGACTAAGAAATGAGGAAGAATTCCAAATAATCTATACAGATATTCTGTCCTTAGAGAGGGTGGAACATAACTCCTTGTTTGTTAAGTGTGGGCTGCACCTAGTGACTTCCTTCCAAAGAGGACAGCATGAAGAGGGAGAAAAAGCACATCTACCGTGGAGAAACCTGACAGATGCTACTTCAGCCTAGGTCATCAAGGTCAACATCAACCCTTGGTGTGTGACGAGAATATACCTTCCTTGGTGGCCTTCCTCGGCAAAACACATAACCCCGGTCTCATCTTTCTTTAAGGAGACAGATTCCAATAGAGGGCATTCTGGAACATGCCTGACCCGTACTCTTTGCAGCTATCAGAGTCGTGAAAAACGAGGAAAGCCTGAGGAAATGCCAGAGCCAAGAGGAGCCTAAGAAGGCAGGGCAACTAAATAGAATGTGGGGTCCTGGAACAGAAAAAGGACGACAGGGAAACTGTATACATCTGAATAAAGCATGAAGTTCGGTTCATAGTAATGCGCCAACACTGGCTGGTTAGTTGCAAGCAGTGTGCGTCCTAGTATAAGAGGCTAATGACAGAGGAAACTGGGTGTGGGGTATATAGGAACTCCTTGGATTATATTGCAATAATTCTGTAAATCTAAAACTGTCTAAAAGGAAAGTTTATGAAGAGAGAGAGAGAGAAGGAAAACGAGCACCTTGGCTCTGCCCCAGCCAAAGCACCACCGGCAAGACAGATGGACAAGGAGCAGGGGTGGGTGGAAAGGAGAGCAGGAGGCGAGTGAAGTAGGCAGCTGCTTTATTTCCGAACAAGATGCCGCAGCCCCAGCCCCGCCCCCGCACCTGGGAACCTGAGCACAGGTGAGCTGGGCAGCTGCAGGCCTCTCGAGACAAAGCAGAGGGAAGTCTGAGAGTGTTCCTCCCCTGACCAGAGGGACAGGTCGCCACGGCTGTGGTGTGACTCCTCAGCTGTCCAAGGAATAGGGAGTAAAGGGATTGGGGTCCTCTAAAGTCAAGGGGAGGCCGGAGGGGGCCACACCTTCCCTGTTGGCAGGAGGAAAAGGAACAACAGCTGCATCCAAAGGCTTGGAGGACAGTAGAGCAGAAGGGCCATCCTTGGGCTGAGTTCTGGAATGCCAAAAGAAGACCCAAGGTGAGAGCAGTGTAGAATCGGAGGGTCGAGGGCGTTCCTAGGGTAGGCATCCAGGGTAGGGGCAGCCATAGTCCTGAGCTTTGTTTATTCTCCCATCATGCTGGGCTTCCTCTCTCCTTGGGACTCAATCAGACACAACCAGAGCCTTGCCTGGGTGCCAAGAGGCTGGCTGCTCACGGTGGGGGCCTTGTCGTGGGGCAGTCCCAGCTGCCGGTCCCACAGAAGAAGTCCTCAGGGAGCTCACTCAGGAGTCCATCCAGGTCATCTGCAGGGGGACGTGGAGAGGGTAGACAGAACTAGTGACAAAGTTAGGGTTCCACAGGACTCAGATCCAGAGCTCCTGCCTTTCAGGGGGGCCTGGACCTGGCTGCATAGTTGGGGAGGTAGCTCCCCCTGGGCAGTGGTGACTGGGCTAACAGGCCCGACACTGGCCTGACTCCCATCTTCCCTCTGCTTCCCCCACACGCACATACTACAAAAGACAGGGACAAAAATGCCTGGGCCTTTCTGTCAAGAAGGACACTCCTCTTGGCCTTGGTGATACCCCTCTTTCCATCCAGAGGCATAGCGCTTGAGTAGATAGGCTTCAGAGGTCCACTAGTGCAACGTGCTCATTGGACAGAGGAAGACAAAAGGCCGGGAAAAGCCATGAGACACATTCAGAATCACGGCATCCATTAATCTGGTTTCTCACTCGAAGAGGGCGAGACATCAGCCCCTTCCCCAGTGGGCCTTCCTGGGTGTGTGGAATGAAAGTAACTGTCCCTGACTGCAGTTCTCAGCTGGGTGCTTATGTCTGAGAACTTGGAAATAGAGCTGACCTCAGCAATCCCTGCTGGTACTATTACTGTTAACAATAGCAGCTACCACTCGCTGAGCGCATGCTCAGGGCCACACCTGCCATACTTGTCCCTTTCAGTCCTCACAGTATCCTTCGCAGGGCATGGTTCTTCCTGTTACCATCCCCACTTTATCTGAGAGAACGAGTTTAAAGAGGTCAGACAGCCTGCCCGTGGGGAGCATACTCAAGCTCCATCTGATGCCAGAGTCACAGCTCCCAAGAGAAGTCGCGCGTGAGGGACGGGCTCAGGCAGCCCATGGAGTCAGAAGAACTAGGCACCACCCCTGCAGAAGCCAGCTTCCAGTCTGGCACAGAGCACCTGACAAACACGCTGCTGGAAGTCCATTTGCTGGCATTCAAAATTTAATTAACGTGCCCAGCACTGTACTTGGGGAAGTAAGACTGGAATTTGATTGTAACAACAAAAGGTGATGGGGCGCCTGGGTGGCTCAGTCGGTTGGGCATCCGACTCTTGATTTTGGCTCAGGTCATGATCTTGGGGTCCTGAGATCAAGCCACACGTTCAGCTCCGCGCTCAGCGGGGAGTCTGCTTGAGATTCTCTCTCTTCCGTTCCCTCTGCCCCTCCCCCGCCTCAAATAAATAAATAAATCTTAAAAAAAAAGTGCCTCTCACTAGCTACACTATGACTGTTTGGGGAAACTTGATGTTAAATGAAGGGGAATGAGCAGACAGTGTGAGCCTAAGAAACTGGGAATCAGAGTAAGAGCAAGTATTGGTGTTTCCCAGCCCTGTCCAACCACCACTAGTGGTTACCTGCTTGGCAAGTCTGTCCCTACAACGGAGATGTGACACCAGCCACAATATTCTACAGGCAACTCTCCTCACTTATTTCATGACCACCAGCAACCTTCTGATGATGGTTTGGCTTGTCAGCCAGCTTACTTATAAGGAACGAGTGCAACATTCCAGAGGAGATTCCAGCATAAGGGGTACTTTTTCATAGGCTGTAAGTAAATGGGCTTTGTGGTTTATCCATTGGTCTAATGTGAATTTGGTTAATGTGAGACACTTACCCATAATCCCATGAACTTGGGGGCCAGACAGGGTTGAATTTATGGAATCAAAAAGCTAAGGATCAGACTGGGACTGTGCTAGCTTCACTTGGGTGATGCTGTCTCCCGAGGAACAACCGGACAGGTACGTTTTTGGGCTTCTCGGGTCTGTATCTTGGTCCCACCCTAACCACATGGAGGTTTGACTCCTCAGCACTGCCTGAAGGGTATCTGAGCTTAGTCAGGATGGGGAAATCAGCCCCCAGAAGACCCAAGGTGAGGCACAAGGATGGTGCCAGTCCATCTCGTCCTTGTGGCTAACCACATGGTCTGGAAATGGGGGAGACCTGTGGCTCCCACTGTATTTGCTTTACGTGGCCCCTGTCACACTGCTAATTAGTCTGTGGCCTACAGCCTTGCCAGAAAAGATACCACATCTGATTTCTGTAAGATTCTGTAAGACCCAAAGATTCACAGAAGGAGGGAAAAGATGCAGCCAGATTCTCCTGGCTGTGCTATCCAAGAGGGAATAGAAGGAGAACTGTTTTTGCTCCTGGGTGGGCTGACTGCCTTACCTGCTTCTGGGAGTTCTTCCTCAGGGGATGCCACTGCCTCTGCATTCTCTGCTGTTCTGAAGCCTTTTCCAAACTTTGCAATCTCATGATGGAGGCTGCCAGGGAAGCTTCCTGGGTTCTGGGGACAGAGAGCCTGGTTACTAATGCCCTTGCCTCTGACATCCCTCTGGACAGTTCCGTGTCCACCCAGACAACCTCAAAGGAATAGGTAGGGGTTCAGGAAAGATACAACAGAGGAGTGTGGCAGAGGCCAGTAACCCAGGGGAGGGAGCTGAAATACCAAACACCCCAAACAGCAGATAATTAAAAACACAAAAAACTTTTTTGGGTGATTTTCTTTCCTAATTCTGTTGGTATCTGGTGTTTTAGGAAATCTATATACAGCTAGAACAGAGTGAAGAGGCCATTCAGAAATATGGTGAGGATTTAGCCTGGGATTAAAAATGAGCTCTGAGGGGCACCTGGGTGGCTCCGTTGGTTAAGCGTCCAACTCTTGATTTTGGCTCAGGTCATGATCTCAGGGGTTGTGAGATTGGGCCCCATGTTGGGCTCATGCACTGGGTATGGAGCCTGCTTAAGATTCTCTCTCTCTCTCTCTCTGTCCCTCCTCTACTAAAAAAAATAAAAAGAAGAAAAGCTTTTAACAATCTGCACACTAGGGGCGCCTGGGTGGCTCAGTCATTAAGCGTCTGCCTTCGGCTCAGGTCACGATCCCAGGACCCTGGGATCGAGCCCCACATTGGGCTCCCTGCTCAGCGGGAAGCCTGCTTCTCCCTCTCCCACTCCCCCTGCTTGTGTTCCCTCTCTCGCTGTGTCTGTCTCTGTCAAATAAATAAATACAATCTAAAAAACAAAAAACCAACAATCCACACACTAGCTAATATACAGGCAGGTAATGGAAATCAGTAATTAAGCTGTTAACTATCATTAGCCCTAGAGAATGGGAATGGAGAAGAGTAAGTTTCACGTTTTGCTTTATTCTGTACCATTTCAATTTTTGTCAATGTGTATGGATACCTTGAAATTTAAAAGAAAAAGAAGGATGAGTTTTTGGAAGTGGGGTGATTTTGAGAAAATGTGGAAGGTTAAGGGGAAAGATGAGGGCAATGGAAGTAGCCTGTCAGAGCTAAAGGTATAACTTGAGTAGAAGTCATCAAGTCTTACCCATTCGCTTTTTAGAAGAAGCAACAGCAGGGGTGGGGACAGGACTTGCCCAACAGCAAGGGAGGGGACAGGACTTGCCCAAGGTCACTTACAAATTACTAGCAGAGCAGGGACATGACCCAGGTCTCCTGACCCCCAGGCCAGGCCATGACAACAACCCAGGATCCCAGGAAGCGGGGAGGTGGCCACAGAGGGGACACCGTATGCCAAGTCAAGGCCTGGCTCTGCACTCTTACCCTGGAGTGGAGCTGCCTGGAACCCCAGTCTCCCTTAGTTCCCAAAAGGGGGTGTCCCCACCTGAGTTCTGTGCGGGTGCACCCTCACCCAGTGGAGGTGGAGCCCAGGAGGGCAGAGGCAGGGCAAGGGCTGGCTCACATGACGGGCCATACGTGTCTCACTGTTCTCCACACTACCACCTGTAGCTGATCTGACCCTGAGTCACTTACTGAGGGCTGCACCCCCTGGGAAACCTGGTTAGTTCTCAGGTGACTCCTATCCTCTCCAATGCCCAAGTCTGCCATCAGATCCCCAAGAAGCCAGCTACTCTAGGTCCTGTTACTGTACCAGCTGGCAGGCGGCCGCACCAGGAACAGGAGGAGATGGCCCCGTCCCCGAAGGCATCGCTTCACCCCAGGGCAACGGCCCCCTTCATGCCTCTGCTCCTCAGGGTGATGGAGGGGAAGATACCAGAAGATCCAGCCAGAAAGAGGCCCTGTCAGTCCCCTTTCCATCCTGCTCCTCTTACCTGGGGGAAGGGCTGAGATGGCTTGAGGAAGTTCCCATCCCCGGAATCTGGGCTGTAAATATGGACCAGGTTGTTGGGCGTCACGTTGAGGTAGTGATTTCGGAGCGAAGGAGAAAACACTCCAACCTGGATCCGAGGAAGGGGGAAGGTCAGTGCCCTCATGGAGCACTAGATGCTGTCAGATGCCACCTGGTCCCCACCTACCTCCCCCTTGCTGGCCTCGGCACCAGGGTCACACAAATCGCTTCTGCCCCAGCCCTGGGGCCAGAGTAGAACCACTTACCGCACCCTCTTGCCCTCACAGCACAACCCCTCATCCCCATCCGCCTCCGAAGAATGGGAGCCAGGCAGACAACTCAGGAGCCTTCTCCAGGGTGGGAGGGTTGGAGAGCACGTCCCCGTTTGGAGCTCCCCATACCTGCTTTAGCAGCAGCACCGAGCCAGGCTTCAGCTCACTCTGACGGGTCTCAAGCAGCAACCTGTGCACCGTGCCCTGCATCTCTCCTGCAAATACCACATGGCCCATCAGTCTGGGTCAAGGGCAGCACAGGTACTGGTTTGGGCCCTGGCTGGGAAGTGGGCCATTCACTGCCTCAATTTTCCCATCTGCGAATGGAGAGGACGATTCCTCCTCATCTCCTGAACTCAACGAAGGCCACTCATCAAACCCTCCCAGGACCTGACTCCTCACCGGTGGGGTCCTTGAAAACCACGCTGGCATCCATCGTGCTCCGACTCAGGGACTTGATCATCACTGCCATGGTGGGGACCTTGTTCCTGGGAAGCTGCTTCAGGGCTGCCTGGTTACAAGGAGAGGCATTTGCTGAGCAAGCCACGTCCCACCTGTGAGGTTCCCAAGTGTGCCAGGGCAACCTGGGAGCTGGGGCGGGGGCAGGGGGGACAGAGTACAGATGTGGTGATGATCTGCCTTTTTTGGAGGGCAAAAAGGCAGTCTGAAGGACTCATCCTGTCTCTCTCTCTAGCAGATCTGAGGCTGGCAGGTCCTTCATTTATCCCCCCTGCTTCCTTTCTCCAGCATATATGTATTTATGCAGAGCTGCATCACCGCGGGCCATGGGCATGTGTCTGCACGGGACCCTGGACCGCTAGGGAGCTTGAAAGGTAGCCGTGTACTCACCCCACCTCATCCAGGGACTGGACATGCAGAGACATACCCATACCCCACTTTCACCTTCCACCTGTGCCCAGTAGTAGTGAAATGCTGGGTGAGTGGAAGATACAACCAAAGGGGCTCCATGCAGCTGCTCAGAGATAGGCCTGGGGTAAGAGGGAGCAAATGGACAGCCCCTTTCCTAAGGTGGAGTAGGGCAGCAGGTTGGTGAAAAGGAGAAAAATGGTCTTGCACATCTCAGCACCCAGGATCCTTACCTTCCGCAGCACCATGACGATGCTATAGGTACAGAGAAAGCAGGTAGAATCTCTCTCGTCCAGGCCCAGAGCAGATTTCATGGCCAGCCAGGGCCCTCGCCCAAAATCCTCCTCCACCGATGCCTGGGAACTAGTAACAATCTGGCACCACAGAGCAGAGGGGGAGCCTGCATTAATGGATTCACCCTGCCACAGATCTTGGCTGAGACAGGATAGGGGGCTGCGAGGGAAGGGCGAATTCCCTGTAGCATGGTGACCAGTCTCTCCTCTCCTACATCACAAAATGGTATGTGAGATTTTGTTGCATAGCACACCTTTCACTAAGCAGCAATAGCAAAGGTGCTCCTTATTTTTTATTTTATTTTATTTTATTTTACTTTATTTTAATCAAGTCCTGACTTTAGTTACATTGAAGCAAAAGGCTACGTCTCTTGTGTAATAGACTGGAGAAGTCTTAGGGCCAGGGAGACCCCATACACACTGACAGGCTTCCAGAGTGCCTGAGCCATTTTGAAACCAGTCATAGTTTATTTGGGATGCCTCTGGCTTAACTATTAACCTTCTTATATTAAAAAATGCTTTGGGGCACCTGAGTGGCTCAGTTGGTTGCGTGTCTGACTCTTGGTTTCAGCTTGGGTCATGATCAGGTCATGGGATTGAGCCCTGCATCGGGCTCCTCACTCAGTGCAGAGTCTGCTTGTCCCTCTCCCTCTGCACCCCCCTGTCCCCTGCTCTCACGCGCTCTCTCTCTCTCTCTCGAATAAATAAATAAAAAGTCTTAAAAAAAGAATGCTTTGTATCCAGATGAGTATTTGCTACTCTGGACCTGAAGCGGGCTGGTGGATCTGTGGAAGTGCAGCAAAGAGAATTAAAAGCAAAAGTAGGTCTGAGGGCAGAGCAGGTCAACCAGAATCCCAGTGAGGAGGGAAGATGGGTCTCACCCACCAAAAAGGAACCCACTGAAGGCCAGATGAAGGCAGATCCTTCCCAGCTCAATTCCCCGAAACCTGAGAGGAGGAGTTCCTGAGATACAATTTCCTCATACTTCTGACACACCCCTCCCCTGAGGGAAGATGGGAGTTAGCTGTGTCTTTCTTCCTTAGATGAGAAAGAAGACAGGACGCATGACGTCGGGCAGCATCAGGAGAGGCTTCCCCTTATGCCAGTAAAACCGCCACCTCCCCAAACGGCCTTCACCATGTGCGTGACCTTTGGTGCGTGACCCCGGGAACAGGCCTAGCAGTGTAGATTCTGCTTCTCACCTCCTGGAACCCGCGGGGATATCCCTCGCTCTTAAACGACGCCCAGAAAAATCAGCATTTGCGTGGAACTAGTTACCTCTGTCGGGAATTTAGCCCGAGCACCATGAGTCGGAGTCTGGGGTGTGGAAACCACGATCTCCTCCAGATTCTTCTCACTGTGCTACAAGGGGAGAGGGAAGGGGAAGGCGAAGCAAGCACAGCAGCTGTTACCTACCAGTGCAGCTTCTTGTCTGGGTTACATAATGAGTTCAGGAAACTGTCAGGGACAATTAACACATATCACATCTCTCCTAACGAAGTCTCGGGAGCCTTGTTGGCAGCTCAAAAGAGATGCTTTGGGGATTGTTTGGGGAATGTGAGGAAGTTGGAGCTGGCCCAAGAGCAAAACCCAGGGCTTCCTGAAGGAGGCAATGACCCGGATAGAGAGGCCTGGGATAGGCCCAGGGGCAGCCTTCCCCAAGTCCCTTCTCGGGAACCTACCCCTTCCCCACAGAGCTCCAGCCCAGGAGGAACGTGGACAGCCTCCTTGGATTTTCCTTAGAGTGCTAGCAAAGAGCAAGGAACGGGCAGAAATTATTTGAACCACCCTTAAAATGCGAGAAAAGGAGTACACCAATCACAACCAGAGCAGACCCTCAGGGTCCCATTATCTGGTATCTGATCCAAGATGGTCTGATGGATACTGTCCCTCCACCACTGCTGAAATCCAAACCGTCAGCATAGTGCAGCTTCCCCACATGGGCCCCACACGCCGGCCACAGTGCTCTGTTCAGTGTACCTCCGACAGCATCCTGCCCTTACACCTCCGTGCCTTCGCACACACTCTTTCCTGTCTTCCCACTGCTGAAATGCCTCCCAGAGCACAGCCTTCCTACACACACCTGTTAACCTCCTCCCTGACCCTCCAAAGCCCACTCAGGAAGCCCAAGGAGCCCAGTGACTCCGCATTTTACGTATCATCGTTCCTTTGCATCAGCTTCTTCTGCTGTGCTGTGAACAACTTGGGACAGGAACTACTTCTATTTTAACCTCTGCATTCTCAGTTCCAAGCAAATCGCCCAACACAGACAAGTCCTTAGTAAATGTAAGTGAATGGATCTTCTTGCCCCAGGGCTAGCAACAGGAGGGGCTCAACAAAGGAAAGTCCTGAAGTTCTCAGAACCTGAAGCGCTCTCCCACCTGTGGCTTTTGGAGAATTCAATTCTTCCTTCCCACTTCTTTGAACTTCTTCCCGCAGCTTCGGAAACCCTCTCTCTACACTTCCTTCCTTCCCTCCCGCCCCCCAGGAGTAAGGATATTGTGGGACTGGATGGCGCTGGAACTCCTGCTTCTCCCTCCCGCCCCCACCCCTCTCCCGTGTCCCGGGACAGGTCCAGCTTCTGCCGAAGACAAGCTGTCCCTCACCTGGTGAGGCAGGACCCCGGCCGGGCCAGGGAAGCGGCGAGTTTTGGGGTGGGCGGGCTGCTGGGGTGTCCGGTGGGCGGCAGTGACCAGCTGCACCAGGTGGTTGGTGACGATGGGTGTCTGCAGAACTGCCTGGGGAGCCAGGGAGGAATGGGGGCTCTTTGGGGTGCTGAGAGGACACTTGACAGAAGACACTGGAGCTCGGGGTTGTAAGGGGCTCCGAGGAAATGATCCAGAGAAAGTCCTCGAGGGAGTAGAATAGATCGAGTTGGGAGTTCGTGGTCCGGGAAAATGAGATTCGCCAGGTATGGAGGCATTTGGACACTGGAATGAGTGACCGGGGAAATGGTTTTGCGGGCTGCTCTGAACAGGCCTGCCAGCCGCTTGGGGAGGTTGTGGTGCCTGAACTGGGGGGCCCTTCCGACAGGCTTCCCAGGGGGGCTGCTGAGCAGGAACCACTGAAGCAGTTGGGATGGGAAGGTTGTTGGTGGCACCAGATCTCAAGGGGGGTTGTAGAGTCCTACAGTGGACAACAGGCTCTGGAGGCTCATCGTGGGCTGACAGGACACTAGGTATGTGGGGAGCAGGTATGGGCCCCTTTTGGCAAGACCTGCTCAGATCAGCTACCCGGGCCTTTTTAGCCACTGCTGAGTCCTCCTGATGCCAGGTGGGCAGGATTCCTGGGGCCTTACTGCTGACTCCAAGGTCCAGCTCCATGCCAGGCCCCTCCAGCTCCATGCTTGCCAGGACCTCATCAAATTCATCTTGTTCAGGCCCCTCAAAGCCCCCAGTCACTGGTTGCTGGCTCTCAAACCTGAGCAGGGAGCAGGAAGCGGAGGTCTGGGGTCTGGCTGGCTCTTTGAGCACTTCAGTCAGTGTCACTTGTCTCTGATGGCCAGTCCAATTGCTAGAAGTCAAGACAGGCCTTAGGGGGGCTGTTCCTACGGAAGGTGGACCCCTGATGGCCCCGGGCATGCTGGAGGTAGGAAGGCGGAGTCCCAGAGCTGACTGGCGCAAAGCCTCTGAAGGAGCAGTGGGGCCTGATGGCAACTGCCCAGAAGACTGTGCCTGCACGGAGTCCTGTGGCCTGGAAGAGACGGGTCTCAGGCACCCAGCCTTCACAGGCCGCGAGCCAGCAAACTGGTTCTCTGCATCCTCCACGGCAGACAAGAAGTCCTACAAAGAAGCAGAGATGGTGGGTCTTGGCATCCAGAAATCAAGAAACAGTCTGCTTTTCCTGTTTCAGGCATGTGGTATGTTTGTAGGCGCAGATACATGTAAGCAAGAAACCAAGGCATGGAAGGCCATGGTGGGGGTCTCTCACCACCTTTGTTTGACCTTGCCCATGAGCCCACTCCCCCACTTTTTTTTAAAGATTTTATTTTTTTAAGATTTTATTTTTGGGCGCCTGGGTGGCTCAGTTGATTAAGCGACTGCCTTCGGCTCAGGTCACGATCCCAGGGTCCTGGGATCGAGTCCCGCATCGGGCTCCCTGCATGGCAGGGAGTCTGCTTCTCCCTCTGACCCTCTTCCCTCTTGTGCTCTCTCTCTCATTCTCTCTCCCTCAAATAAATAAAATCTTTAAAAAAAAAAAAAAGATTTTATTTTTTTTTTTAATTAATCTCTACATGCAATGTGGGACTCAAACTTACAGTCCCAAGATTGAGAGTCGCATGCTCCACTGACTGAACCAGCCAGGTGCCCCAGCACCCCCAGACTTCTCCCGGAAAATTCAGGGGTGCCTGTCTGGCTCAGTTGGTGGAATATGTGACTCCTGATCTCGGGGTCATGAGTTCAAGTCCCATGTTGCATGTAGAGATTACATAAAAATAAAATCTTTAGCACTGTATGTTAACTAACTAGAATTTATTTTCTTTATTTTTTAAAGATTCCATTCATTTATTTGAGAGTGTGAGAGAGAGAGAAAGAGCACGAGCTGTGGCAAGGGGTGGGTAGAGAAGCAGTCTCCCTGCTGACCTAGGAGCCTGATGTGGGGCTCGATCCCAGGACCCCAGGATCACGACCAGAGCTGAAGGCAGATGCCTAACCAACTGAGCCACCCAGGCGCCCCACTAACTAGAATTTAAATAAAAATTTGAAGAGGGGCGCCTGGGTGGTTCAGTCAGTTAAGCGTCTGACTCTTGATTTCAGCTCAGGTCATGATCTCAGGGTTGTGAGATCGAGCCCTGCATTGGGCTCCATGTTCAGTGGGGAGTCTGCTTGAGATTCTTTCCCTCTCCTTCTGCCCCTCCCCCCTCTAAACATAAATAAACAAATTAATTAATTAAAAACTTGAAGAAAAAGTCTTAAAAAAAAAAAGAAATTTTCTAAGGCTAAGTGTTTAGGTAGCTTCTCCTGGGGGGCGGGGGAGCAGGCAGAAGCAAACATACCAGGGCACCAAGAATCAAATCACCCAAGGTCACACACCCATCTCAAGGAAACAAGTTTCCTGGTGTCCAGCCTGTGCAATAGGGGTCTCTCCAGCTGGTGATGCCGCCTATCCTCAACCCACTCCTCCCCGCATCCCGCGCACACACACACACACACACACACACACACACAGCCTTCAGTAAGCCAGAGAGGCCTAGGATCTAGCAAAATAGGTAGAAGTTAAATATAGCTTTTCAGGCAAGTTAAATTAAGTATGGATTCCAGTTGGGAAGCAAGGTGAGATTGACACCTTCAAGAGCAACAGACCTGTTCTGAGGGTGTTTTTGAGTCAGAGCTGCTGATTTAACTGACAGGAAGGTCCCCTCCACCCCCATCCTCTGCTGCTGCATTGGCCTGTCTGGGCCAGGGAAAGGTTTTTTCCTACTTCGTGTATTATCAGGAGAGTTAGCATACTCCAGCAGGACTACCACGGGATTTAGCAATAACAATATTAGAATTACAGCAGCAATGACATCCTGATGATCCTGGAGGTTGATGGATCCCTCTTCCCCTAAAGGGCTCACTCTTAGACATGACCTCATCTGCCTGGGGAAGGGGGAAACGGACTGGTCTTGGAACAGAAACTTGAACTCTTTTTTTTTTTTAATTTCATCTCTACGCTCATCGCTTCTCGGCCTTTTGGCTAAGATCAAGTGTAATCTCTACGCTCAACATGGGGCTCGAACTCAAGACCCCAAGATCAAGAGTCACATGTGCCACTGAGCCAGCCAGGTGTCCCAGAGACCTTCACTCGTAATCCCATTGCCAGCTCAGCAGTCCTCCCATCACCTGGTAAGACCCAAGTGGGGCACTTAGCAGTCACTTTTTCAGCCTGTAATTACACATCTCCAAAGCTGAAAAAGACAAGGACACATCTCTTCAACAAAGCTGGCAATTTTGAATTTTTACATAAAAACAAAATTCAAGTCCCCAAGAGATGACAAGAACATCTAACAATTTGAAATGGCACTGGGTGCCAGGGACCACATAAACATTTTACCAGAATTCTCTCAGTGAATTTTCACGATGGCCCTAATAGGTGTTATTATTATTCCTGTTTTACGGATGCAGAAATGGAGATTCAGAAGTTAAGTAACTTCACAGAACCAGGACTAGAACCCATATGTGTCCCTGTCACTATGTCTTAGGGCCTCAATGAATGAGACATGCCAGAGACCAGTTTTTTAATTTTTTTTAATTCTTTTTTTTCTTTTAAGATTTTATTTATTTGTTTGACAGAGACATAGCGAGAGAGGGAACACAAGCGGAGGGAGTGGGAGAGGGAGAAGCAGGCTTCCCGCTGAGCAGGGAGCATGACGCGGGGCTCGATCCCAGGACCCTGGGACCATGACCCGAGCCGAAGGCAGATGCCCAATGACTGAGCCACCCAGGCGCCCCCAGGGACCAGTTTTTAAGAGGTCTGAGGAAGGTCTGTTTTCCCTTTCAAACCTTAGGTTCCAAAAGCTTCAAAGGAAGGGGAACGTGGGCTTGGGTCCCTGGTGCAGCATTCATGACCATACTAGGTACAGATGGGGCATCTCGACAAATTCTAAACATGATTTTTAAAGCACAGCACTGGGAGACAAAAAGTAAGTTTGAATGGCTTGTCATTGATAAAATAAAGTAATTCTACTCTATAAATGTAGTTTAGTATCTATGTATGTTCGCCTGCAATCAAGAGGCCAAGACCTCACCGTGGTTGTTGGTGCTGTATTCTTACTTTTTTGCGTTTTACTCACTTAAATCCTGCCTCTTTCTGAAAAGGATTTCAGGTAGCAATTTTGGACCTCCCAGATGAAACTATATCCATTGGATCTGAGTGGGAAGAGAGCTGGGGGGATTGTTAGCTAGTTCAGTGATTCTGACTATACCCCAAGATTAGAAATAGCCCTGCCTGGGCCCATCCCCGGAAATTCCAATTTAATTGGTGTGTGTCAGGGTCTCAGCAGGAGTGATTCTAACGTGCCAGCTTCCAATCCAGTCTAATCCCTCCTCTTCTGAGAGAGAGGGAAGGGAAGAACACATCTGAGGCAAAAGAACACCCCTCCTATTATAGAAGAGAAAACAGAAGGCCAGAGAATGAAGTAATTTGCCCTGGTTCACGTAGCTACTTGGTGACCCCAGGTCTCCTGTCATCCACTAACTGTGTTGTCTCTGGTTCTCCATAAACTGTCTTCCCACCTCAAGCATGCCATCATAAAGGTGAACTGAATCATCCATATGACCCAGCTTCCAGGCAAGGGCCCTTGTAATTTAAAGGTATGCCAATTAGGCAGCTCTGTTTTTCTGTCTCTAAAACAGTTAAGTAGGTTGTTTACATGTCTCATCTTCTCTCAGCCTGTCACAGACAAAAAAAGCTATACATGTCAAGTAAAAGGAGGCTGGGGCAGACTGCTTCAAAATGTTCTGGGTCTGGGTGTTGACAACTCAAGACCTCCTCTGCTATCTCTGATCACCAACACTTCCTTACCTCATCTTCAAACTCTTCTTCCACAGTAAACAGCTTCTGCAAACTGCATGCCTGAAAGGAAAACAAAGCAATTGAGGTTGGAGGAGAGATACTGTTTGCAAGTACATTCTGTCCTCACTATGCTTCTTCCAATTCTAACAAGACCATCAGGTATACTGGTTTGTTTTTTTTTTTTTGTTTTTTTTTTTTGCTAGTGCTGAAGGAGGAATAAGGGATGAGGAGGGAAGAGATGGGATTTACTTAGAGATTTACATGATTTAGAATCCTTTCTTGTAAAATAATCCACTCAGGTCCATCCGCATTGGCCTTGCAAGAGGGAGGAGGAGGCAAGGGGGAGGCTGACAAAGGGAGCAAGGGTCATTCTTTAGACTCAGCACTGTGCACATGGGCCTAAGGATTTTGCAACATCCCAAAGATTTGGCCTGGGGAACCTATGTCAAACGTAGGAGAGGTTACCATAAATCCAGGCATGCCCAGTACAGTGGCCTTGTTTCTGAAACAAATGGTTTCCTTCTATCTAATCCAATGCACCAAAGCCAGCGTCCCAGGAGGGCAGAATGCCCCGGTCCACAGTTCCTTCTTTCTAGGCAGCAGGGCTGCTGTAGCCAGTTCTTAGGCATGTGTCAAGCCCAGCGCGGCGGGCTGTGCCTAACGCCAGATGCCAGAGCAGCCAAGAGCTACAGTTAGACATACCCACCCCCCAGCGTCCAAGGATCAGAGGGTACTGGCTAGGAGGAGGGGGTCGGCTCTGGAGGCGTGACGTTTGAGCACACCGAGAACGATGAGCAGTTCTCCAAGAAGAGATGGAAGGCAGCAGGAGGGAAACAGGCCCAGAGGGAGGTGTGTGGAGAGAACCTTCTCAGGGTCTCAGGCAAGCCCTGACTAGAGCCCAGGTGTCCCGAAGCCACCAAGCTCTGACCCAAACCCTAACCCTGCCGTGCAGCTCGCACGAGTGAGGGGCCGCAAGCCGGAAGGCAGCTCCGCGGCCCGGGGAGCAGCATTACCATGGCGACGGCGGGCGGCCTTCGGCCGGAGGGTTAGCCGGGCAGGCCCCGACTCGAGGGGTCGCCGGGGCCTCGGACTTGTCCCAGGCGGGAGAGTCGGAGTCCGGGCAGCGGGGTCTCTGGTGCGAGGTCGGAAAGACAGAACTCTGCGACCCGGCAGGGGGTCGAGAGAGGGTCGCCGGGAAGCCGGGGGCCGGAGCCCGGGACCGCTTTCGAAGTGGCCGCCACTCCAGCGTCTCCGCCCTCTTAAAGGGGCGGGCCTATTTCTATCCCGCCGACACAAAGGCCCTTCCTCCGTCTGTCTTCCGCCTCGGCCTTAAAGGGAAATGAGTGGGCTCTCGGTCGCCCCCCAGCGGCCCCTTGGGCCAGGTCGGCTGGTTCAACCGGAGTTCTGGGAGAGCAGGTTGGGAATCCTGGGTCCCCAGTCCCGCCCATCCTCCTCTCCTGAATTAAGCACACTAGGGACTGCGTACTGAACCATAACTCTCATTCACATTAGAATCCGCCCCATTGGTTGATTGTTCATCTAGCCATCCATACTCGCAACACATATATTAAACAAAGATGTTCTTGGCCTTGCTCTTTTTAATCCTTAATATTTCAGCTTAGATCTCAGATCTTCCCTGTCACTTATCTCTCAAGTAACGTCCATCCCCCCATCCAAAACTCTATTTCCTTCTCAGCACTTTTCATAATTTATAATTGTCATGGTTTACATCTTTATTGTGTGTCTTCCTTACTAAAATGTGAGCTCACGGGTTTCGGCACCAAAAACCAAACAAAAATGAGCCCCATGAGGGCAGAGACTTGGTCTGGCTTGTTCAACTTTGTGTCCCCAGCACTTAGCACAATGCTCAATAGAATTATTGAAGGAATGGTACAATGACTGATGTGTATCCGGCACAGTACTTAACACTGGGGATAGAGAAATTAATAAGACTCCTTGTGTCCTCAAGTTCACAAGTCAGGGAGACACAGGTCAACAGATAGTCTAGGATAGTTGTGCAGAGAGATGGGCAGGGATCCAGTGAGCTGGCAAAGCTAGCTCTCATGAGCCAGCCGTCAGTCCTCTTTCTGTTTTTCTTCTTGCTTGTCATTATAGGGCTAGTTAGAGTGATGCTAGGGCCGCATAGTTTTGAGGACTCAAAGGGCAGGAGGAAGGTAGCTGACACAAGTTCTTAATGATGTGATCTGAACCAGCTTTGGATCTTCCCCAGGGTGGCCTGGCCTGGCCTCACCTCTGGGCAACCATCATAGCTTCTTCTTCTTTTTTTTTTTTTTTAAGATTTTATTTATTTATTTGACCGAGAGAGATACAGCAAGAGAGGGAACACAAGCAGGGGGAGTGGGAGAGGGAGAAGCAGGCTTCCCACCAAGCAGGGAGCCCAATGTGGGGCTCGATCCCAGGACCCCGGGATCATGACCCGAGCCGAAGGCAGCCACTTAATGACTGAGCCACCCAGGCACCCCCATAGCTTCTTGTGGACCGGTTACCTGTCCCATGTCAGAATGGAAGCCAGAATGGTGATGGGAGATGGAAACTGGACGCCTAACTCTCATCCAAGTTAGGAATTCCCTCACAGCCTCTGTGCTTCTTCTGAGCTGGGGTACAAAACCCCAACTCTCCCACTTACAGGCCTTCTCTTCCCAAGAGCAGCTCATTCTGCTCAGCTCCAGATAGTCCTGGAGATCCAGTTGTAGGGGTCCTGGGACCTCTGGGCTCTGTCAGCTCCAGCTGAAGGGGGATCACAGAGCCCCAAAGGCCAAGAGGACTAACAGCAACTCCTACCCACACTGGAGTTTGCAGCTTCCAGTTTTAACCACCAGCTCATTTTGTCTTCACAAAGATCCCATGAAGAATGGGGGGCCAGTGTTATTTTACAGATTAGGAAACAGAGGCCCAGGGGGTAGGAGACCCCATCAAGGTCACACAGTCACTCAGTGGTGGGTCTTCTGGTGGGAAATCCTGTTTTCTTCTCCATCACTTTTCTAAGCTCAGTGACTTTGGCATCTACTGCCCCCACCTCCTGTTCGAACCTGGATGGGGGTAGGGGTAGGGGTCGGAGCCAATGGAAAATGAGGACCTGGGGCATTTTAGAGAGGAGCTGGCAGGACACAGTGAGGAGGTAGTCTGTGATTTTAGAGTGGGGAAGGACCCCCATGCTGAAGGGTCCCCCTTCCCCCAAATCAAATGTCTTCTTCTTCCTAGCACTGTCATCTTATGGGAAAGGCAAGGACTGGGTCTCCATGGTGATGGGGCCTATGTCCTCTTCTCGCGCCTCTTATTTTTTTTTTTTTAAGATTTTGTTTATTTATTTGAGAGAGAGCACGCATGAGCAGGGGGGAGGGGCAGAGGCAGAGGGAGAAGCAGACTCCCTGCTGAGCAGGGAGCCTGCCAAGGGTCTTGATCCCAGGACTCTGAGATCATGACCTGACCCAAAGGCAGATGCTTAACTAACTGAACCACCCAGGCGCCTCTCCCTCCTCCTAGAAGAGAGGTTAATGTTAATTCTAAGAACCAGGCTTGAGGATAATGGAGACTCAGCCAAAAAGGAAGGAGTGGATTCTGGGAAAGGGCAAAATGGGTGCTAGGACTCAGGCTGGAGGGCCACACCAGAAGACAACAGATCCCCAGCTATAAAGTGGGGTACAAAGGGGAGTAAGTGTAGTGAGGGGGTCTTTTTTAAAAAAGATTTTATTTATTTATTTATTTATTTATTTATTTATTTATTTATTTATTTCAAAGATTTTATTTATTTATTTGACAGAGACACAACAAGAAAGGGAACACAAGCAGGGGGAGTGAGAGAAGCAGGCTTCCCGCTGAGAAGGGAGCCCGATGCGGGGCTCGATCCCAGGACCCTGGGATCATGACCTGAGCTGAAGACAGACGCTTGACACCTGAGCCACCCAGGCGCCCCCAAAAGATTTTATTTATTTATTTGAGACAGAGAGAGAGAGAGAGAGTGAGCGTAAAAGTGCGGGGGGAGGGGCAGAGGGAGATGGAGAAGCAGACTCCCCACTGAGCAGGGAGCCCAACGCAGGCCTCAATCCCAGGACCCCAAGATCATGACCTGAGCTGAAATCAGATGCTTAACGCAACTCAGCCATCCAGGTGCCCTGTGTGTGGGGTCTTAATAACACTCTGATTTAACCCATAGTAATAGCAGCCAGTACTACTTCCTGAGCAAGATTCTGGAACTTTCCATGTATTGGTTCACTTGATTATTGTAACAAGCCTCAATATAGGTGCTAGGTTCATTTCTGCTTTGCAGAAAAGGAAAGAGTCAATGTCCTTCCCAAGCTCATATAGGTAATAGGTGGTGGAGCTGAGATGATGAAGCAGGCTGTCTGATTCTAGCCTCCACAGGTTTAACCACCATGTTGTTTTGCCTGTTAGAATTCCAAGGAACTGGGTTCTTAACCTGGGGCTTCAGAGATTATAAGTCCCCTATAATTATGTGCAAAAGATAGTGTGCCTATGCATATATGCTTTGTTCTGAGAGAGAATCCAGGCTTTCATCACATTTTCATGGGTCAGAAACCTGTTGTATTGCTCTTTCTCAGGACCAGGATAGACCCCAACTCCCCCATCCCTGTCTATCCCTCACCTTGTCCAGATGCCTTTCACTGTACATCAAGCCTTACCAACTCCTATCTGGGCTATGGTGGTAGCTTCCTGCATGATCTCCCTAGTCCAAGCTTTCCTCCCTTCTGTCCGTTCTTTCTAACATGCAAATGGGGTCCTATTTCCCACTGTAAAAAATTTTCTTTTTTTTAAAGATTTTATGTATTTATTTATTTATTTGAGAGAGCGAGAATGAGAGAGAGAGAGAGAGCACATGAGAGGGGGGAGGGTCAGAGGGAGAAGCAGACTCCCCACTGAGCAGCAGGGAGCCCGATGCGGGACTCTATCCTGGGACTCCAGGATCATGACCTGAGCTGAAGGCAGTCGCTTAACCAACTGAGCCACCCAGGCACCCTGTAAAAAATGTTCAATTCCCCCAGTTGCTGGGGGATGACATATAAAATCCCCCGGGCCTGCAATGTCCTGGCATCTGCCTCCCTGCCCTAGGTAATCTCTCAACCAATCTCCCAATCAATACCAATCCCTCTCCACCCCACTCCTTCTTCATGCCACAGCTCACAGGCTGCCTCCTCTAAGAAGCCTTCCTTACTGCTCCAGGAGACCCAGCTTCCCTTCCCTTTGGTTCCCTGCATTTTTGGCCTACTTTCATTAGAGCTTGGATCTCTTGTGTGTCCTGTATTGTCTTTAGGTTTCCCTCACACCTCACACCTTCACTTTGAACTCCTTCAGGGCAACAACGTGGCATTTCCTTTGTGAACCAGTATTTGACATAGGATTTGGCACATGGAAGACACTCAGCAAGCGTTTGTTGAATGACTTAATGCCATTTCTCAGAAGGGAATGTATGAATCTGGGCAACTCCATGCTTATTTCCAAAAATCCCTGCAGTTGCTGGACGACAAGACTCACCTTCTTAGGTACAAAGGAGGGTACACCTTGAGTGTGTCTGTGTGCATGCACGTGCACGCCTATGCACATGTGTTTGGAGATAGCATGCTGAATTGGCTATGAAGTTAGACAAATCTTGGTTTATATTTGACCCTGGCTTGTGTGACTGAGTTACTTTACCTCTCTGAAACTTAGCTGTCTCATCTATAAAGATGGAATAATACATCTTCCTTTCAAGGTTGCTGTGAGATTAAATGAATTAATACATCAAAATGGCTAACTCCATGCCTGGCACGTTGGCAGGGGATCAACAATGTGGGTTCCCTTTCCCCCTACTTGAGTTTGCGAAAATGTGCTCAGATTTGTTATGAGAACCACATGGTTTGAGTTTGTATCTATTTCAGCATATTTGCAAATGCATTTTGCCCTAATTTGTATTTTTATTGTATGAGCCGTTGTATGTGAATCAGTGCGATGATGTGTGTTTAAGCGTTTATATTTACATTCGCCTGGGTACGGACAGTGGCATACACCGCAAATGTGTATACACATTGAGAGTCTTGCCTAGCCGTGTTGGTGGGTGTGTGTTGTGTGAGTGAGTGGAATTAAATGTCTGTTGTGTGCTGCATAGAGGGTGCGGGTGCTGAGTGTCTGGGACTGGGGGAGGGCTGATCTGCTTGTGCAGCTTTGTGTGTGTGAAGGTTGTGTAGACCAGCGCTACTGATAGACCATTCTGTGTTGATGGAGGTATTTTTTTTTTTAAGATTTTATTTATCTATTTGAGAGAGAGAGAGGGAGGGAGCACAAGCAGGGCGAGTGGCAGAGGCAGAGGGAGAAGCAGACTCCCTGCTTAGGGAGAAGCTGGATCCTGGGACTCTGGGATCATGACCTGAGGGGAAGACAGACGCTTAGGAGAGGGACGCTTAGAAGACAGAAGACTTAGAAGACAGACTGAGCCGCCCATCCACCCCCATGGAGGTATTTTCTATACGCTGTGTCCAATAGAGTAGCCCCTAGCCACATGTGGCTGCTGAGCACTTGAAATGGGGCTAGTCAGACTGAGGAACTGAAGTTTTAATTGTATTTAATTTTAATCAGTTTAAATGTAAATAGCCATGGGTAGACTAGACAGAAACCTCAGACTTGTTCTCCCCAGACCAAGTGGTGTGCCTCCCCCTCCTTCTCCCCCCGGAAGCCCATTTATGGGGTCCTGACCCCAGCAGGTAAGTGGACACGCTGGAGCCCCGCCCGCGCGCGTGTGTGCGCGTTGCGCGCGTGTACGCGCGTGTGTGCGACAGTATGAGTCGTACCGAGGGGGCTGCTGCAGCCTCCCCGCCCCCCCCCCCCCCCCCCCCCCCCCCCCCCGCCCTCCAAGTCCCCAGGAGAGCAGTGAATCAGCCTGACAATGAGGTGAGTCATTCATGAACTGCTCGGCCGACCCAGCAGGCGGGAAGCAAACGTCAGCCAGCCTCCCAGCCCTACCCCCTACAACCCCCCAGTGGGATCGCTCAACCCCACGCACTGCAGATGTTGAAGAAACTGACGCGGGCGAATCAAGGCACCAAAGCTCATCTCCTCAGCTCCTCCTTCTGGTTTGCAATCCATTCATCCTTCAGCCCCTTTCTCGCCTGGGGTGGCGTGTGAGTCATCTCAAGATCTATGCCCCCCCATCCAACACCCACCTGCTCTAGCCTCTCGCAGTTGGTCTTCCTCCAAGGCTGGGGTGGGGGGGCGCGGCGCAGGGAGGCTGGACCCTTGATGAGGTGCCAGGGTCTGCCTTTGGAAGCCAGGTTGACCCTTTCAAGGCTGTGCGGGTGTGTAGGGCTCAGAGCAGGCTGCAGCTGGCTGGATCTCAGGGAGCTGTCATCCAGCTTGCTTGGAGGAGCATCAAGAGGAACAGGGGTGGCAGGGAAGGCGTCCCTGAGGGGTGCTGCCTGGAGGGTGGCTGCTGGTGAAGAGGGGACCTAGAGGGGACAAGAGTATTCCTCTGGTTTCCAGAGAAGTCCTACATAGTGTCTCCCCAGTACCAGGCAATCTTCAAAGCCTGGTAGCTTCTCTCCTCCACACTCCCCAACCTTTCCCCCCTCCGCCACCTATATACCACTACTCCTATCAGTCAGCCTTCTTCTCTTGGACTGAACCTTATCTGAGGCTTCTGACTTGGACAGCTGGCCCCATGCTGGTGTCCCTTACTGGGCCAGAAAATAGCATCGAAAGCCTTAAAAATGTGTACACCCTTTGACAAAACAACTCCACTTCTAAGAATTTATCTTAAGAAAGTAATAATGATGTGTACAAAGATTTAGCTGTAAGAACATGCACTACAGCATTATTTAAAATGGTGAAAAAATTGGACACAACCTAAATGTCCATCAAAAGGGGATTGAATAAAGAAAGTAGTACTGTAACAACATGATAGTATGTAACCACTGAAAATGATATTGTGAAAGAAGATTTGATGGCACGGGAATATTTTCATGATGTATTACATAAAAAATTAGATTGTAAGATATTGTATACAGTGTGATACCATTTTTCTCTTAAAAATATGAGCATGGAGAAAAGATTAGAAACAATTATTAACAATTGTTCTCGTGAGACTATGGACTTAGGAGTAACTTTATTTTCTTCTTTGTCTTTCTCCGATTTTTTTCCCCCAGAATTTCTCATTAAGAGTTTGTGACCTATGGGGCACCTGGGTGGCTCAGTCGTTAAGCATCTGCCTTCGGCTCAGCTCATGATCCCACGGTCCTGGGATTGAGCCCTGCATTGGGCTCCCTGCTCCATGGGAAGCCTGTCTCTCCCTCTACCAGTCCCTCTGTTTGTGTTCCCTCTCTCACTATGTCTCTCTCTGTCAAATAAATAAAATCTTAAAAAAAAATTTAAGAGTTTGTGACCTTTTACAGCAGAAGAAACAATTTATTAAATGTTTAAAAAAACAATTTGTGGGGGTAGTAATGGGGATTAACTGTAAGTGGGCATTTATCTGGCTGATGAAAATGTTTTAGAACTGGATTTTGTGATGGTTGTACAACTTGGTAAGTCTAAAAAACGTTGACTTGTATACTTAAAATGGGTAAACTTTATATTATGTAAAAGATACTTAAAATTGTTTAAAAACTCTAAATAAAAGCCATTTGCTGGGCTGTCTGCCATTAAGGTCAGTCTTCCAAGGGGGTCGGGGTATGGATGCCAGATAAAATACAGGACACCCACTTAAATTTGAATTTCAGATAAGGAATAATCTTTTAATATAAGTATAAAAATAAATAAGTTTTAAAAAGTCATGAACTCTTTTTTTTTTTTTTAAGATTTTATTTATTTATTTATTTGACAGAGAGAGACACACAAGAGAGGGAACACATCAGGGGGAGTAGGAGAGGGAGAAGCAGGCTCCCGGCTGAGCAGGGAGCCTGATGCAGGGCTTGATCCCAGGACCCTGGGATTATGACCTGAGCTGAAGGCCGACGCTTAAGGACTGAGCCACCCAGGTGTCCCAAAAGTCATGAACTCTTAATATAAGTATACAAAATTATTCCTTGTTTATCTGAAATTCAGATTTAACTGGGCATCCTGTATGTATTTTTATTTGCTAATTCTGACTACCCCAGCCTGGAGTCCTTGCCTCTGCAGGATTCCTGGAGCAGGGAAACAGACTTGGGGATGGACGTATGGGCTTGCATCCCCACCCATCCCCAGGGCAATTCTACAAAGCCTGGGAGAGTGGGATGGGGAGCTCAGGACCTGGAAACAGCAGGGTGAGAGCAGGTGGAGACAGGAGTCATTTCAGGTGTGGAGGGTGAGTACCTTGCTCAGGGAGTGGGAATGGCCAGTAGGTAGCATATCAACCACCCAAGAATCCTAAAGTGGTAACACAGAGGCTGGAGGGGAGAGAGTGGGGCTTACCCTGTGGGGGTGGGGGGCAGCCTTTCACACAAGTGCTCATGTCTGTCCCTAGCTACCCAGGGAAGAGGATGTTATCCATTTTTAGAGGTGAGGAAATCGATTTGAAGAGTTTAAGTAAAATTCCAAGTTCATGGCTAGGAAGTGGCAGAGCTTCAGTCCTGACTGGGTTTTTACCCTCTCATGGAGGGTGGAATCCAGTGGTTAAACCAAGCAGGCTCTGCGCCCCACTCACCTGGGCTATGGCTGCACCCAAAATAGTCTTTGTTTTTATTTATTTATTTTAAAGGTTTTATTTATTTGACACAGAGAGAGAGAGAGCACAAGCAGGGGGAATAGCAGGGAGAGGGAGAAGCAGGCTCCCGCTGAGCTGGGAGCTGGAGCAAGAAGTGGCTCCTGGCTCGATCCCAGGACCCTGGGATCATGACCTGAGCCGAAGGCAGATGCTTACCTGACTGAGCCACCCAGGCATCCCTAGTCTTTGTTTTTAAATAAATTCATAGGTTATTGTAGGAGCCATGATGCTGGCTTTCCCCAGTCGTGGCCGTTGATGAATTTAGAGACAGGGGCCTGCTTCTGATGTCTGGGCCAGGAAGACATCTTCGCTTACTGGGTTTGTGGCCTTGGGCAGTTTTGTAAAGTCTCCTGAACCTCATCTTAAAAATGAAATAATAATAATAATGCCCACCTTGTGGGCTGGAGGATGAAATGAAATGGTACAGGTAAAGTCTGTTGTCTGCTGCTGTCTGCTGGCCGGGATGGATGTACCAAAGACCCTGCTGCTTAAGGATGATGGAATGTGCCTTCCAGACACATGAATCAAGGACTTCCTGTGGAGGTCCTGGGTCCTCAAGGAGTTCCCTGGGGAAAGAGGACGTAGCTGTCTCTGCCAATTTGGGGAAGACCCCCTCAAAACTGGGGAGACCTCCCCTGGTTCTCTACCTAGAGAGCCTGGGTTGTGCCCTGGCCCTGCCACTTACTTAACCTCCCTGGGCTCACTCTCCTTATCTAGAAGATGGAGGGCATAATATCTACCTTGTAGAGTTGTGAGAATGATAATATAGGAGACAAGGCCTTTTGAAAGGAAGTCGCTCAATAAATGTGTACAAAGAAAGAGGGGCAAAGTGTATGTCACCTGAGGACTGCTTGCTGGAGGGAGGACAGTTAGGCCAGTTTTTGAGTGGCTGTGGTCCATGCCCCTCCATGTAGCATGTAGGTTCACTGCGTCTTGTCCTCTATTGTTTCATGACCTCAGGGCCAAGAGAGCCTTCCAGAATTCAAGGACCCAACCCTCCAATCACAGAGGGGAAACTGAGGCTCAGAGAGGGCAAATTATTTGCCTGAGCTTCTATAGAGGCCTGTGTCTCCCAGGCTCCCTCCTTCCCCACTGCCCCGTCTTGCTTTCGGGGACTCTGTTGTTTCCAAAAGATCATAAGTTCTGAGAGCACACTTGCATCCTCTGTTCCCTCCCCAACACGCATTCTCTGCCCAGGGAAGACACTCTGGAGGAACCTGCAGACATGTGGGACGTGACTAGCCACAACTGTCCCTTGCGTTCTTGTGTTCACGTGGCCTTGACTCTTGAGCAGGCAGGGAGGGACCCCGTACCGTCCGGGAAATCATGGGCCTCACTTCCAGGTCCTAGCAGGGATGTGGGGGAGAAGCTAGGCTTCCTTTTCAGGCATCCCCCTGGACCTCCTGCTCTTCTTGCTGCTGGCAGGGTAAGAAGGTCCTATGTGGACCACCCCAGGCTCCTGGGGGGATCTGGGCTAAAAAGCATAGTCCTCTGTCCTAGGCCTTCTGGTCACCTGCTGTCCTTTAGCAGGTACCTTGCTGCTATGGGAGGCTCCTGGTGGATGTGGGACCTGGGACCTACAGACCACAGGACTGGCTGCTTTTCTCTGCTCTTTCTCTGTAAATGTGTATTTGTGTGTGCGTGTGCATGTGTATTTTTTTAATGTACTATGACAAATGATGGTAGCTGCACCCAGAGCAATCTGTTTTTATTTTATTTTATTTTGCTTTATTTGTTTAAGATTTTATTTATTCATTTGCGAGAAAGACAGAGCACAAGCAGGGGGAGAGGCAGAGGGAGAGGGAGAAGCAGGCTCCCTCTGAGCAGGGAGGCAGATGCACGGCTTGGGGCTCGATCCCAGGACCTGGAGATCATGACCTGAGCCAAAGGCAGACGCTTAACGACCGAGCCACCCAGGCGCCCCTCAGTCAAGATGACTCTTGTTGGATGCTGGCCTGAAACCAGTTCCCTTCAGCCCTGAACCCAGAGAAGAGGACCCTAGAGGGAAGGAAGGAAAGGAAGGAAGGAGGAACTTCTTTTCCATTCTTCCTTCTCAACTTCACCTTGTTGGACCATCCAGAAATGTCTCTAGCTGGAAGGAAGGAAATCCAGTCCAGCCCTCTCGTCCTACAGGTAAAGAAACAGAGGCCCAGCGAGAGCAAGGGACTTGTTCAGGGTCACACAGGGAGACCTGAGCCCAACTCAGGCATCCTGGGGACTGTTTGCATTATATTCTGCATAACTCAGTCCCCAGTGACGGCCTTTGCTTTGTGCCTCAGGGCACATGAATTGTTTGCCCTGAAATAAACTCTCTTCTGGCTCTTGAACATATTGTCAACAGCCCAAGGGCAGGACTGGACCTTAAAGCGTCTCAAGGAATGAAGGTCCAGCCCAAACTTTGAAGTCCGGAGCTATGCTGCATGTGGTCACATCTGCCATCACATCTAATTTGGAATTCACAGAATGTCAGAACTGAAAGAGACCTCAGAGGACAGAAGTCCAAGTCCTGTTTCCCAGATAAGGACACCAAGGTCCAGAGGGAAAATGACTCATCCAGCAACACACCGTGATAGAGCTGATCCTAGGACCCACATTGTCTCACTTCCTGTCCTGCTTTCTTATTTTCCTTATTTATTTATTTATTTTTGCCATCCCCACAGTACCTTGCCCTGTGCTATTCTCATAACTTTTCAACATGCTCAATAAGTTCTTGCTGGATGGAATAGAAACAAGATGCCTATGTACAAATCACCCTTGGTAATCAATAAAAGATTTAAAGAATGCATATTTCCTTTGATAAATATCTGATAAATGCGTATTACTTGGCTTATCAGCTCAGTTTTTCCTTGTTCCATATTATTTTCTGCCTGAGGCTATATTTAGGCACAACTGGAATATTTCCACCCCAGGCACTCTTTGGAGGCCAGCAGGCCCACGTAAGTGTGGCTCCACCTGAGGCTGAGACCGTGGGCTAGACCACTCTGGCCGGAGTCTCTGGAATCCTGTCCATGGATCTGAGGATTTCCACTGCATGAGAAATTCTGGGTCAGAGTGTGGAAGTGAGGGCACGTTTGCACTGGGTGCCTGTCTGTTCCGCGGGCAATGCTAACTTTGTCTTTTTAACTTTAATTTTTTAAAAGACTTTATTTTGGGGGCGCCTGGGTGGCTCAGTTGGTTAAGCAACTGCCTTCGGCTCAGGTCATGATCCTGGAGTCCCGGGATCGAGTCCCGCATCAGGCTCCCTGCTCAGCAGGGAGTCTGCTTCTCCCTCTGACCCTCTTCCCTCTCGTGCTCTCTCTATCTCATTCTCTCTCTCAAATAAATAAATAAAATTTAAAAAAAAAATAAAAGACTTTATTTTTAAGTAATCCCTACACGCAACGTGGGGATTGAACTCACAACCCTTAGATCATGAGTCTCATGCTTTACCGACTGAGCCAGACAGGCTCCCCAAGGCAGTGTGAACTTTAGAGGGCCTAGGCCTGAGTGAGCAAGAGGGATGTGGTGGTAATGGGTGCTATCAGTTCAACAGCGTCCACTGAGCATGGAGGAAGCTTGTTCTCTCTCTTGCTCCAGGTACTGGCCGGGACATTTCTCATGATTCCAGATGGGGGTTGCAACTCCCAGAGCCCCTAGCAGTGTTGCTCAGCATCCTCACTCTTCTCCCCTGATGCATTCTTCTTAAAGTCCAGTAGTGCTGCCAACCTGTCGGGCTATAGTTAAAGGCCCAGCGCTCCTCCAAAATTGATTTCCTTTCTTTCTATCAAGAAGCCAAATTTGCTATTGGATCCCTGGGGCGGAAGTTCCCTAACCAGCTACTCGATTCTATCTGTAGTCTTACTCTACATTGGGAAACTGAGGCAGCGTTTAATGGGACAGCCCCATGACCCTCGTTTCCATGCGGAATGGTCCTAGCAAGGACCTATAAGTCATAACAAAAGACAGTTTTATTCTCTGTGAGGAACTCTAAGTTCCTTAAAGGCAGATTCATTTCTATACCCCCAACACCTACCTCAGGTACTCAAAAACACATGCAGAGTGAGTGCAGGATTATTTAACCCTCACTTACCTGAGAAGGGGAAATCTGAAGGCTCATCAGGGCCCAGTATGGTGAAATCTTATAACTTCTGGGGCATTTGGCCCCTGGGGGACTGAGGGCATAATTTCAGGGACCTCTGGCTAGAGGAGAGCGCTAGAATGCTGGGAGCCCAGCTCCTTCAAGCCCTGTCCCTCGTGTTTCGGAGCCAGAGAGACTTGAGGGTTTTTTTTTTTTTTAAAGATTTTATTTATTTATTTGACAGAGATAGAGAGAGAGAGCACAAGTAGGCAGAGAGGCAGGCAGAGGGAGAGGGAGAAGCTGACTCCCTGCTGAGCAGGGAGCCCGATGTGGGACTCGATCCCAGAATCCTGGGATCATGACCTGAGCTGAAGGCAGCCGCTTAACCAACTGAGTCACCCAGGTGCCCGAGACCTGAGGTTTTTGTTGTTGTTGTTGTTGTTGTTTCTAAGACTTTATTTACATATTTGACAGAGAGAGAGCACAAGCAGGGGGAGCAGCAGGCAGAGGGAGAAGTGGGCTTCCAGGACCCTGGGATCATGACCTGAGTGGAAGGCAGAGGCCTAACTAACTGAGCCATCCAGGCACCCCAAGACCTGATTTTGAATCCCAGTTCTTGCTTGCATGAACTCTGTGACTTTGGGCAAGTTATTTAGCTTCTCTGAGCCTCAGTCCCCTCCTCTGGGAAATGGGAAGTGCTTAGCCAAGGTGCTCCATGACAGTTACTGACATCTATCATCCCACAGGGTGAGATTCTTTCCCCATGTTCTGAGATCTTGAGAGAAGAAATTCCAGACTCTTCAGGATCCTGAGGCCTTGACTGAGTATCTGCTGTGCACAAGGTGATGTGCTAGGTGCTGGAAAGGCAAAAGGAAATAAGATTTTATCTCTTTTCTCAAGTGGCTCATACTCTGTTTGGGGAGGCAAAACATAAGCACTGAGAAAGCAAAATCCCAACCCAACCCAACTGCCCTAGAGGCAATATAAGGTTGATCAAGAGTGACAGCAAATGGGTGGCACCATCATTACGGGGTGGAGGCAAGAGGATCTCTGTCTTGGGGTGACATGGGATGACTGTGGGGGTGGTCTTTCTGCTCGGAGTCCATTGTCTAGTCATAAAGTGCTTGCTTTGACCTAATCTTTTAATACTCATTCATTTCACTCAACAGATACTCATTAAGTCTTTTTGTTGTTGTTCCAGGCACTGTGCTGGGAGAAGATGTGTGGTTTCTGCATTCAAGAAGCTTGCAGTTTAGAGGAAGACACGGACACTGAACCTATAATGCCACAAATAGGTGCATATTTACAAGTTGTTATCAGGGTCAAAGTGTATATAACAAGGGGAATCAATTTAGCTAAAGAACCAAGGAAGGCCACTTTCAGGAAGTGATATTTAATTGAGTTCTACAGATGAGTAGGAGTTAGCCAGGCAAAGAGAAGAAGGGAGGGGGGCATTCTGGGAAAAACAAAACAAAACAAAACAAAACAAAACGAAACAAAACAACCCTAGCCTGTGCAAATGTCCTGAGGAGCAAGGGACACACAGTTCAAGGATATAAGAGAAAGCCAGCTAAAGGGAGAGAGGTGAGGTGGTAAAGGACCAGATCACATAGGAGCTTCTAGGTTGTTTATTTGCTTGTTTTCCAAGTATGAAGGAAGGACCGGCTGCAGCAAAATTCCCCAGGGTACTTATTGAAAATGAATATTTGTGGGCCCCATCCTCACTGAAAAAGGTATTTGTAAGTACCCTAAAGTTGGGAAACCACTTTTCTGGTCCAGATACAGATTTCAGTGACAAATTAGAAAGGTTTTAAGCCCTCCCCCTATTAGATTTGTGTTCTAAAAGGGTCACTCTGACTTTGGAAGGGCCTTGGGATGGAGGCAGGAATGGACCTGTCACAGAGGCAGCTAGTATCTCAGGCGAGGGATATCTGGTTTAGACCAAGGGGTGGGACCGGAGTGGACTGATTCATGAGATACTTTGTAGGAAGAACCTTTATCATTCATTACAGAAACATTTATTTATGTCATTTACTTTTTCTGATTAAGTAATACATGACTGTTGCAAAATTTCAAATATACAGAAAGATGAAGAAAGCAAAAGGTAAATATTTTCGTATATGTTCTTTTAGGCTTTTTAATATACACACGTATTCAGACATTCGGATCTAATTTGTTGTGTACAATAATGGAAAAATTCTGTAATACCTCATTTTCAAGAAAGGAATGTATCATGAGCATCTTTCAGATCAATATAGACATATAATTTTTAATGTCTGTATGGTATTCTGCTGAGTGGATGTACACTAGTTTCTTTGCCAGTCCCCTACTGATGGCTATTTAGGTTGTTCCCAACTTTTCACATCATTATAAACAACCTCTTCCCGTCTATACTTATTTTTGAACACAATGCTTATTTCCTTAGAATAAATTTTTGTTAGTGAAATGACTGGGTCATTGACAAACTGTCTAGGTTTAACCACATACATTCATATTGGGTCCTAAGGGGAGGTGTAGAGGAGGAGGCGTCAGTCAGGAACCGGAAGTCTTCCTTTTGAAGGCCTTGAAATGTTACAGCCATACTCTCTGGCCTTCCCCAGTCTTTTCTTTCCCTGGCATGGATGCAGCGTGTGCGGTGGCATCTGGTGGGTTCGGGACCTGCCCCAGCCGTCCGCCCACAGCCCAGCCCCCTAGATGGGGCTTCCGCGGCCCTCCCAGTCCCTAGGAATCCATCCCCAGTTGCCCTCCCCCATCGCGGGAGGACGTGTTAGGGAGAAGCTCAGGCAGGCAACGATTGCACCATCCACGGTTTGAAAAGGAAGTCGAGGAAGCAAAGGGAGGAAAGTCGACTGTCCCAAAGGCCAGGGCCCAGCAGCCAAAACGGGTCCCCTGCAGCGCTCCTTCCCCCACTACTCGCTGGGCTCGGATCTCTTATCTTCCACCCCCTCCCCAGCCCAACCCTTTGCTGGGTGCCGGCCCTTTAAGAAGCTGTCACGGTGGCGCTGCTGGCCCCGCCCGGCGGGGAGGGCCGAGAAGGAGGGGAGGAGTTGGTGGTGGCAGAAGCTGGGGGGGGGGGGGGGGGGGGCCCGCTGGGTCTATTTTTAGCTCTGGGTCGGGTCACGTGACGGGAGTGACGTCTCCGAATGTTGTTGTTGGTGGCGGCGGCGAGCGGAGCCGGAGGAGCCGCCGCAAAGATGGAGGAGCCGTCGAGGAGGCGCTGCCGCTGCTGCCGCCGCCGCTGCTGCCGCCGCCGCCCGCGAAGCCGGAGCTCGAGCCGCAGGGGGTGAGCGCGCCGCACCACCCCAGATCCCATCTCCCCCGGGGCCCCGCGACGCGAGGCGGCGCCCCCTCCTCTTGCCGTCGCTGCCCGCGGGCTCCCCGCGCGCGCGCCGCGCTCCGCGCCCCCCTTCCTTCCTCCCGGCGCCCGGTGCCAGCCGGCGCGCCCCCCCCCGCCCCGCTCCGGGAGCATCGCCAGCCCGGGAGCCGGGCCTCGGGGTTATTGCGCGCGCCCCTCCACGCCCCGCCTGTGCAGGGGTACGTTCCCTGCAGGTGAGGAAGGGGCCCACCTTCTGGCGACCCGCACCCTCAAACTGCCCGGAGACCGGTGGGGGCTGCCTGATTTGCCCCCTCCCGGGCGGCGCATGTTGCGTTGCAGAGCGATTTGAGCCCTGCACCCGGATTCTATGCAGACCCCTCTTCGCTGGACACTCCTTTCTTGGTAGTCTGAGGTGAGGGGCGCTGCCCACTCCGCAGCGCTTCCCCCTAGACCTAAGAACACATCCTTGGTTTTGTGTCCTTGACTTCCGTGCGTGAGGAGGGGGCTTGCGGGCCCACCTTACTTCTCGCTCCCTTTATTCTCACCCCTTCCCCCGTGAGGCGTTACTGCGTTTGTTTCCACCCTCTTCGGCTGACACCCCGGAGCCAGGGAGAGATGAAAGCTCCCCTCCTTCTGTGGGGTGAATGCCCCCCATTTTTAATCCCGGGTCTGTGTCTCATAAAGGCAGGGACACTGCTTGTGCCTTTTAACTTGAGGGAGGCTGCTTCTCTACCCCACCCTTCTCTGGGGCCCTGGGGAAGATGAGCTCTGGCTGGGTTATAAGTAATTAATTTGGGAGTCTGGTTGTTGTGGGGGGGGAGAAGTGGGGAAGGTGGGGGTCCCCCTTTTGGGGGAAGAGGTGACCACCTGATACCCCCACCGTTGGTCTTCTGAAACGAGGTGTGTCCCCCAAGAGGAAGGGTAGCAGCTGCAGTTACTTTTGAGGGGGTGCTCAAGAGACCCACCACTCTGACGGTGACCACTGTGCTTCTGGGACCTGGAATTCGTTTTGGTGATTGGAGGTGATGTTGGTGATGATTGGGGTCACCTGGGAGGAGAGGAGGGTCCCAGATGGGAGGAACAAAAGGAGGCAGACGTTGGGAGATCCAGGAGTCTTGGCTAGAGGCACTCCTGACCAGACTGCCCTGCAGGACCAGAGCCGGGGACTGGGTTTTGCCCTGGGCCCTTTCAGGTGCAGAGGACAGGGGCAGAGAGGACTCAGTCCGAGTTCCAGACATCTGGGCCCCTGAGATGAGGGGGAATAAGTTGAGAGGCTGGGCTGGGCTGGGCTGGGCTGGGCTGTGCTGTGGATGGTGGGTGAGCCATGTTGGGGGCTGCCTGCCTCTTTATTCCAGTCTTCTCCCCTTCCTCTCCCTCTCAACACAAAGCTTGGAAGATCTTAGTTTGCCCCTGGCCCTTTTTTGAATCCTCTCTTTGCTCTGTCTCCCCTTGGAGTTAAATCTGGCCTCTGTTTTGACAGGGCAGGTAGGGGTCTTTCTGAGTTAGAGGCGTGGGCCCCCAGTATCCCCACTCTGTCCTGTATGCATGCCAGACACCAGAGGGACAGAGACCAGGTGCACGTTTCTTGGGGGCAGGGATGGAGGACGTGTTACCCCTGTGTCAGCCCCCTGTGCCAGCCTTCCTTTCCTCCTCTGTATGTCCTCCGGAGTAGCTGGGCCCAGTAATGGGGGTGGGGGGCAGCAATATCACATGCCCCACCCACTCCAAGTAGCTGCAGAGACAAAGGTTTGCTTTCCCTTCCCTAGGGGTGGCATCTTAGCCAGTGTGTTTAGAAATGGGGCCTGGGGATGGGGGGGGTGTAGTTTGTGTTTCTACAGAAGGGGGAGGGGGGATCAGCTATAGGAGCTTGGGAGGGAGTGCAGTCGGTGCCGAAGTACCAGCTGCTCTTTAATAATTAATTCTTCCTACTCACATCCCTTTGAGGAGGGATGTCTGGAACACAGCATCAGGCTCAGCCAGCCTGCTAGAGGACGCACTCCTGTTGTGGGGGGGAGAGACTGCGGGGGGGTGGGGTGGGGTGGGGGGCGGTTCTTGGCATTTTTGGAGCACTGTAGCTTGCTCATGAATGAAAACCTGATGCAGCCCATGAGGGGGCCTATTGTAGTCGACTTGGGCTAATTAAACTTTCTCTGCCTTTCTTCTCCCCTACCCCACCTCACCCCAGTCCCCGCCCCAGCCCTATTTTGAATGGGGACCCTGTCTGGTAGTGCTGGGGAGGGGGTATGGGTCTGCCTGAGGTTTTAGGGCAAACAGACCCAGTCTTCTGCCCTCTGCCTCCACCTCCTCCCTCCCTCCCCTCTCATCCCCCCCCCTTTTTTTTTCTAGAAATAGCAGCCTCCTCCATCTGGCTTGTGCAGATGCCTAGAGCTGCGTCTGAGCAGACAAACAGAAATGGGCCGATTGCAAAAATGAATTTGTCAGCCTGGTGCCTTTTTTCCTTTCCTGTTCTCTCCCCCTTCCCTTAGTTTGGGGCCTGGACATCCAAGTCAGCCACCCCTCCTGGCTCTGATAATCCTGGGCTTCTGGTGGCCCAGCCTGGGGGAGGCCCAAGGTGGTGGACGCTCTTGGAGGCCCACCCGGCAAAGTGATCTGCCATGGTCCAGTCAGGAAGGGTCGAGATGAGAGGTCTTTTGTGCCTTGGGATGGGATGTGTGGGTTTCCAGCTCTCTGATGAGGTCTTTGCAACAGATCTCCGATTCTAGGCAATCTCAGGTTCCCAGGGTTTGGTTCAGACCACTCCCCAGGCCATCTGTGACCTGGGGAGGGGACCCCAGGCTGCAGTGCTCAGGACTGGGGAGAAGGCTGCCTGGTGGTGCTGGAGTCCAGGTTCCAGAGAGGCCCTCAAAGGGACACCTGACTCCCTAGGAATTCTGAGGGAGTTTTTGAGGGACAGATACCTGCAGGGCAGCACTGTGAACTTGTGGCCTTTGGGTCCTAACGTTGCTCCATGTCTCCCTTACTTGTCTGCCCTTCTCCTCCCACTCTCTGCCAGAGTTTTTATTACTCACGAATGGGGTGGGGGGTTTTGCCCTGCCTCCCCTGGTCTAGCCATGAGCTTGTGGGGGGAAGTACACCTGGTTTCCGTCATTCCATGCCATCCTGGCTGGAGGTCTGACCGCAAGAGCTGATGGGATGGGGACTGGGCTCTGGGTGGGCGGGGGGGGGGGTCTGCCTACTTACGACGTCATGGAAGCCAGGCTGCTCACTGGTTTGGCATCTGCATGTACTGTCATCTAGCAGTGACACCGCTCTTGGCCCCTGACTGCCCACCGAGACCCTCCTGTAACTATAGGCAACAGTGGACTTTTTGCAACAGAGGGACCAGGTTTTAACCATCCCCCGTCCTTTTCCCCCTTCACGCCCCACCCCAGACAAGAATCTATGCCTGTCCTGATCAGGCAGTGAACTCTGCTTTGTTTCCCGGAGCCCCTGTTTATGCGGTAAAGGTATTGGCAGATACCCTCTGCAGGTGGACGGGGGCCCAGGGGTCCTGCTGCATCCTGCAGGGTGAGGACAAGTGTGGCCTGATTGAGTTCTGAGCCAAATGGAGTTCTGGGAGCGCCTCCCTTCCTCTTCTCTCCAAGGGGTGAAGATGATGGGGGCTCAGAGTTGATCTTAAGTTCCATTTTTGTACCATTGAGGCTCTGCCCCTTCTGAGTGCCCTGCTGTGGAGGCGCCTTTCACTAAGGAGATGGGCCGGGCCACTCAGGCTGCTGGGCATCGTGGGAATTTCTGAACCTGTGTTCCCCAGCCCACGGGAAAGGGTGTGAGCAGGACTGGGCGCCAGCCCTGGGGTGGGCACGGGCTGAGCTGCCTGCCCACGCGGGCCCTGCCAGGGCACCAGCAGCCCCACCTGCCACATTCCTGAGCTTGGCCTGAGCCCCGCACAGCCTCTTTTGTCCTTGCCCCACACCTGTGCCTGCCAGGAGCAATTCAGCGCCTTCACTCTGCCTCCTTCTAACTCCCATCTGAGTGCACCTTTCTCCAGCTACAGAGGTCAAACCTTGTGGGTGAAAGCAGGGGGCAGCAGGCCTAGGAAGACTTGAGGTCTTTTGTGTGTGTGTGTGTGTGTGTGTGTGTGTGTGTGTGTGTGTGTGTGTTTGTCTTCAGGCTCCTGTGTCCCAGTGTGTGTGTGTGTGTGTGTGTTTGTCTTCAGGCTCCTGTGTCCCAGCCATGCCTGACTTCCTGGCTACTGGCTCCAAATGGACCGCACTCCTGGGAATCCTTGATGAAAACACAAGGCTTACCGAGAATTAATCCGGCCAGGAGGTGGGGCTGTCCAGGGGGCAGAGCTGATTGCCCATCCCTGACTGGGGGAGCAGGGTCAGGGCTTACACATCTAGCCCCTTTCAGCCTCACTGGATCACTCCTGCCACCTTGCTTTCACTCGGTATTGGAGGGCCTGCCTTCTTTTGGAAGAGAATGAATGAGGTCATGTCTGGGGTGGATCATGGGCCTTTTAGGGATGGGCCCAGGTAGGTGCCTGCGTAGCGTCTGAGGCTTGAAGACTAACCATGGTGCTGGAGGGAGGTGAGGAGCTAAAGGAGTGAGGACAGGTTGGCAAACTCACGGTCCTGTAATACTGGGACATTCTCCATTACTGTATTGGTCTGGGCAAACCTACTGTTGGGGCCTTTGTACAAACTGGGAAAAGGTGTCCTTTATTCTGGGTGGTCTCAGCCTGGATGACCCCTGGCTTGGCAGGCAGAGCCCAGGCTGGTTTTCAGACCAACTTGCACAGGGCACAACCTGTCCAACACACACAAAGCCCTGGGCTTGGGCCCTGGACCCCAGTCCAGGGAGTGCTGGATGTGGGGTGTGTGTCTCTGCCTTTCCAAATTCCTGGAAACAGCATGGGTTATGGGTAGAAGAGAGGCGGTTACTTTCTTCCCTGGACCCGTTGTTGAACAGGGGAGACCAAGACAGAAGCATATCATGGTTCCAGAGTTGGGTGGCCCAGGGCTTAGGGAGGAGGGAGAAAGTGACACTCGGCCTGAGAGTCCCTGCTCAGGCAGCTGGGGCCGGGATACCAGTTTCTCCCTTACCTTTTGCCAGGGACTCCAGCCCCGCATCTCCCCACTGCCACAGAGTTCAAATCTCTGTGTTTTTCTCTTTTCGTGGACACCCAGTCCCACGTCAGGCACCCATGTAGGTCTGTAAGGTCTCCCCACCTGGCAGTGGACACTGTCACCTGAAAAGGAGTTTGGGTGTGGCTACTGTAGCCATTTCCCTTTCCTTGATTGCTGGCAGCCTCAGCAGTTAGAGAAGAAGCCAGGGTCTGGCCAGCACTGCTGCTTTCCTCTGCACCCCCCCTCGCCCCCCACCCCGGAGCAGGTGTCCCTCCTTCTCTCCCCCAGGTGTAAACCAACAAGCCCCGAGGTCTCCTTCAACTCTCTCAGATCCCTGAGCCAGGGGCCTCTAATCCTGCTCCGTCTCTCCCTAGGGATGCCGTTCTGAGTGCCTGACTGCCTCACCCCGAAGGATGGCCTCTGATGGGCATTAGAGGCACAGCAGCCCCGGGCTCCTGTCCCGTCCGTCTGTCTGTTATCGTCTGTCTCTCTTGACATCACCGCAGCTCCACCCCCTCCCATCCCAGCCCCCAACGCCAGCTTCCTGTGGGCCCAGAGCCGGCATGAACTCTCCCACCGAGTCGGGTAAGAGCTGGGAGGCCAGAGAAGGGCACCCTGGGGTGGTTTTGGCTACAGTGGGCTGGGTGAGTTTCTAGCCCAGGCCAGCTGACCTTCGGGGTCTGAGCTGTAAGGGAACGAGGGGGTCAGGAATGGAGAAGCATTTCGAGAAAAGGACCGAGGCAAACCTGAAGTTACTGACTGAGGGGTAGAGCTGGAAATTGACGGGCTCACAGGCCAGCCTAGCCCCGGGAGGACACGGGGTCCGACTCTGTCCCCATGCCTGCCCTCTCAGTCTCAACTCGGGGGCCTGTAGTTCCAGTTCTGCCCAGCCCCGTTTGCCAAGACAGGCAGGCCTGAGAGGGGGTGTGTGTCCCTGAATGTCTCTGGGCCAGCTGGGGATGATGTTGAAAGGTTTCCTACAATAGCTGAACGCAGCTTCCTTTTTCTGGTGGTTGCTTCTCTTCCTGGTGGAGAGTTTCTCTCCGTTCCATGCTTTTTTTCTTAGGGGACATTTGCAGGGCCTTTGGCCTCAGCCTTTGTTGGGATGTGTGGTACTGGGTTGGGGGGGTGCGGTGATACGTTGCTAGAGGAGTCTCGGCTCTCTCCTTCGAGTCTGGATAGACTACCCCTTCTCTTCTTGGGTCCTGGACATGGTGGATTCATAATCTAGGGACTTTGACTCTGCGATGTCCTGTACCCCTCTGCTCCTAGGAGGCTGCCTGGTGCTGCCAGAAATAGTCTATGGGTGGGACTCCAGGCAGCTTTATGTCTGGGTGGGTCTGGGTGTATGCCTTTGAGGATGTGTCTAAGTGGCCTGAGCCGGACCCTCCAGAGTTTCCCAGGAGGGTCATGGGTCAGTGTGGTCAGAGTAGTAACTGCCTTCTCTCCCTGGCTGGCTCCTTCTGCACAGTCGTGGAGGGTCCAAGTCCATCTTGTTCAGCTTTAACCCCCCACAGCCCAGCCTAACCCCCACGTCTTTTTCTGTAGGGGTAGAGGGATATTTTCCCTTCATTAGGGATAGGGAACTAGGACCTAGAGATGAAAACCCATTTGCAGGATGGCAGTGGCATTGGGGCGGGCGGGCGGGCATCCAGACTGCCTCCCACTTCATGGCTTGTCAGCAGTTTGCCGGACCTGGTGCTCCGTGGCTGAGGTCCTGACTAGGGTCCTGGGCGTTCCAGTAGACTCAGGGAAGCTGGAAGCTGGTGGGATTGTTTGGCTTTGTGCCGTTTGTTTTGGTCAAGGTTGCGGCCCCTCCCCTTTGTCTCTCCAGCATGGCAGACTCAGGGCGCAGGCTGCAGGCAGAGTGGAGTGCCAGCTACTGAGGGCTGGACCCTTAAGACCCCCCAGGTCAGCTTGGCCTGATGAACCCCCTCCTGCAGGGTTTGCAGTCCCCCTTCAGAGCCTCCTGCCTCTGTCCTTGCCTTCGTTCAACCTGGAGGGGCTGTGGCAGGAGTTAGACATGGAGGTGCTGGGGGGTGGGCTGTCAAGCTCTGACTTCCTGCTTCCTCCTCTGGGGCTGGGCCAGCCAAGGGAAGGGAGAGGCCTAGTGGGTGCTCCCCAGTCCCTGGCCCACCTCAGCCGGACACTGGCAGCAGTGCCAACGGCCCCTTTCCTCTGAGCAACTGTGCTGACCTGTCTAGGGGCCACCTGCAGTCACACCGAGCCTGGGTCAGACCGTGGGCCAAGGGACCAGAAACTGCCCAGAGGCACCTGACGATGGCTTGGGAAGGACATTTCCCAGCTTTGGGATTTTATTCCCTTACAGTGAAAGGCTACAATAATCCACCTTGGCTAGATGAGGTCACTAGGTTGCCTTTCCAGACGCTGGTGGCCCAAGTTGCTCTTGCAGCCACTTCTGCCAGGGCTGGCAGGCGTGTGGTGGTAGATGGAGTTGTCCACCAGGTGCCAGGCAGCCTGGGAGGGGCTGCAGAGCCAGGCCAGGAGGGGCCTTGGGAGTGGGGCTTACAGAGCTGGCCTCACCTCCTGGCTGGCTTTCCGGCTCCCCCCAGCAGGGGGAGATGCTGTCTTCTCGTGTTTGGGAAGGAGGGAGAGGAGGCCGGGGCCAGATACCAGAACGGCATTTGTGGAGAGGCCTGGGAGCTGGGATCCTTGCTTGGGGGCATCCCCCCGCGGCTCTTCCCTTCCAGTTTTCCTGGGGCTCCGGGGCTGCCTCTCCTTGTGGAGGAAGAGCTGCTCTGGGCCAGGGAGATGGCCAGCTTCCACACAGCTCTCCTTTTTGAGGGTATCTGGGCATCTCAGAGTGGCATCTGGGCTGGGGCTGCTGGTGCCCGGCCCCTGGCACAAGCCTGGAAGTCACATGCCTTTGGACTCCGTAGAAGTAAAATGAAACCGTAGTCGGGCAGGTGGGTGTTCACTTTGTCGTGGATACCCTGAAGGGAGCCCCAGGAAGAGTGTGGGGCCCTGGGGCCGGGGAGAGAAGTGGGAGTGATGAGGATGGGCAGTCCCCAGGGCCTGCATGCCCTGGCCCCTGAACACCTCGCACCCTCTCCTGAATCCCCGAGACTCGCTCCTCTTTCCTCAGAGCACCGAACAGCACTGTTCCCTGGCTCCCTCAAGTTCTCTCAGTGTGGGAGCTTTCCCATTTGGCAAGCCCTTGAGCATCCCCACCATGCCCAACCCTGAGCTCAGCCTGTGGGGAAACAGAAGAAAAATAGAAGGTGGTCCATCCCTGCCCTCCTAGAATACGAATTAGTGAGAGAGAAGGTCCAGGGTGAGGGGCGGCAGGCGGGGAGAGCAGTTTACTTCTGGGGCTCACCCCTCCTCCCCGGGGAGTGGGAGCTGATTGACTTACCTCTGAGCTGGGCTGAACGCCAGCATTTGACCTGATCTGCCTCTTTTGCAGTCTTGGGAGTACAGGCAGAGGCCATTGATGGGGCTACCTCTGCTTCCCTGAGGAGGCCACTCCCTGGTGTCTGGCTTCTCTTCAGGCCAAGGGGAGCTCGGGGAGTGAGGCTTTCTTTCTTTTTCTGGAACTGGTCATTTCTGCTCCCCTCAGTGGGATTGAGGGACTGACAGAAGCTGCCTGCTTCCTGTCTGGGCTCGGCCTGGCCAGGCTGGAGGAACTGACCTGGGCCCTGGGACCTAGGCCTGCTCTGATCTCTGCCCTATCCTCTGTGCCATTGCCCAGGAGGGAGGGCAAGAGTGAGGCCCGCCGTGGGAGCCAGTTTGGATGGCAGCAGGGCCCCAGGAGGAGGCGGCCAGGTTCCTTAGCCCCAGCGTGGGAGGGGAGACAAGCTTCATGACCACACCTGCCTGCCCAGCACCTCCCAGCACGCTCCACACTTTCTCTCCTTCCCTTTCCCAGGAAGGAGGGAGGGAAGGCAGCTGCCCTCTCTGGGTGACCAGAGAAACTGGGGCATGGGTGTGGGGTGGAGCCAGGAACCTCAGCGTCCTGCCTCCCAGCCTCGGGCTCATGCTCTGCCTCGAAGCCCCCGGGGAAGGCAGGCAGCCAGCCCCGAGGAGGAGAAAGTGGGTCAGTGCGGGCGTGGGGCGGGGGGTCTGGGAAGTGGACTCCTGGCGTCCCTTCTCCACTTAGATGCCCCCTGGCACACCTGTGCTCACTGTAGATTGGGATCTGCTCCGCCCTCCTCTTCCCCGCTTCATCAGGCGAAAGGGATTGAAGGCTCAGATGGGATAGTCAGAGGCAGGGTCACCCCTGAGGGATGTGAAAGAGGCCAAAGTAGGTGTTCACGTTTTTCCAGGACTTGGTTTCAGACGAGAGGGTTCAGGCAGCACCTCGCACAGAACCTGGCACATAGCAGCTCCCGGGCAGTGCTGACGGGCTCCAGCATGATGGGGTGCAAAGGGCAGGAGAAAACTGGAGGGCAGGCAGGCCTGATGTCTCCGGGGCCCCGGGGCGGCTGGCACCCGCTGCTCTGCCCAGGGCGCTCCTGAGCCAGCCCTTGGCTTGCACAAAGGAGGCTTGCTTTTTGCTGTTAGGTCAGGGCCTTTTCCCAACATTTTGTGCCCAGGAAATGGGAGCCTGGAAGAGCTCAAGGAGCCAGCTTTGGGCTCTTCCCCTCCTCCAGATTTACAGGGTTAGGAGGCCTGAGGCCAGCCTCTGAGGAAGGGAACGAGCTCATTGTGGTCTGGAGGGGATGCTGCTCGCTCCCAGTGGAGTTCACGCACCCTCTGCTTGGTGGGTGCTCTGGAAGGTTTGTGGGATGACATGTGGGAGAGTTGGATGGCTTGGGATGGAGAAGACAAATGAACCACAAGGAGAGGGGCTATAAAGCGGAAAGGATTGAGGGTTAGACATTGGAAGACCTTGTTGTATCACTTGAATCTCAGAGGGAAAGAATACGCTTGTCCCCACCCCAGGCCTCGTCTCTAATTCCCTTGGAGGATTCTGGGAAGTGCATCGAGGATTGTCTGGCTGTCTGACACTTTGCTTCCCATTTCATGCTGTTACTGGCAATCCTAACAGTGCTGGGAACTGCCCCGAGCTCCAGGCTCTGGCCACCTCTGGGTGCCCAATCTCCTGGGTGCTCCCTATCTTCCCTTAGCAAGGAGTTCTCTTTCTTTGGGTGTCTGGCTGCTCCAGGTTCTGGGGGCCCTGCTTTTGAGTCATTGTAACTGATGACTTCCTCTCCTCCAGAACAGGGCTCCCCTACCACACTCTCCTGTGCCTGGGGCAGGCAGAGAGAGCCAGGACAGGGCTAGCCAGCCCTGCTGGTTGCTCCCAGCGTGGGTGGGTGGAGTCCTGAGCTGGGAGGGGCTGCTGCCCCCGGCTTTCTGGGGCTGCCTTGAGTCTGCTGCGCATCACCCCGCTGCGGGGGCCTTGGTCTTCTCTTCCCTTCCTCTTCAGAGAGTCTGGTTGGCCAGGATGAGGTTGGAGCAGGAGGTGGTGAATGAGGTCCTGAAGCCCACCCTGGGGTGTCTCCCAACTCCAAACCCCTGTGGGGAGCACTGCTCCATCACCATTTTTCTAGTCTACCCTGGCAGAGAAGCTGACGCTCCAGATCTTTGTTCAGATCCTGTTTCCCATCCCCCACCCCACCGTACATCTTATTGTATAAGATCAGCTAAATCTAAGATCAGCCCACGTCTGCCACCTCCCCTTCCCTGTGCTCCCCAACCTGAGGGCAGGAGGCCCCTTTGCCGTCCTCCCTGCCTGGCCAAAGCCGGCTGGGAAGATGGGCCGCAGGAACCATGGCTACCGTGTCCTTGGTTGGCCAGCTCCGCTGGGGCTCCCGATAGGAGGGTGAGGTCATCCAGTCCAGGGAGAGGACAGGTGTCCCTGGCTCCATGCCTAGAGTTGGGGGCAAGGAGGGGCCGGGAGGGGGCTCCAAAATAGCAACCGTGACATCAGGAAGGGGGAGGGGGACCCAGACCCAGGAATAACCAGGCTATTAAAAGGCTCCAGTGAGGTCAGGGGGCCAAGTGGGATCTCTGTACCAGTGGGAGGCACAACCTGAGGAGGAGGGATGAGCCAGCAGTGGGCAGGGTAGGCGGGCGTCCCCAGTCCTTGTGGTGCACTAGCCCAAGGTCCCTTCAGGGCCCCAGGAGTATGGGCTGCTGTGCCAGGCCTGGAGCTGGGAGGGAAGGGCTGGCTCCTGGCAGCTTCGTGAGTCTTTATTAGAGGGGTGTCAGCCTCGTGTCTGTTTCTCCCGGGGTGCTGGGGGTCATCTTACCTGTTCATGGAAACCCTGGGGTAGCTTCATGTGTTCCTTTGTGTAGGAGGCAGTGGGCTGTGGTGGTTAGCACTCAGACTGGAGCCTCAGACATCCCGGCCTTACCATTTAAGCAGCCGTATGACCTAGAGTGAGTGACTGCATCTCTCTGCCTCAGTTTCCCCACCTGCACCTATCTCCTGAGGTCATCGTGCAGAGTAAACGAGGTGACGTATGTGCTGCTGCTGGCGTCGCACCTGGCACATTGCCAGGGAGGAGCTGCGTGTGCTCCCACAGTGGGCAGGTGCTCCCTGGTCCCCTTCCATGGTTAGGGCCAAGGCCTGTCCGGGAAGACTCCCCCTGCTCCCTAGAAGGAAGCTGAGCAGCCCCTGGAGGCGACACCCCGAGTGGGTAGGAGGGAGCTGCCATTGAGCTGCTGCTCAGGGGTCTCCCTTCTGGTTGAGGGGGTGGGGAGGCACCTTCCAGCTCTGAGGGAGGACGGAAGTTAAATCAACTTCCATCTGGCTGTTAGGAGGACTCCAGGGAAGATGTGAGGTTAGGCCAGGTGGCCCTGTCTGCCACCCTCTCCCAGACCCTTCTGGTTTCTTTACCTGCTCTGATGGCGAGAGGGAATGTAAGAGATGGAATCTGGCTTTTGGGTCTCCAGCCCCTCGCCTGCCAAGAATAGCACCAGAGCTGCTCTCAGACACATGGGTGCTCTGGCCTGTGCCCTTCCCCGGCCCAGCCTCTGGCCACCCGGCTCTGTGGCCTTGGCCCTGAGTGCAGGCCCTCCCCTGTTCCCATCCCCCTGCCTGGCGCTTCCTCCTGGGGTGGAACGCGCCTCCCCCCCCCCATGGGGCCTCCGCCAGGCCCGGGCTCCTGGCAGCCGGCCGGCGGCTCCCTGAGCATGCTCCACCTATTTATAGCCAGGGCCCTCCCCCAACTGCTATTTCAGTCTCCTGCCAGCTGCCGGCGGCTCACTCGGGAAGGAGGAGCAGGGAGCCAGGCCCAGAGCTGTCACCCAGGGCTGGGAGGGAACACAGAGAGCCCGCCTGCCTGCTGAGCTCCCCTTCCTGTCCCCTGAGCGCGCAGCCATATACCCCAGCTCCTGGGAGCCGGGGAAAGGCCAGCGGTCCGATGCCCTTCTAGAAGAGAGCTGGGCCTGTAGCTCTGGGGCCTCCTGGCTCCTCCTGCTGCCAGGAGTGCCCAGGCCGGATGAGGCGCCTCCCCATAGCCCGGGTCCCAGCGGCAGTGGCCTAAGGGAGCCCCTGAGCAGTGAGGGCCCCGCCCGACCACCTTTCCTTTGGCTGACTCGCGCCTCCGGCGGCCCCCTCCCTGGCATGCTGCTGGTGCCCAAGGCTCAGGGGCTCGTGGAGATGCTGCAGACCATCTATGAGACGGAATCCTGTTTCTCAGCAGATGGGATGTCAGGCCGGGAACCATCCTTGGAAATCCTGCCTCGGACCCCTCTACACGGCATCCCTGTGGCAGGTAAGTGCCTCGGTGTCCCCACTTGCCCTCTGCCATCGGGCATCCTTGTCCCCGGGGCTGAGCATCTGTGCTCCAAGCATCGCCCAGGTGGGGTCCTGCCTAGATCTTTGTGGAGGGTTTTGTTGAGAATATGGGCGGTCAGGGGTGCCATGCTCACTGAGGTGGGCTTCCCTGCTCTCCATGGCCCGAACCTGTCTTCCCGCCATGCCCTGCAGCTGCACTCTGCTGCAGTCTTGAGTCTCTTTGGCCTCCGGCAGGGTCGACATAAGCTGCTGGGGGCTGTGGATTACTGAAGGATCCTGGCCTAGTTGGCACTGTGGTCGGAGGAGAGGAAGTGGGTCAGTGACCTGCCTCCCAGTGGCCCGCTCCCCAGGTCTGGGCAGGGGACTAAGCCGCAGCTGTGTGTCCGCAAAAAATAAAGGCTACCCCAGCTCCTCTGGCTGGGTCCTTGGGGGCACATGGCTTCTGCAAGTCCCTGCTCAGGAGTTCCTGGGGGATCAGATGCGATGCGGTTGTGGTAGGGGTAGGTGGAGGCCGGCAGCTGGGATGCCGGGGATCCTGGCTTCCGTAGCTCCCCCATCTCTCCTTCCCTGAAGCCTTGGTTTCATCCCATCTCATGATGCTGAAGGAATGTTACTCCGCTGCATTTGGGCTTGAGGACCCCCTAGTCCTGCCCCCTTCTCAGCAGGGACATTTTTGGCTCTTGGCTGGGGGTGGGGTCCCCCAGAGCTGGGCCACGCCCTCCCTCCCTCCCAGGAACCTGTTGGCAGCATCAGGCCTTTCTGGCACAGCCTTCCCACCGGGCCGGCACCACAAGATGCTTCTTCGAGGGAGGGGCCTGCTGGAGCCATGCCCGCTTGGCCCCTCCTGACAGTGGCTGGGTGCTTGGGTGTGGGTGTCTGTGTGCCTATATATTGGGAGTCTTTGCCTCTGGATACGTGGGAGTGGGTCCCAAGCTTTGGATTAGAAGCGGGGAGCTGTGTGCCTACGCAGGTACCTGTGACTTGGCTCTAAGCCACCCAGTGATAAGGTTGCAGTGGACTAGGGTATGTCAGAGGGTGGATGTTTTGGGATGTTTTGGAAAATCCTTGGAATAAGGCCTGCCATCTGCCTGGGCAGTGATGCCAACAGAGTCTCCTAGGGTAGGGGCATAACGCTAGGAGCCAGCCCTGCAGGCCTGCCCATACAGGCCCCTGGGTTGGGGGCCTAACCTTGGGGGCTGGCCGTGCAGGGGACTGACCCCATCCCCCGGGAGGAAGTGTAAACCCAGAGGACTGCTCTAGCCCTGGTCTGGTGGAGCTGGTGGCTCTCTGAGGACCCTGCCTGCTGACCCCTGCCCCGAAGCCTCTGAGAGTCAGGCTGGTCCCCTGGAGGGCAAAGGACTGACTGTGGAGCATTGCTTGCAGGCCGCTCTCCCCCATCAGGCAGATGCCACATCGGGCCACCCATCCTGCCCTTTCCCCCCTGCTGCCCCTTGCCTCCAGGCAGCGTCTGGCAACTGGCCTGAAGTTGCCTCCACAGCATGTTCTCTTACCTTCTTTCAAGTTAGACCGCAGAACCCTTGCAGGCTGGAGCCCTGCTGCTGTCATCCCTTCCCTAAGGCTGCCTGTCTCTGCACAGACCTCCCCCATGCCAGCCCCTCTCTCCAGATCCCCGTGCCCCCCGCAGACCTTCCCTGCACCAGACCCTCTCTCCAGATCCCCGTGCCCCCCGCAGACCTTCCCTGCACCAGACCCTCTCTCCAGATCCCCGTGCTGCCCCGGTCTAGCCTTCTGATCAGCGGTGTGGTCCATGCTGGCAGGAGGGAGGCGTGAGTCACCTCAGCGGCTCGGGGAGAGGGCTAAGAATGTTCCCCCTGCGCAGCTCTGATGCTGAGTCTGTGACGCGACCGGGGACAGATATAGGCCTGGAGCTCGGCTGCCTTGTTTTTTTTTTTTTTTTTTTTTTTTTGGACTCTGGAATGTAAATAGATGTTTCAAATAGAAACGCTTTAACCTTTGGGTTAAAAAAAAAATCCATCCCGGATAAACACGGCCATGAGGGCCCAGGCAGCCTGGTGTTCCCCCCCCACCCCCCTCCCGCCTCCTCTCCCCATCTCTTGATCAGTTTCCAGACAGGATGCAGAAGCCTGTGGCTAAAAAAGCAGGTGTCCAGGGATGCTTCTTGGGCAGCAGTGTGTGTCGCCAGGCCTCCCCAGCCCAAGGGGTTGGGGAATGGGGCTTTCTGGGATGGCTGTCTACCCTGGACTCTGCCTGCTCCGCCAGCAAGTCTTTGGAACCCTATTTTAGGGCCATCCTTTGCTCCCTGGGCTGTCTGGTGCACGGCCATTCTGCAGCACTGTGCCTGGCGCATGGATGAATGAAGGTTGCTTTAAAGGGGCTGGTGTCCAGGGCTGAGGTCAGGATTCCTGGGTTCTATTCTGGGGCTTGGCCCTCTGGGTCAACAGACAGATATGGTGAGTTGCCCCAGTGGGTGAGCCAGAGCCTTGGCAGGGGGAGCCCATGGGGGCTGCAGGGCAGTCTGTGCTGTCCCTGCTTGATGAAGGGAACCAGTCACCGCTTCTCATAGGGCCATAGGGGTCTTCCTTGATGGATGGGGTCTCTGCTTGGCTTCTCCACAACAGCCCAGCACAAAGTGGGCACCCGCCCATCCTTTAGGCCGTGTTGTGGCTTGGGGAGCCTTGGAGCCCGAGCTCCTGTGTGGGATTCCCAAGGACTCAGCGCTGGGGGATCCCCTCTTTCCCTTCTGTGGGCCCTGGATTCCCCTGTGGCCCGGACTGGGCAGTGCTGATTCTTGGGCATTGTGCAGGATCTTATTAGCAGACATGGAGGAGGAGTCTCCTTCCCCCAGTGAGGGAGGGTGTGAATGCTGCTTGTGCCAGGAAGGGATGCTGTGGATGCTGGGAAGTGCCATGGGGTTTGGGTTTGGTATTGGGGTTTCCCCTGGATATTCTCATTCATGTTCTTCAGACTATTCCGAGCTTGGCCGGGCATGTGGGTGTGTAGGTGTAGGGGTAAGGTAGGAAGGGCGAGGCACTAAAAATGTCCTCAGTGACGAGGGTATCAGGGGCTTTCCTTACCTTGTCTCTTGTAGGAAGGTATGATTAGCCATGCTTTACAGTTGAGAAGGATCAGAGAGGTTAAGAAACTTGCCCAAGGTCACAGGGTAGGTGACGGCTGTGATTCGGATTCAGGTCTGTGTGTCGGGCTACTGCTAACCCACACCAGCATTCCTTTGTGCACGTTGTTTAGAGGTGGCCCTTCTTCCGGGTGGATACATCTTCATGCCAGAGCATGTGGCTCAGCCCTTGGAGCATGGGCTCGATTTTAGCCCCAACTTGCCCCTTTGGTTGGGTGCCCTTGTGTAGCATACAGTCTGCACGACTTTTCTGTGCGCCTCCTGAGTGTGTGCTCCTCAAGAATAGAGACCAGCCTGGCTTTGGGGGGAGGAGGCTCCTGAGCTCTCTCGTTTTCTGTGACTAGTGGGGACCCCTTGGTCCCTCCCTGCAGGGAAATCAGGGGAGAAGGGGGCTCAGGCACGAAGTTGAACACTCCATCCCGTCCAGACCGCCTCCCCTGGCCCCCGTCCCCTCCTCCATCCCCTCTTCTTGGTTTTGAGACCCTCAGCTGTCCCTTCCCTGCTGCACAGCTGCCGGAGAGGAAATCAGATTAACTGTGTCCACACACACACAGCTGTAACAGCTGTCAGGTTGGCGGCAGAAATGAGTACAGCCAGCCTGGGGACACAATGAGAAAGAAAGTTCTCAAGCTTTCAGTTGTATCAGAATTGGTTTTTTTTTTTTTTAAGACTATTTATTTATTTATTTATTTGACACAGAGAGAGAGAGAGAGAGAGAGGACGAGAGAGAGAGAGAGAGAGAGAGAGGACAAGTAGGCAGAGCAGCGGGCAGAGGGCAAGGGAGAAGCAGGCTTCCCTCTCAGTGGGGAGCCCGATGGCGGGGCTCGATCCCAGGATGCCGGGATCATGACCTGAGCTGAAGGCAGACACTTAACCGACTGAGCCACCCAGGCGCCCCTCTATCAGAATTGTTAAGGGAACATATATTAAAGTGCAGAGCGCCAAGCCTTGGCCCCCGTGAAGGGTTCAGATTCTATAGGGCAGCCCAGGAACCAGCATTTTTGACACGTTTCCGGTGACTGATGTGAGTAGACTCAGACTGTGCTTGGAATAAGGGCTGTGTGGACAGAAGTCGTGTGGACGGGGTCATGGGGCCTTGCAGCCTGCCAGTGGACATCACCAACAGCCCTGGAAGGCCTGGGAGGGCTCTGGGGCTCCTCGGAGCAGGGTGGACTGGGGAGGGAGGAAGGCTGTCGCCCCAGTCAGAGGCAAACCCAGCCCCCAGCAGCCTGGCGGTCTGCAGAGGGAGGATGTCTTGAGACGCTGGGCAGCAGGTGTCTGAACCCCAGCTGGGGTGGGGGATTATGGCAAGCGGCCAGGTGGGCAGGTGGGCAGGGCGCCCTGCTGGATGCTCAGGGCTGGGTTGCACTGCCCTGAGGCCCCTGCTGTCCACCCCAGGTGTGGAGCGACCAGTCCCGGCAACAGCTGCAGCCTTTGAATGAGCAGTATGCCTTTTTGCTGCCTCTAGCTTGGTGCCCCAGTGTTTCCTGGAAATGGCTGGGCTGGGGGAAATGAGTCTGTTTCTCCTCCAGATAGCAGCATGAGATCAGTGAGTAAATCTCTCTTCATCAGTAAGACCCTTCGTGCCTTTCACCAGGCCTCTGCACCCCCTAGGCTTAAGGTCCTTCAGAGGCATGGTCTGCTTCAAGGTTTCTGGGGGTTCTAACAACCCAGCCCCATTCTCCCCTGTGCTCCTAGGCTCTGGTGTGCTGGGGGCCAACTGGATGCCCTGTCTTGATCCCTGCATCCTTCATGCAGAGTTTGGCTCCTCACTCCATCATGCAGGAGCAGCCCTCATGGTTTCTCCTCGTGTGTTTTTTTTAGTGGGAGGCTGATAGAGTCAGAAGACCCTGAGTAAGCCCTAGCTCCTCTGCCTCCTTTCCAGATGATGTGGGACAGGTGTCTTTCCTCTGTGGCATGATGGGCTTGGGACGTTGAGTTGCTGATCTGCAGGCCCTTCCTGCGCTGACATTCCAAGAGCCCCTGGCGTCAATTGCACGTTGCTTCTGCCTTTCAAGAAGAGGGGCCCAGGAAGATGTGGATGGTACTGGGGAGAGAGCTGGCACAGTGAGGTCGGAGCCCAGAGAAGACTCTGACTGCTTGGGGCCCCGAGAGCAGGGAGTGAAACTTGTGCGCATCTGTGCTAAGTAATGCTTCTGAGGGGCCGGAGGGTTGCCACGGCTGTGGGCTGCGCCGCAGGGGACAGAGCAGCTGTTCTTGGGGGTAGCGAGGCAGGAGAGACAGCCTGGATGTGCTGTGGTTGGGAGGAGGCTGTTCGCAGAGATTGCTTCCCGAGTGCTGGGCTCTAGCTGCCAGCCACTCCAGTGTGTGTTTCGTGGGGCCCACGGGCCGGGCTTTGATCGGGACAGGACCGCAGAGCGACCTTGGAGCAGTCTGAAACCAGAGAGCTAAGGCCTCGCTCTGGCAGAGGTGTGAGCTTGGAGTAGTTCTAAGTAATTTTTTTTTTTTTTTAAGATTTTATTTATTTGAGAGAGAGAGGGAGAGAGAACATATGTGTGGGGGGAGGGGCAGAGGGAGAGGGAAAGGGTCAAGCAGACTCCCTGCTGAGCCGGGAGCCTGACGTGGGGGCTCAATCCCAGGAGCTGGAGATCACGACTCGAGCCAAAGGCAGACGCCCAACCGACTAAGCCCCCCAGGCGCCCCGAGTTCTAAGTATTTTATTTCACGCACTTTAGAAACATTCTGAGAAGTGGTCCAGAGTCTTCAGTAGACTGCCAGAGGGGTCCGGGACACACACAAATCTCCGGAGCCATTAGTAATAGCCCTGACTAGCTACCCCTGAGAGCTTCCTGGGCCCAGGGCCGAGCTCCCCTGCGAGTCCTCTCCTGAGCTTGAAAGCTCTGGGAGGAAGGTACTAGTCTTACTCCCATTTCCCAGATGCCTGCACAGAGCACAGGCAAGTGCTTGGTGCCTTGCGCTAGGAAGTGGTGCAGCCTGACTTGAACCCTGGCATCCTCTGACTCCAGAGCCGTGGCTCTTAACTATTATGTGATGTCTGTTCGCTTGCATTACATGAGGAGCTGTGAAAATTGCTAGGTGAGAGTCCTCCCCAGCTTGCACATGGGGAAATACTGTCTGAATTGTGGTAGAACCTGTTGAGCCTAAATCGGCCTCACTAGTCACGTAAGAGCCCAGAAATAGATCATGGGAAACCGTCCTTGATGGGGAGGGGTCATCGGCGTCATAGGGAGGAGTGTGAAATGCTGTTCCCTGCCTCCTTCCAAAATCCCTCAAGGCCGAGAAAGGGACAAGCTCCTTTTCCCATTCTCCAGAGGGACAGAACGAGGTCATTAGACATTTAAGGAAGCTGCTGACCACTCAGCCTGCTGAGGGAACTCCTTGGGGCTCGGGTGCTGGTTTGGAAGGCGCTGCCCTCCCGGGTGGGCTGCCAACATGTTGTTCTCCGGAGGGGCCAGTTATCCAGGTCGGCCAGTGTGGAGGGCCCGGGGTGCCCTGTGGTGGAGCCAGGCTACTTAGCTTAGTGTTCGGAGGGTGTGAGTCCCTGCCGGTTAGCTGGTGGGATCTTCTGCATAGCAGCCTAAGAAGTTTGGTTTCCACAAGTCTGTGCAGAGAGGGGGCTGAGACAGGTGATCTCAAAGGCCTTTTACGCTCTCCCCTCTTTCAATAGGGGAGTTCCTTCGACCCAGGGCTTATCTGCAGAGGCCTTATTTTTTTGTCCTGTGTAGATGTTCCAAACAGCTCAGTGCACCCCTGTCTCATACTCTCTGTACCCTGGATCCCTTCCTTCCCCCGCTAGCCGTCTGTGGCTGGTGACTCCTGGGAGTGGGGTCTTTGAAGAGCTGAGCCTTAAGTTTTTTAGGTCTGTTGGGCAGGTCTACATGCTGTGCTGGCCCCTTCCATCTCGGGCTTCTCCGGGGGCAGGGGGAAGAAAGGTACTGTTTCCTTGCTGCCAGGGTTTGGGGCACGGGGATTCTGGAACCGGTGATTTCTCCACTTGAGGGCTCTGAGCCGGGGCATGCTTACAGTATGTTCAGAGCAGGGGGAAGGCTTGGCCTTGCCCTTGGGCAGCCAGATTTGTTTTTTATTTTGAACCCTTGTTCCTAAAGGTGCTGCTAAAACCTGCTCTTCATGTCCCAGAACTCCTGCTTGGGGGCAGCAGCCCTTTGTCTGGACACTCTTTCTAGTCTAAGGCTGTGCTGGTGGCCGTTCCAGAGGTTGTCCCGTCAGCACCTGCCTTGTCTCCACCTGAGGAGCCGGGCTATCTATCCCTGGTCATGCTGTCCAAAAAATCCGTGGTGGGAGCCCCCACTGGGCTGATGGGGTTCACAGAGAGGTGGGCGGCCCAAGCATCCTCACTAAGGTTTTGGCACTGCCCAGGTGGGCCCATGAGGCTGGGCAGGGTGGCCCCTTGTGAGCCAGAGCCTGGTATGCGTGAGGCCACTCCAGAAATACACAGCCCTGCCCACTCAACTGCCTCAGCTGGGGCTTCTCCACGGAGGCAGTGTGAGTCAGTCTTGCAGAAGGCCGGAGGCCGGCATGATATTGCTGCTTTTTCCTAAGGCCACCACTCCCAGGAGGAAGGGGCAGAGTCCCGCAGGAGTAGAGTCTGGAGCAGAGTAGACCCGGACCCTTGCGTCGTCCCCCTCTAGGAGATGACTGTGTTGGCCATCTGACTTCCTCTCCGTTTTCTACAGCTCTCTGTCAGAGGGAGGCATGGGGGCGGGGGTAGGACGCAGGGCCTTGCCCTCCTACCTGACCCCTCTCCTGGCCTTTCAGGGGGCTCTTTGCTAGCTGGAGTTCTCAGCCTTTCCTCTGAGGGAGCGGTGCCCCTTAGCCTACTCTCTTCCTTTTTCAGAAGTCCTCCCACTTTCTTGGTCCACCAGGAGGCGGTCGAGAGCCTCCTTCTATCTTGACACACCCATTTCTCCTTCCAGGTGCTTGGTTCTAATGGCGGCCCCTACCACCTGCCCTGCTCGCGCCAAGCTGGCAGAGGGCACAGATCCTCTGGGGGCTGCGAGGCCGCCAGGCTGTAGGTTTTGTGTCCAGCGGCCTTCATTCAGGAGGCTCTGTGCCTCCCCCACACCCTCTCCCTGACTCCAGCTGCTCAGCCGGCACCCCTTCCTCTTAGAGGCAGCTTGTGACCTGGCAGCCCCCTGGGCTGCTGCATTCTATCCGGGCCCCACAGAGCCTGTGGGCTACTCTTCCCTCGTTGGCTGTGCTTCCCGCTTGCATGGGAATGAGGCTGGGGTGGCGGAGCCCACGGGCCGTCCTGCCACCCGCATAGCAATGGGGCTGTGGCTCCCGCTGCCACTGGGGCCTAGCTTCTCTGCCGTGGCGGCAGCTGTGTGGGAGCGCGGCCGGGGGGTGGGGGGTAGGGGGGACAGCCCCTGAGCCTCAGCCCATGCCCTCTCCGCAGGGCTTCTGCAAGGGAAGCTAGCAGTGCCGGCGGCAGTGGCATCCCGAGCCGGGTTATCTGCTGGGAGCCGGGAGCACTTGGACCCCTGCCCTTCCCTGGGCGGGCAGGCTGGCAGGCATCCGGCTCCTGCAGCCCAGCACTGCCGGGAGCAGCAGGTTGAAGCCTGGCCTCTTGGCTAAGCGGACCGAGTGCCATGGGCCAAGCCAGCCCTGCCGAGGAATAGATAACTCTCCAGCCAGCCTGGGACTTTGTTGAGCGTTTCCAGGGCTGGGGAGACCTGAGGCTGGCTGCTGGCTCCTTGCTGTCACTCTGCTTTGCACCCTGGATGGGGTCGGCCATCTCCAGAAAAGCCCCTTTGCAGGCCCTTTCCAAGGGCCCTTCCTCCTGGTACCGGGGGAAGACGTGGGCTGGGAGGGAAAGTGAGTGATGTGTGTGTGTGTCTGTGTATGTAGCCCCACCCTCCTGGCCACATCTGGCCACTCCTGCAGATGTGGCTCTGGCCTCGTGGCCACAGAGTCGTCAGTGTGGCTGGCGGGCAAACCACAGAGGAATGTGCCTAGCAGTGCTGGGCGGAAGGGGGCTGGTGGGAACCGAGCTATTCTGCTCAGGCTTTACCTCCCCCGCCCCCCCCCCCCCCCGCAGTGGGTCCCAGAGGCCGTATTCTGGCAGGAGGGTCGTAGCTGGACCTTAGCCTTCGGCAGGCCTGGCCCCTGCCTGGGTGACACTCATTCAGTGTGGGTCCCCTGGAAAGATCCAGGCCCATTGACTACACAGGGTGTGGAAGCCTCTCTAGCTCAGCCCTCCATCCCCTCCCAGCTCCCTGTCCGCTTCCAGTGAGGGTCCATGATGGGGCCCTGGGCAGGGAGCTCTGCGCACCAGGGCAGGAGACACTGGTCACCACCAGGATGTTGGGGTCCTTCCTTCTCCAGGCCCAGGCTGGAGTGGGCTGCCTTGCCATGGGAAGGTCTTCCCAGCTCCCTGTGGCCTCCCTGGGCTGGAGTGAGAAAAGTGAGGGCTTTCTTTGGAGAAAGAAATGGAGAAGAAACAAGGTGGGTTGGCCCTGCCTCTCTCACTTCCTCCTTTCCAGGCCTTGGGTAGCTTGCCTTCCCCTTTCTGCTGGAGTAGGGAGGCTCTGTGGAGTGTGGGCTGGGCTTGGGGCTCCCTGACGGTGTGCTGTTTGCCCGGTTGCCCTGGCAACCACAGGGCAGTGGTGGGGAGTGACATTCAGCGACCAGAGGACAGTAGACAGGGATCAAGAGGTCGAGACCCATGCTTCCCATGAACCCCTGGGAACATTTACCTCTCCCTGGGGCTCCTGAGCCCATTGTCCACATGGGAGCCTGGACCCAAGATCTTGGGACCCAGCAGGCCCCTCCAACCCCTTTCCCCTTCCGAGCCGGTACTCCCTGAGACTGGAGTTCTGAGATCTCTGCCTGAGCTCCAGCCTCCGCCCCCCCCCAATGCCGCTACCCTTCTTCCTGTCTGATTCCCTTTCCTTTCCTGTCTCCTCCTCCCACCTCCTCCCTGCGCCCGCCCGCCCATTCTCTCGTTTCCCCTCCCCCCAGGCACAGCTGCTGTTTGGCTCACTCTATATATAGCGGCATTTTCAGGGTAATTACAATAAAACTGTTGAAAGGAGATAATCCAGCAAAGGAAGCAGAGTCTGACTCCCAGCCCCCTCCTTTCCCTGGTTTGGTGCGGCCCTGCACCCCTTTCCCTGAGGCCTGCTGCTCCCACCCCGCCCCCCACCCCCATTCTCACAGCCTCGCCTTTGGGCCCCATCTGCCCCAGCTGGGTGTGGGACAGAGAGAAGGGGAGAGGCGACCTGTCCAGAGGGTCCCCACAGGTCTCTCCTGGGGGTTTATTAAGGGCCCTGGCTGCCAGCCCCCTCAGTGCTAGAACCAATCTCTGCTTCAGTTTCTCTTCTAGGATAGGCTTCTGGGCAGGGAATGTGTGATGTTGAGAGGTGGGGAGGAGGCATGGGAAGGACAGTGGTTAGAAGCCTAGAGTTTGGATTCACATTCGGTTCCTTGATCACCTGGCTGTATGTCTATGGCCATGTACTTGAACTTTTCTGAAGCTCGGTTTCCTTGTCAGGAAAGTAATTCCTGTAAAAGGCCCAGTGGTGTTAACGATCAATGACAGTATCGGGTGTTGAACATTCACAGTCTTCCAGAGATTGTGCTTCATGCTTATGCATACTTTGTTTTTTTTCTTTTCTTTTTGTTTCAAAGAGTTATTTATTTATTTTAGAGAGAGAGAGAGAGAGAGCAAGCGTGTGTGCTTGAAGTGGGGGAGGGAGAGAGGGAGAAGCAGACTCCCCACTGAGTGCGGAGCCCGATGCGGGGCTCGATCTCGCGACCCCGAGATCAAGACTTGAGCCAAACCAAGAGTCGGATGCTTAACCGACTGCGCCACCCGGGTGCCCCGGCTTCTGCATATTTTTTTACTGAAGTTCCTGGCTTTGACCGCGTCAGTTGAGACGGAACGTGGTTCTGCGGAGCGGAGGGACTTGACGGCCCCCTCGCGCGCTGCTCTTGTGGGTCTGGTGGTCATGCCTGGTAGCTTGCTGGACCCCCAGCTGGGCTGCCAGGGCGCAGTGGTGTCGACGCTGGGCTCCCTGACGCCGGTCTCTTGCCCCCGCAGTGGAGGTGAAGCCGGTGCTGCCCGGAGCCATGCCCAGCGCCGCGGGGGGCGGGGGGGGAGGCAGCCCCAGCCCCGCGGAGCTGCGGGGGGCTCTGGCAGGCCCCGTGGACCCCGCGCTGAGGGAGCAGCAGCTGCAGCAGGAGCTCCTGGCCCTGAAGCAGCAGCAGCAGCTGCAGAAGCAGCTCCTGTTCGCCGAGTTCCAGAAACAGCACGACCACCTGACACGGCAGCATGAGGTCCAGCTGCAGAAGCACCTCAAGGTGAGCGAGGGGGGCGCGGGGGGGCCGCCCTGACCTCCGACCCCTGCCCGGGCCTGGCTCACCCTCCCCCCGGCCCCCCACCCACCCGCCCCGCCCCTGCAGCAGCAGCAGGAGATGCTGGCGGCCAAGAGGCAGCAGGAGCTGGAGCGGCAGCGGGAGCAGCAGCGGCAGGAAGAGCTGGAGAAGCAGCGGCTGGAGCAGCAGCTGCTCGTCCTGCGAAACAAGGAGAAGAGCAAAGAGAGTAAGGCCTGGGCCTCCTGCCCCCGTCCCCCCAGCAGCGGGCTCCCGGCCCCCGGTACCTAGGTCAGCCATGCCCCTGTCCCGCAGGTGCCATCGCCAGCACTGAGGTGAAGCTGAGGCTCCAGGAATTCCTTCTGTCGAAGTCGAAGGAGCCCACGCCAGGCGGCCTCAACCATTCCCTCCCACAGCATCCCAAATGCTGGTAATGGCCCATGGCAGGCGTGGGTCACATGGGCGTCCTGCTCAGGGGCTTGCCTGGCTGCAGGACGGCAGGGGGCTCCTGGCCCACATGGACAGGCCCCCGCAGTCTCTCTTAGGGGATGAAACTCCCACCCCTGGCTTCTCTCCTTGCTTCCCTCCCCAGGACCCATTTCCTGTCCCTTGATGCAGTGGCCCTTTCCTCATTGTTGATAGCTAGGTGGCAGGTCCTGCTGGCTGGGTAATAACCTAGATCTGTTTCCATCCCTACCCCACACCCCCAGGGGAGCCCACCATGCTTCTTTGGACCAGAGTTCCCCTCCCCAGAGTGGCCCCCCTGGGACGCCTCCCTCCTACAAACTGCCTTTGCTTGGGCCCTATGACAGCCGCGATGACTTCCCCCTCCGCAAAACAGGTGTGTAGTGCCCAGCCTGGCTTTCCAGAATATGGCTCCTTGGAGGTTAAGGGTGGGAATGTGGAGGGGCCAGGCTACGGGGAGGTGTGTGCCTATTCGTGTGGATGCCTCTGAGCCCGGGCTACCTTCTCCCCAGCCTCCGAACCCAACTTGAAAGTGCGTTCGAGGCTAAAGCAGAAGGTGGCTGAGCGGAGAAGTAGTCCCCTCCTGCGTCGCAAGGATGGGACAGTCATTAGCACCTTTAAGAAGAGAGCTGTTGAGATCACCGGTGCTGGGCCTGGGGGTAAGGGCTCCTTCCTCTCTTGTTCCTGTTCTGAGGTCCTGGGAGTGGGGGGTGGCTCTGAGCATGCCCAGGTGACAGCCAGTTCTCCCATAGTGTCGTCCGTGTGTAACAGCGCGCCAGGCTCCGGCCCCAGCTCTCCCAACAGCTCCCACAGCACCATTGCTGAGAATGGCTTTACTGGCTCAGTCCCCAACATCCCCACCGAGGTACAGGCCTGCTGAGGGCTGGGCGGGCGGGCCAAGCTCCTCCGTTTCCCTTGGAAGAAGGAAGGCAGCTCCTTCCTGTCTGTCTTGCTGAGAGTATCCAGCAGGGACCTCCCTGCCCATGTGGACAGGCTAGAGGGACCTATTGCCTTTCAGTGGGCTTTGTCCCATGGGCCTCTGAAGGACCGTGATCTCTCAGTACCCCCCAGGTGGGGCTCGGTGTGGGGAGCGGGGAGCGAGGCACCATTCAGAGCCCTCGGCCCCAGGTGGCCCCCCTTTGCCTGTTCTCATGCCTGGTCTCTCCCAACTGCTCCCTAGATGCTCCCCCAGCACCGGGCCCTCCCTCTGGACAGCTCCCCCAACCAGTTCAGCCTCTACACGTCTCCCTCTCTGCCCAACATCTCCCTAGGGCTGCAGGCCACAGTCACTGTCACCAACTCACACCTCACCGTAAGTATGGGCTGCATGCCTCATCCTGCCTCTGGTATGTTGAGGTCTGTGGTCCTGGATGCCTCACAAAGCCCTGAGGGAGATCAGATGGCCTTCCTCGGAGCAGGGGTGGTGGGGGTGTGGGGGGTGTGGGGGGTGTGGGGGGTGTGGGGTGGGCAGAGGATAGGTGAGGGATGCTGACCCAAAATTGGCAGGACTGGAGACAGATTCAGCCCCTCCCTCATCTCCCTCTCCCTTCCCCACCCCAGGCCTCCCCGAAGCTGTCAACGCAGCAGGAGGCCGAGAGGCAGGCCCTCCAGTCCCTGCGGCAGGGTGGTGCACTGACGGGCAAGTTCATGAGCACATCCTCCATCCCTGGCTGCTTGCTGGGCGTGGCGCTGGAGGGCGACACCGGCCCCCACGGGCATGCCTCCCTGCTGCAGCACGTGCTGCTGCTGGAGCAGGCTCGGCAGCAGAGCACCCTCATTGCTGGTGAGCGGGCGGGCTGCTGTGCAAGGGGGGTGGGTGTCGGGCCCCTCTTCTGAGGCCACCAGGCCACCGTCAGGGAGTAGCCAGGGACACTCTCCAGCTCTATCACAGCTCCCCTCCAGGGCATCATTGACTTTTTCTTCCCTGTCCTACAGACATGATTGAGTACCTACAGCCTACCAGATGCTGGTCTCCTGTTCCCGAGCAGTGCTGTCCAGCAGACCTACAACACTGAGCCACATTTGTAACTTAAAGTTTTCTAGAGCCACATTAAAAAATGTAAAATGGGGCTGGCTCCACCTGGCTGGCTCAGCTGGTAGAGCATGTGACTCTTGATCTCGGGCGGGGTTGTGAGTTTGAGCCCCATGTTGGGTGTAGAGATTACTTAAAAATAAAATCTTTAAAAAAAAACATGAAAAGAAACTGGTGAAATTAACTTTAATAACATGTTTAACTCAACAGATCTGGAATATTGTCATTTTTAAAAAGATTTTATTTATTTGTGAGAGAGAGAGAGAGCACGAGGTGGGGAGGGTCAGGAGGAGAAGCAGACTCCCCACTGAGCAGGGAGCCTGATGCAGGACTTGATCCTGGGACTCCTGAATAATGACCTGAGCCAAAGGCAGTCGCTTAACCCACTGAGCCACCCAGGTGCCCTGGAATATTGTCATTTCAACATATAATCAATATAGAGTTACCAGTGAGATATTTTGTGTTTCATACTGTCTTTGAAATCCAGTGTATATTTCACACTTAGAGCACCTCTCAATTTATTTATAATTTTTATTTTAAAGATTTTATTTACTTATTTATTTTTTAAGATTTTGTTTATTCATTTGGGGGAGAGAGAGTGCGCACAAGCAGAGTAGGGGGCAGAGTGAGAAGCAGACTCCCCACTGAGCAGGGAGCCTGATATGGAGCTCGATCCCAGGGATCATGACCTGAGCCAAAGGCAGACGCTTAGCTGACTGAGCCACACAGGCGCCCCTTATTTATTTATTTATTTATTTATTTATTTATAAATTTTATTTATTTATTTTTAAAGATTTTATTTGTCAGAGAGCACAAGCAGGGGGTGTGGCAGGCAGAGGGAGATCGGACTCCCCGCTGAGCAAGGAGCCTGATGGGGGACTCAATCCCAGGACGCTGGGATCATGAACCGAGCCGAAGGCAGATACTTAACTGACTGAGCCACCCAGGCATCCTTATTTATTTTAGAGAGAGAGAGAACGCAAGCGGGAGAGGGAGAGGGATAAGTAGACTCTGTGCTGAGCACGGAGCCCAACGTGGGGCTTGGTCTCATGACCCCGAGATCTTGACCTGAACCAAAATCAAGAGTCGGACAGATGCTCAACTGAGTGAGCCACCCAGGCATCCCCATCTCAACTTAGGCTGCATTTCAAGTGCTCAGTAGTTAATGTGGCTGGCATCTCTGGAACTGGGCAGCATAGCTTTGGACAGTCAGACCTTAAGCAGCTGGTGGCATCAGAAGAGGTTCTGCGTAAAAGATAACACGACCCTGGCCCCCAGGCTTCCCCACCTGATGGCATCCATGTCTGTGATCAGGGAGGTCTTGTTGGAATTGGGGAAAACTAGTCATTGTTTACCTACATGAGAGCCTAAGACTACATGTGTAATCATAAGGGGATCAAAGGGAGAGAGTGGTGAATCCAGGAAGGCTTGCTGGAAGCAGTGACTTTGAGCCACAGGACTGTTCCATTGTGGGGAGGAGGAAGAATGGGGCTCAGGTTTGGGAGCCGGGTGCCCTGGGCCCCTCCAAGGTTTTTCCTGATTATGTAGGTGATGGTGTTCTAGGAGGGGGAGAATCCTGGGGTAGGATCGGGGTGCCCGGTGCCCTGACAGTGATGGTTACTCCCCTCCTCCCACCACACAGTGCCACTCCACGGGCAGTCCCCGCTGGTGACAGGTGAACGTGTGGCCACCAGCATGCGGACAGTGGGCAAGCTCCCGCGGCACCGGCCGTTGAGCCGCACTCAGTCGTCCCCGCTGCCCCAGAGCCCCCAGGCCCTGCAGCAGCTTGTCATGCAGCAGCAGCACCAGCAGTTCCTGGAGAAACAGAAGCAACAGCAGCTGCAGCTGGGCAAGGTGAGCTGGGAGCAGCCAAAGGCCAGGGCGGTGCCGGGGGCCGGGCAGAGCAGGGCACCGGGCTGGCAGCGACGGAGCGGGGGCGGCTGACACCCTAGGCTATACCCCAGGCTCCATCTGCTCTGACATAGCACCTTGCCTCCTGGAGAAGCTCTGTATGGGCTGGCCGGCTGCCAGGGGGAGGCCAGGGATGGCCAGGCCCTCCTGGGCCACAGGCTGCATGACTGCGCCCCCTCCCAGCCGATGGGCCCCCTTGCTCTGCTCCCAGATCCTCACTAAGACTGGGGAGCTGTCACGGCAGCCCACCACCCACCCTGAGGAGACGGAGGAGGAGCTGACGGAGCAGCAGGAGGCCTTGCTTGGGGAGGGCGCCCTGACCATCCCTCGAGAAGGCTCCACGGAGAGTGAGAGCACGCAGGAAGACCTGGAGGAGGAGGAGGAGGAGGAGGAAGAGGAGGAGGAGGAGGAGGAGGAGGAGGACTGCATCCAGGTCAAGGATGAGGAGGGCGAGAGTGGCCCTGAGGAGGGGCCCGACTTGGATGAGTCCGGTGCTGGTTACAAAAAGGTGCCCCCTCCGCCCCAGCCCTCGATCCCTAAGCCTCTGTCCCCTGCACCCCTTTCTGTCTTTGCCTTTCCCTCTCCCCACTCTGCACGGCCCAGGCTTCGCCGAGAGCAAAAGCAGAGCAGGAAAGAGGCGAGGGGCGGCGGAAGGGGGCGCTGCTTGTGCGGGTCTCATAGCCGCCCGTGCCCCAGGCGGCCAGCTCCCTCCCTGCCGCTGCCGCTGTGACGCCCCGCCCCCCCCCGGGCTGCGCGCGCATAAGCCCGAGGCCTGTGTGCCTGTGTTTCCGCCTGCGTAGGGCCGGTCGTGCGTCGTCGGTCTGTGCGTGCATGTGCGCGTGTGTATACACACGCCCCCGCTGTTACTACAGTCGGCCCTGCACCTAGCCGCACTCCATTCATTGCGGACACCGCCGAGCCCTCCCGGCCTGACTCATCCTGCCCCCTCCCACGCCCCCGTCCCTCCCAGCCTCTTACCTCAGTGCTACTCTGGCTGACTCATCACGTCCCCCCGCCCCCCAATCTCCTGGGAGGTGGAGATGGGAAGGCTGGAGTGCCTCCTGTCCCTGGTGGGAGGAGATGGGGAAAGGAGGAAGTTTGGAAGAGGAGGGCTGGAATAGAGGCCCCCTTGGAGGCCCCAGGACACTTGTCCTCACTTTCATCTCCTGCCCGCTCCCCCACCCTCTGTTCAGGTGTTCTCCGATGCCCAGCAGCTGCAGCCACTTCAGGTGTACCAGGCACCCCTCAGCCTGGCCACTGTGCCCCACCAGGCCCTGGGCCGCACCCAATCCTCACCCGCTGCCCCTGGGGGCATGAAAAGCCCCCCAGACCAGCCCGCCAAGCACCTCTTCACCACAGGTGAGCCCCACCACTGCCAGTGGTCCTTCCACCACATGCCAGGAGCCTAAGCTTGGTATCTACCCTCGTGCGACCCGTCGAGGGACCATGTGATTCTTGCGCCATCATTTCACATAAGCCCTGGGGCCCTGGGTGAAAAGAACCCACTGTCTCAGTTGGGCCCTGCCCTTCCAGCTTCCTGTCCTCCTCTCTTGTGAGGTCAAAAGTGAGGCCTCAGTCCATTCCCGAAAGCCTTTCCACATGAAGCTGCCCTATGCTGGCCTCTGAGGGAGCACAGACGCCTGGGGATGGTCCTACCTCACCGGTGGGGCGTAGGGGGTTGGAGCAGCACATAGGGGCTGTGACAGAAGGGGGAAAAGGAGGGTGTACCCCGAAGGGGGGGTACAGTGTTGAGAGCATGGTGGGCAGAAATCAAAACCAGTGGGGGTGTCAGGGGCAGCCTGGCTGAGGCTTGAGGAGCAGGGAGGCTTTTGACTGACAGTAATGGAAGAAGGGGGCCGACTGCAAGCGGAGAGAAGAGGGGCAGGTGTGTGGGAAGGTGCCTGAAGGGGCTGTGAGGAGGTACCTGGGTCAGGGCTGGCTGGGGAGAGCCCAGGAGCTCTGCTGAGGATGGCAGCGGCTGGCTAGGCTGACAGGTGTGTTTCCGGTCCAGGTGTGGTCTACGACACGTTCATGCTGAAGCACCAGTGCATGTGTGGGAACACACACGTGCACCCTGAGCACGCTGGCCGGATCCAGAGCATCTGGTCCCGGCTGCAGGAGACGGGCCTGCTTAGCAAGTGTGAGGTAAGGGAGCCCCTCCTTCCATCCCCCAACTCAAACCCAGCAAAAACCTTTGTGTCTCCCCTTCCACGAAGCCTCTTTCTGCGTCTTCTTCATCCTTCTTTCAACCCCTGACCACAAGGTCAGTCCCCTCAGCCACCTCTCCGTTCCTTCCCTTGCAGCCCATTTTGCTGAATGGGGGTGGTCCTGGACCGGGGTGCCTGGGGGCCAGGGCATACTTTCACAAAAACCTTGGGATTCTCCTAAGGCCAGAAGGTGGCTCCATGCGTCCCAGGCTGTGGGGGCAGAGAGAGGGTGTGGGCCTCAGGGAGAGCTGGGCCTTTGGTGCATCCCCTCACTGGCCTCCTCTACTCTCCCCACACAGCGGATCCGGGGTCGCAAAGCCACACTGGATGAGATCCAGACGGTGCACTCCGAATACCACACCCTGCTCTATGGGACCAGCCCCCTCAACCGACAGAAGCTGGACAGCAAGAAGCTGCTCGGTGAGCTGGCAGGCATGGGCCAGGCCATGTTCGCTGCCCTGCTAGGATAGGGAACTCTCAGGGTAGGCAGGTGGGCCCCCATGGGCACAGGTCATCCCCTTGCCACACTGCCCATCTCCATGGGGCGCCGTTCACATAGACTACCACAAGGGTGGGGTGCATTGCAGGCGAGGGGAAGGTGGCAGGTCAGGCTTAGTGATGGGGGATGGCTCTGATCTTCTCCCTAACTGATCGTCCCCCTTCTTCCTGCCATCTGCCCCAGAAGTAAGGTGTCCCCGTCTCAGAATGGGGCACAGACCTCTTCCAACTTGTGTGGGCTACAGAGGCCTGTCCTGTGCTTGGGTCTGGCTGCCTTTTTCTGGGAGGAGCTCGCCACGCTCTACAGGCCCCAACCTGTAGCCCTGCAGTTGAGGCAGCTTCCCGAGTAGCTCTGTCCCTCTTCCTTGCAGGCCCCATCAGCCAGAAGATGTACGCCATGCTGCCTTGTGGGGGCATTGGGGTGAGTAGGGCACCTGCCAGTAGGGATGGGTGGGTGGCTCTCCCAGCTCTTGCCCCTCCTTTCCTGCCCGCCATGGCTGCTGGCCCACCGTCCAGGTGCCCACCCCCATTCTTGCCCTCCCCCTGCAGGGGGCACGCTGAAGCCTGCTCTCCTGCCCCCGCAGGTGGACAGTGACACTGTGTGGAATGAGATGCACTCCTCCAGTGCTGTGCGCATGGCAGTGGGCTGCCTGGTGGAGCTGGCTTTCAAGGTGGCCTCAGGAGAGCTCAAGGTGAGTGTGTGCCCGAGGCCTCGGCACCACTTGGCTTGGTTCTGCATCCTCAGGGGTGGAGGACAGGGGCAGCCGTGGCTTTCCCTTGAGCAAGGCACTGTCCTTGCAACCTTAACTCTCGGGTGCCAGAGTGGGGAGGAGGTGCTAGCTCCTGGGCCAGCTAGGGAGGTGAGGGGTCAAGAGGGACTGGGAAAGAGGCACTAGTATCTGATGCTCTCATGGGTATCTCAAGGTCAGAGATGGTGCCTGCCGGCCCATGTGGCCTGGGGCCCTGTCCCTACTGTGTGGGATACATATTCTGATCTGTGCTCTCTTCCCTGGCTGGTTTGCGTGTCTCTCCTTCTGTGTTCACCCCCTTTGTGGCCACCTTGCCTGCCTGCCTGTGTGTCTGTCGTCTCTGACCCCCTCTGGCTGCACCGCTTCAGAACGGATTTGCCATTATCCGGCCCCCAGGACACCATGCGGAGGAGTCGACAGCCATGTGAGTGCCACCCCAGGCCTGCACTAGACCCACTGCCCTCCTCCCTTCCCTTCTGCCTCTCCGCCCTCTCCGTGGAGCTGATGTGTCTCTTTTGCTCCTGGAGCAAACATCTGGTAAAGCTGACCTCCCCAACCCTTTTCTCCCCCCTCCCCCCCACCCACCAGGGGATTCTGCTTCTTCAACTCTGTAGCCATCACAACCAAACTCCTGCAGCAGAAGCTGAACGTGGGCAAGGTTCTCATCGTGGACTGGGTAGGCAGTGGGCTGGTGCCAGGGTCAGCCTTCAGGAAGGCCCCACCCCAACGCTGCCCCCTCTTCCTCAGGTGCCCGCACCACTGCTGGGCCTGATGACTTACCACATTGCTTCCTGCTGGAGTGTTAGCCCAGGCCTCCCATTCCCGCAGGGCTCCCTCCTCACGAAGAGAGACTCGAAAGTGGTTTTGGCCCTGGTCCATCTTGGCCCCCACCTTGTAGCCTCAAGCAACCGAGATTTTCTGCCTTGAATAATATAGACTCTTACCAACATTGCTAGGGGCACTCTCTCTCTCTCTCTTTTTTTTTTAAGATTTATTTATTTATTTTAGAGAGTGAGAGCACTTGTGTGCATGCGCGCATGGTGGGAAGGAAGGGCAGAGGGAGAGGGAGAGAGAAGCTCAAGCAGACTCTGTGCTGAGCACGGAGCTCGATGTGGGGCTCTCTCTCAGGACCCCGAGATCATGACCTGAGCCGAAACCAAGAGTTTGGATGCTTAACCAACTGCGCCATCCAGGTGCCCCTAGAGCCACTCTTGATGGGGGGCTGACTATGCCCGGACACACAGTACTGCCCGCGGCCACCTCGAGTGGTACAAGTTAGGATGTGCGTTTCTGTAAGTGGAGACACTGAGCTGTTGGGTGACATAGCCAACCAAAGTCACATAGTTTGGGGTGTTGGCACTGGGCTTCAGATCAGGCCTTTCAGCCCTGACACTTGTGCTCTTGTTGCTGGGCACTGTTTAAGGGCACCCACCACTCCCTGTGACTGGGCAGTAACCCAGGAGCAGCCCTCAGCAAAGATGAAATCTCTTTGAAGCCCAACTTTGGCTTAGAAATTCATGTAAATGTTGGGTTCTTCAGAATGTCTCCACTTTCAATTCCTCACTAGCTTTAACGCCCCCCCCCCCCCCCACGTTGAGTAGAATGGGCTCTGCAGGGAAATCCACCATATTTTCCCCGTGGCTTTGTATCTCCTCTGCGCAGTGCCACCTGATGGCCCATAGAGCCTGGGCAGAGAAGCGCGGGATGAGACTGTTGTGAACGGAACATGATGCCCTGTAGCTAGGGATGGGCTGCACCCCCAGAGTTCACCATAGGTGGAGGTGGGGGGCAAGTGGAATTTTGACCTTTGGGCCAGAGCCTGGGATTTTTTTCTGAGGCTTCCCCCACTCCCTGCTAGGACATTCACCACGGCAATGGCACCCAGCAGGCGTTTTACAATGACCCCTCTGTGCTCTACATCTCCCTGCATCGCTATGACAACGGGAACTTCTTTCCAGGCTCTGGGGCTCCTGAGGAGGTACACGTCCTGGGCTCAAACGTTGGGCCCCTTGGGGAGGTGGCAGAACGGGACCTGGCAGGGAGCCCTGGAGGCCTGTGGTGGGGCTGGTTCCCTGGGGAGTCTGGGCTCCTAGTGGGAGGACCACATAGGCCAACTGCCCCTCCATGCAGAGCAGCGGTGAGCCGAGTAAGGGCTGGAATCAGGGCTGAGGGCGGGGGCAATGTCTGGGATCCCCAGGCAGTGAGAATAACCCCTCCCCCACTGCGCTGCCAGGTTGGCGGAGGGCCGGGCGTGGGGTACAATGTGAACGTGGCATGGACGGGAGGTGTGGACCCCCCCATCGGAGACGTGGAGTACCTAACGGCCTTCAGGTGGGGACTGAGAAGGGTCAGGGGTGGGGTGGGAGCCCCCGGGGCCCTGCCATGGGAGGGGCAGAAGGCACTCAAGTTCGGTGCAGGTGGAGGGGGTTGTCTCTGGGGGGAACAGAGTGAGGTGAGTCCTGGCCTAGCCACCCGCCCGGGTCAGCTTGGGCCCTCTTTTTGCAGGACAGTGGTGATGCCCATTGCCCACGAGTTCTCACCTGACGTGGTCCTGGTCTCTGCCGGGTTTGACGCTGTTGAGGGACACCTGTCTCCATTGGGTGGCTACTCTGTCACCGCCAGATGTGAGCTGCTGGGGGGTTGAGGAAGGCTGCGGAGCAGTGAGGATGGGGTTGAGTGGGGACACGGAGCAGGAATAGACTGGTATTGCAGAGGCTGGGAGGACGGAAGCTGGGGGGGGGTGGGGCAGGTCCAAAACTTGGAATCATCTTGGCAGGAGCCTCCCACTCTCCCTCTGCCAACCTTGGACTTGGGGGGCAAGCAGGTGGGTGTGGGGTAGCAGAGAATCTCCTCCCAGAGTCCTAGGGATGGAGCTTATTGATCCCTTGTGTTTCAGTGGTGCTCCTTATGACATGTAATTGGAATTTTTTTTAGCCTATCTACTCTGTTTTATCTTTAAAGGAGCATTTAGTCCGTTGACACTGAATTTTATTATGGATGTGTGTTTAGGCTTCAATCCCACCATTTTATTTTGTGCTCTTTGTTCCATCTCTTGTGTTTTATTTTCTCTTCCTTACCCTCTCTTGATTTTTTTTTTCTTTATTTCTTCTTCCTCCCTTCACCCATCCCTAAAGGCTTTGGCCACTTGACCAGGCAGCTGATGACGCTGGCAGGGGGCCGGGTGGTGCTGGCCCTGGAGGGAGGCCATGACTTGACCGCCATCTGTGATGCCTCTGAGGCCTGTGTCTCAGCTCTGCTCAGCGTGGAGGTGAGGGGTGCAGGGAGGCACTGGGGTGGGGGCAGGGAGGGGCTAGTAAGGGATGGCCCCTTTCTTGATCAAGCAGCACTGATCAAAAAGGGAGGTTGGGGTGCCCTGGGTGGCTCAGTTGGTTAAGCGACTGCCTTCGGCTCAGGTCATAATCCTGGAGTCCCGGGATCGAGTCCCACACCAGGCTCCCTGCTCAGCAGGGAGTCTGCTTCTCCCTCTGACCCTCCCCCCCTCATGTGCTCGCTCGCTCTCTCATTCTCTCTCTTTCAAATAAATAAATAAAATCTTAAAAAAAAGAAAAAAGTGGGAAGGTTCTCCTGGGCCCTAAAGACAGCTGCCGGACAGGGAGGGCTTTCTAACCCAGGGTTCCTCCAGAAAGCTAGGTTCGCCCCTGTCATGGGAGATGTCTGGGGCCGAATGTGGGGTGGTTAGTGGGCCAGGTACCGCCACCCACTCCCCACCATAAGCCTTCTCTTCTTTCCCCTGCCAGCTGCAGCCCTTGGACGAGGCAGTCTTGCAACAAAAGCCCAACATCAACGCAGTGGCCACGCTAGAGAAAGTCATCGAGATCCAGAGTGCGTGGGCACAGGCAGAGAGGCTCAGACCTCCACTTGCCAAGGGGCAGAGGCTTATGGGCCTGCCCTGGCTGGGGATATAGTATGGGGCTTTCTGTCCTCCCTGACCCCTGCCTGCCCCTCATCCACAGGCAAACACTGGAGCTGCGTCCAGAGGTTCGCCACTGGTCTAGGCCGTTCCCTGCGGGAGGCCCAGGCAGGTGAGACGGAGGAGGCAGAGACTGTGAGCGCCATGGCCTTGCTGTCGGTGGGGGCTGAGCAGGCCCAGGCTGCTGCAGCCCGGGAGCACAGCCCCAGGTAAGCTGCCTTCCTGATCTCTGCCCATGCCCAAGCCGGTGCCCCTGCCTCAATGTGCCCCCCCCCCCCCCGCCCCGTGCTTGTCCCCACAGGCCGGCAGAGGAACCCATGGAACAGGAGCCTGCCCTGTGACGCCCTGGCCCCCATCCCTCTGGGCTTCATCATTGTGATTTTGTTTATTTTTTCTATTAAAAACAAAAAGTCACACATTCAACAACGTGTGCTGTGTGGGTCTCTCAGCCTTGCCCCTCTGCTCTGCTAAGCTGCCTCAGGCCTTGCCTCCAATTTCCCTCAGCGTGGCCCACATCTCCACTCTAGAAGTTTGCTCCTCCTGTAAGGTGTGGGGGGGTGCCCTTTCCAGCCCCTCCTCCATGTTGTGTCCCATGCCCACTTTCCTGCATTCTGTCCTTTTCCCCCTGGGAGCCTGGGCCAGCTTAAGGTGGGCATGGGGGCCCAGATAGTACCATCTGGTTTTGGAGTCTCCCTGAGCAAGGAAGAACAGTAAGTTTGGTGCCTTGGCTTCAACTGACTTGGGGGGAAATGCCTTAATTTCAGCCTCCTCCCCTCTCCAGCCTCAGGGGAAGATCCAGAAGGTTGCTCTACAGTGTAAGATACAGAGTAGAGGGGAGGTGGGTGTCCACCCAGCGACTGCCCACCCTTTTTCCTCTTCGTCATCCTGGTCATCTCTGCACAGACCCCTTTTCCTCCTTTCTCCTGGCCTCAGCACTGAGGGGGAAGGCTTGTGCCCTAGGAGGTGGGTCTGTGGGCTGGGCAGTCTTCTTTCACACCCCTCTGGGCCTATTTCCCCTTCCCAGGGGCTGGAGAGGGTCAAAGTGTGTGGGGAGGGATGGGACTGGACCCCAGGGTTCTGAGGGACCAGGAGGAGCGGCAGAACCAGGCCTGCTCTCTGCCTTACTCTGTTGGCTTCCCTGGCCCTCTGCTGGCACAGCCTGGGGTGGGGGAGGTGGTCCCTGCAGGGGGACTCCAGGCTGGTGAGAGCCCCCCTGCTGTTCAGGACCACATTTTCCCCAGCCATCCAGCATGCCATGAGAAGGATCAGTGGCCCACGTCCCTCCTGGGGCCTTTTACTGTGAAGCCTGGCGATGGTAAGAGTAGGCGTTCTAGAAGGGGCAGGACTAGAACCCAGGAACCCAGGATTCTGCCCTCAGCTGTAGCTTCCTTTCCTCATGGGCTTCCTTTGCTGGTCACTAGCCCAAGGGAGCTAAGACCAGGAGGGGCTGGACACCACCCTTTCTCTTTCCCAGGAGCCCAGCCTAGCCCTCTGTTTCTGGGGTTGGGGGCTCATAAGGCTTCTAGGGAATGCTGTCTAGCCTGTAGGAAACCAAAGATGGGAAGCGGCTCCCCAGCACCACATATACTTTCTTTCCACCCCATCCTGAGGGCCTCACCAATCTGTTTACATATTTATTATCCTAATGGGGGCCTGACTAGGGTTGAGGGAGCCAGGAGAGGGGCAGGAGTCCCACCACCATTGGTTCATTGTGTGCTGTGTCTTGTGTATTGTTAGTGTGTTCTAGATCCTCCTGGGGGATGCGGATGGGGCTAGGCCCAGTGTAGCAAGCCTCCCCTTGCTGAGCCCCAGCTCCGGGCCCTTAATCCTCCCTCTTCCCATGGCTGGTCTGGTTCTCATGTAAACCCACTCCTTGCTTTGTCTCCCTGGATATGGATTTCAGTTAAGTATTTTGTAATCTGTTACACTGTGTGTCCTTATGTAAATAAACTTGTTTCTGGCAGTGCCTTCTGGGGCTGATGTCTCTCTTCTCTGGGCTTCCAAATGGAGTAGAGGTTCTCATTCCCCATCCTGGCCCAAAAAAGCTGCTCTTCTTTTCTCCAGTCCCTGAACTAGCCAATTTAGGAAACAAAGGGCTGGGGGGGAGGGAGTGGAGTGGAGTCTCTGTCCTCGTAGGTTAGAGACAAGGTTTCACCGAACACAGCCATAGCATCTTCGTGGGACCTCTCCTGTGGCCTGGGTGGTGATGCTGGGGAGAGGGCCCAGGTGCAAGGTCTCTGTGGAAACGGGTGCAGGGGGTGCAGAACAGGTGGCCTGGCAAGGGTCTCACTTGCACACACACAGGCAAGCTCAGTGGAAATGTGTGCACAGGCAAGAAAAGAATCCAGAAGTGTTCAAGGGCTTTATTGGGGCCGCTCTGAGCCCCTCACAGTGTTACAGGAGCCCACTGGTCTTGATGTTGCCTTAGCTCCCTGGGGACTCGGCGGGGGGGTTGGGGGCGGGGAAGGCAGGCCGACCAGCCTTTCTGGGAAGAGAGAAGGCTGTTCTCTGGGGCTAAGACCAGATGGTGGAGCAGTGGGAGACTGAGGACGAGCAGGGCCTGCTGGGAGCTGGAATGGGATGGGGCTGCCTTCCGGAGTGTGGAGGTCAGGGAGTGTTGGCTTTGTTGGGGGAAGGGGGGCGCAAGTGGCAATAGGAGGCACTTGAAGTCAGGAAGAGCGGACGGGTGGTGTTTCCTGGGCACTGAACGTGTACACCACCCAGGGCACAAGGGCCAGGACGAGGCATGGCCAAAGGGTGTACTTGAGGAAATTGAAGATGTAGAAAAGGCTGATCTGAGGGGGATGGCCCAGCCAGTCCAGGGGGCCCAGCAGCCCCATGGCCAGCACAAGGCAGGCTATCTTCTGGCCATGTCCCAGGTATGCCCGCCGTACCTGGGCATAGCAGGGAGAGTGCAGGGCGATGCCCAGACCCAGGGCGGCCCCTGAGTCGCGGCTCAGGGAGGCAAAGGGCCGGCTATCCACGTGTACCCACTCAGGCCGCTCACACCACTTGGAGGCCAGGCTGATGGACCTATGGGGAGGAGGGGTCTTTGCCAGGAAAGACATTCCCCTTGAAGCAAGAGGGCCAATGGCTCTTACTCCTTTGGGGTCTACCCCCATGTTCTGCTGTGACCCCAGGAGAGTCTGTGTTTGTGAGCAGGTAACGTGTCCCTTTTTAGCTACAGCAAACCAGGGACCCATCAAGCTAGGTACAGGCGAAGCCAAACAGGCCCCAGCCTGCCCAAGCTTCAAAGCAGGACTTACCAAGAAAGATCCAGGCCCAGTGTAAAGAGGGTCCAATAGATGAGGCTGGCACCCAGCAAGAGGGCCAGTGAGGTCAATCCGTAGAAGCTTAGCTCCCGCTCCATGGGCACCCGGGGGGTCATCAGCCAGCCCAGGACAGCACCTAGGGAAGTAGGGTAACGGCAGCTTCAAGGAGTTTGGGGATATGAGCCCCGGAGCTGTAGGACAGCTTGGCAGAATAGACTGAGCTATTAGGGGGCCTTGGGGTCTGCTGTTCGATGGGAAGATCCTACAGCGGTCCTCTCACTGCCAGTGGCAACCCCAGGCCCACCCTGTGGCCCCAGTTGCTCACCGGTTATCAGGCCAGCCAACACCTGGTGAGGGAAATGTGCTAAGAGGAAGATCCGGGACAGGCCGACCGCCAGGAGGAAGGTGCAGTAAGCCAGGCTAGGTATCACCCTCACCCAGTGGCTACAAAGAAAAGCAAATGGTTCAGGGGGGTTCCATACACAGCTTGGCTTCCCTCAGCACCCAAGCACTTCAAGGTTTGACCAAATGCCCCAGGGCCCCCCAGAACTCCAGCTCCCAGGCTGCCCTGCTGCTAGGTCTCTTGGATCCAGGGTACCATCATCCCCCCTGCCCTCATTGGTAGGCAATGCCGAGGTGTACCTGTGGGTCCGAGTGGCCAGCCGGGAAGAGACGGCCGTCATGATGGGCCAGAGGGCTGCTCCTGTGATCATGCAGTGTCCAGAAGGGCTGCCTGCCGGGGGATCCAGAAGCTTGAGGTGAGAGGATGAGAGTGGAACTCAGAAGCCCCTGGCCCCGCCCCCGGGGCCCCACACTGGTGCATGGCTCTCTCTGCCCTGCAGCCTATTTCAGCCCTGCCTGAGGCCACTGCTTTCAGGCTCCTGCTTTGCCCTGTGTCTCTTGGATCTACTCTAAACAACGTAGGCAGCTGGCACGCTGGCCTGGGCGCGCTCCTCCCAGAATTCAACTCCGTCTTCCCCGGCTCTCTTTGTTCTCTGGGTAGGCCACCCCGGCTGAAAAGTACTCTGAAACACTCACCAAACCCTAACCACACCGGGACAGGGAGGTTTGGGGCTTCCCACCTGGACCAGTTTCACAAGAAGAGGGGAACTGGTGAACCTGGGCTGGGGCCTGGCTGTAGTACCCAGACTCATGGACCCACCAAAAGGGCCTGTCTCCAAACAGAAACCTAGAAGAGAACAGATGTGAGATGACATTACACACGCATACAGCCAGGGGAACAGGCGGGGAGCAGAAGGATGCCTCTGGAAGGCCTGCACGGTGGAGTCAGAAAGGGAGTCCAATTCTGTGCATCACCTTGATGCAATGATTTTTTTTTTACCTTGGAAAAGAACGCACGCTATTTTTTAAGAAGTGATGAGACAAGAGACCGTGTGTGTGTGTGTGTGTGCGTGTGTGTGTGCGTGTGCGTGCGCAAATGCACACTCTGAAATGCTCATCAGTCCCGCTCTTAGCCCTCCCGCGGCAGGGCCAGCCCTACTCTTCTCATTCCTAGAGAGCCCAGGACCTGCCTCTTCCTTTTTCTCCCAGACCCCAACTCATGCTCCTGCTTCTCCCTCTCTCCATTCCCCAAATTCCAGCCACAACTACCTACACGTGAACTCCTTAGGCGAGTCTCTGGTATTTGAAACCGGGAGTGGGAAACGGACAGAGGAAACTGAGAAAGAACAAGGAGGACCAAAAGTTCAAAGTCCCCTGGCCTAGCAGGTGCTTCGCTGGACCCTGGGAAACTGCGCACCAAAGAGGCTAGGCTGCTGGGGCCAGAAAGAGAAAAGGTGGGAGAACAGAAAAGATGCTGCTGGGGAGGGACACAAAAGGGAGCCGCCTCTCCTCACCACCAGGTTCACCCACCAGGTGCTCCAGACACTTAGGCAATGAATAGGGGCTTTGTCACGGGGAGGGGCATTGAGAGGGTCTACCCAAAGGGGTGGCTGTCTTGGAGGGAGCAGTAGAGGGGGAGGCTCACACAGCTCACACAGACTCTGAGCAGAGAGAGAGCATAAAGCAAAGGGCAATTAGGCAAAAGGGAAATGATGAGACCGTTGCTTTTCCGTTTTCAGGAGGGATGAAACCCTTGCAGAGAAGAGAGGAGAGGAAGGTAACTCCTATTTTGTTTTTCCGCAAGTCATTCCAGCCCATTCAAGTGTCTCCTCTGAACTCCCTTCCCTCCCCCAGGCAGGGTATCAGGCAACGGAGGCTGAGGTGAGGGGAGGGGCAGCTCATGCCCAGCGGGAGGCATAGCTCCCCTCTTCACCCAAGAGAGAACAGGTGGCACAAACAGATAAGCCCTGAGGGCCCCACCCACTTGCCTGGGATTCCCGGCTTCTAAGTCTGGGTGAAGAGCCTACTAGTGAACGGAGGAGAAAAGGAAGAAGAAAGAGTTCCCTGGAAGGCAGTGCTTTTCAAGCCTTACTAGGCACTCCAATCACCTGAGGTCTTCGTTGAAATGCAGATTCTGATTCAGTAGCTCTGGCCAGGAGCCTGAGCTCTTGCATTTCTAGCAAGTTTTCCTGTGCTGCTGGTCACCGTCTGGGAAACGCACCTTAATTTTCGAGCCTTCTCTGTCTTTAGCAGCTAGTGTGAAGCCTGGCACAAAGCATGCTTCTTAACAACTATGTCAAATGAATGACTAGATGAATGAAAGAGTGAGCTGAGAAGCAGGACTTTTTGCTACTTAAGCCGCCCTAGATGCTTCTTAAAATACAGATTCCCAACCCCTCCCCTGAAATTTCTAAGTCAGTATGTCTGAGGTGGGATGGGGTACCCGCATTTTAAAGGCGCCCCTTAAGTGATTTCTCTTATCAGGCCTGTCTGAGAAACACTGGTCTAATGAGTAAGATGGGGACTCTGAGGCCTGAGACCAAGATAAACAATGAGGCTCAAAGGAAAAAAGTCAGGGGCCATGGGGTAGGGGTGAGGAGGTCTTAAGGCTATGGGTTCAGTGGGGCGGGGTAGTGGGGGAGGTCCGAGCCCTTAAGGCACCTGCTGAGAGAGATCAGGGCTTGCCCAGGACTCAGGGCCCTTGGGGGTGGGGGACCAGGACGCCGAGGGCTTCGCTGTCTCACCACTTGAAGACGAGGTTGAGCCACTCGGTGATGAGGCTGATCCAGAGCACTGCGATGCCCACGCGGCGGGAGGCGTAGTAGGCCGCGGGGAAGTAGAACAGAAAGAGGCTCTTGGGATCGCCCAGAAAGGTGACCCAGAGCCACACACTCTCCAACCAAGGCAGTTGGTTTTGCAGCGCCTCGGCCATCGCGATGCCCGCGCCCAGCGTGGACTCCATGGCGACCCAGGGGCCGGCCGGGCGGGGATATGCTCTAAGGCGGAAGCCGAGGAGTCGCGGAGACAAGAAAGCGGCTCGCCACTGCGGTCCAAAGCCCACCTTTCTGAGCCCCAGGCCCCGCCCCCTGCCAGCGGCCGGCGCAGGCCCCGCCCCCGCCCCGCCCCTCGGCTGGCCCAGACTCGCGCGAGCCCGGCCTTTAGCCGGTACCGTTTCCTCCAGCGCTCTTCCCGGGCCTTCCTTTCTACTGGGCAGCGCAGGGGACAAATCTTTGCGAAGGCGTTTCCGCAGAGCCCCACGTGGCCGCTGTTGCCGGCACGTGGGCATTGGGCGCAGAGGCGGCTCCCGCTGCTGTTCCGGGTCAAAGGAAGGACTAACTTGCGGGTCGGCGACGCGACCGCCGTTCTTGCTTTGCTGCAGCGAAGATGGATGTGTAATCTCCAACGTCAGGATTCCTTCGAGACCGGACCTCTTTTCTCCTGTACCGCTACCCTCCAAAGATATTCTGAGATTTCTTGGAGAAAGGTTTACGGGCACTCCCTCATCGGAGGAGCCAGGCATCACCGGTCGGCGCTGAAGCGGGACCCTAAATTTGCATACACCGCTGATCAAACCTTGCCTTTCTTCCCCAGCTCAAGAATCTCCCGCCCGAATTCATCCGTTATTGGTTTGGAAGCTGACAGATAAGCCTCTTAATTTTGAGGAGTCTTCCCTAAACACTTGCGAATTTTTACACGTAGCAGCCTAAGTCACACTTACTCCCACTTCTAAGCTTGCTTTATCTCCCTCCTTCCGTTTTCTTGCTTTCCAAAACCTCGCTGGGCAGGTAAACCGTGAGGTAGTAGCTGGGTTGGTATGGGAAGAGGAGGGGCACACACCCACGACAAAATTTGTAATAATCCTCTCGAGAAACACACACACAAAATAGAAACCTCAGCTGTTCTAGGCGAAGTCCTGACTAGAGGCAGAGTTGGGGTGGGAGGATACTGTTGAGTGGCTCCCCAGTTCCTTCCTACCTCAAGCAACTTTGTTCTTGGAGAGTTTTCTGATGGGTGGATGAAAATGAGAATGTAAATATGGTTCTTCTTGGAAAGAGATTAATTTCACTAATTAAAAAGCTGTGGGGAAGGGAAGCTGGATATAAATGTCATTTCACTCCCTTGCTAAATGTTTTCCAATTGCCCCAAGGAGAAAGCCTACATTTTCTAGGTCTTTCAAAGTTTGCTCAGGCTCTAGCAAGACAACCTTTACCAGCCTACCCCCACAACTCCATTTCATAGTATTTCTGAACTACTTTATGTTCCTTGAAATCACCAAGCTCTCTCTCCTTTTAGAGATTTTGCTTGTCCTTTAGGTCTCAGATTTTTTCTCTTCCTCCAAGAAGCTTTTCCTAACAGTACGTGGCAGTCATATATATGAAAACCTATAATCACAATGCCTTATAAAAAGTGGAGCGGCAGTTACATATGATTTGTTATGAGGGTCAGACTTGAAAGTTATCCAAAAAAACACAACTAAGAGGGAGCAGTATATTTATTCCTATTACAATGATTGTACTAATATACGCCCAACATTAGGAAGTTGATGTCTCCTGCAGGGCAAGGAAACACTTTTGAACTGTGTTCAGGTTAACTAGCACCAGCACTGGCCCTTTGCCTCCCTCTGGACTAGAGAAAGGTCAGCCTATTGTTACTATGTGAGGCTCCAGATTTTCTATGGGGGGAGGGGCGGAGTAGGTGGATCAGGGATGGAAATTGGTGATGACAGAGCTTGAAAATGCATCTTGCATGTTAAAACTTTCGTATATCTGATGGACACTAAGCGGGGAGGGCCCAAACTCCTGCCCCAAGGCCACCTTTGTCACTACTTCTGCTTCTCATTCCTGCCCTTTGCCTGGCTTTCTAGAGAGGGCAGGATGGGAGATGGGGAGGCATCTCGAGTTCCAAGGGTGATGGGTGATCATGGAGTAACTACCATTTATTAAAGACCTACTGCATGCCATTCATCTGTACACATCATCTCACTTAACCACCTAACTCCTCTAGAAGGCATTATTTAATACAGCAGAGCAGTAAATAGCACCGTCTTTGGAAACAGGTAGAACGAATTCTTTCTGGTTGTGCGACCCCAGCCAAGTTTAGTCTAAGACTTTAGTTTCTTCATCTGTAAAATGAAGGTGTTGATTCCTACACCAAAAGATTGTTGGGTGTTCAGTAAGTAATAATACAGAAGAAATAAAGATGCAGGATCAGGTTTAGTAATTTGCTCAACGTCATAGAACTTAGTAAGTGGCAGACCTGGGATTCCGATCCCAGTTTAGCTAATCCTATAGGCAGTGTTCTTTCCACTACCACTTTGTAACTGGGTATAATAATTTTGGGCAAGTTTCCTTAAATCCTCTGGTCCTCAGATTCCTCATATATAAAATACAGAGTTCATTCATTAAACTCTTCTGTCAAGGTGTGCTCATATGGAGACTGCAGCTCCCGCCTCCTTCCCCTTCTCATTCCACGTAGGTCATTTATCTTTAATTTCTGAAATGGAGTCTGCAAGCACCTTACCAAGCGGGCCCAGATGCACAAACACTCATTCAGATTCCCCTTTATTTCCTCTTCTTTCCTTTTCCACCTAGGCTCCCGCCCCACCCAGCGCCAGGCCACGCCCTGGCGTGTGACGTCAGCACGCCTCGTGCGTCGCGTCGCGGCGCTCACTGGGGGCCCGGCTTTCGCCCGCTGCTGCCGCCGCCGCCGCCGGCCGCGGCTGCTCTCCCAAGATGGCGGCTCCTCCGGGCGAGTACTTCAGCGTTGGGAGCCAGGTGTCGTGCCGGACGTGCCAGGAGCAGCGGCTACAGGGCGAGGTGGTAGCCTTCGACTACCAGTCCAAAATGCTGGCTTTAAGTATCCTTCGCTGCGCGGAGCCCGAGGCCGGGCCGGCGTGTATGTGCGGTGGTGGGGGGGGTGGGGGACGACGGCGGCGGCTGGGGCCCTCTCCGGGCCTAGGGGCGACCGGCTACCGCGGCGCCCGGAGCGCATGCGCACGGGCCTGAGCTCCCCTCCCCCTCTTCGCGTGTCCCTTGGTCCGCTTAGGGGACCCTGTCTCCCACCCCTTATGGGGAGCTGGGCCCCGAGCGAGGGTCAGTGGGTGGAGGGGGGCTTGACACGCGGATGCCTTTTCGGGGAAACGCTATGAGAGGGGACTCAGTGATCGGGAGAGAGGGTGGTCGTGGGAGGGGGCTGGTGGATTGGAGCCCGGATGGAAGGGGGGCGGGTAGAATCATGTGGGGAGGGGGTGTGCAGAGTAAGGAACTGCTAGTAGCGCAAGGGTATGGAGTTTAAGAGGGGGTGTCTTCTGGTGGGATTCGGTCCAAGGAAGGGCGGTGGGGTGGTGCCCAAATGGGCCTTGCTTGCTTTGGGGGAGAGTAACTGCAGGACAGAGTTTGTATCTGAAATGGGGATAGGGGCTTGTTTTGCTGGTGAGTGTGTGTGCGTGGTGCTCTTGGGGGCGGGGAGTATTGAATTAGCTTTCTCAGTCATTTGAAAATTGCTGTTTTGAGAATGTTTGCGTTGGAAACCTGGTCCAGATAGAAGACTACGTTTTTTTCAGGGTCTCAGGTAAGCTTGTGTGGGTTACAGGTGAAAGAGTAAGTTATCTTCTCCTGCTCAGCCCAGCACATGGAGTCCTGACTTTTCCTTAGTAGTTCCCTCCCCTTTTGGAAGTGTCGGTGTTAAACAGAATAGAAAAGAAGGCCTGCTTCTTTGGGGTGGAAATGATTTCTGAATTACTCCAGGAAACTCAGTCTTGGAAACAAAATATGATTGCCATAAATATGCCACCCACCCCTTCCCCTTTCTGAGCCACAGGTGGGTTTATTTTTTTATTTTTTCGAGTAATCCTTTATGGCATCTTTCAAAAGGAAGTTTCCTACTGAGTGCTGCATTTGAGTGTCAAGTATACCACTAGTTGTAGATTTCTAGCTTAGGAAGATGTCCTCTGAAACTACAGGCAGGAATCGTTGCCTTTTTTTTGTAAAATACAAAAACTCAGATCTGGGCCAAATAGACCTTTTACATTAGTGGTTTAATTGGAAGGGTTTTGGCATGAAGAATTACTTTACTTTTAATTGGCATATATTATGCTCTTGATAAATAGTTGGAGGACGGGTGAGTGATAGAAAGAAAGAAAGAATGAATGAATGTATAAATATATAAATAAATGGGTTATCTAGCTGGGTTCACCTGGAGTGAGCCTCCTTTCCAGTGCTATAGTTTCCTCCTCTGCAGAATGGGAAATCTGAAATCTAAAAAAGTGAAAAGAGCAGTATATAGATGAAAGGAGTATTATACCAAGAACAGAAAGTACTGCCACTCCTGTGTGGTTCCTTAGGGCCAAGACAAACTATATATACGGCATTAACACTGCATTATGCCTCCATACAACCAGTAGAGAGGTGACAGAAACCCTTTCTGAGGCTTCCAATTTTGGGTGGTATTTGGCTTTGAAAAGCTTGAGATCTTTTGGTTCTCGGGTTTTGAGCGGGCGGAAGGTGATAGGCAGAGATTTCCTGAGGAGAGCTGTGATTCTTGTGAGGCTCCCCCCTCTTGATCGTGGCACACCTGTTACACCAGCCTGTGTGAATTGTGTTTTCCATGCCCCTTTTGGGATGTGTCAGTGCTCTGTTTGCCCCTATTTTCCTTAACTTTATTTTTTCACCAGAATGTCCCTCTTCCAGTGGGAAGCCCAACCATGCAGACATCTTGCTCATAAACTTACAGTATGTTTCAGAAGTGGAAATAATTAATGACCGAACAGAAACCCCTCCTCCCCTAGCTTCACTCAATGTTAGTAAGGTAAGGACTTGAGGGCAGTTCTGGCTCTCCAAAATGGTGGGGGAAAATTGAGACTCATTGACTCTTGGTGATACATATATTGTCCATTGTTTTTCATTTTTTCATTGACTTAAAATTGTTTGTTTTGACACCTTTTTGGAAAACCTGTCAGTTTAGGTTTTCTCTTTATTCCTGGATATCTTCAGAAGACTTAAGAAACCTTTTAATGCCCAAATAGAGAAATAAAGTTGCGAGCTTGCTTTTGTCCTTTGTGAAAGAGGACTTTTTTTTTTTTTTAAACTGGAGTCCATGCGTGAACTTCGGTATTGGTGGGGTTGGGTAGGGGTGTTGCCCGTGAATCTCCTGAAATTGTGTGTGTGCACACATGAATAGACGTGGTTTTGGTGAACATATGGAGTATTTTGCAGATCTCTGATTCATGACCTACAAAAATTTGGAAAACTACTGCCTTAGAGCTACATTTGTGTCTTTGTATTTTTGAGGTCTGACAGAATTAGAGGCTTAGGATATTTTAATCTTGGACGTACATGTTGATAATCTGGGAGCCTCCAAATCACTTTGACTCTTTAGTTCTATGAGTGAAAGTTCATGTATAATAATAACAATAATAATACCATCCCATGCCCTGGAGTCTTTGCTGTCCTGTGCTTTGAACACTCTTTCTTCCAGAATGTCTGGAGCCGCATCCTTCAGGACTTAGTTAATGGCACCTCTTCCAAGAAGTCTTCTCTGATCACCCAGGCTAAAGTAATTTGCTCCCATTATTCTCTCTTACAGTACCTTATCCTTTAGAGTTAAAGTGACATAGCATTTATAGTCCAACTTAGGACATTTTTGAGAGTAAAGCAGAGTGCTTTTGTTTTACACTGGGACAAGTATAGATCAGTGTGTCCTGGGCACATTGGAACTTAAGGTTACCCTATTCGTAGCCTCTTTATAATTGTGTTATCATTTGCTTGCTTTTCTATCTCACCAAACTTTGTGAGGATGGGAACCATACTTGTTTTGTTCATGGCTGAATATACAGAGCCTTGCACAGAATAAGTGCTTAATATTTTTTGAATGAATATTAGACCTTCGATTTTAGTAGCAGCTGCCTTAAGTCTCTTGAATTAGTGTGGTGGAGGTATTTCCCTCTGGAGGAGTCTTGTAATAACGTATATTCTCTTGCTTCTCTCGGGAATGTGGTATGTTGGCTACAATTCAGCAAAGCAAGGAAACACTTAGGCAGCTGAAACAGTAGAGGGTAACTGAGGCTGGCAGAATATAGTTACCTCCTATCTGGAGGTCCCTTCTTTTCAGATTCCAGGGAGATGCCACTTGTTTTTTAGTGATGGCTGAAGACAGATTCGGAACGGTGTTGGGTTTCATATTAAAGGCTGTTGCATATAGAATGTCCCATTCTTAGAAATCTATAGATTTTTGAAACCCTGGCTTAGGTACCTCCTACTAGAATGTAGGAGCTCTTGGAGTGGTTGTCTTTTTTTTTTTTTTTTTTTTTTTTGGCTGAAGAGATTTTAAAAGATTCAAGTGAAATAGTTTATTCCTGGTATATTGAAGAGAAAACACAGTTACTTTTAGTGTTTATAGGGTATGAAAGTTTGTTAACTAAATAACTGGATCTTCAGTGAGTAGTAGAGGAAAGATTATCTGAAAGAGGGATGGTTTTCTGAAATGTAAAGGACTAAGTTTCTGTTCTTTTTTTTTTTTAGATTTTTATTTATTTATTGAGAGAGAGAGAGTGATAGAGAGCATGAGAGGGAAGAGGGTCAGAGAGAGAAGCAGACTTCCTGCTGAGCAGGGAGCCCGATGCGGGACTTGATCCTGGGACTCCAGGATCATGACCTGAGCTGAAGGCAGTTGCCCAAACAACTGAGCCACCCAGGCGCCCCCTAAGTTTCTGTTCTTGGAACCAATATGTGCCACCATTTAGTTAAGAGGAATTGGATTATTAGGGGTGGGACAGTTAAGCGGGAGCTGTTAAAAGGTAATTTACTTATGTTTGACCTCAAATATATATAGTTCTTGGTTTTTGAGTTTGCAGCGTATTTTTGTCTTTAGGGTTTTGCTTTCTGCTGGTCAGTTTTAGATTATTAGTATTGTTGTAAACTAGTTGTTTACCCACTCTTTCAAGAAAGCAGGAATCAATAGGTTAGGGAAGACTGGAAATTTTTACTTTTTTTTTGTGGCCTGCTTGCCAAGTCTTGAAAAAGGTTTGCTGGGAAGAGGAGTCAGAAATTAGGTTGGAGGGCTATCTCTGGACTTCATTTATTCGCTCTTTCATTTGCAGACATGTTTAGGAGTAAAATTAAGGTTGGAGGGCTATCTCTGGACTTCATTTATTCGCTCTTTCATTTGCAGACATGTTTAGGAGTAAGCTATATTGGCTTTCCCATATTTGAGGATGCTTTGTGATTGCTCCCTGGAATCGGTTAGACTTAGAAGAGCCTGCTGCACTGTTAGTGGAAACTTAATCTGGGCAGGTGTTTACATATTGCTTGAATGACCTGAAAAGTTCATCCCATTGAAGAGCATGGACTGGGTTTTTTTTTTTTTTTAAGATTTTTTATTTATTTATTTGAGAGAGAGAATGAGAGCATGAGAGGGAAGAGGGTCAGAGGGAGAAGCAGACTCCCTGCTGAGCAGGGAGCCCGATGCGGGACTCGATCCCGGGACTCCAGGATCACGAACTGAGCCGAAGGCAGCCACCCAACCAACTGAGCCACCCAGGCGCCCCTGGACTGGGTTTTTTTTAAGATGGAGGATTGTTTAAGTATGTTAGAAGGGAACTGAAGTGCTCAGAGATCCCTGGAAGAAAACTTGCTGCTCACAGTCTTGGGGAGCATCACCTGTGTGCTCCACTTCCAGTAGGAAGATACCGTCACATGTTGGCTCATGTTGCTGATATAGTAAGTGCTTTGTTTAATTAATCCTGTTGATATAAATTGGATATTTGTTTACTCTGACCCAGCAGGAAATGGAAGAGAAGGACTTTTAAAGAAAATACTTAATTCCAGCCCAACTAGAGAAGGTACGAACTAGCAGTTCTTAGAGATGAGCCCATTTTGCTTTCCGTTTACAGTTCACTGCAGGCTTAGAAGTCCTGTGTCTGTCCACAGCTGTGGCATGTGAGGGGCAGCTTGGAAGAGGACAGTGGGGTTGCTGAAGGTGGAAGTTACGAGTATCATTTGATCTTCTCCACAGTACCATTGTACCCTGTTAAAGTGTTCTGAATTTCCTGACTCTAAGACAGAAGCATTTCAATAAAAGTACAAAAGCACATCAAAGCCAGTCATAAGTGAGGTTCAAGTTACTCACCCTGTGGCTTATTAGTTTATTCTGTCATGAGGAAGGTTTAAATATTGCTTTAGGACAAGAAGAACCCTAGGGTCCACGTGGCAGAATGAAGTATGGTGTTTCTTCTTAACAAGTTCCTTTGAACTGACTCTGCATCTGGTTCTCTGGGAATGAGGATTACCCATGGGTTGGTAGTGTTCTCAGGAGATGATTTGGGACATGTCAACATTAACAAGCTTCTCTCCTGTGTAGCATTATAAAACATTTCCTGAAATCTATTTTGTGCAAGGTTTTGTGGTAAGCTCTGCTGGGGACCACATTTTACATTTGTCTTGTGCTTTACAATTTACAAAGAGCTTTGACACCTCTCATTCCATTCTCACAGTCACACCATGTGATCTTTAGAGTGTATTCTTTTCCTTTTTGTTTAATAGGTAAGAAGACAGGCTTATTAGTTTTAAGTGACTTGTTCTGGGTTATATGGCTGGTAGTGTGGGAACTGATGTTTTTATGTGCCACTCTGAACTAGCAACTGGTAGACATCTCATTTAATTCTAACAGTTCTTATGGTGTGGGTACCATCAGCATTTCATAGGAGGGTAAACTGAGGGTCAGAGAGAATGAGTCACTAGCTCAAGATCATGCGACTACTAAGTAATAGAGCTGGGATTTGAACTCAGGTCTGATATTTTAACTGCAAAGTCCCATGTTAATAATATTTCTATGTAGAGAAACCTCTGTATTATGTGGTCAGGAGCATTGTGGTCTAGTAGAAAAAGCAGGAATCAAGCAGGTAAGTCTTTAAAGTCACTTCTCTGCCTCTTAACCTTACTAAGCATCAGTTTCCTCACTGTAAAAATGGGGTAATGTTAGTACCTATCTCATAGAGTTGTTATGGGGATTAGGTCAGTTGACTAGAATTGGCAGATGTTAGTTCTGTTCTTCTGCATTAGCTATGTGTAGCCAGCTGATGTTCCTTGAATAGGCATAGGGGCAAGGTGGGGGGAAGGGGGGGCATTATGACTGAGGGAAGGCAGCCAAGAATATGCATGCTATTACTATGTCAGTCTCTCTTGGCTTTGGACGGACATTCGTTCAGTTATCCAAACTTGCCAAACCCATATTGGGGAAAATCAAAATTGTATTGAATACCATTAATATGTAATTGAGTTAAATGTTTTTAAGAGATCTCTTCTTGGTGACCAGAATTAACTTGAACATTGAGAGCAATGTTATCAGGTGGCGTAGTTAAGTGAACACTTGGCTGAGTACTGGAGTTTAGAGTGAGCAGTCACAGAACCTAGGAGGCTGTGCTTTCAACTTCTGAGATCCTTAGGAAAGAACTCATGGACACAGCCAAGGCAAGTGTATGTATTTGTTGAGATAAATGCATCCAGTGCATTGACTGAGATGTAAGTCGTCCTCACTTTGCTGAGTCGGAGAAGACTTTCTTAAAGAGATATTTGTGTGGGACTTGTTGTGGGGGGAGGTGGGAAAAGTGTGGGGGGAGGTGGGAAAAGTGACAAAGCATAGAAAGTTGAAATCCACATATAAGGCATCCACCTCCCTTGCCAAACCACGGACTAATTTGTCAGCCTCTTTTATCCATTATTACCCATTTAGATCTTACTAACAAGCAGTGAATTATCAAATGCAACCAGGAAGAAGAGATTCAAAAGGCTTATCATTAGCCCCTGCTAATGAAGAAGGAGTTGGCAGCCTTTGGATAAAAAGGGTATTTGGAGATTGGGTGGGGTGGTAGGGGGCGGTTCTGGTAAGGCTGAGAAAACGGAAGAGTCACAGAGTTCAGTTTAAAAAAAAAAAAATTGTTCACCTTTAGGTATGATGTCACATTGAGGGAAGAGCTGACTTTTTGTTTTGTGTTCTCCCAATTTCAAAGCTAAAGTTTAGCATAACCATAGACTTTCCAGTGATTTGAGCATTAATTCTCCGGTATGAGTAAACTCCTGGAGTAGTTAATAGCTGCGGCATTGTGGCCTTTGTTCATGGATCTATCTTGTTAGGTGGGCCCTTGACCATATCGTGACCCTAATGTGTTGAGGTATGGAGTTATCACCAAGTAGAATCAGATGGCCTGGCCACACTGTTTGGCTATGTGTATATTGGTAGGAGTTCATATTATGTGTAAATGTGGGAAGGGAAACGACTACTTTTCTAGAGAAAGCAAGACTTTTTTGTCAGATAAAATTTTTCTAGCTTCTAGAAGCTGTATATAACCTATTGGCTCACTTGATTAGAGTATATTGTAAAGGCTCCAGTACCGGATTAGAGTCCACCAGTGTTGTGCACCTGGCTGTGAGCAGACACAGCTGTTTGCTTATGATAGTGTCATGAAGGTATAGGTTGGGGGTGAAAAGAAAGAGCCCATTACTACCGTGTGACGGGACATGTTAAGTAGTGAGTGGTATCAGATGAAGTTAGCAAGGTAGAATGATTGACTGCCATTTTACTTATTTTGTTAAAAAGATTTATTTATTTATTTTAGAGGGAGAGCACATGGCGGGGAGGAGCAGAAGGAGAGGGAGAGGGAATCTCGAGCAGACTTCCGCTGAGTGGGGAGCCTGACATAGTCTTGATCCCAGGACCCTGAGATCATGACCTGAACTGAAATTAAGAGTCGGTTGCTTAACTGACTGAGTCACTCAGGGGCCCCAATTGACTGCCATTTAATTTAATTTAATTTTATTATTATTTTTAAAGATTTTATTTATTTATTTGACAGAGACAGCGAGAGAGGGAACGGAACATAAGCAGGGGGAATGGGAGAGGGAGAAGCAGACTTCCTGCTGAGCAGGGAGCCTGATCCGGGGCCAATCCCAGGACTCTGGGGTCATGACCCAAGCCGAAGTCAGACACTTAACCGACTGAGCCACCCAGGCGCCCCTTGGCTTAGGTCTTGATCTCAGGGTCGTGAGTTCAAAACCTGCATTGGGCTCCGCACTCACCGGGGAGTCTACTTAAAAAAAATCACTAGCCTTTTGAAGGATGTCACATTCAGTGGCATTCAAACTTTAGGGTCAAACTGACAGAGCCATAGTTGGGGATGCAGTGTCCGGGCTAGGGCTCATGACTCATTTCAGGCTATAGTGCATGGCAGCCAGCTGATCCCGTGAGCCTTCATTAGGTTAAAGGTTTGGTTCCGAAGGGGGCTTTCTTGACATCACGGGGTGTGGAGACAATTGCTGTGCCTGAGTTACTGGCTGAGGTCGGCCATCTGTGTGTTATTGAAGCCACCTCTGTGCTCTGACATGGAGGTGATTTAAAATGAGGACTTTACTGGTGGGTCGGTGGTGGTATCGCTTCTGCTGTTAAGGGGCATTCTAACTGTTAGTCTTCCTGCTACAGAACAGGCTTGTGGGGAAAAGGGTGATGCAGTCAAGTTCTAGCATTGGAATTTTGAGACTAGCTTAGGTAAATACCGGAAACGACCCTGGAGAGTCCAGCAAATTGTACCTGAAGTGGAAAATGAAAGGATCTGCACACTGTGTCAGAAGCTAACAAACAGTGTGTGTGGTAGAATGTGGGGAGTTTGAAGAACTGGGTTCTTTCAACAGCTGGGCTGTTAATGAATTGTGTGACTGTGTGTTAGTCACTTACTGGAACTGAGAACTGTTCTGTGAAATTCTAATGGTCGAGGTTTCTTTTCCTTTTGTCCTCCTTTCCTCTCACTACCCCTCCCTTCCAGGTGCTGGGGTTGTTAGATTAAGACTGCCTTTGCCCTCAAGAATCTCATGTTTGTTGGCAGTGGTGAAGGAGGGCAGCATTTTTAACTAGTGCTGACAGTATGGCAGGATCAGTGTTAGTGGAGGTGTGAGCAAGTTGCTATGGGAGCATAGAGCAGGGGCCAGCAAACTTTCTCTGTGAAACAGGGCCAGATAGTAAATGTTTTAGGTTTGTGGGATATCCATTCTTTGTCACAACTACTCCACTTTGCCTTTGCAGCAAAAGCAGCCATAGATGATATATAAACAAATGGGTGTGGTCTTTCCAATATAGCATAACTAAAACAGGTGGTTGGCTGAATTTGGCCCACTGGCTGTAGTTTGCCAACCCTTGGCATAGAGTAGTAAACATTTTAGGGAAGTCTTTTCTGATGTAATAGTGGAGTAGGGTCTTGAAGAATAAATAATTAGATAAAAGGAAGGAAGTTAAATGGCATCAAGCTAATTTGGAAGGTGCTCAGTTTGTCCATCTGCAATTTAGAATCTTTTGCTCTTCTGTCAGTAAGCTAACCTGGAGGTTATTCTTGGAGGGAGGGCATGGACTAGTTACATGCCGATATTGATATTAGGTGCTGTACATGCTTACTGAATTCCAACAATAACCCTTCAGGATGGGCCCCAGATGACTGAATTGAGGCTCTGGAGAGGTTATGCATTGTGCTCGGGTTCATGCAGCTAGTGTGTGGTAGGCAAGAGTTTGAGCCAGAATCTCTTGTTGAGGCAGTAAGGGGGTGTGGCTCTTCTCTTTTACTTTGTTTTCTCTCTTTTCGGAGCCCAGGAAACAGGGCATGGCTCACTATCACTGAATAAAATCAACTTTTTTTTTTTTTTTTAAAGAGAATGAGAAGTGCACGTGCCTCCCTAGCAGGGGAGGGAAGGTGGGAATGGGGGGGAGGGGCAGAGGGAGGGAGAGAGAATCTTAAGCAGACTCCACGCCCATCGAGGAACCTGACACAGGCTCAGTCTCTCCACCCTGAGATCCTGACCTGAGCCAAAATTAAGAGTTGGACGCTTAATCAACTGAGCCACCCAGGCGCCCCCAAATCAACTCTTTATTCCATAGGTAATGCCCCCATTTGGGCACATAAAGTTAAAGACATTTCCCACTTACTGTTCTAGTTATATTTTGGAAGATTTTTTTTTAAATCAGAATATATTTTTTTTATTTGGAAGATGTTCTGTTTAGGACTTACAGTTTCTCTAGTAGCTCTTATAGAAACCAGAAAGGGGAGAGCACTGAGCTCATTGGCTAAAGGAAGGTTGGAGTGTATGAATTTTTCTGAAATGACCCACAAGCCACCTCTGTGCTAACAATAATGATATTATAATAACAGTGTTAACAGCTAATATTTGTACAGTGCTTTATAGCTCCCCTAGTGTTTTCACCTGGGCTGTCTCCCTTAATCCTCACAGCCACATGTGAGCTGGCTAATTTTTGAGATAGGTTGTTGGGGTCAGATTTTAGCTTCTGTCTCAGCCAGTTTTCTCTCTGGAAGGGCCATGTGGAGGTTCCACAGTAATACTGGTTTCAGGGTCTCTGGAGTAGGAATTACTCATTTAGTGTCCTGGAAGTTTAGTTTCCTGTTGTGGTTATGAATTGTGTTTGGTGACATAATTACAAATAGCTAACAAACCACTGACTTAAAGCTAGTTTTTGTTTTAAACCAGGTGAGAGAAAAACCCTTGCTTTTGTGGACTGGCTGTGACTTGAGGTTGGTCCGTATTGTACAGTAGCAATATGATGGTTTAACAAGTATCGTGTCACTGTGGCCCCCTGGATTTGCAGGGTGTTTTTCATCTTAGCTCAGAGCACTCGATGTATCCAGGGAGGGGCAGAGGGAGAGAATCCTCAAGCCCACTCCCCACTGAGTGCAGAGCCCTATCCTACAACTCATGAGATCACAACCTGGGCTGAAACCAAGAGTCCGAGGCTCAAAGGACTGCGCCACCCAGGCTCCCCAGCACTCAACTGTATCTTAACATTCAAGTGCAGGAGACTTGCTTGACTTAGCTTCCCTAGTCTTGGCCCAATCAGAAAATGATGGGTCCAGGGGGTGCCTGGCTGGCTCAGTTGGTAGAGCATGGGACTCTTGATTTTGGAGTTGTGAGTTTGAGCCCCCCACATTGGATATAGAGATTACTTAAATAGATAAATATTTTTTAAAAAATGGAAAATGATGGGTCCAGGGAATGCTTACCATTGTTGGCCTGAAATGCTTTCTCACACAAGATCTGTTTTCTGAAAAGCATTCCTGTGATTTACCTTTTCAACAAAAGAAATAAAGGATGTCCTTGAGGTTCAGGGTGAGACTGGGGCCCTTTTCAGAAAAGAGAGGTCCTTCACTAGAAGGCAGACAGCTGTGTTCTGCACTGGGGACATTGGTGGAAATGCCAGGATGCACTGACAAAGAGAAGGTGGCAGCTGAGTTTTAAAATGTTTTTCCTTGGGGCGCCTGGGTGGCTCAGTCGTTAAGCATCTGCCTTCGGCTCAGGTCGTGATCCCGGGGTCCTGGGATCGAGCCCCTCATCGGGCTCCCTGCTCAGCAGGAAGCCTGCTTCTCCCTCTCCCACTCCCCCTGCTTGTGTTCCCTCTCTGGCTCTCTCTCTGTCAAATAAATAAATAAAATCTTAAAAAAAAAAATTAAATGTTTTTCCTTTCTGGAAAAAAATTTTTCTTTTCTGAAAATATTTTCTTTTGCATTCAAATTTATGTTTTCAACAATAACTTAGACTTCTCTTATGTGGAGCTGTTTGTAGCACAGGGTTAAGAATGTAAGCTCTGGAGTCAGACTGGGTTTAAATCCAGACTCCCACCTGTGGCTTGGTAAACTTGGGCAAGTTTCTTAACAGCTGTGACTTAGTTTCTCCATCTATTAAGTAGGAGGAATTTTAGTCCCTATTCCATAGGCTTGTAGTTGTTTTTTTTTTTAAGATTTTATTTATTTATTTTAAAGAGAGTGAGCGTAAGTGGGGCGGGTGGAGCAGACTCCACACAGAGAGCCTGACATGGGGCTCGACCCTAGGACCCTGAGATCATGACCTGAGTCGAAGGCAGACGCTTAACTGACTGAGCCACCTGGGTGCCCTGTTGTACAGATTAAACGTTTTAAGACATGTAAAGTGTGTAGCTTGGTGCCTAGGATGGAGTAGGCTCTCAACAGGTTGGCTCTTAGAATTTTAATATTCACTACCAGGCCTCTTAAGCTCTACGGTTCCTGTTTGATTCAATGTTTTGATTCATTATTATGTATTCTAAGACACAGCGACAAGTGGGGTACTCTATTTTTGGAGTTCCCCACTATCCAGAGTTGTAAAGAACAGTATTTTATTGAAACTGTCAGACAGGAGCTTTCAGCTAGGGAACAGGAAGACTTGGGGATACTGATTTGATAGCTGGGAGAAATCTCTTTGAGAGCCCGCTTGTTGCTAGCTAGGAAGGAGGGCTTTCTGAGGGCGCAGCCCAGGATGGAAACAGCAGAAACCAGTGCGGGCCCTCAGGATGCCGGTGGTTCTTGGCCGCTGTGGTCCGCCGTCCCTCCGCCTCCAGCAGAGGCCTCGCGGCCAGTGGCGGCAGGCCCCGGGCGGCAGCTGCGGTGCTTCCTCACCGCTCTGTGAGGGCAGCTGGTTGGACAGCCCGCATGCACGCAGAAGACAAACTCAGAGTGGCTCGTTGGAGTCAGTAGGTCACATCCAGCGTGTTCCTCTTTGGACTCTGCTTCCGTTGTTGTCTCAGCTGTCACAGCCTGTTACATACTTGCGGTTGGAATCCCTCTGGATTCCCCACAGCACCTGTGCCTCCCTGGTCTGGGTGTGTGGGACTAAGATGGCCCAGCTGGTGACTCAATAACAAGATGAAGTGCGTATCGCTTGGGTTTTGTTGTTGTGGCTGCTGCTTTTTCTCCGTGTCACTGAGTGTAGGAGGAGAGGTGTGTGCATTAATTCACTCACTCAAGGGTTACCCCACAGCAGGCATGATTAGATGCCTTTTAATATTGATGTGCTTTGGTATCAAGTTCGTGTACTCTTCTCCGTTGCCCACGTCAAGTTGCTATATATAAAATGGCCACGGGAGGAAGCACTGGTTAGTAGACAGGAAGAGCTGTTTTCACTGGGTTTCATACAAAATAAAAGGAGAGGCAGGTAAGCACAGGTTGTCTTGTTCAGACAACTTCACTTTGTAAAGTGGTGTCTTGAATATTCTTTGAGATTCTAACCAGTTAGTGCTTCAGTTTTGGTTGGAAGAGGCGAGCAGCTAGCATGTTTGCATTGAAAATAGATGCAGTATGGTGGTAGTCATTGAATTTAAAAAATTGCAATCCTGGTAATCCTCCCAAGCTTAAAAGGCACACCCAACACCTCTACTGAGGGCGGCTTTTATTGGTTCCCTCTAGTGGTTTGACAATAACTCTGAACTTACTCTCTTGGAATAACTGGACCATTTATACATATGCATGAGTTTACAAAAAACATGAGGTGGGAGATTTCAATCTGTATAACTGCTAAGTTGAGGGTAGAGTGATAGTCATTTGCTTTACAAAAGGAGGCTTATTTACTTTTTTATGAGTTTTCAGGAACATGCCTAAAAAGAGCAAGGTAATCTTGCCCCCAGTTTTGAGAGAAGACTTCTAGATTCCTTTTGTGAGGGCAGCCTTCCTTGTGCTTATTTGATAGACTCCTCTGTGGGAGAAATTCACCCCTTTTGTACAAGTTCCTGGTGAAAGCAGATCTAGTTGGCTGAATATCAGATTTAAACATTTTTCAGATTGCCATGAAAATACAGTTCATAAACTGACAGCTGGAGGTTTCAGGGTTTGCACTGCGTCCAGATTCCGCAAAGCACAATTGCAGGTACAGGTACAGTAATTGAGGATATTGGGGCAAATTGAAATACAGTCAGTTTACTCTGATTTCTGTTGACTTTTCTAAGGCTCTTTTTTTTCCCCCTGTTGGTAAAGATTTTATTTATTTGAGAGAGAGAGGGGGTGATGAAGGGCAGGGAGAGGGACAAGTGGATTTTGCACTTAGCGTGGAGCCTGCCGCAGGGCTCGATCTCACGACGACTCTGAGATCACAACCTGAGCCGAAACCAAGAGTTGAAACCAAGAGTCAGACGCTTAACCACCTGAGCCACACAGGTGCCCCTCTAAGGCACTTTATCATTTAGCATTTGGGACCTGTTGTGCACCATGAGTTGAAATGGAGAATCATCTAGTCTATTCTCCTTTGCTTTCAGAGCCTTTAGAGGGGATTGTACAACTGGTATTTTGGGGGGCTAGAAGTGTACTTTGAACTCCTTGTTCTCTAACTGTTGTGTTGCTGTTACTCAGGCTGTCCAAAGGAATCACTTCTGGCTGAGATTTATACACATTTTATTTTGCCTCTGGCAAAAATTCAAAAGTGACTCCTCTCCCAGCCTTTTTTCCTCTTCTAGCTTAAATTTGTCAGTTCCATCTTAAACATTCTGCATAGGTGCCTGGTTTCCCTGAGCCATTCCTCTCTTACTGAATGGGTGATGTTCACGTTTTTAATCTACTATGTAGGTGACAAGGATATTTTGCTGTGGGTATCCCATATTATCTAGTCAACACAAGCTTTATAGAAGCAGCTTTGTCTGACCCAACACCAGGAGATGTTTTTGGTTTTCAGGGATAAACATTTTATTTTTTTAAGATTTTTCTTTATTTATTTGAGAGAGAGCAGAGCGAGTGATAGAGAACTTGGAGGGAGGAGGAGCAGAGGGAGAGAGAGAAGCAGGCTCCCCGCTGAGGCAAGGGAGCCTGATGTGGGGCTCTATCCCAGGACCCTGGGATCATGACCTGAGCCAGGGCAGCCGCTTAACCCACTGAGCCACCCGGGCATAAACTTTTTCTTTTTTTTTTAAAGATTTTATTTATTTGAGAGAATGAGATAGAGCAGGAGAGGGGGGAGGGTCCGAGGGAGAAGCAGACTCACTGATGAGCAGGGAGCCCGACTCGGGACTCGATCCCGGGACTCCAGGATCATGACCTGAGTCGAAGGCAGTCGCTTAACCAACTGAGCCACCCAGGCGCCCAGGGATAAACTTTTTTAAAAAGACCTCCAAGTGAGACCCTTATGCCTGTTCGTGGGGTACAGTAAACCTGTGCCTGGTCACTTGCGTTCTGCAGGAGCCCTGCAAGAGCGTGGTTAATCCAGGGGAGCTCTGTTGCCCCCTGGTTTTTCCTCCTTTCCTTGGAGACTTCATATTTTCTACAGGGTTGTTTGGAAAGTGAGACTCAAGGAAACTCCTTGTTATCAGGGTTTTCTTGGTGACGAAGTTTTGCTTTTTGCTGCTTAAAATATACCACCAGTGGTTCTCTTGCCATAGAAACTGAGTGCTTTCTTACTGCAGTTGGGATTGCTGAGGCTCAGGGGAATACTGTCAGCCATGTGCGTTTATTTCTCTCTCGAATTCTAGCCTGGTGGGGCCAGAATGGCAGGACCAGGCTTGAAAGATTATTTAGTGCTGCTGTATTTGTCTTCTCTCCATGTACTGGGGACCATGTGAAAAAGGAGCTCCAGCTTCAAATCACTGCAGAGTTCTGGCCTTTCTTTCCTCTTTCCCCTAGGGACACTGAAATGACAGCATGCGTGACCTCTCTCTTCTCTGTTCACACCCCTCGCCCCTCAAATGATCTTTGAAACTCAGAGGCAGGACTCCCCATAACCCAACTGAAGGTCGTTTTTTCTCTTCTTGATAGTCAAACCTGTGCCTTAATAAAGTGCTTTGTTTTGCTAACAGTTAGACACTTTGCCTCTAAAACTGTATTTGGTCTATGGTTTGAAGGGTCATTGTTAAAGCAGAATGGAAATGTTTAAGAATTCCAAATATCTAGGTACTTTGGGGATGTGTGTGAGGTATGATCTCCCTATTTTAAGGAGCTGTTGTTTGGAGACAAATTATGTATTCTCACTTGTGTGTCTGTGCATATGTCTTTAGTGTGCTAGCTGCAGCATCAGTATACTAAGCTGTTTGTGTTCTTGGGCCTGAACAATCTCCAAATTATTTGTTTGACTTTCAGACGCATTTTTCTGCCTTTTCATTTTAAGCGTCTTGTCCAGCATATTTGTTTTGCTTTACACTTAGACAAATTTGTACTTCTGGAGTCTCTAGCAACTAATACTGTAGGGTGGGGACTAAAAGTGTATTAGAGGGGCAGTAGGGGTTGACAGGGCAACCCACCCCTGTTGGGAGGGATTTACTGGATTTTAGTAGACTACGGTACAGTAGTCTCCCCTTATCTGCAGGGTGTGCAGTCCAAGACCCTGGAGGATGCCTGAAACCATGAATAGTACTGAGCCCCATATATACTAGGTTTTTTTTTTTCTGTACATACATAACTATGATAAAGTTTAACTTATAGTCAGGATAAAGATTAACAACAATAACTGTTAATAATATAGAATAATTATAACGATATGTTGTAATAGCAGTTACGTGAGTATGGTCTCTCTCTCTCAAAATACCTCATTGTATTGTTTTTACTCACCCTTCTTGTGCTGATGTGAGGTGATAAGATGCCTACGTGATGAGATGAAGTGAGGTGAATGATGTAGGTGATGTGATGTAGCATTAGGTTACTGTTGACCTGACCTGATGATATGTCAGGAGGAGGATCATCTGTTTCCAGACCAAGGTTGACCCTGGATAAGGGGGGGTGGGGAACTACTGTACTAGATTTTATTAGAATTTCTTTTGATCAGCTTGTGAGCATTCCACTAGAGGGCAGATAAGGAACTAACGTAAAGTAGAATGCAGACCGTTCCATTTTCTAAAGAGCAGGATAGCGGTAGCTCAAGTTGAAGGTGGACTGTATCCATGGGTTAGGTGTACTTGAGTTTTGGCTCCCCATGTGAGCACAGATAGTGGTACCAGAAAGGTAGTCTTTAGAACCTCAAATTCTGGTTTCTGAAGATGTCATAGACATTAATTTCTAAACCCGAGACTCTAGCAGTGGCTGATAAAAATTCTTAATTTTCTCCTTTCATACACATGTGTGTTATCTTTTTTTTGACCGTCACTTCCCAGTCCCACCGTGTAACATTGCTCTGCTTTATTTTCTTCCTAGCTCCTTGGCACCGTCTGAAGTTACTCTGTGTTTTTGTTTGTGGTCTCTGTCCGGTCCCCACTTCAGTGCTGTATCTCTAGCTTAGCCCAGTGCGTGTCTCGTACCTGGTGGGCACTCAGTAAGTCCTGGATGGAAGGAATGTTTGCCACCATAGCAGTAACTACTCAGGCATCTTGGGTGTGTGTTTGTTTCACTTTTGGACTCTGAGAAAACTGAATCTACCAAACCAGTCTTTTCCAGCCTCCTTTCCTCAACAGGTCCTGACTGTTGGGAAGAATGAAGGTGAATGCTTTTCTGAGTCTCTTTCCTCTCCCCCACCCTAGCTTGCCAGCAAAGCACGGACAGAGAAGGAGGAGAAGCTGAGCCAGGCCTATGCAATCAGCGCTGGTGTTTCCCTAGAGGGCCAGCAGCTCTTCCAGACCATACACAAGACGTGAGTCGGGGGAGCATAGGGGTCCCTTGTCCCGGGGGCGATGCTGCCTGGCTGTGCTGTGTGGTAGCCAGCTTTCGGATAGTCGTGTTCCTGAAAGTCAGCAGAGATGCTGGTTAGTGTGTCGACAGCACCTCGGTGTCCAGGGATGTGGGTGTCTGTTGCCTTTCTCGTACAGGAGAATGGTGTGATCGTGGACAAGTTGTCTTCTCTGGCCTTCAGGTTCTTCATGTGTAAAAGTTGGTTTGGGATTAGATAATCCTAAAGATCCCTTTCAGAACTGGTATTCAAGAATTCAGAATTCGTGGCTTCTTTCTCTTTCGTTATTTTGATCTTGTTGTACCTTTCTCCAGAAGCTGATGCAGTTTTACTAAGGGGAAGTTAGTGTCTCTCTGTCTCTTTCTAATTAATTGTACATTGGGGTGTACGTAGGGAGTTAGGGAGAGCAGAAGGCCACCTTATTACCACCTCCGAAAAGACATTTTGTCACAGCAGAAGTCATTTGACCCTCCACTAGCTTCCCTAGCTGCTGAAAAACGGAAACATTTGGCACCCCCTCCCCCCCCGCTGCCTTCTGTTGCCCTGTGTAGCCGCCTGGGTCTGGTGCACAGATGGCAGCTGGCATCAGAGCTGCTGGAGGCCGTGGTGTGAGTGTCTGAGCAGTTACAGGTATGTGAAGGGGCTCTGAGGAATATCGGCTGCCCTGCGTTTCCCCAGGTGTGACCTAGAATGGGTTTTCACAGTCTGGCAAGTGCCCAGCTGTCTGATAATTGAGAGGGTCCAGTTTGAGGAGCAGTTTCCATTTCGGGAGGTGGGGGGCAGAGTGCAGATCACAGTAAGATGGAGTTTCTTTTCCTCTCTTTTTAAAGGTGCTATTCCTCCCTAGGTTAAAGGTTGGCAAACTCCAGCCAGATCAGCTCATTTATATATCATCTGGGGTTGCTTTTGTAGTAGGTACAGCAGCAGAGTTCAGTAGTTGTGACAGAAATTGTATGGCCCTCACAGCCTCAAATACTTACTGTCTGACTCTTTATAGAAAAGGTTTGCCAGCCCCTGCCCTAGGCTGCTACTTAAGTTGATGAGCCTAGATGTTTGTTTGAATTCAATTTGGATTGGACTTCTGAGGCTGCCACGAAGTTTTCTGTGGTTTTCCAGGTCCCTAATGCTTCAGAGTAAGTCTTCTGGGCTCTCCTTGGAATGAATGTGCATCATGTCATTGCTTTTCCTGGCCAGTGGTGTCCAGGAGGTGTTTCTTGGCTACTGCACCCTATGGGCTGCTAGCATCTAGTTACTGGCTGAGCTGTGAGCTGAGAAGTTGGGGTCAGTTTTCTGGAGTTATTTATTCATCAGGCAGGAGGTGTTGGGATGCCTGCAAGAGGCAACTTTCACCTGCTCTCTTCTCCTTCCAGCATTAAAGACTGTAAATGGCAAGAAAAAAACATCGTAGTCATGGAAGAAGTTGTTATTACACCCCCATATCAAGTGGAAAACTGTAAAGGCAAAGAGGGGAGTGCACTGAGCCATGTACGCAAAATAGTAAGTAAAGGAGCCATGAACCTTGAGAGAGAGGATGATTCCTTGGCCTTCACCCTTCCAGCCTCAGGGCAGGACCTTGTGCTGCAATCCCTGCCTGCTCTGACCTGCCAGCCCGAGAGCAGCCCTGCCTAGCCCCCCGGCCCCTGCGCACAGTGCTCTGCGGCTCTGGCTTGGCCACTTCTGTGGGGCTGGAACCCACTGGGCAGTGTGCAATAAAGTGAGTGGGCAGCCCCGTGTCCTCGGCAGTGTGGCTTTTTGGAATTAGCCAGACCATTCCATGGTATTGCGCCTGAGCAGTTCCTCTCATCCCAGGCTGGGTTCTTCTCAGGAAGGGCTGGTTGGTATAAATCAGTTGCTGTTGGCGTCTCTGACCCTGCATATGTCATGTGACTGTCTCGATTGAGTTGCCGCATTTGTAAAAACATTCTGAGCATTACTGGATATAAAAAGTCTAATACTATTAATTCCCTGTCAGCTTTTCGTTCTGCACTTACGTGAAGAGGGGAGTGGGAGTTGGGATCAAAAAATCTCCTTTCACACTGTGTTTTAGCTTATCGGTTCACTTTCTTTTAGACAGTCTTAGCTGAAGGTGCAGCACATGCGGTTGAAACAAGAGGCCGCTGCCTACCTTCGGCCGGGAAGGCCCACAGATAGCAAGGGCCTTCTGGTGCCTGAGTGGTCCCTGAGCTGGACAGCCAGGACCGGCTGCCGAGGCCTGGCATGAACTGTTTGGGAGGCCTTGGTGCCCATCTCCTGTTCTGACCTAGGCTGAACTGGTCTCTTTCAGGTTGAAAAACATTTTAGAGACGTGGAAAGCCAAAAGATACTGCAGCGTTCACAAGCCCAGCAACCACAGAAGGAGGCTGCCCTGTCATCCTGAGTCCACACACACGGAGGACTCTTCCAGCATCCAGCCAACGAGGCGGTGGTGGTGGCTTCGGCGGAGGCAGGCCGGGGGAGGGAAGGGATCCTATATTTCCTGTTGGCTCTTGTTAACAAAGGGTCAGCATTTCCAAATCTTAGACTTGAACAAACAAAACACCCAACAAAAAAGAACAAGAGAATAATTTAAAAGTTGAATCATTACTTGACTAACAGACTTTGGTCCACCATGTCCTTTTCACAGCCCTCTTCTGGAACAGTCACCTTGTTAATTTTATTTTTGAAAATTCCTTTCCTGCTCTGCCCTTTCACCTCTGACTTTCCTAGTCTGTCCCTGCCATTCTGTTTTTATAAGTGGCTACACTTGCCTTCTGAGTGATCGAAAGAAACTTTTACATCTTCTCTTCCAAAATAAAAGTAACAAGCTGACTGTGATACTTAAGTTGAGACTAGAGCAGCAGACAGGTCTCACTTTAAATTTGTCTTTTTTTTTCTCTTTTTTTTTTCTTTTTTTGCACAGGGCATGGCTTGAATTAGTTTTATTTTTCTTAACTTTAAATATATATATGAAAATATATATTAAAATGTTCTCTAAATATTTTCTGCTTCTTGCAGGTCTCTTTTTACTAGATCATGGCCGCTCTTCCCACCTCATCCCTTCGAAAATAAAAACGTATTACCCTCCCCACCACCTATAGCCAGGCAACTAACTTGACTTGATTCGCAGCAAGAATCTTCTGCAGCACTTTCTAGAGCCAGTGTTTGCAGGTGGGATTCAGCTGTGAGGGTTCCTGATGGCTTTTTAGTCTTTAACTGTGTGTGTGTGTACCAGTCTCACATTGGGCCAGAACCTCAGGATTCTCCCTCTGCCTTTTGTCTTACTTCATGGTACTAGAAGAACTTCCTCACCACTCTCCCATCTCCTAGATGGGAGAGTCCGCTGCCCTGTCTCCTGTGCCCTCTGCAGGAAGAACTCTTTTGCATGGCACGTCTCAGCTCTTCGAAGGATGATTTTCTTCCATAAGAAACCTGGAGCCCACATCTCCCGGTCTCTCGAAGTCTGTGTCCAGAGCCACTAGCCCAGGAGAAAGCTTGGGTGACCTATAGTTTCTCTTCTCCCACCAACCTCCTGCTTTTATGCCCTTCCCCACCCCCCTTAAATTTTACAAGCTTACGATAGTTTGTATGTGCTCAGCCGATGGGCAGAAAACCTGGAGAGAACTTCTGGACTTTAGCCCACCAGTTTGTCTGGTTTGACTAACCTGAGCGCGAAAACTGGCACGCGGTGCCCCTGTGCCTTCAGGGCAGTCCAGTGGGGCAGAGTGTGCCACCAGCTGAATATCAGGCACCTAGTGGGAAGTGGGTGATGCTCATGTGACTGGCTAGAGCTTTGGGGGTGGGGTGGGGGTTAACTACTATCTTTTTGGCCATGATCTCTTTCCCCTTCCTTTTTTTTTTTAATTAAATAAATGGATCAAAATTAAATAATTCAAGCCCTGCCTTCAAAATGAAATTTTTTTTTTTAGTATTGTTTAGCAAAAACAATAAAACCCAAATTTTTTTAACCATCACTCATGTGTCAGGTTTGTACGTGCTTTAGAGACCCCAGAGGGAGGGGGTGTAAGGGCGGGGGGTGTTCCGTAATCTTTCCATTTAGATTCTCTGCTTCCTACTCTTTACCCTTACCCTCTCTCCTTCCACCCCCTGGAGCTCACCCAGAGATAGAGTGCAAAGTGTATAATTTAAGAAGGGGATCCAGGGTTGGGAGGTGAGTGTGTGAGTGGGGTAGGGGCACAGAGAGCTGGGCACGTACATGAGGCCATTTGTTATGGGCTGTTTGGAAGAAAAACAAGACCGAGAAGTGTACTTTCATCTGCCATTGGCCACAGCTAGATTTAAAGTACCAGGCCTTTAATTTAGGCTGCATGGAAGTGTAAGCTGGAAAAGGTGAAAGAGGGAGACAGAAGAGAGACCTTGTAAGCTCTAGAAACCCTAAGAGATGCCATTAAAGGCATGAACGGGATTAATGGAAAATAGAAGCCTGGGAGGAAGCTTTGTGTCATGTATCCACATCATCACTTCCTCCCCATTTAAGTCTGTGAGTGGAAGACCATAGGTACCAACGATTTCTGGTAAGGAGTGCTTTTGACTCTTTATGAAATAGATGTGGGGGAACTTGAAGCACTTCCAAGAGGTGGAGTTAAGACTGTGTGAAAGGCAGTGAGGTAAAGAAGAAAGAACAAGGGCTTTGGAGGCATAAATAGTTGGGCTCAAATCCCCAAACCTCCCTTTCCTCACTTTGAGATTGTGGGTAAGTCATTTCACCAGTCTGAGCCTTAGCTTCCCCACTGTCAACATGGAACTCATACCCGTCTGCTACAGTTGGTGTGGAAGGCTAAAGATCTTTAAAATGCTTGCTACCTAGAAGGTGCTCTGTAAATGTTAGCTTGGTCCTGGGATGGTTGAGTCTGGGGATGAGCCTGGATTAGATGATTGTCAGAGGCTCCGGCTTTGTTTTAGAAGTCTGTCTTTGGATGGCGTTTTAAATGAGGCTGATCACGTAAAGCAGTTGGGCAAAGGGAGGGGGGTTGTCTCGGTCCTGCCTTCTGTCTCTCAGATCTCACCTCTACCTCTGCCCTGCAGTCGTGGGGAATTGCTTTGATTATAATAGGAGAACCACTCCTTTTACAGAAGGAGAGTGGGTTCCACAGGGCTGAGTGACTTGTCCCGACAACCACTGCTACCTGTGGTGGCAGAGCTGGAACAAAACCCCAGGCTTAAATCCACCTGGGGGCTCCTGATGCTCTCTGACTTCCCAGACTGATGGCATGTATGCTGCTCACTTGTTTGCCAGGTGCAGGATGGGACATAGACCAGGGGAGAGTGGCAGAAATGGGCCACTAGATTAGAAGAACACGAACTATTGAAGAGTGTGGTGCGGAGGGCTCGCATCTCTGAGGACACATGTACAGGTAGCTCTGCAGTGTCTCCCTCCCCCAGGACACACAGACCTCTCCACCCCCCAGCACCCGATGACCTCCCTCCCTGTGGCCACATGCCTTTGGGTTTGCTGTTGTGGTGAAGATGCAGTCATTAGGGTATAAGTAGCATTCCCACAGTGAGTGATACTGAGTCTGTGCTGTGAAGAGCTTCTTGTTGCTTTGAAAATTGCTCAGACGCTGCAGTATTCGGTCAGGGGCTCCAGCCTGGAACCAGTGATTCAGGGTAAAGGCTCCTTTATATTTTTGAAGTTAAGAATACGTGTGTTGCAATCTGTTCTTCCACAAGACCTAGTTAGTAAAGGAAGTTGTAGAGATCTTCCAGTCCTACACAGGGATAGAAGCTCCTGTCTTGTTGACATGGGGGACACGGTGGTGAGAACGTATGAGGCTAGGACCTGCGATGTGCAGGGTGAGTAGTGGCAGGGTCAGGTCTGGGAACTGGGATTGGTCATCTGGCTTGGAGGATGGTCGTTGTTTACATGGTGGGTTTGCTTTCTCATCGCTGCTGGAGGCTGCTCATGCCATAGAATTGTCCTTTGAGAAACTTGAAATCATCAGCATGTACTGCCTAAACTTAAGGGGTTGGACATAATAGCACCAGGTACCTTATGGGGGAGAGAAGGATGGCATCTGCTGGTCATAGACTGCTGCTGGCTAGTGAAGTTTCTTTTTTTTTTTTTAATTTTAATTTTAATTTTTTTTTTTAAAGATTTTATTTCTTTATTTGACAGAGAGAGACACAGTGAGAGAGGGAACACAAGCAGGGGGAGTGGGAGAGGGAGAAGCAGGCCTCCCGCCGAGCAGGGAGCCCGATGCGGGGCTCAATCCCAGGACCCCGGGATCATGACCTGAGCCGAAGGCAGATGTTCAACGACTGAGCCACCCACACGCCCCGTAATAAAGTTTCCTAACGAGTTTATTCTTTTTTATTATAAAAGCCTTAGTGGCTCATTAGAGAAATCTAGAAAATAAGGCAAATGTTTCCCGCTTCCACCCCCGATTGCGAACATCTTTCATATCCTCTAGATTCTAAAACATTTCTTTCTCCCCACCCCTTGCACTTCTGACAATGCAGTGTACTTCACAATGTCAGATGAAACTTGCCAACTGGTTGCCTCATCCCCAGCTCACGAAGTGCACTCTAATCTTAGCATCTTAGAATTGTTACATAGAAGTGGTATGGGGCTGGGTGATCTCTCAGATCACTCCCAGCCCATCTTATTTTATCTTGTCTGCCTTATCCTACAATGCCTTGCTTCAAAGCCACCTGTGAAGCCATCCTCAACAAAGTGGAAAGCGATTCCTAGAATTTTCTGTTATCACTCATGTCATGCGGCATGTAGGCCTTACATTATAGTTATTGTTTAGGTTTTCCTTGAGTGATCTGATGGGAGGCTGCAAGGCAGGGATAATGACTTACTCATTTTTGTATTATTCCCTAGCACCCAGCTGTTGAGTATGACTAAAGGTAGAAGTTTGAAAGTTACCAGTTTAATAACTAGATGAGTTGCCTGAGTCAAGATGAAAAGCAATCCAGGACGGAGTGGGATTTGAGGAAAGCTTGAGGTTAAGCTTAGAGGACAAGGGATCAGTAAAGGACATGGGAGATGAAGAGCAAGGTGGGGGCAATGGGGCTCTCCTTCAGGTTTCTTGAGAGCATACTTTGGCAGCTGGGACCAACCCTGGTTGGGTTGTGGCCTCCCTGTCCCATTTTCCTGTCATTTTCAACTTTGTTGAAAAGTCTAAAGGGGAACTAAATCTCTTCCTGAACTGGTAAAGTAAGGTGAGGGTGAGGCATATTTCTAGTGACTTCTCAGCTAACCTCTCCATTAACCCTTATGCTGACTCCCACAGTTAGTTTTAGTGGAGGGACTAACAAGAGGCTTCTTTTTGAATCTGGCCCCCTTTATTCTGGTCTCTGTCTTAGTTTCAAGGAGCTGCTCATGCTCACTGTGGGGAGGTACGTGTACTGCTCTGCAGAGAATATTCTGGGATGGTCCCTTGAGATGTCATGTAAGCTGAAATCTGAACAAGGTGCCAGCCAAGAGTGCTTGGATAGGGGGAACAGCAGGTGCTAAGTTGAGAGTGCTAAGAGCTTGGGGTGTTTAGGAACTACTAAAAGATAGGTGGCTGAAGCCTCATGAACAGGAGCCGGATCATGCAGGGCCTTGTTGCCATTGTAGGGACTGGAATCTCTTCTTGGCACAGTGGGGAGCAGTTCAAGGGTCGGAAGCTGTCGAGGGCTTTAGTCTGTCAGGGGGCAAAGGTGGAAACAGACCGCTGCATTCTGAGGCTGTTGCGGTCATCTAGGCAGGACGTGGTGGTGACATGAATGACTTCACAACTGATAGGGCTTGCTGATGGAGAAGGTTTGAGGCCGAGGTGGTGAGGGGGAGAGGAACCGAGAGCGGCTTCCATGTGGATGGCGAACAATGAGAGAGGAAGAGGTTTGTGGAAAAATTGAGAGTCTTATTTTGCCATGTTTGTCTTACCCATGAAGCCCTGAAGAGCAGATGGCAGCTGGGCAGGTGGATGACAAGCCTGGCGTTCAGCAGGGAGGACTGGGCTGGAGCTGGATGTTTAGGAGTCACTACCTCATCGTGAACTCCAGAAGATGGGAGATGAGATCCATGGCCACAGAAGATGTTTTGGCCTCTGATGGGAGGGGGGGCCTTTCTTCCACTATAAAGAGGAAGGAAAGAGAAGACCATACAGTTGCTGGTGGTGAGTTCATAGATTTGACGGGGAGGTGAGGGTGAAGGAGTATGTGTCCAGTGGTTCAGTAAATGGGAGAAATGGCATGGTTGCTGAGGTCCAAACTTGTGCATTGGGGGTGTAACCAGATGCCCATTTTGTGACTTTGTGGTAGTCCCATCAAGTGACTGAGGTGCAGATGCAGAAGGTGGAGAGCTGGGTGCAACCAAGGGTGTTCATCAGGTTGTGCGCTGTAGAGGGAGAAGGGAGTTCGGCCGCAGATATCTGCAAGGGAGTGATTATAGTAATGGACCCTTCACCCCTACAGGTGGAGGCTGTCCTCAGATACACTTTGGTTTTTGTTCAGATTGGCCTTTCTGAAAGTGTCCTGCTGTCATCCTCGTGTCCTGGCTATGGGAAGGATAAGCCAGAAGTCAGCATGTGAACAGTGTGCAAAATAGAGGATGTTTCCAGGGCCAGGGATGGCCCAGGTGGTATCAGAAGCTCAGCACAGATATCCTGACTTAGAAATACCAGGAATGTTGCAGCTCATAGGGAATAGTCCAGCCTTCCAGTTTATAATTTTCTTTTTAAAGATTTTATTTATGGGCGCCTGTGTGGCTTAGATGGTTAAGTGTCTGCCTTCGGCTCAGGTCATGATCCCAGGGTCCTGGGATTGAGCCCCACATCGGGCTCCTGGCTCAGCAGGGAGCCTGCTTCTCCCTCTCCCTCTGCCTCTCTCCCTGCTCATGCTCTCTTTCTCTCTCTGTATCTCAAATGAATAAATAAAATCTTTAAAAAATAAGGATTTTATTTATTTATTTGACAGAGACACAGCGAGAGAGGGAACACAAGCAGGGGTGGGGTGAGAGAGGGAGAAGCAGGCTCTTGCTGAGCAGAGCCCCTGACAAGGGACTTGATCCCAGGACCCTGGGATCAAATGACCTGAGCCGAAGGCAGATACTTAGCAACTAAGCCACCCAGCACTCCTATAATTTTTTTTTTTTTTTTAAGATTTTATCTATCTGAGGGGCACCTGGGTGGCTCAGCTGGTTAAGCGTCTGCCTTCGGCTCAGGTCATGATCCCAGGGTCCTGGGATCGAGTCCCATGTTGGACTCTGCCCAGTGGGAAGCTTGCTTCTCCCTCTGCCTGCTACTCTGCCTGCTTGTGCTCTCTCTCTCTGTCAAATAAATAAAATCTTAAAAAAAAAAAGATTTTATCTATTTGAGAGAGAGTGAGAAAGAGAGCACGGGTGGGGGGAGGGCAGAGGGGAAAGCAGGGAGCCCAACCCGGGGCTCTAATCCCAAGACCCCGGAATCATTACCTAAGCTGAAGGCAGACGCTTAACCAGCTGAGCCACCCAGGCACCTCTGTCTTCCAGTTTAAACATCCTCTCTCCAGCATCCTCGACAGACTCTCTCTACTTGAACACTTTTATTGATGGGGAACTCACTGCTTTGAGAAACATGTGGTGCTGTGTCCTTTTGCCCTCTAAGCTGCAGCTCATTTCTAGAGCTGTGGCTAGAGCTGAAGTCTCCAGGACGCTAGTCCTTGCTCTTGAGGATGTTTCCTTTCCTCGCAGCCTCCGGATGAGGGGCACACAGATGTGCCTGGGAGCTGTCTTGTCTTCTCCAGTGAAATGGGTTTTTTCAGCTAACTATTCCAGCCTATTAAGAGCTTTTAAAAAATCTCGATTCTATAATATAGTAGTTATCCATCCCAATGTTGTATTAATTCCAATTTATATAAACTGTCTTCTGTGTTTTCATTATCCCAAGGAATGTGATAGAGACTTTAATAAGATCCAGATGTTTATGATAGTCATCTAGTTACCCTATCAAAAAGGGAATTGAAGTTGTTTGACTATAACTTATTTTTGGTGTGCTCATGCAGGCCCTTGGTGGTCACTGTATTCTAGGTAACTGCTTATACAACATGTTCAGTGAACCTTTCTGAATTTTGTTAACTGTTGTTACACTTGTCTGACTTTTGAAAATTGGAACTTTTGATGAGCTCAAGTCTCTGGCAACCTTCAGTTTATAATATTTTCTCAAAGATTATTATCATTCTTAATTTAAAAAAATTTTTTTGAAAGATTTATTGGAAAGAGAAAGGGTGAGAGATAGATCATGAGCAGGGGGCAGAGGGAGAGGAGGGTGCAGAGGGAGAGGGAGAAGCAGACTTCCCGCTGAGCAGGGAGCCCAATGTGGGACTCGATCCCAGGACCCTGGGATCATGACCTGAGTTGAAGGCAGACGTTTAACCGACTGAGCCACCCAGGCATCCATTAAAGATTATTATAATTTTTTTAAAAACATTTTATTTTTTTAAGTAATCTCAACACCCAGTGTGGGGTTGAACTCACAACCCCAAGATCATGAGTCACACGCTCCAGCGACTGAGCTAGCCAGGCACCCCTCAAAGATTATTGACAGTGATTTTTCAAATTTTTCACTATAATTTCGTTCAACCAGATCACTTGAACTAATTCAAAGGGGCTCACATCTGATTGATGATGGCTCAGCTGCTTTTCCCATTTTGGAGATAATCTGTGTGATTCACCCGTAGACCTCAACTTCTTTGAGAGGTGTTTGGCTGGTATTTGGGACAGTCTTTGGGCACTGTGGTTTGGTGGTTAAGAGCATGGCTGGATTCAGACGGGTCTAGGTAATGTCAGATTTCATCTCTGCCACTGATGAGCAGTATGAGTTGGCAGCCTCTCTATCCTTGCCAGGCATTAGTTTCCTCTGTAAAATAAGTGTCTCAGTTGAGGATTAAATGAAGCCTTTAATGAGATGCCTGGCCCTTGGTAACCTTCTCTTCAATATGGCCATTATGATTCTCTTAAGAGTTTGTTGGGTGGGGCTAGTGAGCACACTAGGGAACCTAGAAAGAAACTTGTTTGGTTGGCCTCCTAGGGCATGGCAGAAGTGCTGGGTATAGACACCCTGTCCCCAGACCCCTCTGTTTCAGAAAGCAATGCTGGACACTCTTCAAAGGCCAGAACGGAGTATTTTGACCTTTGGCCTAGTGAGAACAAGAGAGTATTTCCCTCCTTTGTGTCCAGAGAAGACCTAGGTGAATTTTAGTTGACGGCAGATTTCTTAGACAGGCAGTATAGAATGAAAGAGAAGATACCTGGCTCCTTTTGGACTTGTGGATGTGAGGTGTGGTAAGTTGAGGCCTCCAAGGGGCCTCAGGCTGCCATCTTGACAAGTGATAGACCAGGGTGTGGGGCTCAAAGGGAGAGGGCCATGGTGTGAGGAGTAAGGAGTGGTGTGCTTAGGCAGGGCAGGATCCTGCTCCCCTGGTTATAATTACGGCCACAAGGCCTTGGAGATGTCCTCAAACTGTCCCACCCACCCTGCCCCCCATCCCCACCCTCAGTGCTATGGCTTCTCTAAGAGCTGATCTTTTGGGGCAGGAGGCCAGGAGGGCAGGTAACTAGAGCTGAGATTCTTTTCACTGCTATTCCTGGGCTGGGGCTGTACTTGGCAGGTGGTGCCAGGAATACCGGTGAGTCTGTTGAACTTCTGACCTCAGTGGCCAGATTAGGCCAGGATCTAGCCAAGGTTGTGTCCTCTTGCAGAACAGGGACTCTGCAAGTGTTGGCTGCTTGAGTGACCCAGGGAATGTGTAGGGGCAGGAGAAGGCAGAGTTGCTCCTGGGCTATGTGGGAAATAAGTGGAGATGGGTACGAGTGAGAGGAAAGAAGGGGTGCTGGGGTTTAAAAGACCATCTTCCCTGATTGCTTTTCTTTTTTCTTTTTTTTTTTTTAAGATTTTATTTAGTCATTTGACAGCGAGAGAGGGAACACAAGCAGGGGGAGTGGGAGAGGGAGCAGAGCAGGGAGCCCGATGTGGGGCTCGATCCCAGGACTCTAGGATCATGACCTGAGCCACCCAGGCGCCCCTTCCCTGATTGCTCTTCATCCTAGTAGGCGTAAGGGAATGAGAGGTGGCTGGGGTGGGGGATCAAAATGCTGGGGTCTTGGGCTGCGACGGCTCTTGCCAGAGCCTTGGTAGCAGGTTAAATTATGGGCGATGGAGGTGTCTATAAGACCATGTTGGGAGACATGGCAAATGGTGAGACCCCTGAATGGTATCTGTTTTTCCTCTCCCTAGCCCGCCCACACTTCCCCAGAGCCCTGGGTGGAGGAGTGAGGCACGAAGCTCTGTGCATCTGTGCCTGCCTGATGCAGGCCTGAGGCCATCGTCATACCAGCCCCTCATGGGGCAGGGGGGGCAGGTGTGGCCACTCCTCCCTCACAGTGGCCGTGGCCTTACTTGGGAATCTGACGGCAGTGCTCCCAGCACTGTGCACCTGTCCAGCTGCAGGAAGTGTGGTGGACTGGGGGGGCCTCCACCCACTCAGCCTCCTTCTCAGGCTCTCTGGCAGAGTGGCTCTTGGAGCTGAGCCACAATAATCCGAGTTGCCTGCCACATGGCTCCTTCCAGGGCCCGTGGGGACTGTGGGTGCTGCTGCTTTCTCACAGTGCCCTGTGGGATCTGACTGGAGGAGCCCTGGGGGGCCTGGGTTTCCTGGAGCGGTTGCACCTCAGCCACCACCAGCTGGCCTGCTGCCTCTGGACTTCTTCACCGCCCTGGGCTCTGTGCTCCTCCTGGATCTTTCTCACAACCTGCTTATCACCCTGGACCCCTGCAGCCTGTGGGGCCTGGGGAACCTGGAGCAGTTCGACCTGAGTTCCAACTGGCTGACCAAGCTGGGCACAGCCAGGCTTGGGTGCCTCTTCTGTCTACACTGGCTCTTGCTGGCTAGAAACTGCTACGTGTGGCCTGGCCACCATGCCAGGCCTGGAGGTCCTCTCTGGCTGGGAATGACATCAGTGAGCTGGAGGCTGAGGTTTCGGCGGCCTTGTTGGCGCTGGGCATCCTCTCTCTTGTAGACAACTTGTTGCCACATTGAATTTCAAGGTGACTGCAGATATCTGGATGGTGGGCATGTGGCTGCTGCTGGCCAGTAACACCTGGGTGCAAGACTGCGAACTGCAGTGGGCCTTTGGGAAGCCTGGACCACCTGTGGCACTTGTGGGTGCCAACCTGGGCAACCTGACTTGTCCTGCCCTCAGCTGTTGGGGGGGGGGGGGTTGCTGAGCAATGTGGAGGCCCGGCTCTGCCTGTCTGAGAGCTACTGTGCAGGGTATCCTGGGCACCATGCTGGTCACTGTGGCTGTGGTCGTGGCAGAGTGCAAGCGCAGGCGGGGCTCCAGAGGAGCTGGGGAAGGAGAGCAGATAGAGATGTGGACGGCAGGTAGAGATGTAGACGACAAAAAGGGCTGTTCTTCAGAAGTCTTTCCAGCTGAGTTGTCACCCTGGGCAGGAATGGGGGTGGGGGACAAATGGCTGTGTTCCTCTGGCAGGGCCTCTGACCCTCCCACTCACCTATTCTCTGACCTAGCACAATGCCAGCATCTCTCCCAACCCTAGAAAGAGATTTGGCCCTTAGTATTTCTCAACAACCTTCTGGGGACTAGGGCAGTAGAAGGCAGAGACTGAAGACCAGAGGGAATTAGGGTGGGATGGGTACCAAGGGAAGCTTCATGAATCCCAGTCTCCTGCCCCTCCCCACGTGTGTCCCTGGCCGCTGCTGTTGCTAAAGTCCTGAGGATGGTGGGATGGGGTAGGGGTATTGCTCCTGTGGGCACAACCCAGCCAGGCTCCTACAACTATTTTATGGGCGTACACCGTCCCAGTTCCGGTCCTCCTCAACACCTTAGCTCTTTCCTGAGGGCTGTGCATTCTTGTCACATTTGAATTGGGAATCGGTTGAAGAGATGGCAAAATAAAGCCAATTGAAAATTTGATTCTGTACTATGTGCCTGTGGAAAACTTACCTCATGTGGTTGTGACTGGTGTGTGGGGGGAGGTAGACAGAATGGCCTTTAATCCAGGTTTTTTCTCATTCCCTTCATCTGGACATTCCTTTCCCCCACCCTCACCCCAGCATATATGTACACAATCCCATTTCCTAGATTTTGCATGGAGATATCTTTCTCTCATGTTTCTGTTATGCCCAGGCTTTATCCCAGTGACTATGAAAAATAAGATGTGAGAGGTGTTTTGTGTAGCTTTTACTGGCTGAGTGGGAATTTTTAATTCACTTGAGGCTCCTCTCCCCACCCCAGGGAACGGGAAGCAAACAGACCTGAATTAAATAGCCTGGTGGGAAGGCTTGTGGAGTCTTAACTTCAATATTGGAAGATGAATTTGTGTTTTGCCAGGTGGTAGGGGCTGCAGGAAGATAGTGGCAATCCTGGAGTGCCCAGAACTTTCACCCACTTATTGAACAAATAATTACAGAATACCTACTCTGAATGAGACCTAGTGGCAACATCTTTTGTTCATTTCTCTATTTATTTTTTAAAGATTTTATTTATTTGACAGAGACAGCAAGAGAGGGAACACAAGCAGGGGGAGTGGGAGAGGGAGAAGCAGGCTTCCCACTGAGCAGGGAGCCCGATGCGGGGCTCGATCCCAGGACCCTGGGATCATGACCTGCGCCGAAGGCAGACGCTTAACGACTGAGCCACCCAGGCGCCCCTCATTTCTCTATTTAGCATGTATTTCCTGAATGCATCCCATACACTATGCTGTGAGGATATAATAGTAAACAAACCAGACACTGTCCTTGCCCTCATGAAGCTCACAATCTAGGGTTAATCTGGTTGTTAACAAAGAATCTAAAATACATAATTACCATTGTGCTGAGGGATTCAAAGGAAGGGTACCTGATGTTAGAGAAACATAAAATAGGGGAGCTAAGAATTAACAAGGAGGCCAAAGAAGAAGCTGGGGAGGCCAGTTTGAAGCCTGCTGTAGTTAAACCAACAGAAGATGGTAGTTAGCCGGAGCATTGGAGCTGGAGAGGATAGACTGATTTGAGATGTCCCATGTGTCCACATCAGATCTTGCTCTTCTCTCAAGGGACAGAGGGAAGACAGACCCAGACCAAACTTCTCTACAAGTGACTTAGCCAAGAGAACACCTTACTCTGAAATTAAACAGAAGTAGAGAGATTTTGTGTGTGTGTGTGTGTGTGTGTGTTTACACTATTTATCCCCTACTATGAGCTGGTACCAACACTGCCACATTTAAACCTCTTAACAACGCTGTGAGGTACATGTCCTCTCCATTTTACAGATGCGTCTTAGAAAGTGCAGGCCCAAAGTCCGTTAGGGTTGCAGTTAGAATTGGAGCCCAGGTTTAGCAGCAAAGACTAGTTCGCCCACGGTTCTGATAACCTGAACCCACTGTTTCTTCCTCTAGTCTAGTTTTCAATTTTGGAGCCACGAGGAGGGATCCTTAAGTCCCTGAGCAGAGGGAAAGGCTGAACTCCGCAGCTGGAACACATCCTTCAGGCCGGAACTAGAGAGCGAGAGCATTGTTTCCCGTCGGAAGGGAAAAGTGATGCTCCTGCCCCCCACCCCCGCCGCTTCGCGACACCCGGAAGTTGCGTGTTCGCATCCCGGCGCCGGCCTCCCTGTCGGGGGTGAAGCCGCAGCGGACTGCCCTTCCCCAAGATGGCGACGAAGATGGGTTCGCGACGGTGGATGCTGCAGCTGATCATGCAGCTGGGTTCGGTGTTGCTCACACGCTGCCCCTTCTGGGGCTGCTTCAGCCAGCTCATGCTGTACGCTGAGAGGGCCGAAGCTCGCCGGTGAGCGGGCCCACGCGGCCGCCAAGCGCGGTGGGGGCGGTACGGCCCGTCCCAAGAACGGGGGTGCGGTGAGGTGGGGAAGAAGGTGGGACCCTTGGGCTGGGGAGGAGTTAGGACCTTGGGCTTGTTAGGGGCTCTGGTCTGGGGCAAGGTGGGCATCGAGCGTAGTGCAGGGGTCCTGGCCGTGAGAAGGGCCTCCGGTTCAGGGGAGCCATGGAGCTTGTGGGAACTCAAGGGATCGCAAGGGCCTTCTCCCGCTTCATTCTGTCCTCGTTGCTTCTTCCCCTATCCGGCTCGCAGGAAGCCCGACATCCCAGTGCCCTACTTGTACTTCGACTTGGGGGCGGCCGTGCTGTGCGCCAGCTTCATGTCTTTTGGAGTGAAGCGGCGCTGGTTCGCGCTGGGGGCCGCCCTTCAGCTGGCTATTAGCACCTACGCCGCCTACATCGGGGGCTACGTCCACTACGGGGACTGGCTGAAGGTGAGCACCTCGGCCCAAGGCGGGACTTCGCTAGGGGGATGGGGAGCCCGAGGCCAGTGCCCTGTGCGGCGCCGCAGTTGGGAAATGCATGGTGCTAGCCAGGTGCATAGTGTGAAGCCCGGGAAGGCAGAACCCCCAGGCTTGTGGAGATTATTACAGACTGCAAGGATGAAAGGACCTTAGAGACCACACAAGACTGCCTTTCAGAGTGTGAAAACTGAGGTCCGAAGGCGAGAAACAGACTTTCCCAAGGTCACACTACAGTTAGCATTGCAGGTGAGACCAGAACCCTTTAAACCATTAGTTTAGTAATGTCAGACTGTAGGGCTAAAGGGACCTTGGAGAGTACCGGTTCCAACCATCTGATCTTATGAAATTTAATTAATTTAGTGCAGCATGTAAACGTGAAAGTGCCAGAACCTGTGCCAGGTGCTGCAAGCTTGTAGATAATCCTGGACAAAGGCAGGGACTGTCAGTCCAGTCGGGGAGGCAGATGTGTGAACAGCTACCAGACAGTGGGATCGATGGTTTTTTCATGGGACAGACTATATAGCAGAAAGAACACTGGGATTCGAGTCTGTACACTTGGAGGTGCAGAGGGGGCAACTCTTGGTGTCTGGGTTCTGCCACTTTCTGTAGGACCTTGGACATTTTTAGTAACCCCTCTGGGCCTCAGTTTCCACTTCTGATAAAAAGAGTTCTCTATCGCTGCTGCACCTGCCCACCACACTTGGAAATTGTAAGAGGGTTCATCAGATGGAATGGGATGTATAGAGATGGGCACTTCTGTGCTCTGGACAGCCAGGAGAAATGTGGTGGCTGCAGTTCCTGACTGGGGTCCCCTCACCTTGGTCCAGGTCCGTATGTACTCGCGCACAGTTGCTATCATCGGCGGCTTTCTTGTGCTGGCCAGCGGTGCTGGGGAGCTGTACCGCCGGAAACCCCGCAGCCGCTCCCTCCAGTCCACCGGCCAGGTGTTCCTGGGCATCTACCTCATCTGCGTGGTAGGTTGGGGGGCTGTTGGCTGGAAGTGCTTGCCTGGGAGTGAAGTAGAACCCAGGGAGGTGGGCAGAATAAGGCCTTGCATGTAGTTCCTGACGGTCTGCCTCCTGGGAACTGCCCCAGCCAGCTTTGGGGCCTCAGAGGCCCTTCAAGTGCCTGAGACCTGGCTGAGAGTCCCTTCTTCCAGCACTATTGCCACCAGGGAGAGAAGAGTTTGGATGGACCATTCAGTCCCAAGCCTGAGAGGAGAACAAGGTGGACTGGTCCTCTCATGGCTCCAGCCCCCAGAGGACTGAGAGAGGGGGCAAAGGAGAGGTTTGGTGGGGTTCAGACCCCAGATGGGGCTCTATCGCTTAGAGTCAGTGGGGGTTGCCTAGGGTAGCAAGTTATGGTACTCCCTAGTGGAGGACCTAGGCCAAGCCAGTGTGGATGGGGACCTGGACAGGCTCCAGGTCACTTGGCTTCATCTTAGTTACTGGGCACCATATCCCATGTGCAGAGCTCTGTATTCAGAGGTGAGAGCCCCAGTCTGGCAGTGGAGACACACTTCTGCCCTCCTGAGCCCCGAAGGTGAGGAGAGCCAGGCCCTAACTCCATGAGCTCCCTAGTCTGGGGGCGGGGGGAGATGCAGGCCCTCCTCTCCAAGAGCCCCAACTCTGAGCCGGGAGTCAGAAGCCCACCTTGCAGAGGCAGACTTGCAGGTGCCATCTCAGGGGCAGCCATCCCCAGACAGGCTCCTCAGCCCGCCGGAGAGACTTAGAGGATGGTGTGTCTTTAGGCCTACTCACTGCAGCACAGCAAGGAGGACCGGCTGGCCTATCTGAACCATCTCCCGGGAGGGGAGCTCATGATCCAGCTGTTCTTCGTGCTGTATGGCGTCCTGGCCCTGGCCTTCCTGTCAGGCTACTACGTGACGCTGGCTGCCCAGATCCTGGCCATACTGCTGCCCCCAGTCATGCTGCTCATTGATGGCAATGTTGCCTACTGGCACAACACACGGCGCGTTGAGTTCTGGAACCAGATGAAGCTCCTTGGAGAGAGTGTGGGCATCTTCGGGGCCGCCGTCATCCTGGCCACTGATGGCTGAGTGGCATGGCAAGAGGCTGAGATGGGCGCAGGGAGGCACCGAGGGCCACCCTGCCTTCCTCCTTGCTGGCCCAGTTTCTTTATGCTTTCTGCTCTGTTGGTTTGGTTCTTTGCTGTTTGTATATGTGTTGGTAAGAGGCAGGTCTCTTCCCCGGTGCCTGGGCTCAGCCCTTGGGGGGGTGGGAGCCCTGATGATGATGCCTTACCGGGGTTTTTCCTGTTCGTTAGTAGGAGACCTGAGGCCAACTGCTCCCTGGGTCTCCTGTCTCAGAGAAGGGAGTAAGGCAGGGCTCGGGTGGGGGTACTGAGAGTGGGAGACAGAGAAAGGAAGACCATGAACTGGAAGTGAGCAAATGTGAAAAACTCCTTTTTGAACCTGGCAAGTGCAGCTAGGCTCTATAGTGCTTTTTGGAGACTGAGAGTGAGTATGTGTGTTGACGCGGGGATTGGGCTGGGAGGAGCCGAGAGGCCGGGCACCACAGAAGTCACGTGAGTTCTCAGGGTATCCCAGGGGCAGAAGAAGCACTAGCTGTCGCCCCACCTTGAAAGCAGAGCAGGCCCCAGTCTGGGGGTGCAGGGGTAGGGTAGGCAGTGGCCAACTTCCTGTCTCCTGCCTTCTGTTTCCAGCTCTATGGTTGGCCTGGTTGGGGTGAGTGCCCTCCCAAACACCAGACCACACAGTCCTCCAAAAATAAACATTTTATATAGACATTTGGCTTTGCTTCTATGTTCTCCCCACAGGGCATGTTGCCATTGGCTGGGATTGATCTTGGGTTTCTTGAAAGACCACATCTGGTTAAGCCCCACTTTGGTCCTCCCGTGATCTCTGCCCTGTTCTGAGAGTTCCCACAGGCCTTTGGCTCTCTAGTCAAGATCCTCCCTGCAGTCTGCTTTTGATCCGTCCCCTCAGTCCGTGTGTCATAGCTTGTCTTTTCCTCCCCTTTTATCCTCCTGGTTTCTTTTGAAGAAATCTTTGGTGAGGGCAGCTAGAGGGTGGGGGGGACTGACATTAAGTGTCCACTATGAGGATTCTACATCTTACAGATGAGGAAATGGAAGCTCAGAGAAGGCGAGCAGCTTACCTCAAGGCACAGAGCAAATGTAGCCACAGCTGGATTCCAGGTTGGGCCTATCTAATGCCCACACACAGTGGTGCACTCTGTCACCCCTCTCCTAAGGGAAGTCAGAGGCTGCTCCTGGGGTTTGGTTCTGTCGTGGCCCCGTTGTGCCACGATGGTCCTCTCTGTACTTGTCCATGCGCCTCCTGATTGAAAGTAGTCAAGCGACCAGTATGGGGGCCTGGCACATTGTGGGGGTCAAAAATGCAGAATGAAACCTCTGGCTTTGGACTCCTGCCGGCTGAGGTGTTCTGTTTCCACAAATGGAGACAGCCTCCAGCAGGATCGAGGGGAAAACATCCAAGTCTGGGCCTTGCTTGGAAAGAGAGCTGGAGCTGCCTTTGGTCTGGTCTGTGGGATGGAGGGGAGCCCCTCTGGAGGGCTGCTGACACCCAGGTGAGGGAGACAGTGACAGCATTCATCTTGGGGGCACTCCATCTCATTTAGCTCTTCTCTTCCCTCTGGGAGCCCCCTGGTTCTCCAACCCTCAAGATCTTGCTCCCAGAAGGTCACTGCTCATTCCTTTCAAGTGTGAGCTGACTCTCAGACAAGTATTTGTGTTTTAATCAAGGCCTCCTGAAAATTTGTAAGACCCAAAGGAATTAAAATAAGTGCTGGAATATCAAGCAAATGGGGGTGATATTTTGGGCAAGGGAGCCTCAAAACAGAGGCCACAGAAATTGGCCACCTTTAGGGTTATCCCTGAGTAGAGCCCTGGAAGGCAAGCCCCCCACCCTCACCTCCCATATCTCTAGACTGAAAATTGAAGGCCCCCGGTTATAGCTTTGGAGCCAGTGGTGAGGGTGGGGGAGGGCTGTCTGGGTCACACCCTTCTTCCTGTGCTTGTCCCCACTTGGGCGCCCCCCTCTGGGCAGAGTAGAGTGGGAGCTGCTTCCTCTGCACATCACTTAGCCGTCAAGCCTGGTCCAGCCTGTGGCTGCCTGGGATCACCTCCCGCAGGCATGGCTTTTGGTTCACCCTGGTTGTCCCAGGGCCTGCAGGGTGGGCGGTGAGGGTCAGCTGCCAGGGTCAGAAGCTGGTTTGCAGAAAGAGTCCGGCAGCCCCTTGGCATGGTTGACCAGCTCATAAGAGTCCCGGATATCAGCCAGGCCAAACCAGAAGAAGATCCACTGCTTGTTGGAGAAGCTGCCATCACTGTGTTTGAAGTACCTGGTGGGGGGAAGGGGGCAGCTTTTAGGGCAAGGCCAGTGCTCACTCCTCACTGGTTATTTTGAGGACCTACTACATGCTAGACACCCTGATATTACTGGTTTCATCCTTACAGCAGCAGCCAGGTGTCTGGTGGTGGCTTGCTCTTTTCCCAGAGAAGCAGCTAAGGCTCAGAGAAGTTAGTTGACCTGCCAGAGTCCCAAAGCTAGGAAGGTTAGACTGAGGATGTCCTTTGCTCTCTGTGCCTCCAGGGGAGGGGTTCTTGTTCACCTCTTGGTCCCCACAGAGCTGGATGAGGGGATAGTTGCAGAAGGGAAGAGAAAGGAGAGAATGTTTCGCTGGAGATGCAGTGGGCCTGGGGTCAGCGCTTGGCAACTGGGCCTGGAATAGAACCTGGAGGGTCAGGATTTTTGAGGACTCTGGGAGAGTTCAGGAGTGTCTTCAAGGAATCCACTGCCATGGGGCAGAGCATGTTTAAGTGTGCTCTGCTTCTGGGGAAATCTCAGACTCCGTGGGTGGTCTGCTTCCTGGGGAATGTGGGGCCACACTGAGTGGGGCCTTTTTCTTGGGGGAAGCCGGGCCTTCCGGGGGTGTGGCTTTGGAGACCTGGGGCTGGGGTGGGAGCGGGACCTACCAGGGATTGATGGGGTTGGTGACCCGGGAGCGCCAGAAAAGCGTCTGCAGGTCCCGCCGCAGGCACTCCCACAGCATCTGGCCCGAGCCTTGGCCCTGGCGGCTGGAGCTCACCACAAACTTGTCTAGATATGGGGTGCCCCCCAGTACGGGCTCCGTGGTCAGAATGGCAGCCGCATTGTACCTGGCGCAGCAGGGGAGAGGCAGGCTGGGACCTCTCCTTGGCCCCAACCTGCCCAACTCTGTCCCTTGGTCCCTGCCTTCCAGGGCCCGCAGGCTCACCCCTCAGAGACGTAGACAGAGTGCAGCCGCGGGCGCAGCGAGGCCAAGTAGTCGTCTCGCAGCTTCTTGCCGAAGCTGGCGTTGACCAGGTTCACCAGGCGGCCCTGGTCCAGGCTGTCCAGGCTGCGCACCCGCAGCATCCGATCGGCGTTCTTGAACAGGGTCCCGGACCCTGGGGGTGGCATGGAGGAGGAGGGGTTAGTTTAGCCCAAGAGCCAGGTCCCATCCGTTCCTGCATTTGCCCTGCCTGGTGGGGGGTCCAGATACGACAGGGGCCGGGGGGGGGGGCAGTGACCCTCTTTGTAAGATCTTCACAATGAAGTGATTTCTGTGGTCGGCATAGATATGTACATGATTTTCACACAGGGAGATGCTTTCCCCTGGCAGTTTGTCCCTCAGCTTCCGTCCATCGTCCGGAGTCCCACCTACTTCCCCTAGACCCGCCTCCCTCCTCCGAAACCGGGTCTCGCTGGTCTCCGCCCCCCGCCCCCAGGCGCGGCCCTCACCCTTGTTGCTGAAGAGCTCGGTGAGCAGCGTGCTGGCGGCGGTGATGGCAGCCGAGGAGTGGTGCGGCAGGCGGCTGAGCACGTCCACGATGAGCCGCACCTGCTGCCGCGCCTTAGTGCTCACCCACTCGGCGTTGGTCACCAGGTCCAGATCGGCGGGCAAGTTCACCTTACTCAGGACCTGCGTCCAGGCGGCAGGGGGTGAGCCTCTGGCCTGCAGCCTGCCACGAACTGCGCCCCTGCCCCACGGACCCTTCCTCAACCACCCCTTTACCCTCACTTCCTCCCAGAGTCCTCGGCCAGGGAGAGTTCGGATCTGGGCCCCACGCCGCTCCCCACGCACCCGGCTTGAGAATGACTCTGGGGCCCGTCTGGGAGGCGAGCAGGGAGCACGAGAGGGACTCATCCAGGCCCGGAGTCGCGGGAGTGGAGCCCGTAAGGAGGGGACACACCTTTTGACTGCTGTCGTGCAGGCCTCCTGTGTTATTGAGGAAGATGATTTTGGTGGGCTGTAGCGCCTTGGCTAAAGCCGCAGTCACCTCCAGCGAGTCCAGGAGCACAGAGCGGCGGGCGGTCGTCTCCCCAATGGGGCACAGGATGGGGATGCTGCCGGACTCCAGGCACCACTGCAGCAGGTCGGTCTCCACTGAGACGATCCCGCCGTAGCTGTGGGCCAGACGTGGTGCTCAAGAGGGCCCCCTCCAGGCCTGCTGGACTCGGGTAGGGCGCGCGGTGGAGCGGGTCCAAGCACGCTGGGCCAGGCGGGGCCCGCACTAACCTGGCATGTGGGGCTGGCTCCGCGGCTCCCAGCACTGAGCCGCCGCCAAAAAAGGGCACGGCAGTGGCGGCGTTGTGCCGCAGCTCATCCACCAGCACCTTGCAGTTCTGGGCAAGCTGTGCCTTGGCCTCCCAGAAGGAAAGGCAGCCGGAGGGCGCGGTGGGCGCGGGCAGCCCGAGGACTACCAGCGGCTTCATGTCCATGCGCTGCAGGAATGCCAGGGCGAAGGCCAGGCTGGATACGGCCCGACTGCACTTGAGTACCTCCTCGTCCACCTGCGGGGGAGGGCGTGTTCAGGAGGGCCAACGCTGGCTCTGACTCCTGCAGCCTGGCCCCCGGGGCCCTGTCGGTGCCCCTACCGTGCCCAGGAGCAGTCAGGCCCCATTTCTGGCTAAGGGCGCCCACCTGGTCCGCCCTTTGCCCCGTTGGGTCTTGCCATCCCCTTATCTCACATTGGTGTTCCTCCCTCTGTGCCTCCCGGCGACCTTGGACTCTCTGACTTCTTGGGGGGAGGGGTGACCCAGGCGGCTCCTGTCCAGGTTCCCCACTTGCCATCTGAACCCCTAACTGCGCCCATGGTCGGGGTGGGTACTTCTCCAGCGCATCACACTTAGCGGATTAGGGTCCCCGTTCTCCTCGCCTGGGCTGGGCGTGAGACTATTGGAGCAGCGCGCAGCTTCACCCAGTCCCGGGCACTCGTCCGGGCACCGTCGCACCCCTTCCCGCTTCCGCTGTGCAGAGTCCGAAGCCGGTCCCGCCATGCCTGGCGACACGTCGCCGTACAACCCCCATCCATCCCCTCGCTGTGACATGGCCGGCGCCGGGCTCCGCTCACCTCGATGACCGCGAAGGGCTTGTCGGCGGAGTGGTAGCAGGTCTGGAACTGCGTGAGCCAGTGGCGCGCCTCCCCGGGGCTGGCTCCGCACTGGTTCAGAAAGGCCTGGATGTCCCGCTGCACCAGCGAGCGGCCGGCTGGGGGCCCCGGGGAGTCGGGAGGGACCGGGGGCGCGGGGGGCGGCGTCCACTCTGGCTCCTCCGCGGCAGGCGAGTGGGTGTCGTCCTCTGCGCCGTCGGTCCCTTCTCGTGCGGCCTGGGCCGGCGCCCAGGCGGTGCTGAGCCGGCGCCCCGGGCTGGCACCCCTGGCCGCCCGCCGTCGCGCGCTGCCGCTCAGTCTCCGGGCGCCCCCAGTGCCTCGGGGACCGCGCAGCCTTCCTCCCGCAGAGGTGGCCCGTAGGGCCCAGGCCAGCCGCGCCGTCGCCATGACAACCAGACCGGCGGGGGGGCCCCCCCCCCACGAGTGCGCTTCTGTCCGCAGCTCCCGGCTCTGGGGGGCTCTTAACCTGCTGCAAGGCGGGGCTGGGCCAGCCGCGGCGGGGCGCGGACTGGGGGCGCAGAGTCGTCTCTGGGTGCATTTGAGGAGGGACAAGCCATGGGTCGGAGGGCGGGGCCACCAATATACCCCGCCCCCGTGCGGGGGGGACGGAACCCACTAGTGCGGGTCACGAGGCAGAGATAAGTGATGGCGGGGTGTCTTTCATCTGCTGCCAAGGCCGGTTCCAGGAAGGGCTCAGGGGACCCAGGGTGGCTTTGGCGGTCTGCGGGGTTCAGGATGATTAAACGGGAGTGTGAGGAGGGCAAGAGGGGAGAGCAAGTGGCGGTTACCCTGGGACTGAGGGAGGAGACTGCAAGGAGAGGTGGGGAGGAGTAGAAGGAGGGTGGAGGTGTGCCAGCTCTGCTGGAGGGCGGGGAATGCCTCTATCCTATGATCTGAGCTCCAAGAATATTGGAATCGTGAGGTTACCAGGGTTGTCCAAGCTCCAGACCCTGGGTACCACTTTGAAGAATTTTGTCATAGTCTCAAATCACCCCTTATTATTTATTTTATTTTATTTTACTTTTTACTTTTATTACCTTGTTTGAAATTAGGCCATAAGCTATATGCCAGACTATAAGCACTGTGAGGCCAGCTTCGGTGTTCCTTTTCCTCCTTTCCCCAAACATATGCCCCCTTCCACTAAGACCAGCATTCAGATCCAATGGGAAAGGTAACCGGAGGGTAAATCACCCCTTATTAGTATTAAGGTTCTTAAATTTAAAATTTATCCCTATCAAGATTATAACTAGAAAACCAGTATCACTTGCTATCAACAGAAGAAAGCCTTAAGAATAAAGCCAAAACAAAATGTTATTAAGTTCCAGCTGGCTAGTGTTGCCTGCTCTCTTGGTAGCACAGAAGGCTACCAAGTACACAGTGTCAGAAGCACCCTGGCAGCCTGGGAGGCTTTCTCCTGACCTGTGGAATGTCAGGCCCTGTGCAAAGCACTTCACATATAGTAACTCATTGCATCCTCACAATGATGCCAGGATGGGTATTATTATTCTGCCCATTTTATAGATGAGGAAATCGAGGCCCAGAACTATGTGAGGGCCAAGGTCATTGGGCTCATTAACAGTGGGGCTGTTCTTTGAAGCAAAGCAGTTCTGCTTCTGATGCATGCTCTTAAACAAGATTTGAAAAGGACTTGAAAACTTTCCCAGGATGTGATTCACTGTGACTTGATACTGTATCCACCTGCTGCCAGAAAGCGCCCAGTACACTATCCATTGCACACATCCTGCAATCCTGTGCTCCCGTACATGGTGCTGGAGCCCCCCCCCCCCCCCACTCTGTCACTGTAGAGGAGGAAAGCAAGTGTGGAGGAGCAGTGACTTGGCCAAGGTCACACAGCTGGTAGTGTCACGGCCAGATGCTAGGCATCCTAAGTTCTCGCCACTGCTCTTTTCGTCCTTCTCTGCAGTTCTGTGCTCCCTGTGCTGGGAGTCAGGACTCTTGGGGCTCTGCCTGAACGGTGAGCAGTGGCCTGAGCTGCTTCTCTCCTGAGCATCCCAGAGGATGCTGGGTGAGCACACCAACCCCTTCCCAGCATCCCCTGCCAACACACTCAGGCATGCACCAACACGTGTGCACACACAGCACACGCATGCACTATCCCAGGCAGGAGACTCCTGGCAGGGGTTGGGGGAGCTGACCTTTGTGACCTCGTCCACTAACTTTTCCATTTTCCTACTTAGAAATCCTGGGTTCCAGTAGAGAGGGAAGCATGGAAGGTCTGTACCCCCTACTCTGTGGAGTCATCTCTAAGGCCTTCTTTCTCTTCCCAGTTTACTGCGGGCCCACCCCCTACTTCCCTACACTTCCCAGAATCCACCAGAGGAGGTGGTCCTAGCTCCTGGGGGATTAATCATTTTCCAAGCCCCTCAGCGTTCCCACCCTCCCTGGCCCCTCTCCACTCAGGATTCCTCCTTCTCCGTCTCTCTGCCCCAGCTCTGGCCTCTCTTCACTCCTTCTCTCCCAAATGTATGCCTCTCCCAGGCCCTTTCCCCCTCCTGCCAACTCAGGGCCTCTGTGAGGGCAAGGCTGTCTTCTCCCTTCGGACTGGGGCTCCCTGAGGGCAGGGCTGTTTTCTCCCTCCTCAGACCAGGGGCCCACCCATTTCAGTAGCCAACAGCATCAGCCCCATTTTCCCTGGGCTGGTGGGGCAGACAGCGGCTGGGGAGCTGCTTCCCCCTGCTTTGGGCTTTAGCCCAGAGGGCCGTGTCCCCAGGCAGCCAATGGGCCCAGGGATACCCTGGGTAGATGATTAACTCCAGGTCCAGTGACCCTGGGGCCACTGTGTCCCCACTGCCTCTCCCTGGGGGAAGGCCGGCCTCCAGTTGGAGAACTGGCCCTGCTTTGTGGAGGAGATGAGTGTGGGTGTATGAGGTCAACACCCCTACCTGACCCCACCCCTCTGAATTAAAGGCCTGCAGGATCCCTGTGGGTCTGTGGTTCCAGCTTGAATTTTCTTTGTTCCCCTCTGAAGCAGGCCGTCGTTGTGTTTTTCAGAGCAAATCTTTCTTGTTGTCAGTGTGCCCAGAATCAGGATGCTGTCTTCTCACCAGGCCCTGGGTCATGGAGATGCTGGGATCAGACACAACCTTCCAACCCCTCCAGATACTTCCCCTCAGCACAGGCCGCAGCCTTGAGCACAGGAGCTGGTTTGAAGGGCCAAGGCTGTCCCTCCTACTAAAGCCCCCCTCGGCTGCCACTCAGGACAGGTGGGCGTGGAAGTGACAGGAAGCCGGGCAGGTGAGGGGACAGGGGTGACAGCTGACGGTTCCAATCACAGCACCTGAGGGGAGATACACACACACACACACACACACACACACACACACACACACACACACACACACACACAAACTACATACAGAGTTACAAGCAGACACCCCTCCTGAGGTCATACTCATCTACCCACATAGAGGCACAGAGCCATACTCATTCACATGCTGTAATGGTGTCTGCCATGGGCGAAGTGGCCAGTAAACACTGAATGAATGAATGAAGAGAAGACAGAAGGAAAGACGTAGGGCCCTGTGGAAAGGGAAGCCTGGCTCTGTGGACTATCATGGGATTGGCCCTAGGACTTCCCAGCAACCCCAAGGTGGCCCTCTCCATCTGTGAGGAGGAAGAGCCGAGTGGAAGAGTACACAGACCTCGGTCAACCACCGTTTTGTGAGCACATACTATGTGCCAGGTCGTGAATGGCACGCTCTGAGCATGCCGTCCCATTTTCCCTGGCTGGAGGTCAGGAGGCCTGGCTCTGCCACTTCCTTGGCTGCAAAGGTTTGGGCAAGGCATTTAACTTCTCTGGGCTCCCGTTTTCTCACTTGTAATAAAGGGGGGAAAGAGAATAAAACTTAATCTCACTGCATAGTAGTGAAGATGAAAAGCTCTCCATGGGCATGCAGTCAGCCAATCCACACCGTGGGAAACTATAGGGCAAGCAACCTGGTTTCTTCAACAAATGAATTACAAGGAAAAGAGTAGGAGAGAGGAGGGAGGAATTAAATGAAAAGATGTATTTTTAAAAAAGATTTTATTTTAAATAATCTCCACACAACCCTGAGATCAAGAGTCACATGCTCTACTGAAGCCAGCCAGGTGTGCCAAAAAGACAGACAGACAGACAGATAGATTTGAAAGAGAGAGAGAGAGAGAGAGTGAGTGCAAGCCGGGGGAGAGGCAGAGGGAGAGAGAGAATCTCAAGCAGACTCCACACTGAGTGTGGAGCCTGATGTGGGGCTTAATTCCACGACCCTGAGATCATGACCTGAGCCAAAATCAAAAGTTGGCGGCTTAACTGACTGAGCCACCCAGGTGCCCCCCCGAAAGATGTATTTTTATTTTATTTTATTTAAAAATGATTTTATTTATTTATTTGAGAGAGAAAGTGTGAGAGAGAAAAAGAGATCACGAGCAGGGGGGCAGGGTAAGAGGGAGAAGCAGACTCCCCATGGAGTGGGGCTCAATCCCAGGACCCTGGGATCATGACTTGAGCCGAAGGCAGACACTTCACTCACTGAGCCACTCAGGCACCCCTCGAAAGATGTACTTTTTTAAAGATTTTATTTATTTACTTGACAGAGAGAGACACAGCGAGAGAGGGAACACAAGCAGGGGGAGTAGGAGAGGAAGAAGCAGGCCTTCCCGTGGAGCAGGGAGCCCAATGTGGGGCTCGATCCCAGGACCCTGGGACCATGGCCCGAGCCAAAGGCAGATGCCCAACGACTGAGCCACCCAGGAGCCCCAAAACATGTATTTTTAAAGTCTCTTTTAATCCTTATTTGAATTCTGAATCAAACAAGCCATAAAAAATGAGACAATTGGAAAAATTTGACCACAAAGGATATTTGATATATTAATTTTTAGGTGTGCTATAATTGTGTGTCATGTTTTTAAAACTACTCCATATAGTGTGCATCCTAAATATTTATAGATGGAATGATAAGATGTCTTGCATTTCGTTCAAAATAACCCTGGAGGGGAGAAACTGGGGGTGGGGGGACAGATGCAATAAGACTCGCTCTGAGTCAGGAGCTGGTATTTGTTGAAGCTGGACGATGGGCACAGGGGATTCATTATACTATCTATCCACTGCTATGTATGATTGGACAAATGAGAAAATTCAATGAATTCCCGTAGGAGCAAGCTACCAGTCTGACAGGTAAAACACTCCATAAAAGCGAGCTTGCTTCTTCCATGAGTAGTTTTCCTTCGAGGCACAAAGATGTGAAATAGTAAATACTCCACAAATACATAATTTATGGATTTAAGAATTTGGTTCCAGGGGCACCTGGGTGGCTCAGTCGTTAAGCGTCTTGCCTTCGGCTCAGGTCATGGTCCCAGGGTCCTGGGATCGAGCCCTGCATCGGGCTCCCTGCTCTGCAGGAAGCCTGCTTCTCCCTCTCCCACTCCCCCTGCTTGTGTTTTCTCTCCTGCTGTGTCTCTCTCTGTCAAATAAATAAATTCTTAAAAAAAAAACAAAACAAAAAAAGAATTTCCGTTCCAATTGTGCGATGAGCCTCTTGTCCAGCAGGGGACTCCCTACTCTCCGCGTCTTCTGGCTGCTGCTGCTGAGGTTTGTGAAAAGGAGGAAGTTATCCGCAGTGTGAGGGAGATGTTGCTGGCCTGTTTGCATCTGCTAGAGACAGAGACCTTCTAGAGATGGCACACACACACACACACACACACACACACGGAAGAACCTGTCCATAACCCTATGATGGTTAGAGTCTTCCTACAATCTACAATTTCTGGGGACTGGGGGTATTTAGGAAAGGCTACTGTCTTAAAGTTAATGATGGCAAACTCTTCGTCAGGTATGTTCTAAGCACATGATATGTATCCACTTATTTAATTCCCACACTCACACCATGAAGTTGGCGTGACGGTGATTACAGAGATCCCAGGAGACGATTTTAGACAAGTGGAGATAAAATACTTTCAGGTCACAAGTAGAAATTCCTAGCGGACAGGTGGAAAAAGATTGTGGAGCTCAGGAGAGAGGTCAGGGATGGAGAGGCCCTGAGCGTGGCCACAAGCTAGCTGCCAGGGAGGGGCCGGAGAAAGCGGAGAGCACATTGGAGAGGTAGAAGGGGGCCCAGCAGGAGTCACCCAGAATCCACAGGTAGAGATGGTTCAAGAAGAAAGGGGCAGCCCACGGCATAGATGCCTCAAAACCTGAGAAAAGCCCACTGGTTTCACTTACCACTGACTTTCCCATTTTGGTGTGTGTGTGGGGGGGGACGTAGAGTGGGAAAACCAGGTGGCAGATGGTTGGGGAGGGACCCGGGATGAGCCCACGGGAACTCGGGGGAATTGTGGCTGCAGAAAGAAGCAGAGCCTCCTTATTCAAAGCTTGGTTCATAACATCACCTGGGAGCTGGTTGGAAATGTGGAATCTGGGGCCTGCTCTAGGCCTACTGAATTAGCATCTGCATTTTAATGAGGTCCCCAGGAGAGTCTATGGGCATTAAAATCTGAGAAGTACTCGAGCAGAGATGTTGGTTGGTCTCTAGAAGTCAAGAGAGGTGACATTCAATATGGGGATGTCCCTAGTGAGTTTGAGGTCAAGGAGGAGATGGAGGGAGAGGTGAAGACCCTGGGGTGGAGCTGAACTCGGGGGTGTTGTGTTTATGGCTTCGTGGGGGTTGGGTGTTGTGTGGGACTCGTGGGTAGGGTTAGGGGGTGTAGCGCTGGGTGGTACTTCTCTGTCCCATGGCTGAGAGCTCCCCAGGGGGAGGGGGGATATCCATCTGTGTGTTGGAAAGAGGAATGTGTAGAGGTGAGTGTGTGTGTGTGTGTGTGTGTGTTTGAGGGTTTTGGCATGTATGAAGGGGGGAGATGGGCGGAGCTCATGTGTATCTTTTGTATGTTTTTGTGTTTTTATAAGTTAGAAGTCAACAAATCGAAGTTTCATACGGTCCATCCTATTATGTGTATGTCCCAAGGCGAAATTGATGTGTAGGCAGGGGTTTGTGGAGTATCAGGGCTTAGCAAACTGTCCTAAGCTTGAACAGCCCTCCTGCTGGACTCAGGGAACTCAGGGCCCTACCCGACCTGTCCTCCGTGGAGAAGGACGCGGGTTCCGCTGTCCGTCCGCAGTTTGTAATTACACACTATTGCCACGAGAGGGCGGTGTCGGCCCGGCCCGGGGATACGAGGACGGAGTGAGCTCCCTGCGAAATTACAGCAATCCGTTCGAGGGGGCGAGTGAGAACCGGTCCGGGGCAGCGGGTTGGGGGGCCGACTCTTGGTGCCTTTGTGTCCAGGCTTGCCGCCTCCCCCTCCCCGGGCTCTGGCTGCCTCTACCCCAGCCAACGCCCTTCCAGAGCCACCCCATCTTCCCGCGCCGATCTCGCATCCCAATACCCGCAACCCTCCTGCAAGTAGACCAGCCCGGGAGTGGGGGGGCGGGTATGAGGGAGTGAGGATGCAGCCAAAGGGGGAGTCAGGGGCAAAGGCGTTGAGGGGAGTGGGAGGTTTTATTGGGGGCAAAGTTGGGAGGAGGGGTCTCAGGCTTCCTCAATCGGGACACACGAAGGGAGCGCCCACTGTGGACCGGGCAGGGTGCTGGGCGAGTGGACCCGGGGACACAGGGCTCGGCCCTTGCCCTGACCTGGGATCGGGGGCCCTGGTTTCGAGTCCCAGCCTCACATACTGGCCTCGGGCTGGCTTTGGGCAAGACCTTCACTCCCACTGCAGGGGTTCTCCTTTTCATCTTCTCCGTGGGGAGAAAGCTGGCTTCCCTCCCGATTCACCGGTCGTAGGTCGGACTGAGAAACCCCAGGGAAGGTACCAATGTTAGTGTGGCAGGGCAAGGTCAGGGGCGGGGAAGGGCAAAGCCGAGGGTAGCGAGGCCAGTGGTGTGGGTGCAGCTAAAGGAGACCAGGGGAGCCACTGCAAGATTTTGAGGACTGGCCCAATCTCAGCTGGGCTCCTAGAAGTTAAGGGATGGTGGGGAGAGGTGGTGGATCCCAGGCAGAGACCAGGGGTCTGACAGTGAGAGTGGAAAGAGGAGCTGGTGGTTACAATTAGGGTATACTTGATAAAACAACAACAACAACCAAAACCCCAAAACAGCAAACTCTTTTTTTCATTATAAAAGTAATTTAGGAAAATTACTGAAAACTGGATAAATAAAACCTACCTAGCCTACTAATATAGCTGCTTTTGCAGTCGGTCTTTCCTTCTAAGCTCTTTTACATTAAACAAAGATGGCTGTGTTATTTTGTACCTATAAATATTTCCTGATTTTCACTTAGGATATCAGGAACATTTTTCATATTATGTCCTGTATTAGTTTCCTAGGGTTGCCCTAACAAAGTACCACAGACTGGGTTGCTGAAAATAGCAGAAATGTATGGTCTCTCAGGTGAGGAGGCTAGAAGTCCAAGATCAAGACGTCAGCAGGGCTACCTGAAACCTGTAGGGGAGAATCCTTCCTTGGCTCTTCTAGCTTCTGGTGTTTGCTGGCGATCCTTGGCATTCTTTGGATTGTAGGTGCACCATTCCAATCTCTGTCTTTGGGGTCACATGGCTACCCTCTCCCTGTGCGTGTCTCCTCTTCTTAGAAGGACACCAGACATATTGGATTAAGTGCCACCCTACTCCAGTATGACCTCATCTTAATGAATTAAGACTGCAACATCCTGGGCGCCTGGGTGGCTCAGATGGTTAAGCGTCTGCCTTCGGCTCAGGTCATGATCCCAGGGTCCTGGGATCGAGTCCCGCATCGGGCTCCCTGCTCCTTGGGAGCCTGCTTCTCCCTCTGCTTCTCTCTCTCTCTCTCTCTCTCTCTCTCTCTCCCCACCTCTGTCGCTCATGAATAAATAAATAAAATCATTAAAAAAAAAAGACTGCAACATCCTTTTTCCAAATGAGGTCCTAATCCAAGGTACTGGGGGTTAGGACTTCAACATATCTTTTTGGGGGACACAATTCAACCTGTCACACTTTCTAACTGTGCCTTTTAGTGACTAAGATTTCAATAAGGGTGAAATTTCCTCATCTATTCAATTAATTTCTATTATTAAACATTTGATTTGCATCCAACTTATATATGATTATAAATGTAATTAGCATTTCATGCATAACATTTTCCTTTATGCTGTTGAATGATTTTTTAAGGATAAATATTCAGAAGAGGGAATATCTGATCAAAGTTTATGAAAGGTTGAGGGCGCCTGGGTGGCTCAGTCGTTAAGCGTCTGCCTTCGGCTCAGGTCATGATCCCGGGGTCCTGGGATCGAGCCCCGCATCGGGCTCCCTGCTCCTTGGGAGCCTGCTTCTCCCTCTGGTTCTCTCCTTCTCTCTCTCCCTCTGTCCCTCATGAATAAATAAATAAAATATTTAAAAAAAGAATTTAAAAAAAAGTTTATGAAAGGTTGTGAGTACATTTTCAGGTATATGGTGTGAAGAGATGAAGCACAAGACAGAAAAGAATTACCCACAGGCTCATCAGCCAGAGAAAGCTTCCACGAGTCGGTCGTATTTTTTTTTTAAGATTTTATTTTTAAGTCATCTCCACACCCAAGGTGGATCTGAAACTCACAACCCAGAGATCAAGAGTCGCAGGCCCACCAACTGAACCAGCCAGGCGCCCCCTGCTGTATATTTTTATATACATTTACTACCCTTATTTTTTTTCTGAGTTAAAATCTTAAGGCAGGTAACATTTTGTATTCTGCTTTTCCCCTTAAAGTCCTAAACAGCTTCTCATCTCATAAACTGCATGATCAACTTTTGGGTGACTGCATAATGTTACACTATAGGAACATTTTTAAAATTTATTATTGAATATGCTGTTATGATACTTCCAAGTTTTCACTCTTATAAATAAACTGTGGTACACATTTTATGCATATATTGCTGAAATAAGTTTATTTCAGTAAGTGCCCAGAAACTGAATTCCTAGGTTAAAGTGCATAAAGGCTCCTGAGTCTTTGGAAGTTGCTTTTCAAAAGGGTTGTACCAATGCACACTCACAAGCTATGAAAGGACGAATATATCTATTTGCCAACCTTCCTTGCCAGCAGTGAGTTTTATCTTTTTATTTATTTTTTTTAAGTTTTGAAATCTTCCCAGGTAAAACATGGTATTCTGTTTTGTGTTTTTTGGTGACCAGCGATGCCATTTGTTCTTTTTTAAAAATTATTATTTATTATTTATTTTTTAAAGATTTTATTTATTTATTCATGAGAGACAGAGAGAGAGAGAGGCAGAAGGAGAAGCAGGCTCCCAAGGAGCAGGGAGCCCGATGCGGGACTTGATGCCAGGACCCTGGGATCATGACCTGAGCCGAAGGCAGATGCTCAACCATCTGAGCCACCCAGGCGCACTATTTATTTATTTATTATTAACATATAATGTATTATTTGTTTCAGGGGTACAGGCCTGTGATGCCATTTGTTCTTATGTTACCTTTCCTCCTTTGGAAGTTGTCTCTTCATGTCCATTTGTCTTTTTGGATCCTAATGTTTTACATAGAGATCTGTATATTCATTTTACATAGAAAAGATATTACCCTTTGTCATATCTGCCATATGGATTATGTTTTAGTCTGTTGACTCGTTTAAAAACTAGTTATTGGGAAATGCGAATCAAAACAACAGCAAGGGGCGCCTCACTGGCTCAGTTGGTGGAGCGAGCGACTCTTGATCTTGGGGTGGTGAGTTTGAGCCCCATGTTGGGCATAGAGATTAATAAAAATAATAAAATCAACAAACAAAACCCCCCACAACAGTAAGATGCCACCTCACACACATTAGGATGCCTACTGTCAAAAACACCAGAAAGTAACAAGGGTTGGTGAGGATGCGGAGAAATTGAAATCCCTGTGCGCTGTTGGAGGGAAAGCAAAATGGTGCAGCTGCTATGGAAACAGTATGGAGTTTCCTCAAAAAATTAAGCTGGTAGATTTTATGTTATGTGTATTTTTTTTTGGTGTCTATGTTATGTGTATTTTGCTACAATTTTTGAAAAGAAAACCTAGGGAAGAAGAAAATATAACAGATATCCACTAAAAAACTTAATGAATTTTACCCCGTGTAAGGCATTTCTGTGAGCTGGGCATGGAGATTATAAAACAATAAGATGTCAAGGTGCCCACGCACCATGAGTATCCAAACGGAAACCGACATTCACAACACAGTCTTGTCTACGCTTTGATAGAGGATGTGGAGGATGGAGCAGCTGGGTGCCAGGGAGCATTCAGGGGCGATAGCCAACCCAGACCAGGTGAGGTGAGGGGTGGGCGTGAGGGGAGGGAAAGTTCCTGGCGGGCTCCATCTGGGACAGATTAGGAGCAAGCCTGGCAAAAAAGAGGGGGTTCATGCGTCATTTCAGTTACGCTTATATGACACACACCTGCGTTTAACGCTTCTGTGGGCAAAGCTGTTGACCTTTCTCCTGTGATTTCGTCCCATCCTTTATACTCATAAAGCCCTCTTCCCTCAAGAGGTCCCGCTGTGCCTTCTTCCTGATTTTCTGTGGTTCAATGTATTTTTACATGTAACTCCTTAGTCTACTTGGAAATGACTTCGACGATGGGCGTGGGGTCCAGGGGGAGGATAAGGGACCCCAGTGGGAGGATGGAGAGGCAGAAAGGGGATGTCGGGCAGCTGATACTGTCTTCATTCTGCTGTCCTCCTTCCTGACATGGTGACTCTGGGACTTCTACACCGTTGACCCTCTTTCCTCCCTGTGGTTGTTTGAGGTGATGGGTGGGGTGGGTATGTGGCAGAAGCCCTGGGTGATTGGAAGTGATGATCCAGTAAGACCCTGCTGGCCCTGAAGCATGAAAGATGCAGGGCAGACTGCAGTAAGGACTTCCAATATAGGGATTGAACAGGATGGGATGGAAGCGTATGTGCCATCGCTGCTACTCATAAGCTATCACTCTGTCTCAGCTCCCACTTTCCCCCTCCTTATAAATACAGTTGACCCTTGAATGATGCGGGGTTTAGGGATGTCAAAAATCTATGTATAACTTTTGACTCCCAGTACCCTACTGTTGACAGGAAGCCTTATAGATAACATAAAGAGTCGATAAAATAAACATATTTTATATGTTAGATGTACTATATCCTGTGTTCTTACAATAAAGTAAGCTAGAGAAAAGAAAATGCTATTAAGAAAATCACAAAGAAGAGAAAATATATTTACAGTACTGTATTGTATTTACCGAAAAAACCTGTGTATAAGTGGATCCGTGTAGTTCAAACCCGTGTTGTTCAAGGGTCTCGGGTAACTTTATTTATCTGCTTGTTCACTTGTTTTGGGCTGTGTTCTTGCTGGACCATAAACTCCTAGAAGGCACGCATCTTGTCCATCTCGTTCCCTGTCGTATTCCCAGTGCTCGGAGTAGGGGCTGGTACTGAGCAGGTGCTCCTGGGCATGGGGTGAATGAATAAGAGGAAAGAATGACCTCTTTGTGCTGACCCCTGGGGGTGGAAGGAAGCCAGGATGAGCTGCCAATCTGAGCCGCCTGCTCCAATGCCTGTGGGCGGATTGCTGGATGAGGGTCTGAGGATTGGGACCCCCGAATCTGGGGCAGACCCCTTATGGTCTGGTTTTAGCGCCTGCGCTCCTGCATTCTATGGGGGGGGGGCAAGGGGGCTGAGGGGCCTAGGGCGTCTCCCACCCACAGATGCCCTCTTAGCTGAAGCTGGGGCTGGGCTGGAGATGAGGCAGAGGCTGGGCCTCTGTCTGGGTCCAAAGGGACGGGGCTGGGGGAGGCAGGGCTGAGTCAGGAAGGCGGCCGTTCCTGATGAAGTTTCCTGTCTCAGGGGCTCAGAGACATTCATTACAGCCAGGAGGAGAAGTAATTAAGCCAGAGAGCAGCAGGGGTGGGGGGAGAGGGAGGCCTGGTTTTCTCAGGAGGCTCCTGGTAAAATTAATAAGGGCAGAGGAGGGGAGGGCTCTGCCCAGTCTGGGAATATTGGTAACAGCGTCATGGCTTCAGGGCCGGAGTCACCCACATCTGTGCTGACCACCGGAGGAGTGGACCCAGAGGCCCGAGGAATATGTTGCCATCTGGCTCTATGAGGGCAGCCTGAGACAGAGAAGAGAGCACGGATCAGGGCCCCATTGGCCTGAGCTCTTGCCCCGGTGTCCATTTACCTGCTGTGGGACCTGGGGCAAGTTGCTTGACCTCTCTGAGCCTCAGTTTCTTTAGCAGTAAAACGGAGCTAAACACGCAGACCTTATAGGATTGCAGTGGGACGTCAATGTGACACTCTCAGCAGGGTGCCCGGCATGCCGCGGACACACGTGGAGCTGGGATTCAAGAGACAGTTTGTGGTGGGTGGGCGTGAGAATCCATCCACATGTGAGTGGGTGACGGGGTGGAGGGGCAGGAGCGTGCAGGCTCCCCTGACAGCGGCCCGTGGTTCTGAGTCCTGGGGCAGACATAAGAGCCTCAGCTACGGTTTAACGGACACCTGCTCTGGGGTTTTTCTCCATTTTCTGTGGTCCTTACAATGGCCTTGCAAGGGTATTATTCCCATTTACAGATGAGGGAAACTGAGGCCCAGAAAGGCAAAATCAGTGGGCTGTGGAACTGAGATTCCAGTTTAGGCCTGTCTGGGGCCACAGTCCTCAAAGGATCCTTTCCTTTAAGGCTGCAAGAAACCCAGTCTTGGGGGGAACCATGGGGAGCAATGGGGGCACCTAGCCTCCTCCACAGATACCCCAAATGCCTCCTCTCTTGGACAAACATCTGGGTATGTGTCTTCAGGAGAGAAAGCGCTGGACACTCACCTCTCTTTATGGGCCAAGGGGTCCACCCTGTTGCCTACTCCTGGCCAATCTTGGGTCTCCCCTCCTCCGAGGCACTGAGCCTGGCCTCTGCTCTTTTCTCTGCTGAGACCACAGCCCTCTGGGCTCTGGTCCTTCCTTGGGCCTCATTCCTGGCTGGAGGCTGGAGGAAATGGGGAGAAGGGGCCGGGCTTTGGCTCTAGGGCAGGGAGGTGACAGGCGGAAGACATTAGGTTATAGTCCTGGGGCCTTCTGACAAGATGGGGAGAGGGGACAGGGAGCTGGTGGACAGGAAGAATTCCCACCCTGCAGGGGGCAGGCAGGAAAGAAGGGGTGGCAGCAGGTGGGGTTTAGGTGAGACACCCGTGTGCCAGGCAGGCCAGCCTAGGGGCAGCTCTCAGAAAGTCTGGGGATCCCATGAGGAGGAAGTGAGGTCTCCTACCCCTATGCAGATGTCAAAAATATGGTTCCCTGCTTGGGGCTAGAGTGCCAAGAAAATAAAGAGAACAATGTTTTATGGATTATACATTTTGTTTCGAATTATTTTAATTATTTCTTGTTTTTAATTTTCTCAGTTAAAACTTTTCTGATCATAAAAGTAATATCCATTGCAAATTATAACAATTACATAAAAATATAAAGAAAAAATAACCTGTAGTTCCATCCCAAGAGATGACTATCCTTGACATTTTTTTTAAAGATTTTATTTATTTATTTGAGAGAGAGAGTGAGCGAACGAGCAGGAGTGTGTGTGGGGGGAGGGAAGGCAGAAGGAGACTCCCCGCTGAGCAGGGAGCCTGACAAGGGCCTAGATCCTGGGACTATAGGATCATGACCTGAACCGAAGGCAGATGCTTAACCGACTGAGCCACCCCAGGTGCCCCCATCCTTGACATTTTTATGTACAGAATATCCCTGAGGGATTTCCTTCCATGTATAGACATAGACATGTATATTTTTATAGACCTGGAGCCATTCTACATGTACTATTTTTATGTACTTGGCTTTTTTCACCTGTAAGCATATATCCTAAATATTTCCATGTCATTCAACAATTTTCTAAAATGTGATTTTTAATGGCTTCATTAACATAGTACATCTTTCATATATACTATAATTTACCCATTGTTGGATATTTGGGAATTTTGTGTTGTTCCCCTTTTTGGGTGTGTTTTGTTAGTTGCTGCCTTGCTGAGTATCCTTGTACTTACCCTTGGATATACCTACTGGTTACCTTCACAGAAATGGGAACCTGGATAAAAGGTAAACACCCATGACTCTAAATCAGCCTTCTGAAAATTCTCCTACAGTCTCCTCTCTAGTGTTCGCCAAGGGGCTGGTCATGGCCTGGGCAGCACTGGGTATTAGTGCTGGAAAAAAAAAATCTCCGTCCCCCAATTTTTTAATTGGGAAAAAAGTATCTCTTTCTTTTAATTTGTATTTCTTTGATTAATAGTGAGATAGAATACATATTTTTCACATTTACTAGTTACTTGCGTTTCATCCTTGCTCACTTTTTCAAACAGGGATCTGGGTCATTTTTTTATTGATTTGTAGGTACTCTTTCTATATTCCAGACCCAATGCTTCTTTGGTTGTGTATGTGGTACATATGTTTTCTTGAGTTTGAGGCCTGCCATTTATTTTAGTTTTTTTTTTTATTATATAGAGAAGTGTTACATTTTAATGTAGTCCAACTTATACAATTTTTAATATATTTATTTCACTTGTTTTTGTATTGAGAAGGGCCTTTTCTTTTATCACCACTTTCCTACAAGTTTGGAGGAGGAACAAAGTCATGCCTGGTACCACCGCCTCATGCAACCAGACTGGATTTAATTAAGAGCAAAATCGAGACTTAACGATCTGACCAAGCCCCGGTCTAGACTTCGGCAATCAATTTCGGTGACCTCAGAGCCTACTCTGTGCCTGCCACCCAGATACCAGCTGCTTCCTCCGCTGTGCCTCAGTGTCTTCCTCTGTAAACCGTCGAGGCTGGACTAACCCGGGGGCCTCTCGGGAGGAGGTCCCTGCAGGCTCCAGGTTCAGAGGGCGCCAAGTTCAAATCCATATGCTAAGGTTTCCACCTAAGTAAGCAGTTTCCACCTCTGCAAAATGGGAATAGTAGCAGTGCCTCCCTCGCCAAGTGGTTGGGAAATTGTTGCGAAAATGAAATCAGATGCAGCCCCGCGCCCCAGTTAAGCCTCGGTCGAATCAGATACTAGTTAGTACTACTAGTAGAAGCGTTTAGGAATTCCTGACCAGCCTCCTGCTGCCACCCACTGGGAATCCAGGTCAAGACGTGGGTCCCTGGCTGTGTCGCCGCCACGAGGGGAAGGAGGCCCGGGCAGACAGACGAGCACCGGGCCGCCAGGGCTGGTGGCCCTGGCGGGTTGGGGGGGAGGGGGACTGCCCCGGGAGAAGAGGGACCAGGGCCGTTGGGCGGGGGGCGGGGGGGGGGCGCGCAGCAGCCGCGGCAGTGCGCTGGGGAGTCTCCGGCCTCCCCCGGGTTGGGGCCCTCCTAACAGCTACCCCATCATCGCTCCGGATCCGCCGGGCGATCGGAAGCGGGCAGGATGCCTGGAAGTGGCGGTGCCCTCCGCTCCCTCCGGTCCTTATCAGCGCCGGCCGGATGAGCGCGGCGGGGCGAGGGGTTCCGGCACTGCGCGCTGCTGGCCCTGCGAGAGATAATGTGTTTGCGGGAGATAAGCGCGGCGCGGCCGCTCGTAGGCTCTGTACACAGACGCCACTTAGCTGTGCAAACACCTGCCGCTCGCCTCGGGCTGGCGGCCGGCGCAGGACCCCCGCGCGGGTGGGGCGGCGTGCGGCGGGGGCGGTCACCCGCCAGCCGCCAGGGTGTGGGGTGAGCGGTGGGAAAGCGTGTGGAGTGGGCGGACCTGCGCGCGGGTGTCCCCCTGCGGCCTCTGGGTCCCTGAGTGTGAGAGCTGGGTGCGTGCCCGCGTGGCAGGGTGGGCGGTGGGTGCAGGTGGGTATCTGAAGGAGTCCTCCTGTGATGTGTGAACCCTTGGGGTAAGGGCCCTCACACCCAACCGTGTCGCCTCCAGCCAGGCCCCAGGGATCTATCCACTACTCCCTACCAGGTGTTGCCTTCCTCCCCTTGGGGACAGGCACCGAGACCCGGAGGGTCCCAGAAGCTGCGGGGCTCAGGCCACCTGTGTCCTGGCGGGGCTGGGTCTATGGGACACTGACCAGGCTCCAGAGCTGGGGGCTAAGTTAGAGAGGGGCTTCCCTGGGAGAGCCCCTGGAAGGTGACCACACCCTCTGACTGCCTCCTTCATCCCAGGGCTCTCAGCTCTGCCCCCTAAACTCTCCTTAGAACCCTGTTTTCCACTCCCAGCTGCTTTCAGAACCTCAACATGCTGCTGGAGACCACGGGCTTGGCGCCACCACCATCCTTTTCCTTCTTAGGGTACCCCATGCCAAGGTTGTCTGAGGGACAAACCATCTTATCTAGGAGAAAATGACCAGCTGCCCCCAGACCAGGGAAGCCTACTCAACAGACTGGTCAGAGGCATCCTGCCCAGGCTCCCAGTTGAACACAGAATCCAGCTTGGCCCAGCTTCAAGCATGTCTTACTGACATCTCATTAGCTTGAAAGACTGTCCAGTTCTGTCCAGTCATGCCTGTTTCTGCCACATGCCCAAATCTGCTTTATTTCCCAGGACTCCTGCTTTTGCCAGAACCTTGGCTAAACCCTGTGTTTTTGGCCTGACTCCTGCCCGAAAGCAAAGCCACCAAATACTAGCATAGAGCTCGTGCACTGCAAAAGAGCATCAAATCTCAGGGGCACCGTTCACATTGTAGACATGGAGTAGTGTATATGAGCATGCGGTGATCTCTCCATCAAATGCTTGATCAGCAGGGGAGCCCCCGCCTACAAAATACCACACCGGCACCCAGGGCCTTACGGTATGAGAATTAAGTGGGCAGGGCACCTGGTTGGCTCACTCCGTGGAGCATGTGACTCTTGATCTCGGGGTTGTAAGTTTGAGCCCCACGTTGGGTGTGGAGATTACTTAAAAATAAAATCTTTTTTTTTTTAAAGATTTTATTTATTTATTTGACAGAGAGACAACGAGAGAGGGAACACAAGCAGGGGGAGTGGGAGAGGGAGAAGCAGGCCTCCCGCCGAGCAGGGATCCCGATGCTGGGCTCGATCCCAGGACTCTGGGATCATGACCTGAGCCGAAGGCAGACGCTTAACGACTGAGCCACCCAGGCGCCCCAAAAATAAAATCTTAAAAAAATAGTGACATATTCACAAAATGGAATATTATGTAAGATGAGAATGAACAAGCTATATGTTATACATTTAACAACAGGGTGAACTTCACAAACATAATGTGGTGCCTAAAGAGGGGGACACTTAACACTTACCATGTGATTCCATTGATATGGTTGAAGTAAGGGTAAGTGATTACCCTCAGCAGGGAAGCGACAGGAAAGGGGGCAATAGGAGGACTTCTGGGGGACTGGTAATGTGCTCTCTTATACTGGGTGCTGGCTACACTGGTGTGTTTAGTTTGTGGAAACCCATTGAGTTGAACATTCACAGTTTGTGCACAATAATGTATGGGTGCTATTCTCCAATAAAAAAAGTTGAAAAAAATTTAAAGCATTTGGAGAGGGGCACCTGGATGATGCAGTCGGTTAAATGTCTGACTCTTGGTTTCGGCTCGGGTCATGATCTCAGGGTCGTGAGATCAAGCCCTCTTCAGGCTCCTAGTCAGGCTTGGAGTCGGGCTCTGTGCCGGGTGCAGGGGCTGCTTAAGATTCTCTCTTTCCCTCTCCCCCTGCCCCTCACCACCATTCACACACACACACTCTCTCTCTCAAATAAGTAGATCTTAAAAAAAAAAAAATTTATAGAACTACCATTTGGGTGAATTTAAGCCCTCTGCCACTGACTAAACTCTCTGCCCTGTTTTTTTTCCTCTCCTCCCTATCTCCCCCCTTCCATCCTGGGCCTCATCTGGATGCTCACATCCTCATTTCCCTTTTGGCCTGCTTCTGGTTGCTCAGGTCATGGGATTATATTCAAATACTTCTAAATTTTTTCTTGTTGCTGTTATTAGAGACGGGAGTGCTTTAAAAGTTTGTTTTTTTTTTTTTTTCTTCCCACAAGGATGCCGTATACACAAGTGCAGTCCTTGCCCAGAAGTCTTGTTTCCCCTTTGGATGTGTTATTATTGGGGATTAGGTCCAGCTGAGAGTGAAGGAAAACTCAAATTTATAATGTCTCAACCCGGTTGTTCTCAAACTTGAGTGTGTATCAGAATCAAGCAAGAGGCCTTGTTAAAACCCAGTCCCCACCCCCAGATTCTGATTTAGTTCTCAGGATGGGACTTGAGAATGTGTCTTTCTAACAGGTTGTGAGGTGATGCTGTAGCTCTTGAACTGGAAACCACACTTTGAGAATGATTGCCGTAAACATACAAGGTCTTATTCTCTTGTTTAAAAAGCCCAGAAGTTGGCATCCTGGGTTGGTGTGGTGGTGAATTGTCAGGGATCCAGGGCCTGTCAGGCTTTTCACACTGGCTGTCTAAGGTGTCCTTTGCCTTATGGTCCAATATGGCTGCTTGAGCTCCAGCCATTAGGTCTTCCTCCAGCAAACAGAGAGGAGGATGAAGCAGGAAAACAAAACAAAACAAAACAAAACAAAACACATACCATTATGGTGCCTTAAAATGCCTTGAATGACACTTCCTGGAAATTTTAAACATTGCTTTCATTTGTAATTCATTGGCCAGAACTTAGTCATATCTACATAATTAATTGCAAGAGAGGTTGGGACTATGTGTGGGGTTTTTTTGTTTTTGTTTTTGTTTTTGTTTTTGTTTTTTATTCTGGATGGCCAGGTTTCAGCTAAGTCTGAGGTTATCTGACTAACGAAGAAGAGAAGAATAGATTTGGGGACAATCAGCAAGTCAGAGAACATATCCCAAGCCACCCCATCAGCCCAGGGCCAGGGAGCCAGGCCTGTGCCAGAGGCCCAGGCCCAGCTGGTAAGATTAGGTGACCTCATGTAGGCAAGTCACCTTCCCTCTTTGTTTCTCATATCTTTTGTCTATGAAATAGAGACTCATTCATATCTGTATTCCAACATACCTTTATTGAGGTTCTCCCGCGGCCTGGCACTGGGCTTGGGGCCACGATGGAGAGAAATAAGTCAAGGGCACTTCATGCCAGGTGCGCACAGTCCAGGGGGCAGATGGACAAACACCTCTGCCCTTCTGATGGGGAGCCCAGCCGCAGAGTTGGAGTGGGGGTGACCTCTACGAATAACATTTCCTCCTACCTTTACTGTTGTAGGAACAGATACAAATCATGCGTGTGTGACTTACAAATAGTTAAGTACTGTGGAGAATGTGTGGCTTTTCTCTCTGAGGGACAGACCCAAACGGAGTGTCTGGGGAGTAATTCCCAATGTCGCCACGCCTCACCAGCAGGAGAGGGAGGTGACCTGGGGGAGAGTGTGGTGGAGGCTTCAGATATTCATGGAGGCCATGGACAGTCTTCCTCAGGAAGATGACCCTTCACACAGATTTTGTCATGCAACTTTAAGGGATTCACAGATTCCCAAAGCCCATCGAAGGACCCTGGTTAAGAACTTATTGTAGGGGTGCCTGGGTGGTGCCGTCGGTTAAGCGTCCTCCTCTTTGTTTCGGCTCAGGTCACGATCAGAGTCATGAGATCGAGCCCTGAGGCAGGCTCCCCACTCAGTGGGAAATCTGCTTGAGATTCTCTCTTTCCCTCTGCTCCTCCGCCCAACTCATGTGCTCTCTCTCTCTCTCTCAAATAAGTTAAAAAAAAGGGGGGGCGCCTCGGTGGCTCAGTCATTAAGCGTCTGCCTTCAGCTCAGGTCATGGTCCCAGGGTCCTGGGATCGAGCCCCGCATCGGGCTCCCTACTCCGCAGGGAGCCTGCTTCTCCCTCTCCCACTCCCCCTGCTTGTGTTCCCTCTCTCGCTGTGTCTCTCTCTGTCAAATAAATAAATAAAATCTTTAAAAAAAAAAGAGGGATCTTTACTGTAGAGAAAAATCTTCTCAGCTAGTGGTGGTTTTTAAGAGCCGCAGGCTCTGGGACAGCAGTTTCAAGAGGTTTTCCTGAATAGCTCCGTTCCGGAGCAGGGACCGCAAGCAGGAAGACCCCTGTGGCAGGGGCAGGGATGGCTCGGAGACTGGACTGTGGTTTCCGGGGACCTCAGAGCTGGGCAGAGGAGAGGGGAGAGTGGGCAGAGGTGAGGCAGGAGAAAGTGGCGGGAGGGGCGAAGGAGGAGGGAGGCAGGGAGGGCCACGAATGTGTCACGCCAAGGAATGAGCAGGTCTGTGGTGCCTGTGGTGGGGGTAGGTGGGCCCAGAATGGGCTTCAGGCCAGCGCCCTCTGGCTGGGGGCAGCACCCCCCCGCATCCTGTAAGGTGCAAGGGGGTGTCAAGGAGAGGCACACCCCCCCCCCACCAAACCCTAGGTTCTGTACAGCTGGCCTGGACCTCAGTCTCCCCGGGAGGCGCCGGCAGGGCGGATGATGGGTTGTGTTCTGTTTTCTCCTCTCTCTGCTGTCACCTCCCTGCTCCCTGCGTGGATGGCACAGACTGAGTCACACTAATGGCTTTCTATGGAGCCCTGAGAACTAATGAAGCTGCTAACAAGTGATTGAGCAAATGAGTCGACACCACTTTATCACTCCACTGGGGGCCATGGAGCAGGCCATGGGCTGCACAGGGGACATGGAATGGAGTAGGGGTGAAGCCTGTTGCTTGGGCCGGGCAAGGGAGGGAAGGGGGTGGAGAGGGAGAAGTGGGAGGTTCCGGGTGAGGGAGGAGAGGACAATGTGTGGAAAGGGGCTTAGTGAGAGCTGTGGAGAGGGATGGGGAGATGCAGGGGGCAGAGAAGTGGAGAGGGGAGTGGAAGGGGTGTTGGGGGCAGGGGATGGGGTGAGGGTCCCCTTTGGTGCTGGGCACTGGGGGAGGCAAAGATAGGAAGGCCAGGCCTTGGCCCCGAGGAGACCACAGTTTGGTTGGGGAGGGAGAGAGATATACCCATTTTTGTATTTATCAAAGAAGCCTGTGACATGGGCTTTATTATTCCCTTTTTGCAAAGAGGCTCAGAGAGGTCAGGCAACTTGCCCAAAGTCACACAGCTGAGAAATGCAAGTGAGATTCAAACCCAGAACAGCCTGACTCCAGAATCCATGCCTTTTCCACCACCCTCAGTTTTGCAAGTATGTGGAAGGGAAGGCATGATCAGAGGGGCGCCTGGGTGGCTCAGTGGTTAAAGTAGCTGCCTTCGGCTCAGGTCATGATCCCAGGGTCCTGGGATCGAGCCCCGCATGGGGCTCCCTGCTCGGCGGGGAGCCTGCTTCTGCCTCTCCCCCTGCTTGTGCTCTCTCTCTCTCTCTCTGATAAATAAATAAATAAAATCTTAAAAAAAAAAAAAGAAGACATGATCAGAAACTGCTAAGAACAGATTACTCTGGGTTGATCTAATTTGCCTCATTAATGGAATTACTTGTCGGGGGTGGAGGTGCCACAGGCTCTTGGCAAAATCTCTCCTGACATCCTGTGGACACAGGGGTGACGTATGGGCAAATGGCTCAATGGCTGGAAGAATTTCTAATTAGATGTGGGGCCAATTCTAAAGGTAGCTGATGGCAGAGCTGAGGCTATCAGTGGGGGACAGCGACTCTGGCCCATGGGACTCTGTCCTTGGTCCTGTTCTCCTTCACATTTTTTTTCCCTTTTCCCTTCCCTTGTATTTATTTCTCATTACCCAAGTAATGTATGTCTATTGTAGACAAATGTAAACTATGGATCAACAAAAAGAAAGAAAAAGCATCCTGGATCTTACTAAGAACATTCGCCCAACAGTCTTTTCAACTTGCTGTAAGTTTGAACATTTTCAGAATGAAATGTTGGGGATAAAAAACCCTCAACAACAACAAACCCTCAACAAGGGACACTGGGCTGGCTCAGTGTGGGACTCTTGATCTCGGGGTGGTGAGTTCGAGCCCCACATTGGGTGTAGAGATTTCTTAAAAATAAAATCTTTAAAAAAACCTCTCAACAAAAGGTAACCCACTGTTCACATTTTGGGTGTATCCTGCCAATCGCTTTACTGCAAATAATAGCCATAAACTGTAGCATTTTATGGGGCATTTACCATGAGCTGGCAATGGTGCTGAGCGTCTGATGGGCACCATATCATTAAATCATCATCTCCCTTTACGGGCAGTTTTATGATCTACTTTTCACAGATGACAACGCCAAGGCTCAGAGATAAAGTAGCTTGGCCACAGAGGCTGGGGGAGTGGATGAAGCAGAGTTTGAACTGGGATTTGTCTGGCTCTGGAGTGGAACTCTGAGCATCTAGGAGACCCCACGCTCTCTAAATGCACCTGGACGTGCTCCCCCACAGTCCTCCCCTCCTCACCTCACCTCCTGGGGGCTGTTTGTGCTGGGTGGTCATGAGTCTTCATGCTGCTTCCCTTCTGCTTGTACAGAACCCTCTGGGGACACCACCAAGGTGTGAACTCCCAGAAGGCACAGACCCCAGGGGAGCAGGATATTCTCCTGGTCTTTAAGCAGCAACCGCCAGCGGGCATTTCTCATATGTTCCTTATACAGGCAGGTGTCTCAGGTTCAAAAAGCCAGGAATCTATTTTATTTTTAACACTTCTTGAAAGCTTACTATTTACCAGGCACTGTGGTAAGCTCTTTAGAGATAGTAACTTAAAAAAAAAAATGATTCTAAAAAGTAACATACAGTAAAATTGACTTTTTTGGTTAGGGTACAGTTCTGACTTTTAACACGTGTGTAGATTCCTGTGGTCACCACCACAGGTCAGGATTCGGAAGAGTTACGTCACCCTGAAGGGCTCCCAGGCTCTGCCCCCGTGCAGTCATTCTTCCTCCTACCCCTATCTTCGGCAACTACTGATCTGCTCTTTATCAACCATAGTTTTATCTTTTTGAGAATGTCCTATAAGTGGAATTATACAGTATGTGACCTTTTAAGACAGGCTTTTTGCACTCAGCCTAATGCCTTTGACATTAATCCAATTTATTCTGCATCTCAATGGTTCATTCCTCTTAACTGCTAAGTAGTAAATATCGCAGTGTAGGAATGTATCATAGCTTGTTCCTTCGGTCACTCACTGAAGGATATTCGGATTGTTTCCAACTTGGGGAAATTATGAGCAGAGCTGCTATAAACACTCATGTACAGGTTTTTGTGTGGACATATGTATTCGTTTCTCTAAGATAAATGCCTTGGAGTGGGATTTCTGGTTTCATAGAGGGTCTAAAGGGTCTCAAGTTTAACTTCAGAAGAAAATGCCAAAATCTTTAGGCATCTGTCTGAGTCTTCCTTCACAATTCTTTTAGTGCAGATCTGCTGGGAGCAAATTCCCTTAGTTCTTTTTTTCACTGAGAATTTCTTTTCTTTTTGTTTTTGTTTTTTTTTAAGATTTTATTTTTAAGTAGTCTCCACACCCAAGGTGGGTCTTGAACTCATACCCCCGAGATCAAGAGTTGCACGCTGCACCCACTGAGCCAGCCAGGTGCCCTCTCTGTGGCTTACAGTGCATGATTTCTAGTGCTCTATCTTCACGTTCACTGGTTCTTTTCCTTTGTTGTATCCATTCTGCTATTTGATCCCATCCAGGAAATTTCTATTTTGGTTATTTTATTTTTTCACTTCTAAAATTTCCATTTGGTCCTGTTTTTATATCTTTAATTTAATAGCTGAGACTTTCTATCTTTTCATTCATTCAAAGAGTATTTGCCTGAAGCATGTAAAATAGCTGCTTTGGGGGCGCCTGGGTGGCTCAGTCAGTTAAGCGTCTGCCTTCAGCTCAGGTCATGACACCAGGGTCCTGGGATGGAGCCCTGCATGTGGCTCCCTGCTCAGCAGGGAATCTGCTCCTGCCTCTCCCTCTGCCCCTCCCCACGCCACTCATGTTTTCTCTTGATTGCTCACTCTCTCAAATAAAATATAAGAAGTCTAAAAAGAATAAATAAAATAAAATAGCTGCTTTGAAGTCTTGGTCAGAGAAATCCAGCCTCTGGGTCATCTTGGCATTTGCATCTGTCTGAGTTGAAGATTCTCCTGGTTCTAGTATGCTGCATAATGCTCCCTTGTATCCTGGGTATTTAAAAAGGTTATGTTGTAAGAATCTGGCTATTGTTAAAGTTCTTCAGAGAATGTGGGCGATTTCGTTTTAGCAGGCAACTGACCCGGGTGGCTTCAGGCTGTGAGTCCTGACCAGATTTCCGTGGGTTATAGTTTCAATGTCATTTCAACATCAAAGCTTTTGCAGTGGGGTTCAGCTTGGTGCCATGTGTGTCACATCCAGTGGCCAGTCTGGGACCTGGGCGGTGGTCTATCCTCTAGCCCAGTCTTACGCTTACACTGGAGACCAGATCCATTCGAGTACAGCCTGAGGGGTGAGCTCAGGAGCTCGTGAACTTGGTGAACTTGCTCTTCCCTGTCTGTGATTTCCTTCGTGATTTCTCACTCCCTGGGGATTCCCTGTTTTGCTCTCCAGTGAGAAAATGGGGGTTACCCTGCTCTGCTGCACACTCCTTGTGACTGTGCCTGACTTCAGGCTCACCCCACCCTCTTGGGGACACAACTCTTTGATCAGAGGGGGACGTTCCCCTCCCTTAGAGTTTAAGGTGTGTGGGGGGGCTTACCGTCACCACTGCCACTGCCGCGGAATTGTCTGGGGGCCAGGGCGGGAGAGAATGCAGAAGAGAAACCCGGGGGCTGCACTACTCTCTCTGAGTGTTAGGCTCCCCTTTTCCCCCCTCGAGCAGAACCAGAGAGGTTCTGCTGTCGACCTCTCTCTTCACTGCCGTGCCCAGTCTGCCTTCTGGGCTGTCTTGTGTCCCAGCTGGGGGCCACCAGAAGAAACCGGGATGTCACCACCTCTGTGTTGAGCAGTGCTTCGAACTCTGCCTTTCTTCCTCAGCGTGCCCAGTGCCCTTTGCTTCTCCGACTCCCCAGATGGCTACTCCACGCATCGCTGTTCAAGTTGTAGAGCTGCGTTCAGTGGGACAGACAGGGCGGCCTGGCCTTACTCCATCTCAGCTGGAACCTAATCGCTTTTAAAATTGTCACAACTGGGGGTGCCTGGGTGGCTCAGTCAGTTGGGTGTCTGCCTTCGGCTCAGGTCATGACCCCAGGGCCCTGGGATCGAGACCCATGTCTGGCTCCCTGCTCAGCGGGGAGTCTGCTTCTCCCTCTCTCTCTGCCCCTTCCCCCACTCCTGCTCTCTGTCCTCTCTCTGGCTCGCTCCCTCTCTATATGTCTCAAATAAATAAAATCTTAAAAAAAATAAAATGGTCACAACTATACAAAGTAGATACTGTTGTCATCTACATCTGACAGATGACAAAACTGAGGTACACGGAGGGTGAGTAATTTGTCCAAGGTCACGCAGCTCGTAAGCGGCCAACCCAGTCCTCCTGGCCCTGGAGTCTGTGTTCTCAGCCCCTAGTTCTGCAGCCTTGGAGGCAGGTGCACGCTAGCCCTGGGGAGTGAGGTCTGGTGCCCCTTCTATAGTGGGCAGGGCTCCGTGTCCCCCACTGCCTAGCCTGCAGGGTGGGCAAAGGGAGAGTGCAGAGTGCAATGGGACAGGAATACACTTTTGTCTTTTGGAGTGTGTACATGTCTGTGTGTATACACACATGTATGTGTATACACATGTATGTGTGGTTGCTAAATCATGCAGCCCCTGCACGTGAGGGGGTGGATTCATTCGTTCAGCAAATATTGCTGACCCCCGCCCCTGTGGCATCCCCCACCCCTGGGGATACATCAGTGAGGAAAACAAAGACCCCTGCCTTCATGGAGCCTATATTCTAGGAGTGTCTTAGTCTGTTCAGGCTGCTATGACCAATTCCCATAAACTTGATAGTGCTTAAAAAGCAAAATTTATTTCCTACAATTCTGGAAACTGGGAAATCCAAGATTAAGGCACCGGTAGATTCAGGGTCTGGGGAGAACCCCTTCCTGATTCATAAAGACGATTCCTGCTATGTCCTCACATGGCAGAAGGGCTGAGGGAGCTTTCTGATATCCCATTCATGAGTCCTCGTAAACTAATCACCCACCAAAGGCCCCACCTCCTAAGAGCATCACATTAGGGGTTAGGATTTCAACATACGAATTTTCAACATACGGCATTCAGTCTGTCGCAAGTAGGCAGACAAGCATAATAAATAAGTTAGTGTATAGTATGATAGAAAGTGGCAAGTGCTGTGGGGAAAAAAACAGGATGGGTGAGGAGCATCGGGAGCGCTGGGGGAGAGGGTTGGACGTATATTTATTGGCAAGGAAGGAGCCCTGCGATGTCTCATTGAACAACAAATATAAGACAAAACGCAGTCTATACAGCATATTCCATTTTTTACTTATGGTAAAAATGTGTTCTACAAGGCTTAAGGAGGAGGGCACCGCCTCAACTGTGCATTCCATGTGGCTCTCTCGTATTGCAGGGGACAGAATAAAGTTAAACCCTTTCTGAAGAATCCCTTTGTGGTTACACCCCAATTCCAAGACCTGCTGCCCATTCTTAGATCTGCACTGCTCTTTCTTTGGACTTCCAACGAGTGAGTCAAGTCATTTGTGGTGGGAAGCCAAGATTTCCCACTCAGCCGCCGGAAGAGTTGGAAATTCTGTTCATGGAGCCGGAAATCCCTGGAGATTTGGGGGTTAAGTCAAGGGCCAGCTACTGATTTGAACACTCTGTGCTTCCATTCCACCTTCTGCAAAAATGGGGCAAAATATGTTTGCAGTGAAGACTAAGTTAATGTGTGAAGAGGCCTGGTATATTGGAAGCACTTGAGAAATGTTGATTCATTATTTTGGCTGACACTGAGTTTTAGTTGACTGGGAGACATCCAAATGGGTATGTCTGGGACAGAGGATGATATGGGTCAGGAGCTCGACAGAGAAGCAAGTGACGGAGATTTGGGGCTTATTCCCAGAGGGGGCTGTGGCATAAGACGAAATACATATTTGGTCTTTGTCCCCAGATCCTGACACAGAGCTCCTAAAGCCCTCGGCATTTCCTGGGTGAGAGGAGCATCTTTTTTTTTTTTAAAGACTTTATTTATTTATTTGAGAGAGAGAATGAGAGAGAGAGAGAGTACATGAGAGGGGGGAGGGTCGGAGGGAGAAGCAGACTCCCCACTGAGCAGGGAGCCCGATGCGGGACTCGATCCCGGGACTCCAGGATCATGACCTGAGCCGAAGGCAGTCGCTCAACCAACTGAGCCACCCAGGCGCCCCAAGGAGCATCTTTTGTTTTAATGAGGGGACTCTTGGTGAGGGGGCCCCTAGATAACTTCAGGAAGGGGACTGGCCACCAGAAAGACCAAGCCTTGATGGGAAGCCTGGAACTTTCGGCCCCACCCCCATCTCCAAGGAGGGCCGTGCACTACAGCTCCACAAGATAGAAGCTCCTGACCTCGGGACCCTTCCACCCCTTGCCCCATGTACCTCTTTATCTGGCTGCTTATTTGTATCCTTTATAACATCCTTTATAATAAACCAGTAAATGTAAATAAAGTGTATTCCTGAGTTCTTGGAGATGTTCTAGCAAATTATCAAACCCAAGGATGGGGTCGTGGGAGTCCCAGATTTATAGCCAGTTGGTCAGAAGCATGGGAGGCCCAGGACTTTCGATGGTGTCTGAAGTAGGGGGCAGGACTGGGTCACTGGGCCCGTGGGTGGTGGGAGCTAACCTTGGGTAGTTAGTGTCAGAATTGAATCAAATTGCTGAGCACCCACTTGGTGTCAGGAGAATCAGAGAGCTGGTTGTTGAGGTGGGAAAACACCACTGAGTTGGCTAAAACCATGCGGGAAGATGATATCCTCGGGGTGGGGACCACATATCCTAGGCTCCCTCCTGGCGAGGAATGGCCATGTGACCAAGTTCTGGACACTGGGGTAAGAGCTGAAGTCATGTGTGCAGCTTCCCCATTAGATTTTTAAAAGGAAAACGCTCACCCTCTACTTCTCTTTACTCATTGCCATGAGCTGGCATGTGAATGTGGGGAGATGATCATTCTTCCGCCAAACAGATGAATGCAGCTGTGTCGGGGTAACAAGATAGAAGGTGCTGGGCTCCTTGGGGGCCAGAGCCCCCTACCTCTGGACCGTCTGCCAGCTCAGACCCTTATATGAGAGGGAAATCCACCTCAGTGGCATCGAAGCTACTGTTATTTGGTCTCTATCAAGGCAGCCGCACCAATATTCTAACTTGATATTCTCACTTGTTCACTGATTCGGCAACCATTTCCTTGGCGCACCATGGGAGACGTCCGGAGTCACAGATACAAGGTCTCACATGGCCTGGTTTATCATTTCTCTCCCCATAATCACGCCGCTTTTCAGAATCTGAGTTTCTGTACCAGCAGCACAGACTTCCTGTGACTGTAGGTCCCCGAGACGTTCCAGACTCAGACAGGAGGCTCATCCCTAGGAACGGGAGCATTGCCGTGGGGTGGGGCTGGGGGGATGTGCACAGGTCTTCCTGGCGGGGGCTGGAGCCCGGGGCCCCTCCCAGCTACCTGGTTACAGGATTCACAACACATACTAGCATTTTCTCTTTATTGATTTAGAAAATTCTTTACTCTTTCTCTTCCTTCCTTCCTTCCTTCCTTCCTTTCTTTTCCCAATGCGACCTGAGATCTCACGACCCTGAGATCAAGACCTGAGCTGAGATCAAGAGTCAGACACTTAACCAACTGAGCCACCCAGACATTCCAGTTTATTAATTCTTTATTTTTTATTTTGTTTTTTAAATTTTTATTTTTTAATGACAGAGAGAGCTTGAGCGGGGAGGGGAGGAGCAGAGGGTGAGGGAGAGAGAGAATCTTAAGCAGGCTCCACGCCCAGCACCGAGCCCAACGTGGGGCTCGACTTCACGACCCTGAGATCATCACCTGAGCTGAAATCAAGACTCAGACTCTTAACCAACTGAGCCACCCAGGCGCCCCTTTATTAGTTCTTTAAATTATTGAAGAAATAGAGGGGCGCCTGGGTGGCTCAGTCGTTAAGCATCTGCCTTCGGCTCAGGTCATGGCCCAGGGTCTGGGGATCGAGCCCCGCATCGGGCTCCCTGCTCCGCGGGAAGCCTGCTTCTCCCTCTCCCACTCCCCCTGCTTGTGTTCCCTCTCTCGCTGTGTCTCTCTCTGTCAAATAAATAAATAAAATCTTAAAAAAATTATTAAACTAATATATACACCATATAAAAACATTCAAATTCAAAATATACAGAATATAGGTAAATTGCTGGAGAAATCCTTGCTTAGAGATAAGCAGGACTGGGTCACTAGCCAGTCTTTAGAAAAGGCTGGCCCAAGTGGGCAATCATAAAAATAGAAACATATATGCCCTTGTCATTTTGTTTTGACTTCAAACATATAAATGCACATTTAGGCACTAGGCTGTCTTTGGGCTCCTGACTGGAGTTGTCCTTGTCTCCCTCGCATTAATCACTCCCACAACCCATCACCTGTTATTTCCAGTTTCCTTAAATGGGGTGAGAATGTAAGGACATGAGTGAAACTATCCGGTGCAGAAACCGCTTAGCTTTTTTTTAGAATTTTCTCCGAAGAACTTCTAGTTATCCTTCACACCTCATGCAACATTTCGGCAATTCTCTGGTCGATTCAGAGCAGCCAACTTAGTTTTCAAGGAAGTGATTCTGTGCACTCACATTTCATCAGTCTGTGTAATATTTAAGTGAATTACGTGATAATAGGATTATAGGATTACAATGACAAGTATACCTGGCTGAAAGAGGCGAGAGATCCAGCTGACTCTTGGTAAACAGGCAGCCCGACCCCCAGGGGTAACTGAACTACCTGCATTTTGAGACCACGGGTCAGCGCACCGTGGTTCCGCGAACCTGTTTTTGTATGTCCTGAGTACAAATGGTTTTACGACGGATGGTTTTATATCTTTAAATGGTTGGAAAAAATCAAAAGGAGAATATTTCATGATGTGAAGTGGATGTGAAATTCAGTCTTTGATATCCACCAATAAAGTTTTATTGGAGTGCAGCCACGCCCATTCTTTTTTTTGGGGGGGGGCCTAGTTCTACCGCTGCTTTTGTGTGACAGTAGCCAAGCTGAATGGCTGAACAGAGACTAAAATATTTACTATTTGGTCCTTTTCAGAAAGGCTTTGCCAGCACCTGTTCTAGAGAGAAGCCTGAAGCTTGGGAGTGTACCATGCCTCAGGTATCTGTCGCCGCGATTTACGGAAGGACCGACGACTTGGGGTAAGGGAAGTTTTCCTAGGAGAACTCCTGCCATCAGAATCGAAAATCCTTTCTTTCTTGGCATTACTACCTCCCAAAGGCACCCCCTAGATATAACCAGAATCCACGGTGTTACAGTTTGAACCATTTCTCATTGACCTCACTCACTCACCCACGGTCCCCGTTGCCCTTCACAGGGCTTTGACAGTGACAGATCATGGGAAGTAGAGGGTGGCCCTATCTGCTCCCCTACCATTAATCCAAGCAGATGACAAAGCTTCCTTGAATGCAGCTAATAACCCTTTGGAGAGGTGGCCATTTCTCAACGGTGGCAACGTGTTATTCCTCATTCTTTGCTTCATTCTGCGCAAAGAGCCAGAGTGTTTTTAGGTAACAGGACATTTGTACTCATGACAAAATGAACAGGCTTGCATTTCGATAAGCACCATCATGGTAGCCAGTATTTTCCCGGGCTGTGGCTGGGAATCAAGATAGCATAGAGTTTCACATGGGCAATACACAAGCAGCCTTAACCATTGGAGAGCAGACAGATCCACCGCCTAACTACCGTTGACATCCATTGATTTTCCACTGTCTCCTCCGGGGGATTTTTTTTTAGCTAGATGCAAGGCTATCAGTACTGTCTGGATGTAACTGGGAGTTGTCCTTGGGTGAAACATGTGTGGGATATCTGCACCTGTGAGGAGTGTGTGTGTGTGTGTGTGTGTGTGTGTGCGCGGCGCACGCGCGTGCACCACCATCACTTCTTGGCTGGATTATTGCAGTGGGTTCCTAACTGGCCTCTCTGCTTCTGGCCTTACCCTCCTACAGTCTATTCTCAACACAGCAGCCAGGATGCTTCCTTTAAAACCCAAGTCAGGGAGCGCCTGGCTGGCTCAGTCAGTGGAGCCTGGGACTCTTGGTCTCGTGAGCCCTACATTGGGTGTCGAGATTATTTGAAAAAAAATCTTTAAAAATAAATGAAAAAAATAACACCTAGGTCCGACCATGTCACTCCTTGGACTGAAGCTCTTGTGTCATTCTGAGCAAAAGCCAAAGTCCTCATAGCAGCCTACAAGGCCCTACATCATCTAGTCCCCTGCTGCCTCCCTGATCTCCTCTCCTTCTGACTGTCCCCACTGCTCACTCCACTCCAACCACATGGACCTCCTTGCCATCCTCAAACTGCCAAGCACACTCCTACCTCAGGGCCTTTGCACTTGCTCTTTCCCCCGCCTGGAACATTCTTCCCAAGGTAGCCTCATGGTTTGCTTCCTCACTTCCTTCAAATGCCATCTAATAGGTGAGGCCTTCCCCAACCACCCAACATAAAATAAGCCCCCCACACCCCAGTACTCTGTCCCTTGTCCCCTAACTTTTCTCCATAGTACTTATCATAATCAGACATACTACAAGCTTTCTTTATTGATTTTCTGTTTCCTGCCATTAGAATGTAAGTTCCATGAGGGCAAGGATTTTGCCCCTTTGTTTGTGGCTCTCTCCTCTGTGCTTAGCATAGTGCCTGGCAGAGTAGGGGCTTAATAATTGCCACATGGCAACCTGCTGTCCATAGAACCTTGGGCATGAGGCCTTGTTGAGGGTGGAAGGCAGTGGTGGACAGTGGGAAGTCAGTGGGGTGGGATACAGAATGCTAAGCCTCTGGGGATGTGTGCCATAGGTTATCCTATCTTGACGAGTGGCCCTTGAGCCCCCTTGGGCAAGGAGTCCAAGTTCTTGGCCTCCCTGACCCCTGGAGGGGCCTTACTAGGTGTTCTGAGAATGGGGATCAAGGGAACCCCAGTGATTCTGTCCCCCCTGCCCTTTGAGGACAAGGTGGAGGCAGGTGCCGGTCCCAAGTCTACAATAACAATTATTTTGAAGTTTCTCCTTTCACATATATCAGCCCCCCACCTCCCAGACATGTCTAATAGCAACTGAGTCATGGGTCAATGACGATGGTGGGTGTGTGGGTGGGGGTAACTGAGCCCATTGATCACGGGCTGAGACATCCTCCCCACTAAGGAACAAGTTAATAAACTCTTCAATGAGGAGGTGGTGATTAATGGACCAATCAGCTTGCCCTGTAATTGGGAAGTGGAATCCGAGGGCAGGGTGGGACCATGGGAAGTTTGTAGGCTGTGGGGGGCTGGCTCCTGGTCCCTCTCACAGTCGTTCTAAACGCAAATAGGGGAGCGACTTTTTTAGGGGTTTTATCCTGAATCCAGGCCTTCCCCCACAGCTTCTGGCTTTTCTACTATTTCTCCTCTGCTCCCATCTGCCCTCAGACCCCCCCCCCCACTCCCCAAAGCATGAGAAGCCATCAATTCCCTTTGGGCATTTCACAGTCCCTGTCATCTCTCTCTGCCGGGGATCAATACGCTAGAAAGCCCCTGTCACCACCCCCGCCAGGTCTTCAGAAGAGCAAATGGCCCCCACTCTCAGATATCCTTGTCCCCTGTAGACTGCACGGGGCCTTGTCTAGGCCCTGACCCCTGGGATTACAGCTGCCCCAACCAGCCCCGCTGGCTCTCCTCTCCATCCCGAGGGTGACTACCTGCCCCCATCCTTCCATGGCCTCTGGAGGCGTGTACTTTTATTTTTGCCATCTGCTCCCCCAGCTGGACCCAGGCTTGTCCCTCTGTTTTCCTCTCTGTCTCTATGTCCAGGCAACTCCCCAGACTGGGGCTCTGCAAGGATAGTGGTGTGCCTCCTCCCTTGGGTTGGGGCTCCCCTGTGATGCTGCTGCTCCCCTCCCCTCAGACTGGGGATCCCCAAAGTTATGGCCATGACTCTCCTCTGAGACTGGGGGTCCTGGTGAATGATTTTTCTCCTCCCCCTGAGTATAGGGTCCAGGTCCCCTCTTCTGCCTCCATGCTCAGCATGCTGCCCTCACCTTTCTTGGGGTATGCAGGGCCCATGGGGCCTGACTGGTTGATAGGGAGCCGTTTCCGGAGAATGCAGGTGATTGAACCTATAAAAAGATGATTGAGGGAGGCCTAGACTCTCCCCCTTGAGAGAGCTCTAAAAATAACACCCATGGCCATCTGTCCTGGAGGGTGGAGGGGCTGGCCCAGAACCAAGATGGCGCCTTCTGCCCTCAGGGGCTGATGTGACGCAGGGAAGCCCTGGAGGCTCTGGCCAGGCTGGGAGAAAGGGAGCTGGAAAGGACTTTATGGGGAGACGCCCCAACAACCTTCTTTTCCCAGTGGGGGCAGGTGGGTCTGATGTGGTTGGCCTCTCAGAGAGGGTAGCAGGCTCCCAAATTAGCCTCCCCTCCCCTGCTCCCATGCCCGACTTCTGAGCCCTATGGTCGTTCCAGGTAGTGAGGCATTCTGCCCCTCTGCTGAGATGGCCTCTTCCTGGGGTCTCCCCCAGCCCTTTCCTCTTGTTCGAATCCTAGGTTCCCTCCTCTCTCAGACCTTCAGTTTCCTCATCTGTAAAATGGGAATAAATTCAGCTCATTGGGTTGTGCTGCGATCCTGTATGGCCAGTGCACAGTAGGTGCCTAATGAACAGAGTCCCTTCCTCTTTCTTTCAAAGGCCCTGGGCAAGGATTTTCACCCCAGAGCCCAGTGGAGACTGCAGTGGGCTGGGGACAGTGGCACGTGCTCGGGCAGCCCTGGCATCACTTAACCCCAGAAGACACCAGTGCCCTGAGTGACACCTGGATGGGGATGGGGTATGCTGCCTTGGAAGGGATCTCTATGCCAGGCCTGCCTGGGCCTGGGTCTGTGTGTGTCCGGCTGGATGCACAGGTGGCAGACTCAGCTACTTCTGGGGGTGGGGACTGGCCTTGGCTTCCTCTCAACCCTCTCCCCAGCTCTTTCACAGAGAAGGGACATAGTGGGGTGTCCAGAGAGGCCTCTCCTCTAGGACATTATAAACATTAGGTCAAAAGCCAAAGCTATAGCTCTTACCCCGCCTCCAGTAGAAAGATTCTGCCCCTCCTTAGCCCCTCTCCAAGGAATTGCAGAGCGAGGGCTGAAAAGGGTGCCTTTTCCATGGACCGGTCACAGGTCCCACTGGCTGGAGATAGTGGCCAGCCTAGGCTCCTCATTCCCACCCACGGGTGGGCTAGGGAAGATGGAATCTTATCCCTGGTCCTAGGGGCTGCCCCAGGAGTCTAGATACAAACGTTTCACTTCCTCGGGAGGGCTGCACCTGCTGTTGGGGGGCTGTGTGGTGAAGATGGGGTTCAGGTTCTGTCCAGAGTCTGAGTCTGAGTCTGGTGGCTGCCCCCTCATCTCCTGCAAGGTGGAGACATCATGCACTGTCTGGGTGTACACTCAGCGATCTGGCGGGGGTGGAGGCAAGGAGGAGGAAAGGCCCTCCCCAACCCTCGAGCTCCCCCTCCCCCTCGGACTCTCCCTCCCTTTCCAGGCCGAGATATAAGCCCCGCAGGGAAAGCGCTGAGCAGAGGAGGAGGCCACAGCCCGACCTGCAGCAGTCCAGCCCTTGGGACTCCTTTCGCCTTCCACTTGCTCATCTCTGCTTCCAGAGCTGTCGCCGTGAGTGGCCCGGGAATGGTCTGGTGCGGGGGAACCCAGGCTGTTTTGTGGAGAAACTGAGGCTGGGATGGTGAAAATTGGTGCTGAGCGGCCAGCATAGCCGTCTGCCTCCAGCTACCGTTTTGGGCAGTACGAGTCGGGGTTGGGGAGGCCGGGCTTATGCCTCTCTGACAGATGGGGAAACCGAGGCAGAGACGGTGCAGTGCCCGAGAACACACAGAGAGCCGGTGGCTGAGCCTTGGTCCGGTAGCAGCCCCGCACAGGCCGGCGAGCGTGGGCCGGACGGCCGCCTCAGCCCCCCGCCGTCGGGTGTCGAGGCTGGGGATGACCCACGATCCCTGCCCCCTCTCCAGATGGTGACGGTGCGCAGGCCGTGGCCCGCCATGGCCACAGCGCTGCTGGCCCTGCTCGCCTGCCTGGGGGCGCTGGTCCACGCCTACCCCGCCAAACCCGAGGCTCCCGGCGAAGACGCCTCGCCGGAGGAGCTGAGCCGCTACTACGCGTCGCTGCGCCACTACCTCAACCTGGTCACTCGGCAGCGGTGAGCGCGCGCGCCGGCAGGGCGCGGGGTCCTCGGGGCTCCCGCCCTCCGCCCAGGGGCGTGTCCGGGTCTGACCCCGCCCACTCTGGCCCCGCCCCCAGGTATGGGAAACGCGACAGCCCCGAGGCGGTCCTCTCGAAACTGCTCTTCCCCGACGGCGAGGACCGCCGGGTCAAGTCACGGTAAAAGCGCCCCCTCCTCCCACCGCCAGTCACACATCCTGTCCCCTAGTGCTCGGTCTGGGATGTGCGGCCCCACCGAGCCCCACCCTGGCCCCGCCACCTAGCGCTTTCCCCCAGTCTAGCCTCGCCAGATCCGACGCCGGGCTCTGAGCGATTCCTTTCCTTTCCTTCCTACAGGCCAGAAGGCGCGTACATGTGGTGACGACCCCAAGGGCTCCTGGGAGATATGCTAACTACACCGACCTCATTTGCATGGTTGCTCCTGACCCCGGAACCTGGGTTCCTCTCCCTGCCTGCTGCGCCTGGGCGGTGGGTGCGGGATGGGGTCCTCATTCCATCTCTCCGTGTCCCCAGCCCCTGGGCTGGAGGGCTGTGTGTCGTCTTTCCCTGCTTCCCAAATAAAGAGCAAATTTCACTGAAACGGAATGTGTGCGTTTCTATTTCCTTTCCCTTCTCCTTCGTGGAGGTGGCGTCCAGGGGGAGTGGAGGGTGGAGGCACCAGCCAGGAGAAGACCGGGCGCCAAAGGCTCCCCAGGACAAGGCTGGGGCAGAGTGGGGGGCTCTCTCTGCTCTGAGCTAAGAGAAGACACTGCGGCCCAGCAGGGGTGGGGAGAACGGAGCCCGAGCAAGGGACCTCTGTGGCACTCTCCAGTTGGGTTGGAAATGGGACAGGTTCTTGACAAGGGGCAGGGAGGAGCAGGAAAAAGAATTGTGAGAGAACGGGGAGGATGGAAAGGAGCTTGCTAGGCAGCCTAGGAGAGCAGATGGGGACAGAGGTGCTCTACCCACCTGCCTCCGAAGGTGCAGGTGGTTGGGGGCGTGGACTCAGCACCAGTACCTCAGGACAGTTACCTCTTGAGGAGATGTATTGCTAGCCTCCAGGGCTCTAGTGACAGGGTAGAGATGGGATCCAAGATAGGACTGTGGAGGAAGTCATTTGGGGGGTGAGGTGGGTTTATGTGTGCCGGGGGACGGGTCATTTCTAACGACCCCCCTTCCCTGGGCAGGAGGTGCAATGGGAGTGTGGAGGATGCCCTTTCCCGTAGCAACTGCCCTCCCCGACATGCTGAATTCCCACTCCTCATGGAGAAGCCACTCACTGTGCCTTCCTGGTGTCAAGGCTATGGGGACACCCTCCGATGCACCCTCCACATTCCCACTAGACACTGAAGGCACTGTGGATGTTTAAACTGGAGTCTGACCCAAATCCCTCACCACTCTGTACCTATCGCGGAGGAATCCCAGAGCCTGCCTGCACGCTGATCTTCCCTGATACCCTTCCTTCCCAGCCCCTTTCCTCCAGGAAGCCTGCCTTGATTGTCCCTGATCTGCACTCTTCTTGCCCTCTGTGGCAGCCCAGCTCTCATGGCCTTGCTCTGTTCTGTCCATGTCACTGTGCCTGGTCTGAGGAACCCCTAAAGGGAGGGCCTATGTCTTCCCACTCAGACACAGCCTCCTCAGTCTGTGGGCTCTCTCCTGGGCCTCCAGCTTAGCAGGACATGCACAAGCCCAAGGTGGGGAGCTGGGGATTGAGGAGGAGAATCAGGTTGAAGCCAAAGCCCCAGACCCAGAGCGGGTCAGCAGTTCAGGAAGGCTGGGTGTGGCACTTCGGGGGGCAGGAGTCTCGCAGGACTGTTTGCAGTTAGGTGGCTATGGGGGCGGGGAGAGAAGATCCTAAAGCCGGCTCTGTCATAGCTGCCCTAGGGGGCCTGGGGCTCTGACTCCTATCCTCTCCTGTGCTGCCTGCCTTTGAAGATAGGGGAGGAATGGGTGCCAGGGAGGCAGGTCCGGGGTCTGGCGCACATCACAAGCTATGTGGACTCTGACGCTCGAAGCCTTTGTCCAGGCACTCCCCGGCCCGCAGAAGCCCTTTCCCTCCTCCCCAGTCTGGAAAACATCTTCAGGATAGTGTTCACCTCCTCCCAGAAGCCTCTCCTGATTTCTCAGGGTAGAGTTAGTTTCTCTGGTTCTCTCTCCCTGCTGTATTGTCATTATCTGAGATCCACCTCCCGTGTCATCTTGCCGCTTCTCTCCTCCAATCCCAGGCCCTCTGCACCAGGAGAGGAGGAGCGGGAACGCACAGGAGCTGCCGCGAGCTTCGGTTCATTTTGTGGTCAGAGGAGCCGGACGGTGTGTGCCGGTGCTGGTGTCCATGGCCCCATGACTCGCCGTCTGCCTGGGAGGGCTTCGGTCAGCTTGAGGCTGATGGAAGAGACCCCTGGTATGGGGTCTGTGATCCACAGACAATTTCAGTTTGACCTGTCTGGTTGGCCATCAGTGACATGGGTTCACCTCCCATTCACTTGGAGCAGTGTTGAGCCGGAGCGTTAATCCACAGGTGACCAGACTCAGCCAGCGTTGCCGCCTCAGGAGCCTTAGATGTGATATTAATGGTGACAATAGGTACCTTTTGAAAGAAGCACTTACGTGCTAGACACCGAGCTATTTGTTTTACACACACCATATTGCTAGAATATTGACTTGGCTTTTTAAATAGAGGCAGAATTAGCAGTGGCTGAAACAAGACAGCAGTTTATTTCTCTTTTATATAAAATTCAAGTGGCATCTGGGGATCAGCAGCTCTGTTCCAGGAGGACATCCAAAAGCCCAGGGTCCTATTTTGTGGCATCCCCATGTCCTCCTCCACGTGACTGAAGATGGCCCACCATCACCACCTCCGTGTTCCAGTCCCTGGGAAGGGAGGGGAGGGGGGAGTGCAGGTGTGCTGGTTACGTTGCTGGGTTCACAGTTACCCTAAGACTTAGCAGCTTCAACCAATCATTTCATTTCACTCATGATTTTGTGGGTCAGGATTGGGAAGGGCTCAACTAGGCACCTGTCCCTTGAAGTCTTTCAGGCAGTGACAGTCAGAGGTTGGCTGGGGTCGTCGGAGGGCACCCCTGGGTTGATGCCCAAGAAGGCTCACTCACTCACATGTCTGGTGGGTGCTGCTGGCTGCTGGCAGGGGGCTCAGCTGGGTCTGTTGACCCATGGGGGCCCCTCCAGTGCTATATTCTTGGGGTAGGTGGACCCACATGGTAGCTGACTGCCCCCCCCCAAAGTGTGAGGGCTCAGGGAGAGCCAGGAGGAAGCAGCGCGCCCTTGGCTTCCTGGGGCTGCTGTAACAAAGCACCACAAGCCGAGTGCTTTAATCTGGAGGCTAGAAGTCTGCAGTCCGGGGCCGGTGGGGTTGCTTCCTTCTGAGGGCTGTGAGGGAAGGGGCTGTTCCAGGCCTCTCTCCTGGGCTCGCAGACGGCTGCGCTCTCCGCATGACTGTTTCCGCGTCCAAATGTCCCCTTGACTTAAACACAGCAGTCATATTGGATGAGGGGTCCGCTCTCCTCCAGTGTGACCTCATCTTAATCAGTGACATCCGCAATGACCCTACTGCCAGATAAGGCTGCATCCTGAGGTACTGGGGTTAGGACTTCAACATCTGAATTTGGGGGGGGGACACAATTCAGTCCCTAACAACTGCCTTCTGTGACCTGGCCTCACAAGCCACATGTCATCTTCCAACACACACCATTGGTCAAGCAGTCACAGGTCCACCTGTATTCGAGAAGAGGGGACACGGAGCCCTCTGGAGAACGACATGTGGGAGAGGAGGTCTTTCTGGGGCCATCTTTCTGTGGACAGTGGGCCTCAGGGCCGCACGTCCACCCCCAGGGCCGAAAGGCGCGAGGCACCTAATCGCTCATCTCATTGGCTGGAGCTCAGTCACGTGGCCCCAGCTCGCGGCCGGCACCACCCCTGAGATGTCCTAAGCGGGCGGAGGGGCCGAGGGCTGTTCTCAGGCTCTTTTATGATGGCAGGAGAGAGGGAGAGAGAGGGTACTGGGGCAACTCGCGTTACCTCTTACAAACACGCTCTCCTTTGAACAGCCTGAATCTGAGCTCTCACCCAGGCCTACGCCCATGAGTCCCGCGGTGGCGGGTGGGCAGGGGGGCAGGGGGCCCGGGACCTCCGAGACAAAAGATCTGGATTTGAGTCCTGTCTGCCATTAGTCAGCCGTGTGACTCTGGCCGAGTCATTCCATTTCACTGCCTGTTTTTCTTCATTGGTTACACTGGTTATACCTTAAATAATAATAATATTTCACTGCTTAGGCTCAGAGAGATTATGTACTTTGCCAAAGGTCACACAGCTAGTGAGTGGTAGAGCTAATGAGAAATACAGCTGAATCTACAGTCTGACCCATGTTTATTTCTATTTATTTATTTATTTATTTATTTATTTATTTATTTATTTATTTATTTAACAGAGTGAGAGAGATAGGGAGAGCAGGAACACAAGCAGGGGGAGTGGGAGAGGGAGACGCAGGCTTCCTGCGGAGCAGGGAGCCCGATGCGGGACTCGATCCCAGGACCCTGGGATCATGACCTGAGCCGAAGGCAGACGCTTAGCAACTGACCCACCCAGGCCTGCTGATGCATGCTTATCAACACTCCCTCTTTTCCTTTGCTCACTTCTTTTTTTTTAAAGATTTTATTTATTTGACACAGAGAGACACAGCAAGAGAGGGAACACAAGTAGGGGGAGCGGGAGAGGGAGAAGCAGGCTTCCCGTGGAGCAGGGAGCCCGATGCGGGACTCGATCCCAGGACCCTGGGATCACGACCTGAGCCGAAGGCAGACAGACGCTTAACGACTGAGCCACCCACTCTCTTACTCTCTTCTCTCTTACTTCTAACCCTTCTCAAAACTGCTCTGGCAACTCTCCCTTCAACTCCCCCAAAGGAAAAGTTCCCCTCCTTCCACACCCAGCCCCTCTTTAGGAAAAATCTGGGCTGACAATGATAGGATTTGCTTTTGCAGGTGCTGTGGCAGGGAGGGAAAAATACTGAACACTTCAGTGCCTGCAGGGGCCCTGGATGCAGATGGAGTCTCCTGGGAAGAGAGAAGTGGGGGCAGAGTCCAATCTCCAAATGAGTGATCTGAGTCCCCAGTCAGGCCTGCATTGATTTGGAGGGAATGAGATGGGGGCTCAAGGTGTTTGTGTGTGTGTGTGTGTGTGTGTGTGTGTGTGTGTGTGTGTGTGTGTGAGAAAGCGGTCCTCAGCCTAAGGGTTTCTCCAGCTAATAGGGGAACCCCTGGGTTACTGGCATCCAGGGGCAGTCACCTGTCCCCACCTCTGCTGCTGCCACCCAATGCAGGAATAAGACATGGTCCTAAGAGCTGGGCCAGGCTGCTTTGGAGGCACTCTGGTGAGAGGCGGGCATGGAGGATGTGATGCTGGCCAAATTCCTGCCCTTGCAGTCCTGTATGTGGGGACCCCCACCCCGCTTGCTACGGTGCACTCGGCCTCACCATGTGACCCCAGGTGTTCCTGCGGTGTTCCTCTCCTAGTGTCACTGAAGCCCTCACTCCATCCCTAATGCAGCCCAGTGACCATCCATCCTCCCCGCCCTAGAAGGCGTGGGGCTGGGCAGGTGGAGAGGGACCTTTTCCATTTCATTTGGTCCGCCTGCAGGTAAGTACTTGGTGCCTTCTCTAAGCAGGGCTCCACGGCAAGCCCTCAGAACACAGGCAGAGGAGCGAGAAGCATCACCCGGTTCTGGATCTGGCCATACAGTTCAGAAAGCACATCCACTACCTCCCCCTCTTCTTTTGTCCCAACATCCCTGAGAGGACCCAGAAGAGGAATCTGTTGTTTGCAAAGGAGAAAAATGACAGCTATAGGTTCAGTTGACATCGTGGAATACAAGTCATTTCTTAGGCACAGGGCAAAACTATAACTGGCCCCAGCTCTAGAACCAATTCCTAGATCTACCATCTGTCTGCAGGGGCCCGGTCCTGACATATGTATTGGCCCGAACAGGTCCCACCAGGCTGCAATCTTGCCGGACGCCAGACCCTCCGAACTAGGGTTGGAGACTGGCGCCCCCTGGTGGCACAATGCAGCCTCTGCGGCCCCACCACCTTTGTTTCGCAAAGTGGACACCAAGCCCAGGACTTGGCGGGACAGACTGACCTCCGTGTTTGTTTTTGGGATGTAAGCTGTTGTCTGGTGAAGCATTATTGCTCTTCTTGATACCGGAAACCAGAATTGAGTGGAACATGGCAGAACAGACATTTACTGAGACTTTCTTTATCCTCACTACCTGGAGGAAAATCAAAGCTCAGAGAGGCTAATGGAATTATTTCCCAGGGTCCCACAGAGCCAATGGCAGAGCCAGGATTTGGACCTTTAAGCCCGCTATGCTAGATCCCCGGGGTAACACCTCGGGCCATCATACCCTCTACGACTCCCCCCATAACACACACACTTTTAGTGTCTTGATCTAGGACAGTAGAACCTCAGCGGCAAAAGGTCCTCCACTCCCTACTCAGGCTTCAGTGTGTCATTCAGACACAGCCAGTTACTGCTCCTTGGCCTGAGCTGGGGAGGGGGCTGGGGGTGGAGGAAGGGACGCGGAGCTGGGCAGACTCGGAGGCTCCTGGGGGTGGAGGTGAGGCAGCAATATTGGGACGGTGGGCTTGGGATTCCAAGCTAGAACTTGAGTCCTAGGTGGCTGTGTGGTTTTGGGCAAGTCTCTTCACCTCTGTGAGCCTCATGTTGCTCAGCCAAAACATGTGAAATTATGGCAATACTTTGACAGCCTCACTTAGGAAAAAAAGAGTCCAGATTTTGGAATTAGACTTTGTTTTAAACTCTGGATTTCCCACTGACTAGTTATGTGGTCTGAGGCTAGTTACTTAAAGTCTCTGAGTTAGTTTCTGAATCTGTAAGATGGGTCTTTGCAGGCACTCGGTGAGGTGATTGAGTTAGAAGCACATTGGAAAGTTCAAGGCTTTATGATGCCGGTTGATCACTGCCTTGGAAAGGAGCTCCGGGAAATGGGTCTGGCACCCGCTCCCCTCGACTCCAATACCCCTGACCCCAGGCACATGGGTTCTCATTCTGCACCCCACACACCAGCCAGGTCTCTCCGTGCCTGGGTCCCCACTCCTTTCCACATTGTCTAGTTACCTAAGGCATCTCTCCCCCAACTTCCCTGTTCCCACTTTGTCTTGTCACACCTGGAAAGGAAGTCCTGACTCCTCATCCTGGGGTCTCGGAGCCCCAGCCTCAATCTTATGCCTGGAGGGAATTCGTGGGAGGCAGGAGGGGCTGTTCTCAGGCCCGGGACCAGAACCTTTCAGTCATCCTGAGGTCCTAGACAACCCCCCATTCTTCTTGAACCAAACCTGCTCTGGTGCCCAAAGGCAGATGGGGTCCCACGGGAGACCTGGAGGCTCACTTTTACCTGTTATACTGCGGCCCTGTCCCCCTCCCGGCCCTGGTCCCAGGGCTGGTGCTGTGGGTACCAGGGAGACGGTGGGAGGAGGGGGTGAGGGCTGGGGAATGAGAGAGGCTGACAGGAGGCGGGGACTCTGGGGGGGGGGCTGAGGACTATAAAGGGGCACAGGGGAGGGGAGGGGCACCCATCCAGCCCTCAGGACTCAGGGTAAGTGGCCCCAGCCTGGGGTTGGGGGGAGGCCGGGCCCTGGGGGGGGGTCCTTGGGACTAGGGGCCAGGGTGGGAGAAGAAGGAGCCTTGCAGAGCAGGGAGGTGGTATTGGGAGGTCTGGGGTCCTGCCTGGGTCTGGCTCCACATCTGGACGAATCTCTCACCCTGGAAGAGCAGTCTGCTGACTCAAAGACGGAAAACGTGTGCGGGGAGTGCGTGGTGGTTGTGCACACAAATGTGACTGCAGCCTTGTGAGTGACATGGTCCGAGGGTGCGCCCGTGCCTCTCAGCTGAGAGCAACACGGGCAACAGTGTCTTCTCCAGGACCTGTCCCTGAATGGCGGGGGGCGGGGGGCGGCAGACCCACGGGCCCTGGATTTCTGTCCTTTGGTTCACGAGTTCATTCTGCGCGCTCCCATCCATTTGGTGAGCTGGAGCACCTCTTCATCCCACCCCGCGTCCGCCTCCCCAGAGCCACCAGGCCCTGGGTGCCATGAGTCCTGGGTCCCCTGCCCCAGGTCCCCACCTTCTCTGCTCTGCTTTTTGACTTTGCCGAGGGCCTGGCTGCAGACGGGGGGGGGGCTGCTGTCCGTGCTCTCCGGGGCGGGGTCTGGGAGGTGGGGCGGGCAGGTCCGACAGGGCCCTTCGCTCTGCCCCTTCGTCCCCAGGCTCGGAGAAATGGGTGAGGGGCTAAGAAGCTGGGCAGGTGGGCTCCGTTCTGCCTCTACCTTCCCCACGCTTTGCTCCTCAGATGCCCGCCGCCCGCCACTTCCTCTCCCTGCTGCTCCTGCCCACCTGCGTGGCTCTGTGGCTGCCACCGCCGCGGGGGGCCCGGGGGGCCCCGCTGGAGCCAGTGTACCCTGGGGACAAGGCCACGCCAGAGCAGATGGCCCAGTATGCGGCTGAGCTCCGCAGATACATCAACATGCTGACCAGGCCCAGGTGTGTGCGAGAAAGAGAGAGAGAGAGAGAGAGAGAGATCCCAGTCCCGTTGGCCCTGGGCCCCGCCCCCGGCCCCGGCTCCAGCCACGCTCTGGGGAAAGCAGAGCATCTCCACTGACCAGGCCTGCGGCCTCAGGCCCCAGGCGGGCGGGGGGGGGGGGTGCCCAGGGTGGGCATGAGGCAGGTGAGCCGGCACGTGGGCGCGGTGCTTGTCCCAGCTGCCTCTCCCCTGCCAGGTACGGGAAGAGAGACAGAGAAGAAACGCTGGACATCCTGGGGTGGGGCTCCCCCCGCACTGCTGCCCCCAGGTGGGTTTGCTTCCCTGCTCTGTGTGCCTAGATCCCTGGGGCCGAGATGGGGGTGCGGGGAGGGGAGAACAAAGGCTCAGGGCTGGCCCGAGGTCTCCTGAGGGTGGGAGGACTGTCCCCTCCGACTGCCACGTTCTGCCCCCTCCTCACAGGGAGCTCAGCCCGATGGACTTGTAACGCCCGCCACCTCCTGCCTCCTCGGACTCCAAGGGCAATGCCGGCCCACCTCCCCCCTCTGCACCCTTGGCAATGGCCGAAGCTTGCTCCCTGCTCCCGCGCAGACTAAATAAAGCAAATCGCAGTCAGAGCTTCTCTGTGTGTGTGTCTCTGTGGACCCCTGGTGGGGGCAGGAGCAGGCCAAGTGCTCTGGAGAGCCAGGAGGAGGGGAGGGAGGCCCGGGAGGGAAAGGAGGGCATTGTCAGGGATCCAGAAGGCCTGCGGGGGTGGTCAGAGCCATTCAGCTCATCCTCTGCTTCACAGAGGGGCAGGCCCAGAGGGAGGCAGGGACTCCTCCAAGGACATTCAGCAAGTGAGTGAGGCTTGAATCTTCCCATTTCAGCACTTCTAGACCTTCCTGATCAATAGCCTGGTGACAACCATGCCCCCAAACGCACCCCCACCAATGTTTTTCAATACCTAGGCACCGGGTGAGGTACGGATGTATACTAAAGCGTCCTTGGCACCGGGCCAGAGGCAATGACCAGCCCGGAGGAGTGACTGGTGCCAAGTCACCAGCTGCCCTCCGCTGGCAGGTCGGAGATGGGTCACTGTGTGTGTTCAGTAGGAGCACGGCTCATCAGGGGGCACGGGAACACGGCCAGCACAGGGGGACTGTGATGGGGAGGGTCCTGGAGACAGTGTCCTATACAGACTATTGGGAAAAGGAGCCTACTGTGTGCCAGGGGCGTGCAAGCCTCCTGATGACCCAGTGAGGGAGATACTGTTCTCACTCTACAGAGGCCAAGGCTGAGGCTCAGCAAGCTGTGGCAGCTTCTCCCAGGTCTGGCACAGACAGCAAGCTAGTCCAGGCACATAGCACCAGCTACAGAATCAGAGGAACTCGACTCTGATCCCAAGATCTGCCCCTCTCTGTCTGTGTGTCTGTCTGTCTGCTACAACCTCTCTGAGCCTCAGACTCTTCATCCGGAGAGAAGGATGATAGGGTTGCCGTGAGCAAGACATGAAATAACAAGTATGAAACATGGAGCGTGTGGGGCGCCTGATGGTGCAGTCGTTTGAGCATCTGACTCTTGATTTTAGCTCAGGTCGTGATCTCAGGGTCCTGGGATCGGGCTCCGCGCTCAGGGGGGAGTCTGCTTGAGATTCTCTCTCTCTGCTCCTCTCCCCACTCACACACACTCTCTCTAAAATAAAAATAAATAAACCTTTTTTAAAAAACCCAAAACAACCCAGGTGTTTGCAGCCGGAGGGAGTGGAAATGCTGAGCATCCCTTGAACAATTCTTCTTTCAGCAAGCGAACCCATGGGTGTGCTATTATGATCTCTATGTGCACCCATATGCTCTAGGATCGATTTGTTGGAAATTTGAATTCCAACAAATTTTGGAATTTGAAGGGATCGTCATGGCAGGGATGGATGAGAAGTGAGAGAATTAGAACCTTCCTGGTTCCTGGAAAAGAAACATTGAGCGTGGCCCCTTGACCCAGGTAAATGATCAGTAAATGGGAGCTTCTCCGGGGCAGAGTAGCCCCCGACCAACCAGCTGTCGCCATGAGGCATGCTAGAAAGAGCAGCGGCGAGAAAACACGGGCTCCACACACGAGACGCTCCATCTGACGGAGGAGAGGCACAGTTAACTCCGTGGGGCTCCAGGACAGGGCTCCTGAGAGGTAATGAAGGCCTGGGTGTAGGAGTTCCTGGAGCAGCTGCAGGAGGGGAGGCCCCAAGGGGGAGTTCGGCCTTCTGGCAGGAGGTGGAGTAGCCGAGAGATGTGGCCACCCCAAGAGTCCAATCTGCAGATCCCACACTCCAGCTCCGGGAGGGTAAGGACCCAGATCTGCCCTAGGGAGGGCCACATGGAGGACAAGTCTCAGTGGACCCCCGGGGCTTTGCCAGGCCTTGCCCTTCTTGGGCACCCTGAGTAGGTGGGGATGGGGTAGTGTGTTTGTGTGTGTGTGTGTGTGAGAGAGAGAGAGAGAGAGAGAGAAAGGGAGTGAACATGTCTCTTGCCCGTTTTCCCGGGGCTGGGAGCACCTGTGGTTAAGGGAGCGTCATGGCAGGGATGGGTGAGAAGTGAGAGAATTAGAGCCTTCCTGGTTCCTGGAATGGCTTCTCTGCCCTCCCCTTCAGTGCTCTGCCTGAAGAGACGGGGATGTGGGTTTGATGGATGAGAGGCTCCCCTTTCCTGGACGCAGCACCTCACCCTGATCCCAGGACAAAGACAATCATGTTTCTCCTTAGGTCCTGGCTGAGTCTGGAGTGTGCAAATGACCCGAAAGTGGATCCAGGCCCTAAAAGGCACAGGACTGGAGAGGATGCAGCCACCAGGCAAATGCTTGGCTCAGGATGATTCTCACACCCAAGGGAATGGCAGGGGGTGGGGGTGGGGTGGGGGGAGGGGGGCGGGATGCGGTTTCAGCAGAACAAAGTTTGAGTTTGGATGATGGAGGCTGAAGCCCCAGAATTTTCTCTGGCAGCCAAGGGGATAGGCTCTGAGTAGGGAGAGAGGTAGACACTTCCCAGGGGCAGGAATTAGGATCGTGCGCAGGACATACTTGTGTGTGAGAGGTGCCTCTGAAGCTGAGCACCTCTGCCCCTGCCCCCTGCCCAGGCCTTCTGATGGTCACCCCGCCCAAGGAGAGTGCCACCCTCCCACCCAGCTTCTCAGGGACAGACCCCGCTGGGCTCATTGCCAGTGGGGCTGAGAGGGTCCTGGAGGCCCAGGCAGGACATCTTCACCCTGAGGGGCAGGCAGAAGCCCTGCTGCTCGTTCCTGGGCCAACACAGGACATCCGGGGCTAGCATCAAAGCTGCCCTGCTCTGTGGAGACACTTGTGTGGGAGGGGATCCTGGCTGGAGTCCCTCCTTTGAGGTTGCTGGAACTGCTCCTCTCGCCTCTGCTGGCCCTCTGGTTAGAGGGCCCCCCACCAAGTGGTGAACGTGTGTAAGTGGGGGGCAGGTGCATCGGCTGCAGGGAGGAGGCAGGACAGACCTGCAGGAGAGGTCTTCTTCTCTCACAGTCGGAACTCCGGGGTCCTCTCTCCCCTTGAAGGACAGGTCCCTTACCTAGGGCCCACAGAAGTCACCAAGCCGGAGAGATATTTATCTTTATTGTTCTGGGGGGAGGGGGAGTGAGGGAGGTGGGCAGGTAGGAGTTAAGGCTCCTTGCAGGATACAAAGGGGGTCGGTGGGCCAGGAGACTTGAGGCAGGCATCTGAGGTCTGGGCCCCGCCTGGAGAAGGAAGTCCCTGGGGCCCTGGTATCCGCCCCCTTCCCCCAGGGCTTCCTCTCTTTCCAGCCCAAGCTGACCCCAGTTCTGTGGCTCCAGATCGGTGCCAGCTTGCCCAGGCTCTCCTACCTGGGGCCCTGGGAGGACGGCGGCGGTTGGGGTTTCCCGGTGGTCCGCTGGGGGGGTTTCGTAGCATTCGCCGGTAGGGGTTTCGTAGCATTCGCCGGTAGGGGTTTCACGGTGTTTGCGGGTGCGGTTTTCGTGGTGTTCGCGGCTTTCTTGGGGTTTTTAATGTTTTTAGATTTCTTGGTGTCCTTAGACTTCAAGCTGCGGAACAGGTCTTTGCACAGATCGTGGGGGTGGCGAGGGCGGTGGGTGGGGTGCCCGGCGATGTCCGTTTCCTCCCGCACCCCCTGCCCGTCCTCCCTCCCTCCGGCTCTCCCCCCCCCCACCTGCTGTTGAAGAGCTTCTCTAGGTACTTGTTGAAGTGGGCGAAGTTGGACATCCAGTCGGCCGCCCTGGGCTCGGGGGGCTCCTGCAGTTGCAGCTCCTCCCCCAGGGCACCCCGGGGCCACAGCAGCAGCGGCACCAGGCACACCAGGGCCAGTGCGCACGCGCAGCGCAGAGCCGGCGCCTGGGGGGGGGGAAGCAGACAGAGCCGCGGGGTGTCACGTGACGCCCACCGCTGACACTGGGCTGGTGGACTCAGCGACGCGTCTGTCTCCGGGACGCGCGCGGGTTAAGGGGCAGCCCCGTGCCCAGGCCGAGTGGGGCGCACCTGGACCTGCGCAGTGATGCACCCACGCACAGAGCACCGGGGGAATGGTGCGGTGGGGACGGCCGGGGAGGTACACCCTCGGATGGACCCTCGGGGGCTGCGGGGAGCCGCTGGTCAGCTCCCTGACCTCACCGACCTCTTCCGCAACTCCTTGCTCACCCCACTCCAGCCTCTCCCGCCTCCTCGCTGTTCCACAAAAATGCCAGACGTGAGGTTCTCTTGCCTGGAAGACGTCCTCCCGACATCTGCACGGCCAACTTCCTCACCTCCTTCAGGCATCAGCTCCAACTGCACCTCTTAAATGGGTCCTACCCTGACACCCCTGTTCAGAATTGCAGCCCATCCCTTCATCTTGCACCTTCCCCTTCTGCGTCACCTTCTAACTCTGCTTTTTAAAAATTGTCATCTCTCCCAAGAGGCACGCCCCTCCTCCCCCCATGCAAGCGCCATCACGGCCGGACTCCGCCTGTTCGGCTCACTGATGTAGCAGAAGCACCTAGAACAGCGCCTGACACTTGGCAGGTGCTCGGTGGTACATATTAAGTGAACGACTGACACGGCTGCACTGGAATGCCGGCCCAGGGCCCCATATGTGCACCCAGCTGTGCACAGGGAACTTTATGCTGGCAACACACAGGCACATCCAGTGATTCACATACTATGATGCCTGTACCTGTGATACACACCCCTGGGGCCCTCAACCCTCTCTTGACCAGGAAAACCCCTCACCCCCACCACCCAAAGCAGGGAGAGGAAACTCTGGCAGCTGTCCTGGCCGTCAGACTGGCAGAGGCTGCTACCATGGTCTCATTCCTTCATACCCCTCCGTCCCCAACTCCCGGAGAGCATAGCTGCCAGGGGTCCCAGACTCAGCCGCCAGACATTACCATGGTGCTGGGCAGGTGCTGGGCAGGTGCAGGGCAGCACAGCAGAAGGGTCTCCGGCAAGGACCTCTGAGGCCCTTTATATTCCTTCAGATCCATGCCCCCTTTCCCACAAAGGCTCCACGCCCAGCCTGGCCTCCTCCTGCCCCGTGTCCCAACCTGGGAGTTGGGAACAGGGAGAAAGTGGGGGCGGAGGCACATGGGCTGCCGGCTGTCCTGATCTGGGCACAGTTCGTGCCAGGGGCCCAGTGGTGGGGGTGGCAGAGGCGGGAGGCACTGGGGAGTCGGGTCACCTTTTGCCTCAAGTCTACAGATCCCAGGGAGGAACTGTCTCTGGGGTTGAGAGGGGGCTGTGCTTTGCCCAGGGACTGTTCTTGGGGTTGGGAGGGGGCTAGGCTGAGAGACCAGGTGCCCCTTCCCACCCAGCTGGGGGCTCAGCACCCCTACTCCTGGCTTCCAGGCCTGCCAGCAGGGGCTTGGGTGAGATTAAGGTTTCTGCCTTAGGATCGCAGGCCCTACTGATCATTCTGGAGATTTTCATGGCCTTGCCTAGCTACTTTGGAGACCCTGATGGGAGACCTGTGGAGCTTTCTGGAGTGTGATGGGTCTCAGCTGCCTGAATGATGAACTCAGGGCTTGGGCTGCGTCAGGTCACAGAACCTTGGCTGTGTGGCCGTTAGGGCCCCTCGAGCTGCTCAACATTGCTGCTTCTCTGTGTCGAGGCTGTAAAATGTGGAGTGAAGCTTTTTCATGCCAATCCCCATACCCCCAGAAGAGACACAGTAGAAAGAGCAAGGGCTTCTGGGTAGGAATCCTGACTTTACCACTTCCTGGCTGTGTGACCTTGATTAAGGGACATTACCTTCCCCGAGCCTCCGCATCCTCATCTGCAAAATGGAGCTGATCACATCTATAGCCTGAGGGCTGTCATGAAGATCCAGTGGGATGATGTAGCTGAAGCCCTTGGACAACTTCTGGCCCAGGGTGATTAACATATATGAGCCCCTCAACTCAGGGATGCACTCTTCCCCCCCACATCCTCACTTCTCCCTTAGGGGAAGGGGTGAGAAACTCAATGTCAATGTCACCAAGTTTATGGGATGGCTCGGCAGCCAAGTGAGACAGGACTGCATTTCCACGGAGCCAAGACTCTCAAGAAAAACAAATGAGATTCCTATGATAAAATTCCATAGTACAAGTTGGGAGGAGAGATCTAGGTGTCAGTGTGCCCCAAATCCCAACAGACAGGCTGTCTCTTATTTCACTTAGACACAAGCCCAGTGTTGATGATCCCATTCCCAAAAGAGCTCCAACGATGTGTCCTCTTGCAGCCTCAGCTGTGAGGACCCAAGCTGCCCTTACAAACCCCGGGGCTTCTCCACAAGGCCCCGAGGGCGCTCAGTCCCTCACTCTTCTGGACTCACTCACTCATTTCAGGAACTGTCAAGTTCTGAGGGATGGTGTGTATCTACCTGCCTTCCTGGTTCGGAAGATGAGACAATGCTTGATGGGGTGAGCGGGTTGAGGGAGGAGGCACGAAGCACTCAAATATTATTATCACAATAATAATCACAATCACAAGGTACTGTCACAATCATAATGACTCTGTGGAGCATATAGTTATATACTAATGACTGACAATTACTGCCGATGCTAGTGCCAGGTACTGGGAGAAGCACTCCGTTGCAGTGTCTCTGATTTTAATGACACTTGCAGGTGTTAACTCCTTTTGCATTTGAGGAAACAGTCTCAGAGAAGTTAGGAGACTATCCAAGGCCAGGAGGCATGAGTTTCAAGCTCAGGACTGACTCAGATCTGGAGAAGCAGTCCTATCTTCTTGGAAAGATACCCCCAGTCAGTTACACACCTTTCTGTGTGTATTCAGGATTCAGGCCATCTGCGGTCCAGAGTCTCCCCTCGATCACCTCCTGGTCCCTTGGCCTGCCAGCTCCTCCCGACTCCAGTGGGGTTGCTGACCATGCTCTGCGGCCCCTCCTCACTCCCGTTCTTCCTCCATCTTCTTGGCTCTGTTTTTCCCAGGGGCCTTTTTGAGTAAACTCTTCCCTGTTTCTCCAAGCCTGATGGTCAAGACACAGCCATTGGCATCAGACTGACCTGGGTTTGAAGCTTGACGTCGCCTCTTGTTGGCTGTGTGTCCTGGACAAGTTACTTTGCTTCTCTGAGCACAGTGTCCTCAGTTATGAGGGGAACACTAGAGCTGGGTCATGGGGCTATTGGGAGACAAAGCTGAGAGAAGGTTCCTCAGGCTTCTGGCCTCAAGTCTTCCTTGAACTTTGTGATTTGCCCCAGGACCTTTCAGAGAAATTCTTTTACTTAATCTGGCTTAGATTGGATTTTTACTTGCTACCAAGCCAAACCAAAGCAAACTGAAAAACCTTTGACTAATAAGCCTTCCATGACTTCCTGGATTAAGTCCAAACTTCTTAGCATGACATTTGAGGTCCTTCACAATTTGACCTCAGCCCACTTAAAAAACAAAAAAACAAACCTTCAAAAACAACTTTGGAGAAGTATAATTTAAACACAATTAAAGTTGCCCATTTGAAGTGCACCGTTGGAGGAGTTCTGACAAATGTGTAACCACCCCCCACAGTCAAGACACAGAACGTTTCCATCCCCCCGGCTAGTTCCCTCCTGCCCCTGTCCAGTTCACCTGGCCCCCTACGGCTGAGCTCATCTCTATAGATTAGTTTTGCCCGTCTTAGACTTCATGTAAATGGCATCAAACAGCATGTTTTTTCTTCCTGGCTTCTTTCACTCAGCAGAACGTTTTTGACATTCCTCCGTATTGTGAGGCGTATAAGCCATTTGTTTTTCTTATTGCTAAGTAGTACTGTTCCTTGAGGAGGATGTGCCACAATCTGTTTACCTCTTCCCCTGTTCTGGATATTTGCTTTTCCACCCACTCTCTTCAGCCACATCTCCTGCTCATGGATAGTCTCCTCCCTCAACGTAACTGTCTGCCCTGCTACCTGCTAGACTCCAGAGGCCTCCCGAACAGTTCCTTCATACCCCCAGCCTTTGCTTGTGCACTTCCTTCTATCTGGAACAAGTGTCTTCTACTCCTCCGCCCTGCAAAATCGTGGGACTCGGTTCTGGCAATTCTTCTTCTGCGAAGCCTCCCCGGGCCCCTCCCTGCACTGCCTTGGGCTCCTTGGATCCTCTCTGCATCTAGTTGCCTGGCGGTCCTCACCTGCCTACGCACCAGGCCCATCATCTGATGACGATCCCTTACTTATTCCATCCTTGGCTGTGCATTGGAATCATCTGGAGAACTTTCCAGCTACTGTTGTATGGCTCTGCCCCCAGAGTCTGCATCTTGTAACTGAGCACCCACTTGATGGCAGGTACTGCCTTAGGTGCTGGAGATCCAGTGGTCAATAAGATATAGTCACTATCTCCAAAGAACTTCACAGTAGTAGGAACAGGTGTTTATTGAGTGGACTAATTAATATTTCAAGAAATACCTATCAAGACACCCCTTCTTGGAAATCCCTGTTGGAATGAAGGTTTTTATCTCCTTTATGAGCAGAGTGGGAAGTTGTCTCCTGGGATACATATTTTGATGGAGTTTGAAGGGAATTCAGGAAGCTAGTTCTTACTCCCAACCTCCCATTTTACAGATGAGAAGACCAAGGCCAAGTAGTCAGGTTTTCTCCACTGGAGGAGGAAGGTAGTCTCTGAAAGCCAAAAGGCTCTCCCATAAGGACATTTGGGCTAGCTGCTCTTGAGAGCTGCTAAGCTGTTCTCAAGCCCAGTGTCTGATGCCAAGTTAATAAAAGATTTAGGACACATTAGTAACAGCATTTTAATCAAATCTAGATAAATTCAAGATTACATTAAACTATGATGGATAACAGCAAAGGATCAACTAGAAAGATTACAAACTGTTTCTAGATGTTTATTTCTTTTAGTGCTGATAATTTTATGCATTGTCTCAAATTAAGTCAAATTTAAATGTTATTTAAGTTCAGCAGTTTTTGTGAGTTATCATATTTTTGTAGATTGGAGAATAATTTATGGAAAATGAAGCAAGTGTCATTACTAACAAAACCTGCTAAGCCAAGCTCTGCCATTTGCTTGCTGTGCGATGCTGGGCAAGTCATTGAGCTCCTCTGTCGTTTAGTTTCTTCATTTATGAAGAAGTGAAAGCTAAAAATAGTACCTATGGAGTGAGGCACAGCATTGACTGAGGCCACACAACCTGGGGTCACATCCCAGCCCCACCACCTCGCAGCGTCATGCCAATGGGCAAATTGCTTAATCTCTCTGTACTCCAGTCTCTTCATCTGTAAAATGGGGTAATAGTACTCAACCGCCTCGGACACTTGTTATGAGGATCAAAGAAATGTACACAGAGGCTAACACATAGCAGCGCTCATGTGGATGATGGTTAGAGCAGAGTGGCAGCTCCTATTGCAGGAGAAGATTTTGAATTATGAATAAGCTTTTTGAAAATCAACGAATGTAAATTAAGCAGTGGGGTGAACTAAGCAAATGCCCCAGACACAGTGGGAAGAAAAGATCTCCCCCATTTCTCCTAACTCTGTATCATCTTCCCTCTTCCCCTGGAAAGAATGTAATAGGGCCCATCCGGCCGGCTGGCTAAGGGAGTGGGAGGCTGGGGCACATCCATGCTGTCAGAGGAGAACTCTGGGGGCAGGCCCTCCCATGACAGCTCAGGGCAAGCAGGCTTTGCCCGTCAGTTGTGACCCTGAACGTGGTGACCTAGGAAGAGCAGTGGATAAGAACGCTGGGAGGCTTTGGCTTTGAGGCTTTGCCACTGTGTGTCATGGAGCTGTATACCATGATTGCTAGGGTTTCCTTGAAATTCTACTTTACTATTAGATTCGCTGAGCCCTCCATGTGAGCCAGGTTTAGGGGAAGGGTGGAGAGAGACAGAAGGAATCAAGAAAAGGATGCTCTTGGCTCAGTTGGTTAAGCGCCTGACTCTTTGATTTTGGCTCAGGTTGTGATCTCAAGGTCGTGAGATCCAGCCCTGCACTGGGCTTTGAGCTGCGCATGGAACGTGCTTGAGATTCTCTCTCTCCCTCTCTCTCTGTACCACCCCCCCCACGCACACAGCTTGTGCTCTCTCTCTCTCTCTCTCTTTCTGAAAGGAGGAAAGGAAGGAAGGAAGGAAGGAGGGAAGGAAGGAAGAACCAAAGGAAGGGAGGGAGGGAGGGAGGGAGGGAAGGAAGGAGGGAGCTCTTTAGAGGGTCAGGAGGTTGGAAAGCAAGTTGACTGGGTTCAGGCCTGTGGGCACAGGGAACAGGAGAGGAAGGACAACTGGGAGAATGGGGAGCCCTCCAGGAACCAGCGCCAGTAGGTTGGAAGGAAGGGGAGAACATGTGTGTATGTGTGTGCGTGCATGCGTGCATACGTGTGTAACAGGGAGGCAACCACCAGAGGAACTCAGGCCCATTCAGGCTCTGAAGCTGGCTGATAGGAGCTCACATCCCAAGACTATCATTGGGTTGAAGATTCATTACTGGGGAGAACAGAAGGTCCAAAGAGAACTTCCGGACTCAAGCTCATGCCTGACCTTTGGAGAAAATCCATTTGGACCCTTGAATTACAGCAACTGAGTTTCTGATGGCAGGGGCTCAGGGACTGGGGGGAGGGTGCCAAGTGACTCTGGTCAAGCCCTCCTCAAAAGACCTAAGATCCTAGTAAATAAGAGAGGGAGAAAGTGAGGATAGGAAACAGAGTCATGGTGGGCTGAGGAGGAGGGGTCAGGAAAGGAGATGGTCAGCATGAGAAGGGCAGTGAGGGGCCCTGGGAGACTTTCAGGGTCCTCGGGAGGTCTCCTCCTCCGCCTCCTATCCCCAGCCCCAAAACCGCAATGGGGGAAGCAGGTTTGGGCTGCTGGGGAGGGTGCTCAGAATTCCACAGTAGCAGAAACTGGCACTCCCCTAATTCACATATGCACACACGCGTGTGCGTACAAACACATACAGAGCACACACAGCACACAGACCCATGCAAGCTATCGGTGCAGACACGTGTGTGTGTGTGTGTGTGTGCGTGCGTGCGTGCGTGCCTAGACATAGCATACAGTTACCCCATGTGTGCACCTGTACGTCATCCACATAGACACACAAACGATCACAAACACGCTCATGCGCGCATAAACACACCCCCGGACACATCGCTGCGCATACTTCAGGCTCTTCGGGTGTGCTGTGCACATCTCCCAGGTGTCCGCCCACCTGGCTCAGGAAGGTCCAGAGCTCCTGGGGGAACATGGCCACCCGCGCATTTCCTTTTGCCAGCCTCAGTGCTGGTCTTTGAGTGGGACAGGGGATGACGGAGAGGGGCATGCCCAGGGTATTCCTGCCATAAGCACTCACCATGTGCCCGACTCCCTGCACCTCCAACACAGACCCTGAGGCCTGCTGCACTGGACCCACACACTCACAGTCTGCTTCGGGGGATGGTGAGCCCTCCCACGCTCTGTAGCATCGGAGGTGACAGGGCAGCCCTGCCCCCAAGGGCTCTGGCCTGGAGAAGGGCAATGGTGGTGGCGGGAGGCCAAGATGATCGGACTTCTCCCCCTCTCAGGGCCCACCCGCTCCCCATGGCAGCACAAAGCAGGCAGCTGGAGATGGAAAAGCCAGAGGCCTTGGAGCCCCTGTGGGAGGGGTAGGAGGTCCCCCACTCTGCCCTCAGGCACCTCAGACAGGAGAGGTGCACAGCGTGGGCTCCGGTGGCTAAACCCCAGTGCATAGGACTGGAGAAGATTCTGGCCAGGAGGCTTGGAGCTGATCAGTTGGCACCAAGCAGGGCGGAGGGGGAAAGAGATTTTGCTGTGTGTGGCAGGGGAGGGGCAGAGAATGGCTCTGGGACTGGGACCTCCCTGCCTTCCTGGGAAGGGGACATGGCCAGGGCCTGCCCTGGGTAACCCTGCTCTCCTGCCATGGCTCACAAAGCACTTTTATATGGGTCACCCCCTCCTGGCTATGCGGAGTCTGTGAGGTGGATATGACCCAGTCCAGGCCAAACGACTTGCCTGAAGTCACCCAGCAAGCTGCCCTAATGCTTTCCATAGCCCCTGTGCCTGTCCCTTCCGTCTCTGCCCCAACACACTCTACAAGTGCTCCCTTGGCCCAGGGCACAGGGGTGGGAAGCAGCACAGGGGTGGGAAGCAGCACAGGGCGTGTGTGAGTACGTGTGTGCGTGCACTCCTGCACATGCAGCCCCTCTTCCGGGTCACCAGTCCTAGTGGGGACACTTCTCTCTCCTTTCTTTCTGTCTCCAGACAACAATCCGAGTGCCTCACACAGTCCTTAGGGCATGTATTCCCACCATCTAGAGCCTCCTTCCACTCTCTTCCCTTTGACCCCTCACTCCTGCCCTCTCCGGGTCTACAAGAGGGCTCTGAGGCATCACTGGCTTGTGAGGGTCTCCAGCAATGGATATTGGGTTACTGGGGGGGGGGGGCGGCGCTAGCAAGACTCCCTCTCACTCTTAGGGTCTGCACTGCCTTTTGCAAGCTCATCCCTGCTCTGGTGATGGGCTACCTATTCCTGGCCCCGTTATACAGTGTCCACAGCAAAGCCCTCGGCAACTTGGTGGGAGCAGTGGAGGAAGGAGAGGATAAAAGTGGGTGGCACAGATAGGACCGGGCAAGATGCCACTAATGGTTGTGTGAGCAGTGGGAAGAGGACATACTACCCATACCAGATACCTGGGAAACCAGCAGCCCTGGGATGCACCCCTGCCTGCCCCAGGAGGACCTGAGGTCAGTTATGGGCACACCAGATATCCAGAGACAGAGACTAAACACCCACTGCCCAGATGGCACCCACCTAGAGTCTGTTCAACCCACACCCAAAGGGGAGCGCATTTATGGAGCACCTTCTGTGTGCCTTGTATTGTGGCAGTCACTCCACATTGGTCCTCTCCCTTGGGGGGCGGGGGTTATCCCCATTGTATAGATGAAAAAATTGAGGCTCAGAGAGGTAATGTGACTACATATATATATATGCAGTGAGAGTTTCAAACTTTTTTTTTTCCCCATTGAGAGGTACATCCAAGAGAAAAGGTCTCCAGAACAAGACTGGCGAGGTGCAGGGGTCAGGGCGAACGTGAGGGTGTGGGCTTGCGATAGCTGTTGGCGGCCCCTGCTGGTCGTTATCGCGAGTGCAACATCACTCTATACCGAGCCAGATCTGCTAGAAATTCAGAACAGCCGCTTTGAGTTTTATTTCTTTCCGTGTCCTGACTCTCAAAGCCCTGCGACGAACATCCACCCGAGGAAAACCCTTGATTTTAGGGGAAGTAGAGACACTGACTGCACCCTTGTGATCTGAGGAGGCAGGAAGGCAGACTGAGCTAATTACAGACCACAGAGGGAGAGGACGCTATCCCCCCCCCCCGCCCGGCCTCCCCCACTCTCCTGCACCCGGGCCCCCCACCCCAAGGGGGCAGCCGCTAACTGCCATGGGATGCATTTTGGACCCTTCCAACCTGTTTCCCTTCTCAGCTACTCTATTTCCCGCCAGTAGCACTCTCATTCCTTGGGGCCCACTTACTGCACCTCTGGTAGGACATTCAACTACCGACCAGAAAGTCCTTTTTGTGTCTAACACTGCCCACCTTCCTCGACCAACACCCCAGACTGGGAGCTCCAGGCGATCAGGAGCCACTGACCCTGGTATCCGACTTGGTACTACTGAAGCTAGCACCTTGTCTGAAACAAAATAGGAGCATGGTACTCTGCATCAAGAAATTCTTCTTGCCACACCGGAACCTCACTGGGCTGTTGGGAGAATCAAACAATTTATCAGCTGTAAGGTCCTGAAAAGATGTGAAGGGCTGGCATTATGTAAGGCCCTTTTAGAGAGATACTTGATACCCGTCGACTGACAGTTACTGGGGGTGTGGGTGGGGGAGTCAGTTTGTAAGAATAATGAATTGGATTCCACCTCCCTAGTGGGCCAGAATCTGGGATTCCACCTTGTCTTGGGGATCCTGAATGGAATTGAAGGTTTACTGTGGGTTGCTGTGGCATAATAGTTGCCTGATTGAGAAGAAGTAATTAATATTTCAGAGGGATTCAAGATCCTTCCACTTCCCAACCAAATGCAATTAGTTGAGTGATTCTCTGCCCAGAGGTGGACAGGTGACAGTAGAGGGTAGCCTTCATAATGGGAAGGGGACTTTTTTTCTGAGTTGAATTAGGAGGATCTTCTGGTTTGAGGGCTGAGGAGAGGGTTGGAAATAGTGTGCTCCCTCCAGCCTCAGGTTGGAGACAGGAACCTGCAATTCCAGGCTCCACCATCTGGGGTCGCTAACTAACTTTCTTCTCCTCCCTCGGTAACGGGGGTGGGGGGAGCTCAGAGGCGCCAGGCCTTTCAGCAGAGTTTGGCCTGGTTTTATGGCTTTTCCCTATATCTATATACCCAAATTTATGCCCTCCAGAGCTCAGGGGTGAACTGAGTCTCTTGGGGTCCCGGGGACCAGTCTCCTGCTTCCTGGATGGATTCCCAAGTAAAACCCATTTCTGAGATTTCCAAGCAAGTTTCCAAGACGCGGTCCATTTCCTTCCCTTCCTTTCTTCCTTCCTCCCTCCCTCCCTCCCTCCCTTCCTTCTTTCTTTCATTTTATTTCTTTTTTTAAAAAAGATTTTATTTTGGGGGTGCCTGGCTGTACAGCATGCTACTCTTGGTCTCAGGGTCGTGTGTTCGAGCCCTCATGTTGGGCCTGGAGCCTACGTAATAATAATAATAATAAATAATAATAATAATAAATTTATTTTAAAGTAATCTCTACACCCAAAGTGGGACTCAAACTCACAGCCCTGAGATCAAAAGCCATGGGCTTCCCCGACTGAGCCAGCCAGGCGCTGCGGTCCATTTCTGGTCTTAGGAGTTCAGCTAGCAAGAAAGACGGATGATCTCTGCATATTCTGGAAGACAATTAGAGGAGCTGGGGGACACTGAGGTCAGAGAAGTACCGTGGCTGGCCCCATATGCTGTCTGAGCGGAGGGTGGTCTCCAGGCTGAACCTACAAGTATTCCAAGGCCACACACTATCTTTTACCAGCAGGTCTGGGGTGGAGCTGGAGGCTGGCGAAGGCAGACACCTAACTGGGTTTAATACTTTATTTACTTCTTGAGATGGGACTCTGAAGAAGGATAGCGAGTTACTTCTTTCCGTATTCCATAAGCAGGGGGTATGGACCAGCTCTCCCATCCAGACTTAAAATAAGATCTTGAACTCCCTCTGGAAGACGTTTCCCCCGTCTTTGCAAATTCTTCCAGAGACTCTGGGATCCAGCTATCCACCATTCGAGTCCTTCGAAGCTGCCTCTGAGCCCGAGACCCTATGGGGATGGGTCTCCTGCCCCTCGGGGATCTCCCTAAACTCCTCCTGTTCCTTTTCCCAGTTGGGAAACAGGATAACGGGGAAAGGTGAGGCACGCCCGGAATTGAACCATGGCTCTAAGCTGAGAGAAGGGAGCGGAGTAATCTTTCACCATCGCCCTTTTAAGGGATCGCGGGGCGCCGAGGGACGCTAGTGGGTACGGGTCCTAGCCCCTGCTTCCCCGAGTGGAACGCGAGCACGGGGTCTTGGGCTGTGCGGTTTCTCCCAAACCACTACCTCCCCGCCTACCCTCTAGCTGCACGGAAAGACGACTTTCTCCGGCTTTTCGTGCGGCATCCAGGTCCCCCTCCCTTCTTCTCCCCTCTCGGTCTCCGCCCCCTCGCGCAGAGGAGGCCTCGCCGCTTTAAGAGCCTGGGTAGCGATTGACAAGCAATAAACGCGGAGCGCGGGGCTGCTCTGGAGCCGCACCGAGCTAGGGGCTGCCCCGGGCGCAGGTAGGCGCCCCCCGACTCCGGGCCAGCGCCCACCCTAGGGCCCTTGTTTCCTCTTCGTCCAGGCACAGCCCTATTCTCCGGGTCGGGTCTCCCCCGGCCCCTTCCCTCAGGCCGGTCCCCTCCCTCTCCACCGCCCGCCTCCCTCCTTTCTCGGGGGCTCCTAGGGAGAAATCAAACCCCGCTGCTTCTTGATGCTGGCCCGCGCGGTTAGGGCTCCAGAGTAACATCGGGCACAGAGCTGGTGAGCTGTGCGAGGCTCCGGTATCCGCGAGGCCTCTTCGGGGGCTGTGCGGATTCGGGGGACTTTGGAGCCGGGCATTACGTAAGAACCGCGCTGTTAGCGCTTCCGGGGGGTGGGGGCGCGCGACAGAGGTTGTGTGGGTCCCGGTGCACCCTCCCGGCCCCCTTGGGAGGCCAACACCTCAACCTTCCCTGGGAGGGGGTCCTGGGAAGGGGGGCGCTCTGCTTCTTTCGCCTCCCAGGCTGTAGGGAGGGCGGGTCGGGGTCGGGGGCCAGGGTTAGGGTCTGGAGACCTGAGGGCGGATCGGTGCCAGGAGAGTAGAGCCGGGGTCAGAAAGTTAGGTCAACTATGGGGGGGGGGGAGGGAGAGTGAGGACAGGGGCGGGGGGTGCATCCATTCAGTGACCTCATCCCCTGGTCTCCCGCGGGCGCGCTCGCAAAGAGCCTTCTTTGATGGCTCGCAACACGCCCCCCCTTCCCCCAGGTCCTAGCGCCCAGCCAGTTAGGGCCCGGCTCGTGGGGCGGGGGCTATCCGATTGTCGGTGCGTGCAGGTCCGCACGTCTCTAGACCCCCCGCCCCGCCATCCCTCAGTCTGTCTACCCCTCCCCACGACCTGTCGGTCTTCAAAGTGCCTTTGTCAGACCTTTCTCTTCAACATCTCTTTGTACGTGTATTAATGGAGGGATGGGTGGGTGGGAGGTTGGAGGAAACCTCCCCCTTTCGCGCCTGGTCCGCATCACCAACTGACCCTGGGTGGTGTGGATAGTCTGGAGGTAGGGGTGAGAAGACACCGAGGCCCGGGCGTTTGGAAGCCGAGGTGCGCGTTCCCAGAAGCCTGGGCCCTGGACCTTGGCCCGTAGCCAGGCTGGCTTGCCTGGCACTGCCGTTCTCCTGTGGGCACAAGCCAGGCCCCGCCCTCCCAGAGGACGGGGTGGGGGTGGGGAAGAGCTAGCCGACGCTGTGGGAACTGATTACCCAGAGAAAAACCCAGGCAGGCTGGGCAAGACTCCAGGGGACAGGATCCTCCCTGCCTCTTCTCACCTTCCGGTCTCTAAGGAAGGAGGATGTCTGGAGTCCCCCCTGCCAGTAACTGTCAGGGAGAACAGCAGCAGCCGGGAGAAGGCTCCAGGTTCCAGGTGGTAGGGACCTTGGCTGGGGGAGGAGGGAAGGTATAGACACAGCAGGGCTTGGCACAGGGGCGCTGGCACAGGAGATCCTGGGCATTTCTCCCAGCGTGGGTGCTAGCCTGACAGGGGGTGCCCTTCTTTCCCTGAAAACTCCTTTCTTCCACGATCTTTAGGGGACGACCCAGGAAGAAAGGGAGTCATCCCCCAACCTTTGTAATTTCTGCTACCTAAGCTCAGGTGACCAGCTCTGGCCTGGGGGCGGAAGGGATGGGGCTAGAGAGCGTTTTCTTAAAACCTGGTGATGGTCCCTCTGGGTAGAATCCTTTCTTAGGGTGAGGGGGAAGCTCAGGTGACCAGCTCTGGCCTGGGGGCGGAAGGGATGGGGCTAGAGAGCGTTTTCTTAAAACCTGGTGATGGTCCCTCTGGGTAGAATCCTTTCTTAGGGTGAGGGGAAGTTGTGGCTCCCTATCCCCGGGGCCCAGCAGGCGTTCAGTCTTAAAGTGGGCGCTGCCAGCTGCTTCCCTCTTCTCCCCTCACTCCTGCTGTGAGCCACTGCCTCTAGTTGTCATGGCAACTGAGAATTAGGGTTTTCTCCAGCAGTAAGTACCCCGGAAGGCAAGGGGAAGAAGGGTAGTGGTGCCCCCCTGCACCCTCCCCTGGAGAATAGGGAGCCCCGTGCTTTCCTTGTCTCAGCTCTGCACTAAGAAGGGGCAAAGGGAGAAAGAGGAAGTCAGGGAGGCCTTGGGAAAGTATCACTTCATTTCTGTCAGCCAGACAGACAAATGTTTGTAGAGAATCTACACTGGCTAGGGTTGGGATCCAGAAGCAAAACAGATGTAGTTCTTGACTTCATGGAGCTTACAGTCTAGGAATGCTCATCTTTTCTGCTTTTGACTCAAATTCTGGACTCCTACCACCCCCAAAATAAATAAATGACAAATGGCAGGCAGAAACACAATTTTTTTTTTAAAGAGTCATAAAACCTGGGTGTTCAATGTAGCTCTCTTTATTAGCTTCGTGACCTTGGGCAAAGCAATTAACCTCTCTGATCCTCCGATCTCCTCCTCCTGGGAGAAAGGGGCATGAAATATCTGCTCTTCCTGCCTCCCAGGACTGTGGGATCATGCAGTCTCTGGGGAATGCCCTGATCCTGAGGAGAGGCCCTTCCTAATTCCTTCCCCCATTGCTTTGCCATTGTGCTTTCTCATTCTTTTCTCTTCCCTCCTCCAGGAGAGACATTTCAGGGCCCTTGCAGACCTCACCATGCCAGTTGCTGCCACCAACTCTGAGTCTGGTAAGAAGGGGCTGAGGATGTCCGTTTGTATCTGTGGTTCCTGCAGTGCCAGGCAGGGACTTGAGCGGGGAGAGCGGCAGCCGTCAGGCACTCTGGCAGCCACCTGTAAGAATAACCCTTCCCCCACCGCTGCTCCATCCTGCTACTCAGCCTTTCCTTCAGGCAGCTTCTATGGCCCCCGCTGCACCTGCTCCAGGGTGGGGCCAGAGACACAGCTCAACTCATCTCCGTGGAGGGCAGAGGCCTGTACGCTCCAGAGATGATCCGCAGTATTGCCAGAGGGCAATGGCCTGGGGCCAGGCTGGTTGGTGAGGTGGCCCTTAGGACCTGGCCCTTGGAGGATGGCTTGGGGGTGGAGGACAGCCTGGGGCCACCAGATGGGTAGACTAAAGCAGCATGTGCCAGAGATGGGCGTGTGGCTGTGTGCGTGGAGAATGCCAGCTCAGGAAGCCTGCACTTGCTTCTGTGGGAGGTTGTAGGGCAAGGGAGCGGGTCGCCCAGATGAGCTAGGAAGCCTCAGGAGCAAATTTCTTAACCTCTTGGAGCCTGTGTCTCTTCTATAAAGAGGTTGATGTGAAACTCTAAGGCTATGAGGCGGAAAGAATATTCCTGATAGTAGTATTCACAGTTATGCTGTGCTGCTGGGTTATTACCTCAATTAGCCTGTGACTTTGGGTCCTTTTTAGGACCTAGGTTTTCCCATCTGTAAGATGAGGTGATTGGACAAGAGAAGTGTTCTTAAATTTTCTTGGTCCTGGATCCCTTTTTGAGAATCTGATGACAGCTGTGGGCGTTCCTCATAGACAAATGCTTCTCTATGCACAACATCTGCATTCCACTCTGGGGAATGCAGGAATTCCACCCTGTGTGCTGTCAGGGACCTACCAGGTGCAGATCCCTATGCTAGAGGCTATGGGCCCTCACACTGCAATCAGCTCTGGGTTTGCTCTGATTTGTCTGACATTCCCCTGCCTGGATGCCTCCTGCCCGTGCAGCCCCTTCCCTTGCTCCAAGGCTGCTGCTGCCTCTGCAAGCCATTCCAGGCCTCCCAGTTTGGTTAGTATGTCTCTCCTGTCCCTCCCCTCTGAGAAAGTGAACCAGGACAGTGAAGGCTGCTGTGGGTGGGCTAGACCCTAAACTGTGATACCCTTGCCCTCCAGGAAAGACCTTTTCTCCGTGTAGTAGAGGAACTGTACTAATGTCCCCCAGCTTTGGCAGCCTTGGAGGGCTCAGTGCCCCCACGTTGTGTCCAGCCTGCTGAGCCCCCTGGGCTCTTCCTCTGCTCCAGGCTGCCTGGGCCCCACTGTAAGCTGCTTAGGGGTTAATTAAGCCCATCTCTGAGCCTGTGATTAAAGGCCTCTCTATCTGGGGCTGCCCAGTAAACCCATTAATAGTGCCTGGCAGGGGTGTAGAGGGGGGAGAATTTGACTTTCCTGCTGTAGGCCACTTGATGGGGGCATGGTGGGGGTGCAGTGGGGTCCAGGCAGGGAGTGGAGGCCAGGGCCTGCTTACTCTGAGGACCCCTGGGGCCCCTGGGTGTTATGCCCTGGGCTACTTCTGCCTTCCCATATCCAAAGGAAGGAGGACAGGAACTAGCTGCTTAACCTCTAGGATCCTGAGTTTCCTCTTCTGTAAAAAGATGATGTGCGACCCAAGCTATGAGTCTCTTGGCCCTTCCTGCAGGCGGCCCTCTCTGCTCCCACCCTAGGCTGGATTGGCTCCTGGCATCAAAAATCTAATGATGGGCCTGCTTCTTCTCATTTGGTGGCCATTACACTTCCTACAGGCCCCATAGGAGAGACAGCTGTGGTCAGGGTCACCCGCCTCTGAGGTCAGGGTTACCCTCCCTCTCCCCGCTCCCTTCCCAGGGAGATTCCAGCCTTGGGATCTGCAGGGTGAAGCCAACAATTCTCTTCCCTATGGGTCAACATGCCACTGTCATTGTGGAGGGGAGATGGTATGAGTGTATTCTTGCAGAGAGACCCAGGTCTACTTCTAGTAAAGTAGAAGTAAACCCCTCAGGGGCCCTTTCCTGAGGGTTGAGGACAGGTTGAAGGATATGTGGGCTATAGCATGGACAGTGTTCAGAGAACTTGCCCCAGGAGTCTCCAGACCTGGAGCGCTACCCTCTCTGCCCTCTTTACTTGACTCCCTCTTTTCTTGAATCATGGCTGGGTTGTGGGCCGTTTTGAGGTGGAGCTGTCCCTTTAAATCTCTCCTGCATCCCTGGGTTAATGTCCTGGTGTGTAAGCCCTCCTGCTGCCATGGCAACCAGGGGTGCGTTTTGACCTGGTGTCACTCCTCAGGGAATGGCTGTCTGGAGGCAGCAGCAGTTGATGGTGTCCTCATGGTACAGGGTATCAGAGGAATGGAGGCCCTGGGCTGGGGTAACTGCCAAGTCCTTTGCTCCTGCCCACGGTCCCTGATGTGAGAATGCACCCTCACCTTTTCCCTTCCAAGATGCCAGACTTGCCTGCCAGGCACCGTCCCTAACCTAAGGGGAGGAGCTAGTGCGAGATGGGGGAGGGGAGGGAGCCGCTGCTGAGATGTGGGGTCAGACTGTGAGGCACCCCTCCCAGCCCAGGGTGGTGCCGCTCCCCTCCCCTCCTTTTCCTCCCTGTCTCCCCAACCTCCGCCCCCCCATGGCTAGCAGGTAGGGGGAGACATTTGGGGCTTGAGGTATTTGCCCCGTGCCACAGTGGTGCCCCTGCTTCTGGCCCAGGACTGAGAGTCATTCTTGGGGGCTTCCTTTGATCCTGAGGAGGGCATTGTAAAGGAAACTGGGCCTGGAGAAGGAACGTAGAGGTCCGAGGGCAAGAGGAGGAAGTGGCATGCGTGTTTTAGAGGAGAGACTTCCAGAAGGGGTGGGGCGGGAACAAGCTGGGGCAAAAACCCCACCCCGCCTTGGGTTTCCCGCCCCTGGACTGTGACGGGGGGGTGGGGGGGGTCTCTGAGCACCGCCTCGGTTCTGAAGGGGCAGCAGGGGTTAAGCCCCTGCCCTGCAGACCTCCCCTCAGCCGCCCCCTCCTGACCCCCGCTGGTGCGAACACGGGGTGGGGGGGATCAGGCCCCGGGAGGACCGGGACTCTTTTTCCCACCGCCCCCCTCTCAGCTCCTGTACCGCCCTCCCCACCCGGCTGCTCCAGTCGGGGCTTTGGCCAATCAGCAAGGCGGTCAGGGAGACTGAGCCTTGCTATTGGCTGATCCTGCAGAGGGCGCTCCCCGAGTTCCGCCTCCTGGAGCGCTGCCCGCCTCGGGCTGCCAAGGCAGCGGCAGCTGTCTGGGGGCTACTCCAGGAGCCCCGGAGCCGGGAGTGGGGGGCAGCCATGGCGGGCAGCCCAGGCAGCGGGGCCTCCTTGGAGGGTGTATCCCTGGGCTCTTCTGAGGAAGCTGATCTCCGGAGGGAAGGTAGGGAAAGGTGGGGTGGGGGGGCGGGGGGCGGGGGGCGGGGGGAACTGGCCACTTCATCTACCCTCCTTCCTCGGGGTTTGGGCATCTGGAGAGGGTGCCCCGGGAGCGGGCCCTCGGGAGCCTAAGGGAGCTGGCCTGGGCAAGGGGGCACTAACTCCGCCCGGGCTCTGTCCTCCAAGGCTGACAGGCTTGTGAGTCTGTAGGTGAGGATGGCTGGGGAGGGTGGATCCCAGGATACCCTGGCAGAGTGGGAAGGGTGCCTGCCCCGGCTTCTTTCCGAGGCCACTAAGGGCCTTGCAGGTGTCTGATCAATACCAAGCCCTGGCCTGGGCAGGAGGGGTCTAGAGGGCAGGCTTAGATCTTGTTTCTGGAGAAGGTGGGGAAGAGGGGTCCCCAAGCCATGTCTGCTTCTCCAGTTTCAGTGCCCCCTCCTCCTCATCCCTATTCCCTCCTGGAGGAGGGGGCACTGACAAGAGTAGTGAGAGGAGCCAGGGACTGTACCCAGGCCCCCTCCACGGCTTGAGCGCTGTTATGTAGATGCAGGCGTGGGTGGCTGGGTGGCAGAGTAATGATACCCCCTGCCCATCTCTGCCCCCAGCTGGGCACACTCTGCTCCTTCCTTCCTCCCCCCAGAACCTGCCACAGCCAGGAGCTCCCACCTCCGTGGGTGGGTACAGACAAGCCCTACCTCAGACCTCAGCGGCCACTGCTGTAGCCCAGTGTCAGGTGTTCTCATGTCCTTGGTTATGTCCCATGCCAGGCTGAGAGGTTGCTGATCCTTGGGCTGACTTGGTCTAACCTCTGCCCTTTGGTGCCCACAGCACCCGAGGGTGCCTGTCTCCCCAGCTCCTGTCAATGTTCTGGGCTGCAGCTTTGGCTTCCTATGATCTATATTAACTTCTCAATGATAATAGATCACTCTCTGTCAGAGCTGAAGGGCCTGTAGACCCTGTCTAGTTCCATTAACCCATTTTACAGGAGGGAAAAACTGAGGCCAATGAGGGACCATGACTTTTGGAAAATCGCACGGAATTAATTAGTGGTGCTATTTGTACTGGGTATCCTGTGTAGGCTCTGGCCTCCTGCATGGCTGCCTGCTTGACAACACTCAGGGACACGCTCCAAGTACTCTCTCTCCTATCCCTGAGCACCCTAGGTGCAGGTGGCTGAGTCCTGGGACTTCAGTCCATCCAGAGATCAAGCGAGGAGTCTGTGGCTCTCTAGTTCAGGGCAGAACCTGGAACCTGACAACTGCTTCCCTTTCTCCCTTCCTCCCACCTCAGATTCCATTTCCTGCTTCCTAGACCCTCCCACCTGGCCAGGTTGGCATTACCCAGGGCCTAGAGAACAGGTCGAGGAAACTGTCCCCCTCCCTCACCCCTAGACACCTGCCTCAGACATTCAGGGGCCGGGAGTGCCTGTGCTGGGCAGGGGGGAAGTGCTGCTGGAGAGGGGTCATCTTCTGTGGGACACGGGGTAGGAGGGGTGGGATGGCTCTGGTGTGCTTTGGTCTCCTGTGCCCAGCTAGCTCCTGTGTCTCACTGCCTGCCCCTTCTCCCCAGCCATGCAGCAAGTCCTGGACAACCTCGGATCGCTCCCCAATGCCACGGGGGCTGCAGAACTGGACCTGATCTTCCTTAGAGGCATTATGGAAAGTCCCATAGTGAGATCCCTGGCCAAGGTACAGTGCTCTAGGGAGGTGGGCACAAGGGCACTGGCCTAGGGAGTTTATGGGGTGTTGGCGGTAGGGTGCCTGGGAATGGGGCATGTGGCCCAGAATACCCGTGGAGAGGCTCTGCATGAATATCCGTGCCCAGGTGATGAGTCTTCATGACTGCAGGTGGCCGGCTGTCCCGTGCCTGGCCGGTGGGAGTGTGGACATGCCCATGAAGATGCGTGTGACTGCGGCTGGTGGGGGGTGGGACTGGTGCCTGTGCATTGCAATCTCCAAGAGTTCGTCCTGCCTGTCCCCTCTGCCTTTGGGCATTTTGTGCAGATGTCTTTTTAAGGTCACCTGCCATGCTTCAGGTGGGGGAGAAACTCACTAAGAGAGAAAGTTATTAAACAATTTGGTAATGGCCATGATAGAGGCAGATGCACTAGGTGTTTTAGGAATGTAAAGGACAGATGCCTAACCTGGTCTGGGGTAGCCAGGGAAGGCTTCCTGGAAGAAGGGCCGCTTGAGCTGAGTCTGGAAGCCTGAGAAGGAGGGGGAGGGCATTTGGGGCCAAGGGAAGAGCTTGAGCAGAAACAGAGGTGAGAAAAAGCCAGAAGTCTTGGGGGGACTGTAAGTGTGGGTGTGAGGCTGGAGCTTCAGGTACGAGACAGGGAGTGTAAGCTGCAGACATGCTCACAGGTTGTGGAGGGCACAGGGGGCTGTGCTGGGGGCTTGGGCCTTGTCCTGTGATGTCCTGTGAGTGACATGGAAACTTTCGTGGGTTTTAAGCAGGGGCGTGATGATGGGACATGGACGTTTTAGGAGCATCCCTCTGGCAGCCACATGGAGGATGGTTGGAGGGTCATGGCTGGAGCTGGGAAGGCCAGAATTGGGGATGACCCTGAACTAGACCTGTGGTAACCTAGGGCTTGAGGGAGGGGAGGATGAAAGAAGTATTTAGGAAGTGAATTGGCAATGCTTGGTGTTTGGGTGTGGAAGGTGAGGGGTGGGCGTAGCAAGGCACTCAGGATTCTGTACAGGGGAAGTAAGAGGCTGGTGCCACCGTCAGCTCAGAGGCAGGGTTGGGGCTTGGGAGTGGGGTAGAAGGGCGCCCCCTTTCCTGGGGTAGAGGCAGTGGAGTTGCAGGGAATCATGTCTACTTGCTCAGATTTTTCGGAGAAGGGGAGCAGTTGTCTGCTGGAAATTAGGGATCAGGGTTGAACCAGTGGATTTGGAAATGAAGACTCAACCAATCGCTGAAGGGAGGGGAGAGGGACCCCACCAAAGCCAGGGAGCAGGATGGACAGAGCCCCAGCCTGGTTGTGGCAGGTGCCTGACTTTCTGGGGTGGGGATGATTTAGTCCCGGGATGCCGGGAGTAAAGGGGGTGGTTTTGGTCCAGGTCTTGCGCCGGGTGTGGGCTGTGGAGGCTGAGATGCCGGGTTGGTGTGAAGGGGACAGGGGAGAGGAAGTGTCTCAGAGTATCACCTCTGGGGCCCAGACTGGGAGGGACAGAGAAGGGGACCAGGAGGAGACAGAGAGGCAGGAAGAAAACGGAGGTGAAGGCCTGGGGGCTCTCTGAGGTTGCAGAGTGTTTGGGGAGAGAGTGGAGAGCTGTAAGAGAAGGCAGAGGTCAGAGAGAGGGAGGTGGGAGGTTTCCAAGGAGGACAGCTCGGTGGGGGGGTGGGTGACATGACAATTTAGGGTGTGGCTGCGGTGGACAGGGTGGTCAGCAATGTTCAAGAGGCCCAGAAATGGAAGGTTTGCATGTGGGGTGGCGTTGGAATCTAGGGTACGGTGGGCATCGGGGTGGGAGAAGACCGAGGCAGGCTCAGGGTCTCCAGGAATGGTGGTGGGGTGACCAGGAAGTTGGCGATGATGGTGATGAGACAGTGGGAGAGGGTAGCCAGGTGGCAGCTTTTCCACACTGTAGGGATGTCGGGACTCTGTCACAGGACGGCTGTGGCCAGCTCCAGCGTGGGGTGTGGAGGGCCAACAGGCCCCACCGGCGGGAGAGAGCTGCGCCGGGGATGCTGTGTCCCCGGGGACACCTGTGTGTCCCACAGGTCATGGGGAGCGTTCCATGTGTAGAATGGCTGAAGCCCCAGGGAGGCTGCTAATGGCAGAGGGTATAAGTGGAATGTTCTGGGTAGGAGAAAACTGAGCAGACTGGGGTGGGAGGGGGGGATTGGAGAAAGGCAGAACGCTTCCATTCAGTGGTCAAGGATTGTATTTATGGATTAAAAATAAAAACAAGGAATCGAGCATGTTTCAAACAAAGAGAGTGTGAACTCGACCAGGGCAGGTGTGTCTGTCTGTGTCCTGGGGGCCGAGAAGAGTGCCCTGCACACAGTAGGTGCTCACGGAATATTTGCTCAATGAATGAATACAAACAGTGTAGGAAAAAAACCTAAGAGCCCTGTGAGTATCACCTCCAGGATGGGGATGCTTGGCCACAGCGTCTTGCGTTCTTGCTATGTCTTTGTAAGAAAGAAGAAGTGTGATGCAGCTGGTGCCCCTCCTTGGTCCCACTTCCCCAGCTTTCCCTCCCCTTAGGTGACCACTGGCTTGAGGTTGATGATGTCCTACCCCTGAATGTTTGCCTGTCTTGCCTACGGATGTGTTTAGATGTACACAATCTGCCGCTAGCCTATGGGATTTTAAACTTTCCTTAATGGAATTAGATAGCGCAAGCTGCTTAGGTTTGTGAGATTTCTAGTTCATATAAGTAATATGATTATTGACATAAGTATAGATGTAGATACAGATAGATTCATTTTATTTTATTTTTTAAAGATTATTTATCTATTTATTTGACAGAGAGAGCGAGTACAAGCAGGGGGAGTGGCAGAGGGAGAGGGAGAAGCAGACTCCTTGCTGAGCAGGGAGCCCGACGCGGGGCTTGATCCCAGGACCCTGGGATCATGACCTGAGCCAAGGGCAGACGCTTAACTGACTGAGCCACCCAGGCGCCCCAGAGAGATTCATTTTAACTGTTGTGTGGTGTTCCAGTATACAAAATAGAGCCCGATGTATTTGTCTGTTGGTTCTCCTACTGAGAGACAGGTACGTTGTTGTTGATTTTCCGCTATTCAGGATGGCGCTGCGGGGAGCGTCCTTGAATTCCTCTGCTTCTGCACATGTGTGAAAGTCTCTCTAGGGTGGACACTGGGCAGTGGCATTGCTGAATATGCACATTTTGACCCTTCACACCTGTAACCTGCCAAAGCTGATTTCAGAGTAGGATTTATTAGACCTCTGGATGGAGCAGGATTTAACATCACCTCTGGGTCACGTTAGCAGTTGCTTCTACAGTGAGACAGATAATGAAAGAGGGGGCTTTCAGGATGGCAGAATCTTGGGGTTAGAGGGCCCCTTCCAAAGCATGATTGCCCTCGATAGTGTTCTTCTTCAGTGTCTTGGTCTGATCCACCCGACAGCTCTCCAGTGAGGGAATTGCTGCCTGTATGACTATCACTCACTCAGTCATCCATCTTCAATTTGACGAATATCTATGGCATGCTCACTGAGTACCAGATGTGGTGCTGGGGCTGTGGGAATGAGCTGTCAGAGAGTTTGTTCTCTGGAGGGAACCCAACTCTGTTGGGCTGGGACCTCACCGTACAGCCTAACTGAGAAGTTACTGATGAGGTAGATCAGACTGTAAACATAAACTCCCTTCTCCAGAATTGTTCTTGGGGATAAGCTGGTCGGAATTGCCTCCCAGGAGATTCCCAGGATGGTTCCAGATGCATAAAGCACAATAGAAGGCGGTGCGGACCTTTCTTCAATACTGAGACTCCCAGTGAGAGGCTGGTGGGCTAGGGGGACCCTGTGACTTCTCTCCATCGAGCTGTGAGACAAGCAAGAAGTGCATCTCCTTAACCGCCCCTCTGAGCTCATAAGAATCCCTCCCATCCCCATACGTGTGCCCCTTTGCAGTGGAACTTTGTCGCTCCTTCATCAAAAGGTAGAGTTTCTCCATTCTTCAATCTGGGCTTGACCACATGACTTGCTTTGGACAACGGGACCTACTTTTTACGCCTCATCGATTTTAATGATTATGTGTACAGAGATACATTTCTAACCTAACAGACAAAAGTACTCAGATCAAAGATCCAGTTGTGAAAACTTGGTTCTTTTGGTGAAGTGGCCCATAAACTCAGGAATAGTCAAACTGGAACTGCCTTGTTAGCCATTAATCTCCTTCCCTTACCCTTGTGGAGTGGAGCTTGCCTCTCCCCTCTGGGGCTGTGCAGACAGGGTGGGAGGGGCTGGGCTGAGTAGATATAGGACCAGGGAGGGGCAGGGCCTGAGGGGACAAACCCAGAGTGTAAAGGCTCTGGAGGGAAGTCAAATGTGGCCAACAGATCATAAATCCAGGGGGTTGGCTCAGACGACAGGTGGCAGCGCTAGCAGGTGGGTGACATCTGGGAGGGCTGACTTGGATCCAGCAGCAGGTGTTCCGACAATAGGCAAGGCCAAGGTGAGCAATCCAAGTCAGGTGACATTCAGAAATTCAGGTGAACTGTTACCAGTGGGGACATCTGCCAGCTGGGAGGCCTGTGATCTAATCCATATGAGATGAGATAGAAAGAACATGGAAGAGTCACTGGCTGGCTGTGTGATTTTATTTTGTCTAACAACCTCTCTGACCTTTAGTTATTTCTTCTGAAAAGTGGGGATAATGATGTCTCTCTTTCAGAGTCATGGTGGGCATGGGGAAAGTCTTGGATGCAGAAGTGCTTTTCAAACCATAAGGAATTGTTACAATGCAGTCTTGGCCATTGGGCTAGAGTTCACTGGGAAGACTCCACTCCTGTGATAGGGCTGGGGTGAGACAATTGACAAAGCAAGACAGGGTCCTAGAAGAATGAAGGATGGCGGGGGTGGGGTGTCACTGAAATAGAGACTCTGACCAAGGGACATGACAAGTGGAAGCTACAGTGGTGGGGAGCTCAGTGTATCAGCCAGCTTCTGCTGTGTAACAAACCATTCCACAGTTTAGTGGCTTAAAACAACCATGTTTCATTTCTCATGATCTTTTTGATCATTTGGGTGGTTTTTCTGGTCTGGGCTGCTCATTTCGGGCAGGGTGGCCTAGGACATTCTCCTTCACATGACTGGTGTCCCAGCTGGGAAGGCTGCAATGTCTAGGATGGCATCCTCTCTTGTCCTCTAGGAGGGGGCCCAGGGTTCTCCCCAAGGCAGTCCCAGCAGCAAGGGAGGACAAGCCCCAAGTCCCAAGCACTTTCCAGGCCTCTGCTTGCATCACATTTGCTAATGTCCCACTGACCAAAACAAATCACATTGTCAGTTCCAGATGTAAGAGTGATTTTACCCTCTGGCACACCATTCTCTGGGACTCCTTTCAGTGTTTGAGCTATTTAATTATGAGCCTAGACTTCAAATGAGAATTCCCTGTCTTCTGCCAAGATCAGAGAGGTTGGCATGGGAAGGCAGAGGGAAAAGCTCTCTAAGAAATGGCTCTGTGGTGTTTCTGCTTTTGCAGTCTGCTTCTGGCTGTGGATCAGGAGCTGACAGATCGGGATTCAAGTACCGGCTGCACCATTAGCTAGCTGTGTGCTTGGTCCAGGCAAGGCTTCAGGAAAGTCTCTCAGCCAATGCTGGTGAGAGGACAAAGAGGCCCAATCCCCATGGAGGGGGGTTGTCAATATCTAACAAAACCACACCTGTATCTCCTGCTTGATCCAGGAACTTACGTGGAAGACTTCCCTACAGATAGACAACAGCTGTACCAGGTTATTCACTGCAGCTTTATTTGCAATAGTAAAATATTAGAAACAACGTAAATACCCATGAGATTGGTTGAATAAATTATGGCCCTCCAGTCATGAAGTGAGTCAAATGTAGTAATTAAAATATAATAATAATAATAATAATAATAATAATAATAATAATAATGGAAGATCTCCATGTAGCAGCTTAGAGTGATTTCCAGGGCATATTGTTAAGTAAAAAAACCAAACAACAAACCAAGCCAATTAAACAAATAAACCAAAAACCCAAGGAATCAAAGAGTGTGTATTGTGTTCTATTTTTTATGTAAAAAAGAGAAATATTTACTTATTTTTGTGAAAAGAAACAGAATAAACCAAAACTAATGAAAATGATTACCTCTAGTGTGGGTGTGAATAGGATAGAAGATATGAGGATGGAAAGGAGACTTCCTTCAATTTACTTTTTGTATAGATTTAAAATGTGAACCATGTAAATGTTGTACATATTCCAACAATACAAATAAATTAAAAAGAATGAGAAAAGCGAACTCTGAAACTAAGTGCAGATAAGTGAATCTATCCACATATTAAATTGTTAGCATAAGCATACAGAAAAGGGAATTAATTCTAGTTACTTTTGCTCACAATATTCTGACTGTATACCCTATGTGAGATATATTCTAAGGCTGTACTGTTTAATACAGTGGCCACAAGCCACATGTGAGTATTTATTTAAATACTTAAAATGAAAATACTGAAGTAAACCAAAATGCTGATATAAAATTAAAAGTTCAGTTTCTCAGTCGTAGTTGTCATATTGCTCAGTGGCCACATGTGGCTACCACATTGGGCAGCACAGTTGTTGAACATTTCCGTAAATGCTGTAAGTGCTTTTAGACTATTCGGAGGATAAAAAGAACTGCAGATGAATCTTGACTTTTACTGAAGTTTGTGATAGGTAGCAGTGGTTGTTTAGCAATTTTGAAATATTTTTTAATAATAGAGGACAGGACAAATAAATAAATGTATTAATGTTCTTGGGAAATAAATTATCACTGAGGGAGAAGGGAGGTACAAATACAGAATGAGAGAAGATGAGGAAAATCTTGCAGTTAGATTTTTAAAAATTTTTTTATTGTTATGTTAATCACCATACATTACATCATTAGTTTTGGATGTAGTGTTCCATGATTCATTGTATGTGCATAACACCCAGTGCTCCATGCAGAACGTGCCCTCTTTACTACCCATCACCAGGCTAACCCATCCCCCCACCCCCCTCCCCTCTAGAACCCTCAGTTTGTTTTTCAGAGTCCGTCGTCTCTCATGGGTCGTCTCCCCCTCCGACTTACTCCCCTTCATTCTTCCCCTCCTGCTATCTTCTTCTTTTTTTCTTAACATATATTGCATTATTTGTTTCAGAAGGACAGATCTGTGATTCAACAGTCTTGCACAATTCACAGCGCTCACCATAGCACATACCCTCCCCAATGTCTATCACCCAGACACCCCATCCCTCCCACCCCCGACCACTCCAGCAACTCTCAGTTTGTTTCCTGAGATTAAGAATTCCTCATATCAGTGAGGTCATATGATACATGTCTTTCTCTGATTGACTTATTTCACTCAGCATAACACCCTCCAGTTCCATCCACGTCGTTGCAAATGGCAAGATCTCATTCCTTTTGATGGCTGCATAATATTCCATTGTGCATATATGCCACATCTTCTTTATCCGTTCATCTGTCGATGGACATCTTGGCTCTTTCCACAGCTTGGCTATTGTGGACATTGCTTGCAGAGTTAGATTTTAATTGGAACAATCAGTATTGACTGATGGCTATAAGTGACACCCCAGAAGCAATGAGCACCAACTGCCCAGATCTTGGTTTCTAAATACCATTCCCTGCCAAAAGGAATCTGAGTTACTTGGAGAAATTGCTGAGCCCAGACCTGGGGTAGGGAAAGTAGTGGCAGAAGGAAGAAGGTGCTCAAGGACTGATGGGAACATGTCAAAAGGACACAGGCGTGTTTGGGGATCCCACTGCACAAGTTTGGGATAAATTGAGACAATGAAGATAGTGATGGTGATGGTTTAGAACACAGGGTAAAAAGAATCCACAGTGATACAGAGAGGGGGTGTGGGGGAGAGGGAGGAGGGGTGGGGAAAAGAACAAGCTCTGTTTTATAGTAGAATGCCAGCTAATAAATGTAGAAGGAAAAATGGAGTTAGAAAATCACCATTTTGCAGCCCCCAATTTTAAAAATTGACGGGGGCACCTGGGTGGTTCAGTTGGTTAAGTGTCTGACTCTTGATTTTAGCTCAGGTCATGATCTCAGGGTCATGAGATCCAGTCCCGCGTCCAGCTCTGTGCTGGGCATGGGAGCCTGCTTGTGATTCTCTCTCTCCCTCTGCCCCTTCTCCCCCGCCCCACTTAAAAAAAAGAACTGAGTCATAAATGAATGCGAAATTCATCAGAGAAAGATTGTTGGGGGAACAGAATAGTCACAGGGTCTCGAGGCATGGGAAAGACACAAGATCGCTTATGTAGACCTCTTGCCAAAATGATTAACCTGAGTCTAATCAAGGGGAAACAATCAGGAAAATCCAGTTGTGGGGCATTTTACAAACGACTTGCCTGAACTCAAAAATGTCGCGAAAGACCAAAAGTTACTGGAATCTGGTCTAGATTAAAGGGGAATAAAACGATGTGACAACCAAATGTAACATGTGGTCCTTGATGAGATTGTCCATCAGGGAAAAAACAAAAACTAATCTCTAAGGGGGATATTTTTGGGACAACAGTGAACATTTAAATAGAGACTGTCTATTAGATGATATTCTATCAGTGTGTCAATGTTGAACTTCCTGCGTATGATAATGGTATTGTAGTTTATGTGGCAGACCTCCTATTTGTTTTTAGGTGATGTATGCTGAACTACTCTGGGGTGAGGTGACTTATTTTTCAAATGACTCAGAGAGAAAAGTCTTCATGTATATCCCTGAAATGGCACTCCTTACTTACTTACATGACTCTCCCTGCTGGGCTGGTCACTGGTGAAAGCTGCCTTTCCCTTCTTTCAGAGCACCTTGTCATGGAGCCCAGGGTCAGTGAAGCAACAAGTAGGTACAGGGCCCTCTTCTGGTACTGTGGGCAGTTGACCCTTGAACAACATGGGTTTGAACTGTGTGAGTTCACTTATGTGTGGCTTTTTCTCAATAAAGTTCAGTGCTGCAAATATGTTTCTCTTCCTTATGATTTTCTTAACATTTTTTTTCCTAGCTTACTTTATTGTAAGAATACAGTATATAATCATGTAACATAGAAGATATGGTCAACCAGCTTTTTATGTTATCCGTAAGGCTTTCAGTCAACAGTAGACGTTTTTGTGGAGTCAAAATTTACATATGGATTTTTGACGGTGCAGGATTGGTGTGTCTAACCCTCATGTGGTTCAAGGGTCAATTGTACTGATTTCTTGTCCCCTCCCTCCCTGGGAGCACTGGCCTGAAGGTCTGGAGACCCAAGTTCGGGTCCCTGTGACCTTGAGCAAGTTACTCCACCTCCCTGGCTTCCTCATCCTGGGCTACAGGATGTCCAAGACCATGCCGTCAGGTGGGAGAAGCTGTCCTTGAAGTCACATGCTTATAAGGTCCTGGGGGGCTGGGGACAGCTTGATAATTTTAATGGCCCTTTGTGACAAGAGGATGGGAATGCAGGTTTGTCCTTTGTATTCTCCCTTCTGGAAACTGGGTCCTAATCATCGTTTGGAGGGAGAAAGGGGGAAACAAGGTGTGTGTGCGGGTGTGTGAGGTGCTTGTGTCTGGGTGAGTGAGGATCTGAAGCTGGTATCAGAAGCAATGCTAAGGGTGGGGTCTGAAGTCGGGATCTGAGCGGGTAGGGGACAGTGTACGGTACCCCAGGGTTCTTGGGGAGCCTCAGGTGTCACCTGTTCCGCCCCCACCAGGCCCATGAGCGGCTGGAGGAGACCAAGCTGGAGGCTGTGCGGGACAACAACCTGGAGCTGGTGCAGGAGATCCTCCGGGACCTGGCCCAGCTGGCGGAGCAGAGCAGCACCGCCGCAGAGCTGGCCCGCATCCTCCAGGAGCCCCATTTCCAGGTTTCGGCCCTGGGCTGGGGCAGGCCGCTGGGAGCGGGGCTGGCAGGACGTTAGCGCCGGGATGGGAGGAGACCATGGGACACTGTCTCATGGTCCTTCCTTTTTCCATTACCACCCCAGTCCCTCCTGGAGACACACGACTCTGTGGCCTCAAAGACCTATGAGACACCACCCCCCAGCCCTGGCCTGGACCCCACCTTCAGCAACCAGCCGGTGCCTCCCGACGCAGTGCGCATGGTGGGCATCCGCAAGACTGCTGGAGAGCATCTGGTGAGGCCGCCAGGCAGGACTGGGGGGTGGGATCTGGAGGGGGCGTTGAGAATAACCAGCGGGGACCAAATCTGGTCAGGAGAGGGCTGAAGACGAAGATGGGACCAGCTTTGCCCCGGGACGGGCCCAAGCAGCCCCAGGAGACCACAGGCACTGTGCATCTGAGCTGCAGACTGTGCCAGGAGGATGGGAATGGAGGGTCTCTTAGGAGACCCATTTGAAGATTCTGGCTTGGAGCAGCTGGGCCCTCATCATACCCGCCCTCTATCGCCCCAGGGCGTGACGTTCCGTGTGGAGGGCGGTGAACTGGTGATCGCGCGCATTCTGCACGGGGGCATGGTGGCTCAGCAAGGCCTGCTGCATGTGGGCGACATCATCAAGGAGGTGAACGGGCAGCCGGTGGGCAGTGACCCCCGCGCGCTGCAGGAGCTCCTGCGCAGTGCCAGCGGCAGCGTCATCCTCAAGATCCTACCCAGCTACCAGGAGCCCCACCTGCCCCGCCAGGTGGGTCCCTCCGCCAAGCTTCCCCCCCAACCCCAGCCCGAGGCCCAAGGGGCTGCCGCCGGGGTGACAGGCCCGGGGGTAGGAGTCCCCCATCTCCCGCATGCTCGTGCATTGGACCTAGTCGTGGGCACTCATACACATGTGCAAGGGACATGCGCACATTTAAGGCCTGGGGTACCGCAATGAGGGCCGATATCCATGCAGCCCCCGCACCTGCCTACGTGTACTGGGTGCGCGCATGCGCAACGTCGGCGTGCCGCGTGTCCTGTACGGAGGCCACCTGGTTGGCGGACTGTGGGGGTCTGGCTGCTCTGTCCACCTTCTCCTACCGGCTTTCCTGCATCTGCCGGAGCCCCCTGTGCCAAGCGGAGGGTGTGGGTGGACCGAGGGATCCTGCGTTAGGTGTCAGGATTGTGTCCCTTACCCAGTGATCCCGCCTTCTCAGTGGATGGGTCCATGGCCCCAGGCCTGAGCAGGGGCCCCAGCACTCTGAGTCCTTTTGTTCTAGATGCAAAGGGAGGCTGGTACCAGGAGGCAGTTGGGCAGGTCTGGGGCAGCGTGCCTCGAGAGGGGCATGACCGGGCCTCTTGCATCTTTGTGAGGGTAGGGGGAAGACGGTGGCCTGTGTGACAAACCCCCATACCCTCAGGAGGGGGAAGTGGGGTGGGGGCTGTTCTGAGAAGGCTACTGCCCTCCAGCCTTCCCTTCTTCCCTTGACCCTTTGTGATCCTCGGGCCAGGTATTTGTGAAATGCCACTTTGACTATGACCCTGCAAGAGACAGCCTCATCCCCTGCAAGGAAGCGGGCCTGCGCTTCAATGCGGGGGACTTACTGCAGATTGTAAACCAGGACGACGCTAACTGGTGGCAGGTGAGCAATCGGTGGGTGCCTCCAGGTGTGGTGTGGGGGAGGCGAGGGCTGAGGAGGTGCCTTCTCACTCAGGCATTCACCCCTCAACTACTGCCCATTTCAGGCATGCCATGTGGAAGGGGGCAGCGCTGGGCTCATCCCCAGCCAGCTGCTGGAGGAGAAGCGGAAAGCCTTTGTCAAACGGGATCTGGAGCTGACACCCACCTCAGGTATGAGGGTTCCCCTGATGGAACGCCTAATCTGGGATCTGACGCAAGCCTGCCTGGCCTCACTCGCCCATCTCTCTGTGGCCAGGGACCCTGTGTGGCAGTCTTTCAGGAAAGAAAAAGAAGCGAATGATGTACTTGACTACCAAGAATGCAGGTGGGTGTTGGAGGCCCCCTCCTTGTCCTCTAACACGGCATGGCATGCCCCTTCCCTCCACCCGCTAGTGACTTGTGCGCATGCTCTCCCAGTGCTGGTGCTGCAGTCTTGTCCCTAGGTCCTGCCTACTCGCTCTCCGCTGCCCCTGGCCCCAGCCCTCTTATCCTTGGCCCCTGGCCTCGCCCGTGCCACTTGAGTAGCCCGATGAGTACCCTCTCCCTGTGTTCAGAGTTTGACCGCCATGAGCTGCTCATTTATGAGGAGGTGGCCCGCATGCCTCCCTTCCGCCGGAAAACCCTGGTGCTGATCGGAGCCCAGGGTGTGGGCCGGCGCAGCCTGAAGAACAAGCTCATCATGTGGGATCCAGATCGATACGGCACCACAGTGCCCTGTGAGTGGGAGCCGGGCCCTGCGGGGGGGGGGGAGCCAGGAGCCGGGGCTGCCCTGGGGGCCAGGGCCACATCCGATGAGTGGGTATCTGCATGGGCATCAAGTCAAGTGGTACTTTGGGGGGAGGTGTGGGGGGTGCGCCCTCTGCGGCTGATGGGGGAACTGCAGGCTGGAGAGTGTTCGGGAAGCTGTCCTTTGAACCTGTGGCCTGGGTGGGCTGGACAAGCCTTGCCTCGTCTTCTCTCATGTTTCACTTGCTAAAAACCCAGTTGGGAGCCCATGTGAAACAGGCCCGCGTGTGGTGACAGAACCAGCAGGGATGGTGGGAGCTCCTGGTTCCTGGAGGCAGGAACCTGAGGGCTGACCCCAGATCTGCTTGACCTTGGTGGGTGGCTTTGAGGAGCACATCACCCTCTCTGGGCCTCAGCCCCCCATCTGTGAGCGCTGGGCTGGAACAGTGGACTCTGAAGGTCCCCTCAATATGGATGTCTCGGATCCGTGTGTGTCAGTGGTGAGGGTGAGGGCACGGAACGTGGGAAGGCAGCAGTACTGTGAAGGTGGAGAGGGGCTGCACCTGCTGGGCTGCACGGCCCCTGTAGGACACGTGCACGCGTGTCTGAGGTGGGACACGGCCTGCCTGTGCTCAGTCAGCCCCTCCTTCCCCCTAGACACGTCCCGGCGGCCCAAGGACTCGGAGCGGGAAGGCCAGGGCTACAGCTTTGTGTCCCGCGGGGAGATGGAGGCCGACATCCGCGCGGGGCGCTACCTGGAACATGGCGAATACGAGGGCAACCTGTATGGCACACGTGTCGACTCCATCCGGGGTGTGGTCGCCGCCGGCAAGGTGTGCGTGCTGGATGTCAACCCCCAGGTACTGCCCCAGCCTGCTTGTTCCCAGCCTGCCCATATCCCCTCTGGGCGCTCTGCTACCCTCCCCCCCCCCACACTCCCCATATGTTTCCAGGCACTGGTCTCCCAAGCAGCCCCCCTCTAACCCTCCAACTACTGCTAGGGACCCAACCCACCTAGAATTTTTTTCTCAGCCTCCCAGGCCCCCCACTCCTCTAGCCACCTCCAGTGTCCCTCCACCATTCATCCCCAGGACTCAGGTTCTGGGGCCCCAGGTACCATTTCCCCACCATTTCCAAGTACCTGCCCCCCCAGCTATCCTTCCCCCCACCTTCTAGGATGTCTGTGGGGGATAGACTCCCCCATCCCCTTCTCTTCCTTCAGGCAGTGAAAGTACTGAGGACAGCTGAGTTTGTCCCTTATGTGGTGTTCATCGAGGCCCCTGACTTTGAGACCCTGCGGGCCATGAACCGGGCTGCCCTGGAGAGTGGGGTGTCCACCAAGCAGCTCACGGTGAGGGCTCTGACATGCAGTGGAAGGGGTCTGGTGGCTGCCTGGGAGAGAGGGCAGGCTGGGGCTGAGGAGGGGAAGAAGGTGGTGTTGGGGAAGGGGAGAGGGGCCCACCCAAGGTCTCAGTGAGGTTGAACTTGTGATTCCTGCTTTATAGGTGTGGAAACAGAGGTCTGGGCAAGGAAGTGAAGTGCCCAAAGTCTCACAGAGTCAGGGATGCGGCTAGCCTGGGGTGCAGGAGCTTTTGCCAGGCCCACAGCTCCGTCCATTCTGTGGGGACAGAGTGCTTACCAAAGGGAGTCCAGAGGGCCAGGGGGAGATCTGTGGGCAGAATGGGCCAGGTGGGCTGAGGGCGTTTACAGCTGGAGGGAAAGGCTGAAGGGAAAGAGGAAGCTGGAGGCTGGAAGGCTGGCTGGAGGGAGGAGGCAGCGCTGGGAGGAGAGGCTTCAAGTCAGGTGTTCCAGAACCCCAGGGCACCTACCTCCCCACCAGGTACCCCTTGGAGCAGCCTTCTCCAGATGTAGGGTTTGCAGAACTCTGAGCTCAGGGGTCCATCTGCTGGCCACACCTGGTACTTCAGTTCTCAGGCCCGGGAAAGGCTGCCTGGGCTGGGCTCCCGGTTGAAGTCCCCTGGTCACAAACATAGCCAACTGGGGCCATTGGGCACATAGTGGGGCCAGCCCTAGAACTTCCACCTTGAACTTATTTAAGTCAGTATTCAAAGTTCCCTTCTCACCCCTGCCTGGCCAGCTTTGAGTAGGTAGGGGTGGCGGTTGCTGGGGGCACCCCGGATTGCCCTCCTGGCGGCATGCTTGGGAGGTGTATCTCAGGCTGTGGAGGTAAGGGCGCCTGGTCAGAGTGGAGGGAGCATTGACTTTGGAGTCAGGCAGACCCTGTGCAGCTGCTGGCCGGGCGACCTCTCTGTACCTCAGTTTTCTCTATTGGAAATGGGGAATAATGAGTCCCGCCTTGCAGAGCCGTAGGGAAGATTATGTGGGTTGCAAAGCGGTTAGTGCCCTGCTTGGCACTCACTAAAGTTATTTCCTTTCTTCCTTCTTTCACCCATGTGTCTGTCCAGGGTTGCGGGTGAGCCTGTACCTGATGGAGTGAGGGAGTCTGTACCTGATATGGCTGGGCTCTGGGGAGGGGGATAGATGGGGGGGCTGCAGATTCCCCCTGATGATGGGGGTGATGGGGGGGACACTGATGGCCAGGACGTCCCCTTATGCCGGCAGGAGGCTGACCTGAGGAGGACCGTGGAGGAGAGCAGCCGCATCCAGAGGGGCTACGGGCACTACTTCGACCTCAGCCTGGTCAACACCAACCTGGAGAGGACCTTTCGTGAGCTCCAGGCTGCCATGGAGAAGCTGCGGACGGAGCCCCAGTGGGTGCCTGTCAGCTGGGTGTACTGAGACTGTTCATGTGGACCGCACCCCTCCGGGCTGTGACCCAGAACCCTGAATCCATCCCCTCCCCCAGCCATGACCCCCAGCCCTGATCCTTAGCTCTCATCCCTGGCCGTCTGGCTCTCCCTGGGTGAGGACGGCTCCTAGCGGGCTCTAATCTGGCTTCAGCACAGGCGTGTGCACTGCCGAGGAGGTGGGTGTTCATGGGGCACCTCTGTGCCCAGGTGCTGCCCACTCCCGATGCCCACTGGCCACCAGATGTCCCTCTCTGAGGGCCAGGCTGTGCCCAGGAGTGTGTCAGAGTCACCTCCATAATGGTCAGTCCAGAGAAGAGGAAAGCTGCTCTGGGGCCCTGTGGCCAGTAGGTACACTGGCCCCCTGCCACCTCTCTCCAGCCGCCTTTTCCCCTTGGACTGGCCACGCCCACTCCATTCCGGGGCTCCTCCCACCTCTCACCCCTGGGGCCCAGGAGCAGGCCTGGGGCCCCCCTGAAGGCTGGGGGAGCCAAAGCTTGAGCCAGCTGCCGCCGCCAGGGGGCAGTACGGTCCCAGCTCCCTTGGAATGAGGCGGAGTCCCGCAAGTGGACTGCGCCCTGTGCTTCCCTCACGCACAGCTTTTCACTGCCGAAGTCTCTCCACGGACTTCTCTGATGTGCCCCTGACAGGGCTGCTCAGCTCCCCGCAGGGCAGGGCCGGCCGGGGCTCAGCGCAGGGAGGGATGAGCTGAAGGCTGAGCCGTGTGACCGGGAGCCTGCGACTACTGACCATGGTCCCTGGGGCGGTGGGGGGGGGGAGGCACGTCTGGGCTCCCTGTTGGGGACCACGGTCCATCTTGGTCTCTCCGGCGGGGTCCAGGTGGCTCACTCGCATCAGGTCTGCCTGGGGGGCTGAGGATGGGTGCAGAGAGGAGTCTGTGAGCTGGCCATGGAACAGGGGCTTGGCAGAGGACATCTGTGCTCTAGCCGGCTCCCTGTTGTACAACTCCAGGGGGCGCCATCCACACTGTTTCTGCCTGCGCAGCTTAGGGTCCGCAGGCTGGGGCACCTGGTCTGTGTTTGTACCGTTGGTGTTGTGTGTGTCAGTCTTGGTTTTGGGAGAAGAGAAGGAAAGGGCTGTTTTGCTTTGGAGGTCACTATTTGGGGCCCTTTTTTGGGGGTTCCCCGTTAGTCCCCATTTCTTATGAGACCCTTATCCCAGATTCCAGAGCCTTGACCCTCCCCCGATGTCTTTCTCCCCATCTCCTAGTGTCCCCCTATCCTATATGACACCCTCGAGTCCTCGGGGAGGGCAACTGTGTAAGACAGGAGGCTCCCTTTTAAGAATGCCGTCCTAGACTTCCCCAGGCATCTGGCCCTCGTCCCTCTCTGTGATCTCGTCTGGGCTGAAGCTGTTCTTGCAGGGACCACCCCGTCGCCCCCCCCCACCAGCCAGCCCCTGTCCTTCCCAGTTCTCTGAGTGTCTGATCAGTCTTCGCTGCAGGTTCAGCCCGAGCTGGCCCCTGAACCACTGTGTGCCCATTTCCTAGGGAAGGGGAGGGAGAAGAAACAGAATATTTATTACAAAGTTAGAAATATATTTATTATATTAGGGATCTCATTTGCATTGGCCTAGGATATGCAAATGAGATGTTAAGGTCAAGCCTGCTCCCATCTCATTTGCATAGCTCTGCATCCACTATGCAGTCACCTTTATACTCCTCTTTTCCCTTTCCTCAGCGTTCTTTTTATCCTCAATCCAGCTCTTCCTTGCATCACCCTTATCCACAGCCCAGGGGGCCCAGGAGTGGGAGGAAGAGCTGCTCTCCTGCTGCCTGAGGCAGTGGTTTCCTTTGCCAGTTCCCACCTCACCTGGGGCACTTGGGAGTAGAAGCAGTGAGGATCTGCAGGTGCAGCCCCCCTACCCTTGGTTAACCTCCAAAATCCCCTGAAGGAAAGAGCATCCTCTGATGGAGGTGAAGGGAGCCTGGCTTAGAGTGCTGCGCACCTTGCTGAGGAGTTGGCACCTGACCCTGTAGGGCAGATCTCCTGTGTGGATGCTGTTCTGGCACCTTCACCTCTAGTGATGCCTGGGGGGCAGGGCTGGGCCCCTCCTCTCCTGTCTTCATCCCTTCAACTGCGTCCTACCTCCCCTACACAAGCCCCACTCACTCCCTGGCCCACGGCTGGGTTGGAACGGGTGTGTGCCCACCATATTACCTCTCTGACCCTATCCTCCTTCCCTGGACGCTTGTATTTGAGGCACCTCGGGATAATGAGGACTCTGCCCACACTCAGTGCCGGCCCTGTTGCCCTTCCCCTCTCCTCTCCCTCAGCCAATTCTTGAGCTTTTGCTCTGACTGATTTTCTTTCTTTTCCTTTGATTAAATGTGAAAACAAAGGCTTCTGGGCTCTGTTTGTCTTTGGTTGGGGCCCAGTGGATGGCTTTGGTACGGGGTGAGAGTGGGGAACCCAGCACAGATGATTCTGGAATGGAAGTCGGAGTGACTTGTCTTGTGTCCAGTGATGTCTTCCAAAATTTCCCATCGCACCATGCCACATGCCCCATCCCCAGAAGATGCTCATTCTAAGTGCTAGTATCCAGGAGTCTGTGAGCACTCGTGGGGGCCAGGGGATTCAGAGACTCCAAGGCTAATCCACTCCACTTCGCCCAGAACTTGCTGTGTGGCCTTCAGCAGGTCCCTGTACTGCTTAGGTTCATCCTCTATAAAAATGTCATGGACTCTCCCGGTGCTAATGTTGGGATTGGTTCTAGGCGTTCAACAATACATGCCATAGAAAGCTCATTGAAATGTCACCCAGATGTCACCATGGGGCTGTGTGTGTGTCAAATCCCTCACGGGTAAGGCATCAGCCTTCTTTCCCACCTTGAATTCTTCAGGGGACCCCAGAATGTTCACTGAGGATTCTCAGCAGGGGGCTTTAGCCCTTCTCTTCTCCCTGCAACAACCAAATAAGGAACAGGCTTTCTTCCTTTGATTTCCCCCAAAGCATCCACTCACATGGGGATGAGCGTGGGGCAGACTTCACTGGTGATTTGGAGACAACGTAAGGACTTATGTCTCCCACCTAACAGGTCTGATGAGAATTTAGCATTGAATATTAACTACCCCAACTCTGAAATATTCCCTGATTATTCCCAGCACATAGAATATTTTTCTGGTCAACCTTTCCCTTTGGGGTCCCCTGCTTCCCTCCGTTGTTGCTGCACCCTCTTCCTCTCATCTTTTTTTTTTTTTTTTTTTTTTTTTTTTAAGTAGGCTCCACAACCAGTGTGGAGCCCAATGTGGGGCCTGAACTCATGACCCGGAGATCAAGACCTGAGCTGAGATCAAAAGTTGGTCACTGAACCAACGGAGCCACCCAGGTGCCCCTCTTCTTCTCATTTTTGAACCACCTTCTTCCCATCTCTGGGGTGTCCTTGGAAAAAGGAATATTTCATGACTATGCCTAGCAACTCCGCACTTGTATTTCTGTTCTAATTCAGTGGTTCTCAATCTTGGCTGCACTTTAGAATTGCCTGAGTGATTGAAAAACAAATGAAAAAACAATTGCCTGGATTCTACTCCAGATCAGTTAAATCAGAAGTTCTGGAAAGGCTGACTACTATAACTAACACAGTTGTTTATTATTATTGTTATTGTTATTATTGTTTTAAGATCTTTATTTTCAAGTAATCTCTACACCCAACATGGGGTTCGAACTCACAACCCCAAGATCAAGAGTCACATGCTTTTCAACTGAGCCGCCTGGGCGCCCCCAACACAGTTTTATTATGAATTTCTTGCTCACATCATATCTGATGGGAATTGGGTTGCACTCCTAGCAGTGACTCAGGGTTCCAGCCTCTTTCCATTTTTGACACCACCATTTTTCAGAAAAGGCTCCACAGGTGTCCTGGAAGAGGAGTAGCGTGCAGGCAATTGCTCACGGATATTATGGGCTAGGACAGTCGGCCCACATCCATTGGCCAGAATCTAGTCATGTGGCCCTGGGTTATTGCAAAGGAGCCTGGGAAATGTAGTCTTCCTTGGTGCTCAGGAAGAGGAAATGGGATCTAGCCAACCTCTGCCAAGCCAGGATTGGAGTCTGGGAAGCTATATGTTTTAAAAGTTCCTCAAGTGATTCTAATGTGTAGCCAAGTTTGCCAGCCACTGCTCATCCATTTTCGTCATACCCTTGGGAGTGGAGGAACTCTCCTTTTAGCCCCAAATTAGCATCAAGGTAGTTTCCTACTAAAGATATTTGAATTTCTAAGAGGAATTCTGCTACCAGTTTTGTTTTTTTTTTTAATTCCTTTTCCTTCCTGGCACAGTAGCATATGGTTAGTAGGGCCAGATGGATTCTTATCATATTATAGTTGGGAAACTGACCTACAGAGGTGATGGGCTTTTGTCCAATGTCACACAGAAAGTCATTGGCAGAGCTGGAACAGACCCCTGGACTCTTGGTTCTCAGGCTGGGGTTTTTCTCCCTGTGTGCTGCCTCCAAAGATGGAGGGGGATTGATAGAGTCCGGGGTGGGGTGCACTTAGCGGAGGAAGGCACTGTTGGAGGAGGAATGTGGGTTAAGAAAGGGAACCATGAGGGGAAGTGTGGGCTACCTGGTCATCCCCAGATTCAACTCTTTGAGCGATCCAGGCGTTCCAGGTGGTTGAGGGCGTCAACAGCCTAAAGCCCACACGGCTCTGGCCCCTCCTCCCTCAGGACTGGGTTTGCGTGGTGACCCCACAGCTCTGGGACAGACTGAGCAGGCTGTGCAAGGGAGCAGGGAGGACTATCTAGCTTGTCCCATTGATCTATTTATCTAATCTAACTGCTATTATCAAGGTTTTCATTATTTAGAAACCTCTATGTTTTACTATCTGGTGAAAAATTTTCCAATTACTCCTTTGATCAGTGATATTTTTCTTAGTAATACTTTCTTATTTCTCCTAGAAAGAGAACTCTAGGATCATTTGGTCAGAGTACACCCTTTTGCTATGGGGATCCTAATTGGAATTGCATGAAATTGGGACATTAATTGGGGAGGATTCTTACTCTTCAGTCTTTTCCTGCAGGACCATAGTCTGTCTCCCCTGTACTCGGGTCTCCTTCCAGCCCAGGGCCCCCACCCACCTGTCTGCCAAGCAGAGCTGGTCAGACTGGCACGGTCTCCAGTCAGCAGCAGCCTGATACCAAGAAGAGCACTGGCTTTCTCATAAAGCAAAATTCTTTCCTTTGAAAGGACTGCCCTTTATCCCGAGATTCTCCCCCCCAACCTACTCTTTGGGGTGAAAATGGTCTTCTTTATTTTATTTATTTTTTATTTTTTTAAAAGATTTTATTTATTTATTTGAGAGAGAGAAAGAGTACATGAGAGTGGGGAAGGTCAGAGGGAGAAGCAGACTCCCTGCTGAGCAGGGAGCCCGATGTGGGACTCGATCCTGGGACTCCAGGATCATGATCTGAGCTGAAGGCAGTCGCTTAACCAACTGAGCCACCCAGGCGCCCCACAAAAATGGTCTTCTTTTTATAAAAGGGATGAGATATTTAAATTTTTTTTGCTTGTTTCTAGATGTATAAATTGACAAAATATATTTTGGAAGTGTTACTGATCTGTGAAATCTCAAATTTTGGGTTAAATCTCTCAGTGGGTTTAATTCCACAGATGCCCTGTGTTTTGAACAGGGTTTCAGAGTCTCAATGCCTAGGAGTTGAGGCCACACATGCGCTGGCCCGAGAGTCCATTTCGCAGAGAAGAAACAAGAGCTGAAGAAGGCACAACACAGCCGAGATTGGCTTCGTAGATTCTCATTCCCTCCTGGTCTCTTGCCCCACTTTGGAGAGCACAGTTTCATTCTCTGCATTAAGTAAGTATATGAAGACACACCTTAGCCCCCAGGTCAGCCAAAATACGGGCCCTAGTCTATCCCGGCAATTTTAAGTGTCTTAAGTCTGGCCCAAAGCCAAAGTAGGCTGATAGACTAAGGGTGATGGATGTTCCCTTACTAACTTAAAAATTTGTGAATGGAAGGTAGACGAGAATTAGGTGATCTGTGCCTTAAGCAGAAGCTCCAGTTCCCTGCCATCACCTCACACATGCGCACACACACTCAGATGAGGATTCAGTAGTAGGCAAGCAAATTCAATAGCCAAAATACCAATAATTTTTCAGTGTGCAACAAGCATTCATTCATTCGCTTATCAAACATTACCTTATTTTTGAGAATTTACTCCAGCATCATCACCTCTTGGAAATGCTTTGTGACTCCTCCACGGGTTGATCTGATCAAGGAGCCTCTTCTTGGCGCTCCTGAAACAGCTTATCACAGCGTCCTGTTGGGGACTGGTTGTCCTCTCTGCTAGACTCTGGGCCTCTGGATGTAGGGACCGTGCCCCACTCAACGGTGCTCAGAAGATGGTGTTGAATTAATACTTAAGGTACCATGCCATTATTTTTTAAGGAACTGGATGATTTATGAGAAGACGTAATAGAAAAAAAAAAAAAAGACCCTGTTCACAATAACAACCCCAGTACAAAACGCAAGGCATCTGTGTAATTAAACCCACTGAGAGATCTAAACCCAGCTCATGGGAGCAGCCAGATGTCCTCAAAAAAGACCATGCTGGAGCCACAGTGAGAACCAGATGTGGCAGGTGTGAGGCATGAGTGTGCCTCTCTGACCATCATCCCCGCCCAGGAAGGAGAAAGGGCAGTGTAGGCAGCATCTGGATGTGGCTTATATTTGTCTTCCCTCTTTTTTCACTTTCACAAGTCTTGGCACAGTGCCTGACAGTTCCACAAATTATCTAAGTGTGTAGGTCCCACCCCACCCATTTTTTTCAGGGTTTGGTCTTCCTTCCAGAAAGAGATCTTCCTCTCTCTGCGGTTCCCCAGGATCCTGCCCTCATACCATGTGGTAGAAGTGCCCAAGCACTGGTCTGTGGACCATCTCATCTGTGACAATATGAGGAAATTAAGAACAAAGCAGAAAGCTTATCATTAAGTTGAATGTATTTAAGTGTAAGAATTATCATTTATTCTGATGTGGTGATTATGAATTTTATTTTATCACATGCCAATTTAAGAAATACTCCCCCCACCCTTTTTCCGAACTTGAATCAAATCTTTCCCTGAGTCTCTGCTCATTAGAGTAAAAAGAAATGAAATCTCAATCCTGTTTTGGAGGGCTTCCTCCTTTCCCCGGAGTTACTCAAAGACACAAGGGATACATAGTGCCTGGGAAATGGGAGTCAGAATCTGGTTCAGGCAGAGTGGTGATCAAGGTACCAGTGTGCTTTTAAACAATGAGATTGTACATAAAACAAGTTTTATTGTGTTGCTGAGCTTGTGGGAAGGGAAATATCCCAGAAGCATGGTGAGTGGACAGGAAAGGTGGAGTTACCCTAAAAGGCAAATGACAATTTTAGCATCACATTTGGAAAATTAAATATAAAGCCAGGGGCAACCTGAGGTTTTGGTAAATTAGGGATCTGGGAAGGGGCTAATCTGGTCCCAAGTTGGTATCTTGGCCCCTGACAGAAACAAATGCAGATCCTCCTTGGAGGAAGGTATCCTCAATTTCAGCCCCCCAGATTGAAATCATCCAAACATGAGCTCACATTATGAGATCGCAAAATAAAAAGGAACAAACCACTATGAGTGACAGTCAACATAAACAATAGCATATTTATATCTCCAGGGACTTTTTTTTTTAAAGATTTTATTTATTTATGCATGAGAGACAGAGGGAGAGAGAGAGAGAGAGAGAAGCAGAGGGAGAAGCAGTCTCCCAAGGAGCAGGGAGCCCGATGCGGGACTCGATCCCAGGACCCTGGGATCATGACCTGAGCTGAAGGCAGACGCTTAACCATCTGAGCCACCCAGGCGCCCCTCTCCAGGGACTTTTGATATTAGGCACCAAAATGTAAACTATGTGTGTACAAAATATTTAATGGAATAAAAGATGGCATTACAAAAATTAACAAGCAACAAGACTCTAGAATGACTAGTTAGGTTTGAAAGAGAACCATTCAGAACTTTCAAAATGAAAAATACAAGGATGAAAATAAAAACTAATTTTGGGGCGTTTAACAGCCAATTAAACACAACTGAATAGAGATTAGTGAACCAGAAAGTTGTTCCCCTAAGTATGGTGCTTGGACCCGCAGCATCATCAGCCCTGAGAGCTTCTTAGAAATGCAGACTCTCAGGCTCCCCCCAGAACTACTGAGTCAGAATCTGAAGTTTAACAAGATTCCTTGTGATCTGTAGGCATATTCAGGTTTGAGAAGTATTAAACTGGTAGAAATGACATAGACGGCAGAACAAAGAGATGAGGAGGGAAATATGAAGGAGAGGTTAAGAGATACAGCAGCGATAAACAGAGGGTCTAGAAAAATGTAATTCTGGTCAGTGGCAAGATTTTTAAAAGTGTTGGAGAGCAGATAATATTTGAGGAGAATTTCCTAGAACCGATGAAAGGCATGAATTCACATATACAAGAATTTACAGGGGCACCTGGGTGGCTCAGTCGTTATGCGTCTGCCTTCGGCTCAGGTCATGATCCCAGGGTCCTGGGATCGAGCCCCGCATCGGGCTCCCTGCTCGGCGGGGAGCCTGCTTCTCCCTCTGCCGCTCCCCCTGCTTGTGTTCCCTCTCTTGCTGTCTCGCTCTCTCTGTCAAATAAATAAATAAAATCTTAAAAAAAAAAATTCTTGAATACTGCCCAGGGAAAAAAAAAAAAAAGAATTTACAGCAAACAAGAAAACAAGAAGTTCATGGCCAGGAGTAAGACTGCAGAATACTGAGACAAGTAGAAAAGTTTTATGTACAAACATAAAACTAAGGTGTTTCAAGATGGAGGGTTGCAAAGCGGCAACTGGTAAAGGAGTGGTCTTTCTCCCTTGCCTGGAGGGCGGGACTGGGCCCACATGGCGGCAGCAGTGGGCATTAAGGGAGTGAGCAAATGTCTATGGAGGGTACTCAAGTATCTGATAAATCCGTGGAAACTTGGAATCCCAAGGACGCCAACCCTAGGTTGCCTTGGAGAGATCTGGGCCTCTCAAAAGACATCAATCTGTTTAGTTGGCACAATGGTCTGCAAATGGGCAAGGGGTGGTAGGGGGATGACCTGGCTGACCACCCCCTGGTCCCCAGGAAGCCCTGGTTGCAGCAGGTGACAGGTTGAGAGGACGTTCTTTCCCCACTGGGCAGCCCCAATTCTTACCACCTTCCAGCTGAGGGATTTTTCACAGGGTGAGATTTTGGGGTCTCTCTGACACCACCTGAAACTTGGTGTTCCCTACCTCCCCCAACATCTGGGCACACACTGTGCCCAGATCCTGGGCAGAGACCCCAGACAGAGCTCACACCCAGGGCTCCCTCTCCACCCGGAGAAGGTAAGAGGAGTTCACCCATCCCTGGGGACCTGGGGCAGTGGCTGGCACCTTCTGGAGAGTTTCCCTTGGTTTATCACACCTGCTCTACCTTGCCCAGCCCCCTAGGCCCTCACTGCAGGAGCATTCCTTTGTGGTTCTTCCTGCCATACCCACAGCGACAGGTGTAGACGCTGGTGAAGACTTTGAGAAATGCTGCTTGGAAGGCCCTGATGGGAGTGAAATTGCTTCTGTCATTTCAGAAAGCTGTTCAGCAATGGGTATCGGTAACGTCAAAAATGTTCACATCCTATGACCTGGCACTTCCATGCACACAAATGCTTCTACAAGAAGTCTCCAAATGCAAATCAAGCCTTGTGGGAAGACTCACTATGCTGTTATTTATAATAGCAAAAATAGAAACAAATTATATAATGAGGGAGAATTGAAATAAATGGAGGCACACTGTGAGGAAATATCACAGAGCTGATGCACATTTTATTTATAAACGTTGGTAAAACATGGAGAAACGTTTATAAGAATTAAGTGGGCAGGCGCCTGGCTGGCTCAGTCACTGGAGCGTGCGACTCTTAATCTTGGGGTTGTGAGTTTGAGCACCACGTTGGGTGTCGAGATTACTTACAAACAGAAATCTTAAAAAAAAAAAGAATTAAGTGGGAAAAGCAAGATCCAAAGTTGTATATACAAACAAATTTGTCAGAGAACACCAGCAAATGATGTGGAGTAAAAAAACAGGAAGGAAATGCAACAAAACGCAGCTGTGATTATCTGGGGGAATGGTGAGCCTGAGTGAGTTTTCTTCTCCTCCCCGACGTGTTTCTAACTTTTGTATACTGAGCGACCACCCATTTCACTTTTTAAAGAAAGTCAAAAAAGAAAAAAATAGCAGTCCTGTTATTTTACCCCCTCCTGCTTCCTGATCTCCAGGGGGCCAGACTCAGGGTCACCTTCAGGTTCCTCCGATGTTCCTGCCCTGTTCTCTCTCTCCTCCCTTTTAGATGTCCACCCACACCCTGTGCTTTCCTACCCCTCCCTAACCCCAACCCACAGGCAATTAACCCTTTCTCAACAGGGAAGGAGCCAAGCTTTTCTCTGGCCTCCTTCCAAAGCCTGGGATGCAGGGCTGGGTGGGGAGCCGGGAAATGTAACCCCTCCGTCAGTCCTGGGCTCACCCCTTTCCAATGCGCACCTGACCTGGACCTGGCCTTGGACCGGCCCAGGAAAGCGCCTATCTGGGTCATGGTGTCTTAGGCAGGGAAGCCCCTATGGGGGGGGCAGTTGCGAGACCCCACACCCCAAATGTAGACTCTAACGTGGATGAACCTGAATCTACTGCTTCTCAAATTCAAGTATTAGAGTCATTGGACACTTGTTAGAAATGCAAAGCTGTGGGTCCAGCCCCAGAGAGGATTTTGGTAGGTCTTGGTAGAGCCCAGGAGTCACATTTTTAACCAGCCTCCTGAAGGACTGGGATGCAGTCCCATTTTGAGAAATCGGAACCCCGTCTATTCCCAGCATGCTCCTCCTCGTCCTCGTCCACTTATGTAGGAGAAAGTGGTCCTGAGTCAGGATGGAATGAAGGGAGAAGAAGGTGGGGGTCTTTTGCTGGGCACCCGGGCGCAGGGGATTTCTTGTAGCGGATACAAACTCAGACCAGATCTCCTAAGCCTTGCCTGGCTCTGGCGAGCTCCAGCTGCATGCCCTGCCCTGATGTGCACATACCGAGGAGGTCCCAGGGTCCCACTGGTTCTGTGAGGCCACCACTCCGGGGCTGACAAAGACTTTCGGGTCAGGCTGGGCATGCAGGAGGAGAGCCTGGGGACGGCGGGGGAGAGCCCGGAGTCTGGCAGGCAAGCTTTGGGAAGCTGTCGAGGAAAGCTTATGGGAGTTAGTGCAAATGCAGCCATTCAGATTCCCGGCCGGCTGGCCTGGAGGGCGCCGCTAGACTGATATGAACTTCGAGAAGCCGAGCTCCTCCCCAGACATGTGCAGGGGAGGCCCTGGGATCATGTCCCCCTCCGGGTCCTGGGAAGGGGCTTCATCTTCCTCTGAAGTCTGTAAAGACAAGAGTCAGGGGTTGAAAAGCAGAGCAAAAGTCAGGTGTTGAAAAGCAGAGCTCAGCCGCGGGGGGTCTCCAGGTAGCTGTTGGGTCCACCTTAGCCTTTTCCACAGTTCTGGGCCTCTGTCCTTCTAAGGGGCACAGACTAACAAGCTCTCCCCAGAACCCCCAGGCTTTTGATTCATGCCTCTCACCTCCTCCCAAACATCCCCCCACCCCATCTGCAAGAGCATCCTCAGGGCTTCTAGCCAGGTTTTTGCCTGCAGGTGTTGGAATCCTGCCAGTCCAGAGCTCTTTAAACTGTGACTACTAACAAGCTAGTCAAGAACTTTCTGGATGGGGGGAAAAAGGACGTAAGGTTGGGAGTCCTGACTCCCGAATGAAAAGGACTGTGCCTTTGGTGATGGTGGCGTAGGTGGGTGGATGCAGGGGGCAGTGTTCAGGGAGCAGATGCTGAGGAAAGAGCCCCCCCCCCCCACTTCCCTGCATTGTCAGAGAGAAGCCAGGCTAGGTGGCTCCAGGCACAACTACCCGCCCCCCGCCCCTGCATGCCCTCTGTTCACACCTGGCTGAGGCCCTGGGTTTCTGCACACGGGCTGGGGCTGGCGTGGGGCCCAGGGGGCCCTGCGAGGCTGATCATGGTGTACTCCAGCGGCTGAAACAGAGACTCGGTCAGCACAGCCCATTCCCAGCAGCAGTGATGGTCCACCCGCCACAGCAAGACAGGGGAGCCACGGGAGAGCGTGGGCAGGCTGTGGGGTCAGAGCCCTTCCGTCCTATTTCCTACATCTCAGAGGGACCTTGGGCATGCCACTAAGCTCTCTGAGGCTCAGTCTCCTCAGCTGTCAAGTGTGGATAACCTCAGGGTTATAATGAATATTCATGGAAATGTTTTACTGCTCAACGCCTGGGAACTCCTGGAATGATTCATTTGTTTCCATTATTGTTATGTCTATCCTCGAAGCAGAAAGAATGTGCAGGCTGCCGGTTCCTTGCAGGCCCAGGGAGAACAAAGTTGAACTCCTCAAAGGTTCACCGAATAACAAACCGCAGAAGAAAAGTTCCTTACAAATCATAAGCCTGAGCTCCCCTCCTTGATCAGATAAGGAAGCCAAGGGAAGAGAGGCAGGCAGTCCAGAGTGAGTAGGAACCATCCTGGGACCAGCAGCGGGGTAGATGATGTTGGAGCCGGCCGAGGCCCCCAGCCAAGGCTCCCAAGGGCATAGCTGCCCTTAGGTGTCCCCCAGCCGGCAAATCCCATGGCCCGACGGTCACTGAAGATGGAGAAAGAAGCTCCTGTCCTCTGGACACCTACTGGGCATCTCATCTCATGATTTCCTGAGCATAACCCCGTGAGATGCGGATAAGGAGGCTCAGAGAGGTGACGTAACTTGCCATGTGTCACACAGCTGGGCTGGGACTTGAACTCACGACCAAGTGACCTCGGACCCGGGCTCTTTTTCTATCCTCTGCCACCATCCTGGCGGGGCATGCCGCACACACTTCCCTTCTTTTCAATGCCCTTGTTTCCTAACTGCCCCCTCCTTCTTCTATCGCTGCCCTGGCTGCAGGGGATGGGGGCAGAGGTGGACACTTGAGCCATCTCTGGCGACACATTCAGTCTTACAGGACAAGATGAAAATCAGAGCAGAATTCCTCAGGGGGGCTGGGGGGACGAGGGGACGAGGGAATGGGGGGAGTGGAGGGAGATTTCACAAATGGGAGCCTCTACGTCGAAGCACTAGGAAAATAGGGAATCAGGGAAGCCTTGGGAAGTGGGAGCCAAGCCTTAATCTGAGCCCAGCACTCCCCCTTGGGCTGTTTCAGGAGTCAGGGGCCACGCCGTCCCATGTTCACGGACTGAGGATGGTTCTTTCTTCTGAGTCTAGGGGAATAGGCTCGGGCAGGTCGAGCAGTTGGCCCCACCCCTCCAGCCCTCGGCACGCCAGTGGGGCAGGGTGGAGGCAGCACAGGGTATTGCGGCCAGCCCTGCAGACCGGGTCCGTTGCTCCGGTTCCGCCTCTTTCACGCGGGGTCTCTGGAGGCAAGTTATTTATGCTCTCTGAGCCTCTGTCTCTTATTCTGTAAGAAGGGGGTAATGATAACCCCTACCTTGTGCAGGAGTTATGAAGATTTGGTGACACAGGTAAAGCCCCTGGCACATAGTAGGTGTTCAATTAAAGAGGAAAAGGGAGCTTCCTGAAAGAGCTCTGTGGGCAAAGGAAATGCTGGCCTGAGCCCTCATACCTCCCTCCGAGTTTTACACGCCCCTGGGGCTCTCTGACAGAGCCAGTAGAGTGCCCCCTTCCCTCTTTGACCTGAATGTGGGCAAAGAAAACCCCAAGCCCTTTCAATTCCACCTGCAGCCCCTGCTAAAAACTACAAAGAAGCCCAAAGGGAAATAAACCAAAGAAAACCAAAAGCTCTCGGTTGGTCATGTTCACCGAGGTCTTATCTCTGACCCTCTCAGAAGACCCTGTTCCATCCTCCCCCCGACAAGGGGTCAGCAGGGGCGGGGACAGGTGTGGCAGGCTGGAAGCAGTCCCAGGCAGCCCTCCTGGGGGTGGGCTGGGTGGCAGTGGGCAGCCCAGTACAGAGGTTCTCCGTCCCGCCCCCGCCCCTCTTCTAGCCGGCAGGGTGCGCCCTAGGACGCACGGCTGGGCCCAAGCTGACCTCTGGAGGACAGTGGCAGCCCCCCTCCCCATCCGGGTCTGTGACTTTTCCCTCACTCCTGTCCACCACCTCTGGCCTTGCCGGGCTTCCTGAGACAACAACAGCTGCTTCCTAAGCCAAAGCCCAGAACCCCATTCGTGTCCCAGCCCCTTCCCAGGGGGATCAGGCCTGAGTCTTTTGTCCTCACTGGCGCCAAGAAAGAAGGAAATGGCAGCCCCCCTTTCCTGCCCCTGTGTGCAAGAGAATAACGTGGAGGCCTCTCAATAAACAGCGGGAGGAGGGGGTGGACACAAGTGAGGCTTCTGCGGCCTGAGCCCGTGAGTCCGCAGCCCTCGCAGAGACCCCGAGGATCCGGCTCTGACACTCTCTGCTCCTAAGATGGGGAGGCGAAGAGGGCGCTGGGCCTGGGGAAGACCCCCACCTGGTACCTGCTGGGCCGTCAGGGTGAGGAGGGGCACACAGATTCCCCAGAGACGGGAAGTGAGCCCTGCCTGGAGCTCAGAGACAAACAGGGAGGGAGGTACAGAGACGGCTCCCGGGAGTCCTGACGCCCAGCCCCACCGCCATCCGAGCTGGGGCTTCGGGCTGGCTGCCTTTCTTACCAAGTGTGAGAGTTGGACTTTCTCGTTCCTCTGTGTCTCTGCGGCCAGTTGAGCTGAAAGAGAACAGCAGGCATACCCTGAGGCCAGGAGTAGCTGGGAGCAGCCTGCGACAGCTCCCCCAGAGGTGGACGGGCCCCCGTGTGCTTGGGAGCAGGGGCTTCCCAGAGGGAGCAAGCAGACTGGGTTGGGCAGGAAGACTGCTTGGACTTTCAGCTCAGTCCCTTAGTAGTGATCTGCCTTTTGGGATGGGTACACGGAAACCCCCTGGTGTGGGCCAGAAACTAGCCGGGGAAGTAATTCTATGTGCTAAGGCCATTGCTTCTTCAACCTCAGGGTGCATCCAGGATCCCAGGACATTTCATGAAAATGCCCATTCTAATGCAGCCGGTCGGGCCTGGGGCCTGATAGTCCTTTTAACAGGCTTCCAGGGGATGTCACGGCTGCTATCTGGGGACCACAGCTCGAGAGGCGAGGTGCCAAGAAGTTCTGAGGTCTTGATCAGGAATGTTCCCACCCTGTGTGCTCCTCTGGACTCCTCTGCGGTGAGCTGGGGACGTGGGCAAAGCTGACATTTCTTCCTGGGGGCCGCACACGGAGAAGTTGGAGGCAGGCCCAGGACCACTGCCCCCCACCCAAGGCCACGTGCAGTAGGACAACATTGCCAATTTGCAGAGTGCTTTGGCACACGTCTTCCTGGTTCTGCTGCTTCCTGGCTGTGCAAACTCAGGGCAAGCTGCTTAACCACTCTGCCTCAGTTTCTTCCCCTGTAAAATGAGGGTGCTTGTAATGAGCAGTTTCTAACGCCACAGTATTGAGAGCATTAGAGGAGCTAAAAGCAACATAGCCACACAGAAACGCACAGCCCATGGGCTCCTCTGACTGATATTTTGGCTAACCCTCTTAACCCATGCTGTCTGCCGGGGGGCCCCCCCGAGCCACACACAGCCACTGACACCGGAAGCATGACTTCTCCGAATCACACTAGGTTTTGAAGACTCAATATGAAAAAATGCAGAAAGCGGAATATGTATCATAAATAGTTTTATGTTGATTCCACCTTGAAATGATCATGTTTTGGAAAGATCATACTAATAAAGAATATTGTTAAAATTAACATCCCTAGTTTCTTTCTACCCTTTATCATGTGACTTTTAGGGAAGTTTAAATTACATATGTGGCTTGGATTCTACTTTGGTTGGACTCGTATTCTATTTCTGTTCTAGTTCTCTTGTATTCTAGATCTGTGATCCAAAAAAGTTGTGGCTCAGGGAAGGTAGGTGACTTGCCCAAGGTCACACAGCTAAAAAGTAGCAGAGCTGGGATTCGAAGCCAAGTCTTCACAGGAGCCGAGCACCTCTCGAGACCCCGACGGGTGTGAGGCCACAGTATCCTTCCTGCTCAAGGGCTTAGTCTTGAATTCCCGCCCCACAGCCCCTGCCGTGGTAGTCACGCAAGGAACTGGACCTGCAGAGGCTGGACATGGATTTGCTGGGATCAATAGGGACAGAAGTGATTGATGAGCTTGGACAGATGGGAGCAAGCCAAGAGCCCCCGTTCTCCCATTCACGCATTTGAATTGCTTTTTCCTAATGTTGACTGGCCTGTGGCGCCCTCAGAAGGGAGGAGCAGGGTTCCTGATGCCCATACCTCGGATGGACACACTGATGCACAAGGTCTCCCTGGGGTGGTGGGGGGCACTGCAGGTCTCCGCGAGGTCCCTGACCTCCCACCCCCTCCCTCTACTTTTGCTCACCTTCCTTCCTCCAGCGGAGCAGATAGCTGCCGAGGGCCACCAGGCCTGCGGCCAGGAGGAGGGCCAGCAGCACCAGGCCCGGGGCCAAGATGCGGACCTTTGGGATGGAGACCCTGTGGGTGAGATGGAAGGAGGCCAGCAGGTGTCACCAGAGAGCAGTAGCATGCTGTGCACATGGCATTCTTAGTCTGCGTCCCAGCCATGCCCCTTGTCTTTCCCAAAGAGATCAGAGGGCACCGGGGACCACAGCACCTGGTCAGTCCCACTGGGAGGGACCCCAGTCCCCACTACCAACTCCAGGAAGCGCTCTCAGCTGGTCTGAACTTGGCAGCAGGTAACCTGGACGCCTCAGGCAGAAAGCCTCCGTCAGTAACTGAGTGCAAATATATATAACCCCCAAGAACCAATCCTTCAGGTTGTGGTTCCAGTTGGGTAAGAAAAAAACCTATATTCGTGCTCGGCACAGTGCCCGGTGCAAGCTGCGCCGGGGAAACTGGGGTGGCTGCCCCCGTGGCTGGGGTGGGGAGACTGGGGTGGGGACTGGGGCCACGGTGGACCCTTCACTTCAGGTGGGCCTGTGTGTCCAGAGCAACAGGGTTGCCGGCTCTGCAGTGCAGGTCGTCCACTGCTTAAGGGCCCTGCGGAGGGGGGATGGGAGCCGAGTCTGCCCTCTGTGCTGTTAGCCGCGGCCCTGACAGGAGGCTGTGCTGGCCTAGAGGAAGGAGTGCCAGGTCCTCACTTGCTCCAGGGCACCTCATGTTCCGGGGATGGCCTGAAAGGTGACCTTGGTCACCCTGGGCTCACCTGGACACGGAGCTGCTGCTGCTGGGGGGCAGATGGGTGTCCTCCGCGGAGGTGGAGTGCAGCTGTGTGGATGGGCGGGATGTCCCTGCATGAGGAGAGGTTGCTTCATGAGGAGAGGTCCCCGCGTACGGAGAGGTTCCTGGGTCTGGGGAGGTTCCTGCATGCCCGTACGGGGAGGTCCCTGTGAATGGAGAGGCCTCGGCCCCTGTCTTCCCCTGCTTGGTTGTGGTGACTGTTTGGTGGAGACCAGGAGAAGCTACAAGTCCAAAAGCAACGCCTTAGCACCTTCTCTGACCCTTGAGTCCCAGCATTCCCCAGACCTCTGACCCTTGACCCCTGAGCCCTAGCCTCCCCAGGACCAATTTCTCAGAACTTCCCCAGCTAAAGGACCCCCCCCCAGGAAGCAAAGAGAGGCCTAGATGAAGCCATTGTCTCAGGCACGCCCCACACCCGCGCGTGGTTTTCAGCCCCTGTCCGTGCCCACTGCCTGGGTCATCACAGCCCTGTGCCCACTCCGTGACCCATTGCAGTGGCCACGCAGCACACAGAGGCCGGCCAGCTTCCCACTCCAGTCCTGGCCACTTATCACTGCAAGTCGCCACATGCCCACCTTTACCACCTCTGCCTCAACAGGCCTTGACCTCCTTCAACAGCCACGGGGCCAGCAGGGCAGGGTGGCAGGGACAGGTCCAGAGGTCAGGGCCCAACGCCCTACCTTTCCTGCTCAGGCCTCCAACCCCGGCGCGAGCAGACAGAACACAAGCCTGGCGGTCAGGCTGCGCCTCTTCCCTGGGCTCTGCTGCTCCTTGGGTGACCTGACTCCATGGGGCCCCTGATTCCTCCGCGGACAGTACAGCTCCCAGGCTCTGGGGGCCATGGAGCGCAGTGTCTGGCTATCGGCAGGCCCTCACTGGATGCTGCTTTACAGAGGGGCGGAGGAGAGACAGGAAAACCATTCACTCACTCAGTTCTGGGGGCTGAGTTTGCCAAGCTTTTGCCTTGGGCTGGAGGCTCCTTGTAGTAAGAGGCTGGAAGGAGGGAGTGGGGGAGGGAGGACAGCAGGGACCTGGGGGAAAGGGAGAGGTTGGTCTCAGGGGAGGCGAGGATCACCACTAGGAGCCAGATTTCCTGCCTTGGTGGCAGCCAGTAGCTTTCCTGCCCGCACCTCTCTGCTCAGAGTCTCCACTATCTCCTCCCTCCAGCCACTTAGGAGTCACGGATGGAAGATTCGCGTCGATTGCTGGTCTCCCCCTCCTGTAGTCGCCTTTGGCCCCCCACTTAGCCCAGACCTTCGGCTTCCCTTGTCCCCAACTGCCTGCCAGTCTGCTCTTTCCATGCCACTCTTCACACCAATACTGGTTTTGGCTCTAGAATATGGATCCGGATATGGGATACTGGATTCCATCGCTTCTTGCTTCAGAACTGTTTCCGTGGCCCTCACTGCCCATGAGCTGAAGCTCAAGCTTCTTACAGGCCTTTCAAAGTCTTTCAAACTCAGACCTCAGTTCACCATGTCGGCTTCACCTCTTTGCCATCTGGGGCACCAGCCATTCCTCTATTTGCCCTCTCTTCCCAATGAAGTGAGCATCCTGCCCACCTCCGTGCTGTTCCCCTGTGTGCCATGCCTCTCTTCTCCACCTCTGCCTGACACACTCTTTTCTGTCCTGAGAGGCTGGGATCCCTCAAGGACGAGATGCCTAGCCTATGTGCCCGGCAGAGTGGGCAGAAACGTGGTGTGGCCAACCCCCCTGGAACCGCCGAGTTCCCTGCCCACCCTCCCCCTGCCCCCGGGTGCCCCTCGGTCACCTCCTTGCTGGAGTGCCATCCGGGACTCGCTCCCTGTCCCCATCATTCTCTATTTATTTTTTATTTTTATTTTTTAATTTTACTACAATTTTTTATTAACATATAATGTATTATTTGTTTCAGGGGTACAGGTCTGTGATTCATTCTCTATTCTAATACGAGGTCAGGTTTTCTCTGATTTTTCTGAGTAAATGATCAAATCTTGTGCAAATAAAGGGTATTTATCTTTTCCTATCCGATATGTATACTTCTTTATCTTGTCATATTTCATGGCCTACAGCCTCCAGGCAATGGGGAATAAAAGAAACGATAGTGGATACTCTTGTCTTGTTCTGACCTTTCTAGAAATGCTGATCTGTCACCATACTCAGTGGTGTGCCGCAGATGGCTCCCACTGACTTGGGAGAGCTGTTTACTTTTCAGGAATTTTGTGAGCTCGTCATTAAACTATCGGTGGCTGGAAATTGGGGAGGGTGGGGGCATTTAAACCACAGAAACTGGCAGACCTTGCAAATCAGAGCTTCCCCAGCTAAACATTCACCCGCACACCACTGTCATTGGCCTTTATTTTCTGTACCCCAAATATCATCAGAGAAAGGTCAACAATGTCTGACACAGGATTACATAATAAGGCACATATCACACAGAAATGAATAATTATAAATGAGGTAAAAATTTAAAATAGCCCCAAATATAGCTAAAATTGATCCCCACTAAGTAAGAAGGAGGTCTGAATACTGATAAGAATCAGAGGAGATCAGAGAAGCTTGTAAATAATGGAGAACAGGTTCAATATGGTTATGATACTGCTGTTATTATTTGGTGAGCTTATTTCTATCTCCTTGAATTAAAATAAAGACCCATGGATGTCAGGGATCTGACAGTGGGGACTGCCTGGGGATGGAGTGGGTCCCAGATGGGGCCAGGGGAGAGAAAGAGCAGACACCAAAGCGAGAAAAAAACCTGGATTTGAATCCTGGCTCCATCACCTCCTGCCATGAAACCTCAAGCAAATCATTTCATCTCTGGAGCCTCGGGCCCCCATCTATCTGTGAAGTGGTATACGAAGACCTGCCTCACCCTTACTGGCTGGCAGACTGGGGCTGCCCACTCCCCTGGGCCCTCTCTGACTTCTCTCTTCTCAGCTCGGCAGATCCGGTGGGGCTCTGGGCATCCAGAGAGATGTTCCTTCCCCAGCCAGAATCCCCTAGTGTCCTTGAGCTCAACAAGCTCCTCCTCCGAGGCTGGATCTCAGACCCTCCTCATACCTGCCTTTGGGACTTCAAGATCTGGGGAAGGGAAGCAGGGAGGGCTGAGACCACGGGCAGGGTGAGGCCAGTGTGGCCGTGGCTGGACGGGGGGCACTGCAGGGTGGGTCCGGGATGCTGCACAATGGTGGGCCCATCCTGCAGGATCCTCAGGAATATCTCTGACTCCAAAGAGGGAGTCTTTTTTATTCTGTGGGCTGCCCATTTCATCCCCAGCCCATGCAGTCTCTCTCCCCCATCTGGGCAAAGAGGAAAGGCACTGAGCAGGGAGTTCAACAGATCTGCGTGGTGTGACCTTGTCAAAGAGCAGCCGAGGGTCATGCTGCACGGCTTCTACTCCCGCGACGGCCGAGCACTTGACCAGCATCATCTCACTGAGCGCCACCCCCCCCCCAAGGAGGTTGGTATAAGCACTACACCTGTGGGCGAGGAGGAAATGGGGTCCTGCACTGACCAGCGGCCCACCCTTCCCTCTTCCCTTCTGTGTCACCTGTCCCCCATCCAGAGAAGCAGAGACATGTGTTACCTGGAAAGACAAGCAGAGAGACCAGGAAAGACTCGTCTCGGCCCAGTTTGGAGACCCCACAGAAGTACTTCCCAGCGTCCTGCAGGGTGAGATTCCTCAGGGTCACGTGGAGCGTGAGCGTCTGGGGGCTGTCTTGGATGGACACCCTGTCCTCTCTGGTCTCCTGGCCATTTTCTCCTGCATAGACAGTACCCGAGCAGCGGGACAGGAAGAACCCCTTCTCCCTGCACCAGTATTTCTGGTGTGTCCTCAGCTCCTTCTGGTAGGTGCACTGCAGGGACACCGTGTCACCTTCAAACCCAGTGATCTCCTTGGGGCCCAGGACGGCTCCATAACCTGAAACCATAGTAGGGACAGAGGTCAGAATTCCATGGATTCAAATTCCAGGGTCAACACCAGAAGAACTCCTCTTCAGTCACTCCCTTCTGCAGCAGCCCTGGAAAGAGCTGGTGGTCTCTTCCCCACCAAGGGTAACTGGGACAGGGCTGTTGCTGTTTCCCTAAAATTGGCATATGGAAGGGTGGTGATGGGGAAGCTCTAGATTCAGACAGCCTGGATTTAGAATCTCAGCACTGCCACCTAGTAGCTGTGTGACCTTGGGGAAGTTACTTGCCCTCCCTGGGCATCTGGGCTTTCCCATTTATAGAGGATGATGATGATGATGATGTCTTAGTTCACTGAAATTAAGATGCTATCATACGTAAGATATGCCGTAATTTTATATACCACTAAAGAAATCATGGTCACTTGAACAATTGTCATCCGTTACAAGACGTATCCTGATATTTGATGTTAAAAAGTTGAAGAGGCAGACCTATGAACTGATGAAACAGCATAATCCCTTATCTCTCAGGGTTGTTGTGAGTGGTACAGTAGAGGCTCAAGAAATATTTGCAGAGTTTACCATGGCAACCACGTAGGGTTGTCTTGTCTGCCTCCAGGCTGGGTGTAGAGTAGGAAAATAAAAATGAGAGAGGTGAAGCCCCCCTCCTAGCCACCTAAACATGAAGGGTTTGGAACCAGTGGTCTGGGAGAAAACCCGGCTCTGCCTTCCAGAAACAGCAAGTGCCTGCCCCCACCCCCTCACCCCCCCCCCCCCCCGCAGACTGAGGACCATTGCGGTGGGGGCGAGACCTGGAAGGATCAGGCAGCAGTGGGTCAGAAGAATGAAAGGTAGGTTCAGGAAGTCCTCCTTCTGCCAGCTTGGGCATGAGCCCCACATCCCTCCACTCCTCCCTCTCCTGCCCCATCTCACCTGGGAGCAAAAGGCAGCCCCACAGCAGGACCAGGGGCCACATGGTGGGCGCTGGACATGCAGGAGCACACGCAGGAACTGGGAGCTCTCTGAACCACGCGGGGCTTTAACTTCCTCCAGAGGCACTAACTAGATCAGGACCAGGAAGGGGGGAGGGGCCTGCAGGTCCCCCCTCTGCGCACAGGGGGAGGCGCCTCTGCCATTCCCTTTACTTACCCTCGGTGCGCCCCAGCCGCGCGGTTTACCGCAACCCCCCCCCCAAAAAAAAAACCACCGGAGGGCTTCTCCCCAACCCGGACCCCTTCGGGGGGGGGGGTCTTAACCATGCCCACCGCCATGCACCCCAGAGGATCTCTGTGCAGAATCCAGAGAGTCCAAGACTGAAAAAATTACATATTGACTTTTACTAACCTTTAAGTGGTTTATCTTTTCCTTCTATTGTGCTAGCAGTGTCTGGGACTTTTTCACCAAAAAATCCGACACTGGCACGTTGTCGCCGATAGCTTGAAATATCGTATGTGCTCCTCAGTACGTGGAAAATAATTAGTTACCAGGCCTGCCACTAGAACTGGTTATTGAAAGCACTAATGAAGCACATTTACTACTATATTACACACATGAACATTTTGATAACCACTTCAATATCGTTGGCTTTCTTTTAGGCATATGTGTATTATTTTGTATATTGAAAAGACGATTATTCCGAGAAGAGGTCCATAAGCTTTACCAGACTGCTAAGTGGTCAATGGTACCGAGGTAGGGGGGGGTCCCTCTGCCAGTGCCCCCCACATCCTTCTCCTCCACCGCTTCCCGGAGGACGCAGTACCGCTTTTAGCCACAGGGAGGCGCTGCGAAGGGGCTGGGGGGAACACACACACACACACACACACACACACACACACACACACACACACACACACACACACACACACACACACACACACACACACACACACACACACACACACACACACACACACACACACACACACACACACGAGGGAGCCCTGACACATCGTTTTTCAAAATAGCTCTGTCGGGGGTTATTTGATTGCAAGGTTCATACTGGTCGCAAGCAAACTTTTACGCAATTCAGGAATGTTAAAAAATAAATGAGGGGCGCCTGGGTGTCTCAGTCGTTAAGCGTCTGCCTTCGGCTCAGGTCGTGATCCCAGGGTCCTGGGATCGAGCCCTGCATCGGGCTCCCCGCTCCGCGGGGAAGCCTGCTTCTCCCTCTCCCACTCCCCCTGCTTGTGTTCCCTCTCTCGCTGTGTCTCTCTGTCAAATAAATAAATAAATAATCTTTAAAAAAATAAATAAATGAAAAAAATGGGAGTGTTTCCTGTAATTCCCCTCTCCCTTGGAAAACCAGGGTTAACATTGTGGAGCATATGTGCTTCCACATGTACAGCTGGAATTTTTCTCACTTGCTGGGTTAATATTTGAAGCATTAACTCAGTTGTTCTGGGAGGGGAGATTGTGTGTGTGCATTGTATGAGTGTGTGTGTGTGTGTGTGTGTGTGTGTGTGTGTGTGATTCTGGCAACGTGGGGAGACGTGTCTCAATTTCACAATGGGCATTGAATGAGCAGGGGCCCCAGGACCGAACTCCATCACAAGTACAGACAACAGAAGTTTGGGCACCTGGGCGGCTCAGTTGGTTAAGCGTCTGCCTTCGGCTCAGGTCATGACTCCAGACTCCCACTCCCTGCTCAGCGGGGAGGCTGCTTGTCCCCCTCCTCCGGCTTGTGCTCTCTCTCCCGATTTCTGTCTGTCTCTCTCAAATAAATAAATGAAATCTTTTTTTAATAAATAAAATCTTTTTAAAAATATCAAAAGGTAATCCGCTTTTGCGGTTTTAAAAACACAGATTAAAATAATATTTATTCTAGCCTTTGATCATTATCTCTTTCTTTCCTGTTTTTGTCCTTATACAGAATAAACTCTGATCTTCTTACTTTTCTTAAATCCTAAGTGATTTATTTTAAGCAGGGGCCAGTATCTGACACTTCATTGTTTTCTAGTGTCACGGCACCTGAGCACTGACATTTTGAAATATGTGTTATGCGGTTACAAATTGTTTTCCTTTTATTTTTTTCCCTCTATTACAGTTCAGGTATGGTATTGTGATTTTTAAAGTGTACGAGAAGGCATATTATTTATGGTTGTCATTTACGGAGAGTAAAGGAAGTGTTACCAAAAATTGTATTTTTATGAATACAGTGTTGGGTCCAGTATGCATCATTCCTGTTCCCTTCATGCGTATTATGAAGTCCTTCCCTCTACCCTCCCAGCCCCACACGTACCCAGGAGCTAGGCTTGAGGACTGCATTAAAAACAGATCGTCAGGCTCAAAAGTGGTGCATGAGTTGGGGAGAAGGGCCTTGAGTGGAACCTTAATGTGAGCACTGCAGCTAGTCCTACCCCATGGGGTATATGAGGAGCAATGGATAGCCCCCCCACCCCCCACGATGGGTTTGGGGATCTGAGAGGAGAGCGTACTTGTGTCCTGCTTCTTACCTAGAGTATTGGGAGGTGCTCTGCCATCACAGGATGGACTCCTGGCTCTGTGACCCTGTGGCAGCCTCATCACATCCTCATGACATCTGTGAGCCTGGTGGTGCTGTGGCTGGGGCGGTGGGATGGGCGGCAGACCCAGGCAGGAAGGAACAGCCACACCGCATCCCAGAGGAAGTGGAGAGCCCAGTGGATGCTGCTGGCATGGGCAGGTAATGGTAAAGGCTGCCCCCTGCTTTCCTAGGTCCTGATGGTAATTAACAACCTCCAGGACTTAGAACCACTTTAGAGAGGAAGGAGAACTGGGGAGAACTGTCAAGTTTCCTTGGAGCCATCTGAGAAAACCTGCATCGAAACTGAAGTCCCAGCTGTGGGGTAGGGTTTAGTAAGACCTGTTAGCAGGATGGACAACATCTGGCCAGACAAGAGCCCAGCTAGGCAGTCACCCAATCTGGTTCCCCTCTGCATTGGACTTGCTTGGACTAAGTCACTTCCGCTGATCTAAGATGGCAATTTGTTCCTCTTAAATCAGAGTTTCTCAACATCAGCACTACTGACATTTTGGCCTAGCTAATTCTATGTTATGAGGGGCTGTCCTGTGCATTATAGGATGCTTAGCCACATCTCTGGCCTCTACCCACTAGATGCCGGTAGTCTCCTCCCTGCCCAACACCCCACCTCCCCAGTTGTGACCATCAAAAATGTCTCTAAGCATTGTCAAATGTCCCCCTGGGAGGCAAACCTACTCTGGGTTGAGAGCCACTGCTTTAGGGAGATGATGACTGATACAGATGATGACTGAATCGATGAAAAAAAAAGTATACATTGTGTTCATACAGGTGCGCTCACAAGGCTTTGGATGGAGCAGAGTGGGCAGAATTAGGCAGATTTTCTGCAGTCCCAGGCCTTGCTAGAAGACTGCAGCCCCCCGCCCCCCACAATGGGGCTGGGGCCGTCCCTGTCACACTCCAGCTGCAGAAGCAGTCCAGAACACACACTCTTCAGGCGAGCCAGCTCCCAGGAGAGAGAGAAGAACAGAGGGCTAGGTGAGACATGCCTTGTTTCTCCTTCCAAATTCATCAAGCAAGTAAGCAAAGGCATAGAGAAAGACCAAGGGTGTTATGCCAGTGGGCCTCTCTCCCTTCTTGGAAGGAAACATCAGGAGTGGGGATGAAGTGTCCCCCACAAAGATGGATGAGCCACAGGCTGGAAAAAGCCTGCATCCCTGAATCACCGCTTGGGAGAAAGCTGCCCCGACAGTTCCCCAGGCTGCAGCAGACTTGGTGTGAGCCAAAGATAGACTTCCAAGTGTTTAGCCACTGAGATCTTACAGTTTGTTTGTTGCTGTGTCATAGCCTAAACCACCAGAGAATTTGTTTTCTCACCCACATCCCATTCTCTAGCCTACCTACGGCTCCCCCAGCCCCAGCCAGTTGCGAACTCAATCTTTCAACCTCCTCCACTGAAGCAAATCTGAAAACTCCTTTTGAGATTTTTATGTTGACTCAGTGATGGACTTTTTACTTCTAGGAATGACCGTGAGATGAAGGGAGAGGGCAGCCCAGAACACGGGGTGATTAGGACCATCCTGTCAGAAGCTGGATGAAACAGACATGTATTTTAAAATCTTCGCAAAAACTTTGAAAGCTAAATGTAGTAGTGGGGTCCCCTGGGTTACAGAATCTATCCCCAGAATAGAGAAAGGATATTAGTGGATAAACTAGTGAAATCCTAATAAAGTCTGGAGTTTTCGCTAATAGTCATGTACCGATGTTAATTGCGTCGTTGTGACAAATGTGTTGGGTTATGTAAGATGTTAATATTAGGGGGAAACAGAGTGAAGGATATTCAGGTACTTTCTGCACTATCTGCAACTTTTCCGGAAATCTAAAATTATTTCACAATATAAGGTTTTTTTTCTTTTAAAGCAAGCAGTGAAGAGCGAACATGAGTGTGAGGGGTTACCAGGCCAAGGTCTACACGTAGAAACCCAGAGAGATGAACTGAGCATGCAAGGTGCTTTTGTCCTTGAGAGTATTTACTGATTCGGAAGCAGCAGCAGAGGGGATGAGCTAGGAGTCTGTGGCCCTCCAAGAGTCGGGAATCTGGTATATTTCTCCAAAATAGCGCCCTCCTGCTATTTTTTTTTTAAAGATTTTATTTATTTGGGCGCCTGGGTGGCTCAGTTGGTTAAGCAACTGCCTTCGGCTCAGGTCATGATCCTGGAGTCCCGGGATCGAGTCCCGCATCGGGCTCCCTGCTCAGCAGGGAGTCTGCTTCTCCCTCTGACCTTCCTCTCTCTCATGCTCTCTACCATTCTCTCTCTCTCAATAAATAAATAAAAATCTTTAAAAAAAATAGCAGGAGCAGCCTTAACACAACTATTCTTACTCTGTTTAAGGAGGTACAAGTCAAGCTTGAAATGTTGGGCAGACGAGTGGAAAATATACAAAATGACATAGCAGGTTTGAAGAAGAATGACATAAAATTCCAGGACTGAAAAAAAAAGTGATAATGAAAATGAAGAATCCAATGCACGAGGTTTAGATTAGACACAGTTGAAATGGTCACAGTGAACTGAAAGATGGGTCGGAAGAAACCATCCGGAAGGAAGCACAGAGAAACGAAAGGATGATAAACAGACAGGAGGACATAAGAGAAACGGGGAATAAAGTGAGAATGTCTAGAATACAGTTTATTGGAGACTCATGGAGAAAGAAGACAGAGAATGTGACCCAGCAGTCAGAAAAGAAAGAATTGCAAAGAAGTTTCCGAATGTGTTGAAACATGCGGTATGTTCTTTGATACATTGTGTGTGGGGTGTGTGTGTGTGTGTGTGTGTGTGTGTGTGTGTGTGTGTGTGTGTGTGTGTTTCTAATGGGGGAGTTGCTAGAACCGGCAGCCCAGGGCATGGGCCCCTCTTGCCTGGGTCGAAAGGAGGTACGGTATGGACACCTGATGGGTGACAGGTGGCACAGTAGAGTAGTGGGGGAAGGGTAGTCTTTTCATCAAGTAGTAAAAGAAGATTATGCTGAGTGAAGGAAGCCAGGCTTACAAAAGACACATTGTATGATTCCATTTAGAAAAGTTTACAAACAGACAAAAAGAATGGCATTGTATTGGGATACATACACTTCGATGGTAAAACCGGAGAGCAGAGGTAATTACTATGGATGTCAGGGCAGTGGTTGAATTTGTCATCGGGGGGGGGGGAGTGGGGGGGTCGGGGATGCCCTTCTGGGGCCCACAGTGTAGTCCCCTCCCCTCCCCAGGTGGTGGCTCCACGAGTGTTCACTTTTGACTGATTTGTGAAGTTGTCTTGTTCATGCACTTTCCTGCGTGCCATCCTGTTTCACAAATCTAAACTGTGTTTTTGAGACGGAGTAACAAAAACAATAAATAGGACAAGTTATCAGGGAAAAAAAAGTAGTTACAAGTACTTTCCCTTGTTCTCCTTGAGGGGTAAATGAGCTGAGATCGTCCTTTCTTTAGACCCTTCTGACTCACTCTCTTGATGCCTGTTTGGGAGGGAGCCCATTTCTCCTCTTGGAATTATTCCCTGTTCCCTTCCGTGTCTGGGCTGAGTGCCAAACCAAAGGAGGTAGACCTGTAGCCTCAAGGGTTCTTTGTGTCACCTCTTTGAAGATCATTGGCATTCTGTCCTTTTCAGAGTTCCTTCCTCTCCCCTACTTTGCCTGTAAAGACAGATCCCATGCACCTGGGTGGCTTATTCAGTCAAGCGTCTGCCTTCGGCTCAGGTCATGATACCAGGGTCCTGGGATCGAGCCCCGTGTCAGGCTCCCTGCTCAGCGGAGAGTCTGCTTCTCCCTCTCCCACTGCATCCTGACCAAGCCCTGGCCCGATTGTGCCACTCGCGCCTGGGCCCCCCGCCATCTTGGCCAACTCTGCCCTGAGTCACCTTCTCTGTCCTGGGGTGCAGCCCTCTCCCAGCTCTCTAACCCAGATTCTCATCCACCCAAACCTCCCTCTCTTTCTCTCTCTGCCTACTTTTCCTTCCAACCTGCTTGCCCAAATAACCCCTGGGCTAAAGGACAGATACATATAAACGTTTTGGTAAATAATATGCTAAATGCTCTTCCAGAAAGTTTGCACCAATTAATCCTCCTTCCAGTATAAACCTGTTGATTTCCCTACGTCCTTGACCACAATGTGGTCAACAAACTTACACATTTTTGTGTTTTAGTAGGTGAAAAGGGACATCACTTTTTATTTTCGTTTTGATTCCTTTGATTATGAGTCAAGTTGGGCATCTTTTTGCATGTTTGTTGACTGTATCTTTTTCTTTTCTAGCAAAGTATTTTTTTAGCCATTTTTCTTTTTTTCCATCTTTTTGATTTGTGTGAATGTTTGTAAATTAAAGAATTTAAGTATTGATCATACTGCATGCCATATCCTACCACGTTACAAATACTATTTTTGTCCATAAAAGTGTTTACATTTCACTTAGTCACATGTATCTTTTTCTTTATAGATTTGGGTTTGGATTTTAGCTTAGAATGGCCTTCCCTCACTCCAAGATTATAAAAATAAATCTACTGGAGAAGTATTTTCGTGTGAGGAGTGAGGTGGGGATCCAGCTTTCTTTTTTTCTTTTTGCATAAAGAGTAGCTAGTTGTCCCCACACTATTTTTTTTTAGTAATTCCTCCCCCCACACTTATTTATAATGTCATCTTTCTAAAAAGTTAAATTACCATATACATGAGGATTATTTCTGCACTTTCTAATCTGTTCTATTTGTCTAGCTGTTGATGGTTTCTTCAGTATTAAACTTTAAAAAATTGTTTTCATGTCAGAAATGTTTCATATCGGATGGGGCTAGCACCTTGCACACCACACCACCTGGTCCTATAACTCTTCTTTTCTAGAATTTTCCTGCTGTTCACCAATGCTTATTTTTCCAGATGAATTTTGGTCGCATTTTATTTTATTTTAATTTTTTTAAAGATTTTATTTATTTATTTATTTATTTATTTATTTATTTATTTATTTATTTATTTATTTATTTATTTGACAGAGAGAGAGAGAGCACAAGCAGGGGATGCAGCAGGCTCCCCACAGGGATCCTGATGCGGGGCTTGATCCCAAGACCCCGGGATCATGACCTGAGCTGAAGGTAGACGCTTCACCACCTGAGCCACCCAGGCGCCCTGAATTTTGGTAGCACTTTAAAAGTTTCATCTGAAGATCCTTTTTATACTTTAATTGGGATTGCATCAGGTTTGGAGAGGATTTTAGAGCGAAATGACATATTTACGACATTAAGCTATTCTTCTCTGTATCTTTTGAGTTACTGTTTATTGTATATATGTTTTACTAGTGTTTTTAAGGTCCCTTCCCCCACATATCAATGAGTATTCAATCTTTTGGTCACTCTCTTAGTTTGCAATTTTTTCTTCCATTATACACTATAATTATCTATCTCTGTTCATAAGAAAGTTATTGAATTTGTAATATGAATTGCATATTCTGCTCTCTTAATCTCCTCAGTACTTCTATTTCTATTTATTTATTTTTAAAGATTTTATTTATTTATTCGAGAGAGAGACAGAGAGAGCACAAGTAGGGGGAGCGGCAGAGGCAGAGGGAGAAGCAGGCTCTCCACTGAGCAGGGAGCCCGACATGGGGCTCGATCCCAGGACCCTGGGATCATGACCTGAGCTGAAAGCAGATGCTTAATGGACTGAGCCCCCCAGGCGCCCTATGCCTGTTTTGCTTTTGTCTCATCCACTCACATTGGCCGCCACACCCAGAGCAATGTTAAATAACTCTTGTGGTGATGGCAGGCACCTTGAGGTTGGACTATTATGTTCATGCAGTTAGGGTTGACATGGCTTCTTGGCCAACTGATTCCTTCTCATTATAAAATATCCTCCCTTATCCCTGGTAATATTCCTCGTTTTGAGGTCTACTTTGCCTGACATCAAAGTAGTCACTTCAGCTTTCTTAATTAGTATTTCCAAGGTAAATCTTTAATCCTTCATTTTCTTTCATCATATCTGTATTTTTATGTTCAAAGTGAGTTTCTTCTAGCTGGCATACAGTTAAGTCTTGCTTTTTAAATCCAGTCTGATGATCCCTTATAAGTGGAGGCTTTAGTCCATTTGCTTTTTATAAAAACAACTTTATTGAGATATAATTTACATACCATAAAATCCCTCCATTTAAAGTGTACAATTCAATGGTTTTTAGTATATACAGAGATTGAAGAGTAACATTTTTAGTAGATTCACAGAGATTAGTATATTCAACAGACAGTTGTAAAACCAGCACCATAATCTAATTTTAGAGCATTTTCATCATCTTAAAGAGAAAGCTGGTACCCATTAGCATTCACTCCTCACCTCCATTCCCCCAGCCTAGCCAACCGTACCTCTTTCTGGCTCTGTAAATTTGCTTAGTCTGGAATCTTCATATTCATGGAATCATACAATGTGTGGTCTTTTATGAATGACTTCTTCCATTTAGCATCATGTTTTGAGGTTCTTCCACATTGTGGCACATATCACGACTTCATTTCTTTTTATTATTTCATTTCTTTTTATTCCATTGTATGGGGATGCCCCGTTTTATATATCCATTTATCAGTTGATAGACATTGGGTTTTTTTCCACTTTTTGGCTATCACAAATAATGCTGCTTGAACCTTCTTGTACAGGTTTTTGTGTTTTCATTTTCCTCTCTTGGGGTACATATCTAGGAGTGGAATTGCTGGATCATGTGGTAACTCTACGTTTAACCTTTTGTTCACCTTCATTTTTGAAAGATATATTTTTTAAATTTTTTATTTATTTTTTTAACAGAGAGAGAGACAGCGAGAGAGGGAACACAAGCAGGGAGAGTGGGAGAGGGAGAAGCAGGCTTCCCGCCGAGCAGGGAGCCTGATGCGGGGCTGGATCCCAGGACCCTGGGATCATGACCCGAGCCGAAGGCAGACGCTTAACGCGTGAGCCACCTAGGCGCCCTTGAAGGATATATATTTTTTAAGATTTTATTTATTTATTTGACAGAGAGAGACACAGCGAGAGAGGGAACACAAAGCAGGGGGAGTGGGAGAGGGAGAAGCAGACCTCCCGCTGAGCAGGGAGCCCGATGTGGGGCTCGATCCCAGGACCCTGGGATCATGACCCGAGCCGAAGGCAGACGCTTAACGAGTGAGCCACCCAGGTGCCCCCTTGAAAGATATTTTTAAAAAATTATGTATGGGTGCATCTATAGAATGAATATTAATTTTTTACTTTTTATTCTATTCACAGATTACTTTACATGGAGTTACAGTAATAGATTTCCAAATAGTAAACCATTTAATTTCCAAATACTAAGCGCTTTTTAGAATACACTCTACTTGATCATGGTGTATTATTTTTTGGTGTTCTGGTGAAACTGTCCGCTCATACAGTTTTCAGGATTTTTTCGTAAGTGAGATAGGTTTGTTGGGTTGGGTTTCTTTGTTTTTTGCTTTCTTCAATAGGTTTTAATCTCAATGCTATGTTTACTTCATAAAAAGAATTTTGAAGATTTCCTTCTGTCTCTATGTTTTAGAAGAAGTACGGGTACCTGTTTAAGTGTTTGGTTGAATTCTCCTGCAGAGCTATCCAGTGCTTTTTGAAGGAGAAATTTTTTGACAACTCTACTCCATTTTTAAAAAAATTTTAACTAGGCTCCATGTCCGGCATGGGGCTTGACCTCATGACCCTGAGACAGAGAGTCACATGCTTTACTGACTGAGCATGGGGCCCCCAACAACTCTACTCTATTGAAATGGGTCTGTTCATAGTTCTCCTTCTTCTGGGATAATTTAGGTAATACGCATAATAACAATAATACTTTGGGTTTCTGGACCAGTCAAGTCCTCCTGTGCAGTGACAGCATCAAGATCACAACACCCCACGAATGATACAGTATGTGTTTTTCTGTCTGCCTTCTTTCATTCAGCATAATATATTTTGACATTCACCTACGTTGTTGCATGGTGGGGATAATCTTTGGATAGTAGTTTGTTTCTTTTTAATGATGAGCAAATATACCACCATATGGCTATACCACAGTTCATCCGCTCACTTGTTGAAGGACATCTGGATTGTTCTCCATTTTTGATTATCATGAATAAAGATGCATTGGATATTCTTATACAGCTGTTGTGGCCAGATGGTTTTATTTCTCTCGGATTAATACCAAGGGATGGAATTGCGGGATCACACAGTAGATGTATGTTTACTTTTTCAAAGGAGCTGCCAAACAGTTTTCCAAAGTGGTGGTACCACGTTATATGCACATAGCAGTTGGAGAGTTCCAGTTGCTCCTCATCTTTGGCACCTTAGGTGTTAGGAGTACTCTTTGCTCTCACCCTCTAGTGCATGCACAGTGATACCTGCTAGGGGGCTGTAATTTCTATTTCCTGATGACAAACGATATGGGATGAGCACTTTTTCTTATGCTTATTAGCTATTTATATTCTTTTGTGAAGTGTGTGTTCACATCTTTTGCCGGGTTTTTTTGGCTGTGTTGTTTGTATTTTGTTATTGAGTTGCAGGAGTTCTTTATTCCAGATACAGGTCCTTTGCCAGATATATCTGCTATGAATATTTCCTCTCAGTCTGTGGCTTGCCTATTTTCTTGACAGTGTTTTCTGATAAACAGAAGTTTTAAATTTAGATGGTCTATTTATAAATTTTTTTAGGGTCTCTGCTTTTGATGTCCTTTCTAAGAAATCTTTGCCTACCAAAAGACTAAGAAGATATTCTCCTATGTTTTCTTCTAGAAGATTTATCAGTTAAGTTTATGTTTTGGACTATGGTCCCTCTCAAATTGAACTTTGTTTGTGGTGTGGGTAGAGATTGCAGTCTCCCCTCCCCCCACCCACTTCACATGAATACCCAGTTGTTTCAGCAATCATTTGTTGGTGAGCTCATCAAAAATCATTTGACCTTTTATCAGATGGCTCTTGGTATCTCTCCAACACTAAGCTCCCAGGTGTAAATATGTCTCATGCAGTGTTTTCTGTACTCAAAGTGAGTCCCCAAGACAAGGAGCATCACATCACCCGGGAGCTTGTTAGAAATGCAGAAACCAGCACCACTCCAGCCCCATGCAACCTCCAGATAATTCACAGGCACATTACGTTTTGAGAAGCACTGGTGTACATCATTTTTTATGAGGGAGGGGGAATGTCACCGTGACACACTCTGCCATTGACAGCCTCCCCATGTACTGCAGGCTGCGGGGTCCTGGGAACTCATTTCCACTTCTTAATATGCTAGACTTACTCCCAGACGCAGTCTCAGGGTCCACCACTCCCGACAAGGGCTGCTGCGCGTTCCTTGCTGCTGGGAGACAGGGAGGGAACTCACTCGCTTACTCCTCACTCTCTAATACCCACAGCCACCTGCTCACTCACCCAGCAGCTTCTGCCCTCTCTTCCATACACATCTTCCACCCCTGAACCTTAGTTTCTTCAATTACGGAGCCCAGATAATAATGGTGTCTATCTCCGGCGCTAATGTGATGCAAAGTGATCTGAGGAGTACCTGGGCATAAAGACAGCACAATAAAACTAAGTGATCTTCACGGCCATTTCAGAGCCCGTTGCCCAGGAGAAGCCCCTGCATACAAGCTGCCTTGCCCCTCCCCGCCCCTCACTCCCGCTCCGCAGCCCCACCCCCAACACCCGGGCAGAACTGAGCCTTGCAGTCTTCCCAGCTCGACTTCTCCTCCCTCCCTTCTCCGCGCCCCCAGGGCACAGTGCACCGATAAATCTTCCCCGGCACGCTGCATTGTTACAGCCACTTGCCCTCGCCTCTGACTGGTGCCCCGTCCGGCACGAGAGTTCCTCAAATCCAGGTTGTCTGTCTTGGTGGTCTTTGAAGCCCCAGCCCCCGGCACAGTGCCTGGTACTTGGAGAGGACTCCATAAATGTTTGCGATTTTGGATAATACGTGAAGCAAGCGTCCAGCCCTCAACTCGCGGGGGGTGGGGCATGTGCGGGCGGCGGGGGGCAGAAGGGGAGGCTGGCCATGTGCCGCCTAGAAGGACACAGGCGGGGGCTGCTCGGGGCTCGGTGGGTGGGCGCCGGGGCGGGGGCATAGGGGGCCCGAGAGCGGAGCCCGGGTCCGCAGAGGACTGGCGGGGTTGGGACGCCCAGGCTCCCCGCGCTCCTCCCACGCCTCCTCCCGCGCCCTCTTCCCCCGCCTCCTCCCGCGCCCCGCCCGCTCCGGCTCCACCGTCCCCGCCCCGCGCGGCCGCGGCAGGGAGGGGCCGGGGAGGCGGAGCCAGCAGCGGCCGAGGCTCCGGGCACCCGCGCGGCTCCCGGCGGCGGAGCGGAGATCCCGGAGCGCCCAGGTAGGAAGCCGCGCGGGGAAGCGACCCGGGAGCCCGACTGCGGCGGGAGGGGCGCGGCGGGGGCGGGGAGGAGGCGCCGAGCCCCGCCCCTCGCGCGCGCGGCTGCCTCGCGGCCCCCCGAGCCCCCCGCCTGGGGGAGGGGGCGCTGAGTCCCCGCCCCTCGGCCCCGGGCCTTCCTCCCCGCGCTCGCCCCCCCCACCCCGCCCCCCGTGCGCCCCGCGCCTTTCCCGCCGCTCGGCATCCTCCGGACCGCCCGCGAGCGGCCCCCGGGGCTCGCCTTCCCTTCGGCCAGCCGCGCTCCTTGTTCGTCCCACAGGTTCCTTCCGAAAGCGAGCTGGAGTCTGGCCTGGTCGCCTCGGGGAGTGGGGGCACAGCTAGAAGGAGCCAGAGCGTGAGTGTGGCGGAGGGCGGCGCAGTGGCTGGAGAGAGCCCAGTACCATTCTTTTGCATCTTGGTGTGCCCGGTGCTCCGCGCACTGGGGCTGGCTCCATGTTTGCGGAATGAATGAATCATTACTCTCCTTGTCCCCTTCCGAAGGAGGACTTTTTGAGGTCCACGTGCTGCAGAGCACGTTGGGGCGGGGGGCGGGGGGCTCCTGAGCTAGGGCTGCCCAGTCCTGCATAGTAGAGACCCGACTCTCATTTCTCCACCTCCTCTCCGCCCTCCGTTCTAGGGGATGCTCCCTTCAGTTTGGGACTTGGGGGTGGTGGGGGAGGAGGGAGCTTGTAGGCCCAGACAGGTGTGACCAGGGACTTGAAGGTGAACAAGGGACTTGTGAAGGACAAGGGACCTGCGCAGGGCCTCTCGGAAGGTAACAGGGCACAGGGGATGCTGCAGAGCAGAGCACCCACCGTGAGCAGGGGCCACCTCCTACCTTTGGGACCAGCCCGAAAAGGCCACCAGAGTATAGATTCTGACCTGCAAGCTACTGAACTCTGAGCCTCTGTTTCTTCACCAGTAAAATGGGGATATTAGTACCCATTCCTCAGGGCTTTGTGCACATTAAGAAAAATGTCATATGAAACTAGCCAGCAGAATGCTTGGCACATCCGGGGTACTAGCAAATCTTGGTTTTCTTTCTTTGCTCTCTGGAAAACAAACAAACAAACAAGCGGAGAGTTATTCATCACCATCCCCTCTGTCCCCAAATTGGTCATGGACAGACACAGCAGGTGTGTAAGCACTGTTTGTTGAATGAATATGCTTGATGGAGCGACACCACTCACTGTCCTCCTCTTCCCGGAATCCACAGGCAGAGGTCGGGAGCTGAGCAGCAGAGACATGCCCGTGCTGTCTGAGGACTCCGGTGAGTGCCTTTCCTGGGCTGGGCCTGCCGGAAGCCCTGGAGAAAAGAGCCTGCCCCAGCAGCCCCAGGCTGGGAGGAAGCAGGATGCTGCCTGCATTAGCTCACAGGAGCTGCCCTGCCCCAAAGCCCTGGGGATGAGAGCCTGTGGAATGTCCACACGGCAGGGTCCACTTGGGGTCCCACAGGGGCAGGAAGTACCCATGGCACTGGCCAAACTTCGTGTGTCTTATCCTCTCCTCAGGTTTGCATGAAACCCTGGCACTATTGACTTCTCAGCTCAGACCTGACTCCAACCACAAGGAAGAGATGGGCTTCCTGAGGGATGTTTTCAGTGAAAAAAGCCTCGGTTACTTGATGAAGGTAAAGCCCCCATATTATCCCATCTGCTGAGGGTTTCTAGAGGTTTTCCTAGCTGGCTGAGGCCCGTGAAGTTCATCTCAAGCATTCCCTTGCCCCGGGAAGGTCTTCGTTAGCCCACTATGAATGGCTTTCTCTTGGGCTGACCCATTGGTGACCCGCTGTGCAGCCATCCGCACAGTCATGGGCAGTCTGTGGGGTACCCAGGGTACACCTGGCAGCTGACTTGGGAGGCCCCAGCCTGAAATTGTCTGTCTTTGCAGATTCACGAGAAGCTTCGCTATTACGAGAGGCAAAGTCCAACCCCTGTTCTGCACAGCGCTGTGGCCCTTGCTGAGGATGTAAGCCCCGGGTTTTTCCTTACGGTGCCCGCTCCTGACCCCATAGAGCCCCTTCATCTTTTTTTTTTCCTTTTTTGTTATTGTTATGTTAATCACCATACATTACATCATTAGTTCTTGATGTAATGTTCCATGATTCATTGTTTGTGCATTACACCCAGTGCTCCACGCAGAATGTGCCCTCTTTAATACCCATCACCAGGCTAACCCATCCCCCCATGCCCCTCCCCTCTAGAACCCTCAGTTTGTTTTTCAGAGTCCATCGTCTCTCATGGTTTGTCTCCCCCTCCGACTTACTGGGCCCCTTCATCTTGCCCGTCACCATCGCTTAGCCTATAGGGGACACAGGGGCTCGGAGCCCAAAGGTGAAGAGACATCACCTCCCCTTCTCCTCTTGCTCCTCCTTGGGCCTCCTAGTGGGCAGGAAGGAACTTGTGAGCCTTGGACTGAGCCAAGGGACACAGGCACATGAGCATGCCTGCTTACTGTGTGTTCCCGAGAAAGTCTGTTCCCCCCGCTGTGAAATGAGAGCATTTGGATCAGATCAGCAGTTCCCAACTGTTGAGGACTGGCGATATGAAGGTCAAACAATCGCCTTGTACTGTGCTTTGGGGAGGCCCAATGTGAAGACCTGGGGTCAGGTGACTTGCAGTGTGTCCCTGCCTATTGGCTCAGGATTCCCATTTTTTTTAAGGAATGCTTCCTAACTTCTTTTGGACCTGCCCTCTATGTTGCATGGTTTGGGAAGTTGATGGTCAAGGTCAGCTCCTCAATAAACTCACCTAACCCAGGAGATGGCCTGTCAAGGCATGGGTGCAGACCTTCCCTCCTTTCTCCTATGTGACGTGATTAGGAGCACGTTAGGCTGTCAGGCTCCCAGGCCCGGCACTGTCTCTCCTACCAGCTCTGGGACCTGCCACAGGTCATTCAACCGCTCTGAGCCCCAGTCTCTTCATCTATAAACTAGCACAGTGGTGAGACCACAGATAACAGAGCCACATAGGCCCAGGTTCAAATCTTGGCTTTTCAACCTAGGGCAAGGTATTTAATCTCTCCTATGTAATTCTCATCTGTCAAATGGCAAAATAATAATACCTGCCATGTTGAGTTCTCTGTGAAATTTAGGTGGGAAAGTCCGCATTAAGCAAAGAGCACATAGTAAGGGCTTAATAAGTTAGCTCCCATTAGGAGTACCCTCCATGAGCTACTCTGGCTCTTCTGATCCAGGCAGGCTGTGATTTCCCTGAGAGTGTCAGTGCTGGGGTGGCTGAGGATCCCATGCACTCAGATGCTGTCACAGTTCCTGCGAGGACCCTTGGGTCTGAAGCTCAGGGAGCAGGGTTTTCCCCAGAGACTCCCAGTGGGCTCGAAGCACCCACAGCCGCATGTGATGTTCTGTCTCATTCCTCCACAGGTGATGGAGGAGCTGCAGGCCGCCTCTGTGCACAGCGACGAGAGGGAGCTGCTCCAGCTGCTGTCCACCCCCCACCTCAGGGTAGTCACGCGGTCCCTGCCTGCCCACGCAGCTTGTGTCCCCTGGGATGGGGGCTGTGGGGAGCGCTCGGCTGGGAAGCTGAGGAAAGAAGAGTTCTGCGTGAGGGGGTCCTCAGGACCAGCGTCTGGGTGGTGGTTTCTCTGGCATGTGATTTGAGACCCCCGAATCACTGCCCAGCCAAGGCCCCCTGACCCCTGGTAGCTTTAGGGCTGGCCCTTCACTTCTCTTGATTTCCTGACAGGCCATGCTCATGGTACACGATACAGTTGCTCAAAAGAATTTCGACCCCGTTCTTCCCCCTCTGCCCGATAATATTGACGAGGATTTTGATGAAGAATCAGTGAAGATTGTCCGCCTGGTAAAGAACAAGGAACCCCTGGTATGTGACACCCACCTCTCTTTCCCCAACCCCTCCATGTACCACTCTCCCACCTACCCAGAAACCTGGGAAGAGACCCCCCCCCCCGAAGTCCCTGGAGTGAGTGTTAGTAGCTTTGTCAGGGCTGCCACTAGTCCCCGTGGCACCTTTGTGTGTAGGGTATCTCTTTCTCTGGGTGGACACAGCCTCACTTGACTGTGGCCAAGCTCCTTTGTGCAGTAAACAACCTGCGCAGCTGTACAGGGCAGCCCTGATCATCATGCTCCGCATCAGAGGTTAGCAAACTATGGTCCAAGGGCCAAACCCAGCCCACTGCCAGTTTTTTTTAAATAAAGTTTTACTGGTGTGTGGCCATGCCCGCTCATTTACGTATCGTCTGTGGCTGCTTCTACGTTGCAACGGCAGTGTGGCGTAGTTACCACGGAGACGGTGTGGCCTGCGAAGCCTAAAATATTTACATTTGGCCCTTTACAGAAGTTTGCCAAATCCCGCTCTGAATACTGAGGAAGCACGGGGCAGCTGCCGTTCTTCTCCCCAGCTGACAGATTGTTATCATTCTGGTCCTAGTGCAGCATTGATTTACAGAGCGAAGGGACAGGGTTATTTATTAGATGGTGGGAAGTGGCGGAAGTCCAGAGAGTCGAGTGTTTGCCCCAGAGTATGCCACAGCTGGCATTCTTGATTTTCAGCTTTCACCAAGGGCGCTCAGCTTAACCACTTCTGCAAATGGAAGGGAAGCTCTTGGCCCCCTCTGTTTCCCCCACTGCAAATGGGGCAGGCATCCATTGACATGGTCAGGGTTGTCTTTCCTTTTAATGTTTGGGTAGGTTATGGGTCATAGCTGGGGTGGTTTCTGACCGAGCCTGCAGCCAATCATCGAAGGGGCTCCTATGAGTTGGGAGCAGGAGTTTTGGGCCCCATATGGGCCTTGTCTGACCTGTCATGGCAACCATTCTGGGGGAGGGAGGAGGGAGGACGGTGTAAGGGGTTAAAACCCACAATGTTAATGTATTATAATGAAGCTCTAGGTTACTGGTAAGGCCAAGGTCATAGGGAAGAAGGCAGGCATCTCGCCTGGGGTCTGTCCTGGCTGTTGGAACTTGGCCTCCACCCTTTTGTCAGTCGGAAAGCACTTGTTCCCTGCTGCTATCTAGCTAACTGCCTACTCTGTCATATTCAGGGAGCTCTGGGCTTCCCAGTGAGGATGTAGAAAGCCAAGTTTGTGGTTAGGAGTGACGGAGGTGGGGCCGGACCAGAGGGAGATGCTGATGGTCCACGCAAAGTGTCATAGCTTGTTCCTGAAGGCAGTGGGGGGGGGGGGGGGCGGTCACTGTAAGGTTTTAAGAAGCAATAACATGATCAGATTTGCGGTTTAGAAAGATCGCCCTGGCTGCTGAATAGAAAGTGGCCTCGGGGGTGAGGCCAGAAGCGGAGGGCCGATTTGAAGGTGGGGACCAGGTAGGGGGAGGGCCAGAAAGGGGGCTTGGCCTAGGCCTGTGGGGACAGGGAAGAGAAATCCAAGAAATAAGTCAGAAAAAAATTAATGTCACTTTGTGACTGCCCTGGTTTGGGCAGGAGTCTTGGGGGGGATGCCTAGGGTAGCGCTGAGGTGTCCAGCTAGGACGATTAGGTGGCCACTGCAGCCGTCATTCAAGGGATGGAGCTTAGGTCCCATTGAATTCAAAAGTGGAGGCATCCAGGAAGTGGAGGGATTATTTGTTCAGAGACACAGACTGGGCAGCTGCCAGCATCCGGGAGGGGTTAAAATCACACCTGAGAAGTCGAGACCACATGGGTAGAGAGCAGACAGTGAGGCCAGAAGGGGGCCAGGGCCAAATCCTGATTTGAAAGGCAGATAGAGGAGGACCCAGCCATGGAGACCTGTCGTCTCTGGGAAGACCCGGGAGAAAGGGGTGTCACCAGGGCCCGGGCTAAGAGAGGAACCCAAAGGGAGGGCGGGCACCCAAGGCAGACAGGCGGGAGGTAGAGGTGAGAAGGCTGAGAGTGTGTGGGAGCCGGCAGCTGGTGGGCGGTCAGCGCTGCGGCCAGTGCTCTTGAGGGTGCAGGTGACAGTGACTTGGGGGGTAGGAAGCAGAGACAGCAGGTGCTTGCTCCAAGGGAGCAGAGACTGGTGGTTACTAGATGGAGGCGCAGGCTTTTTACTGATGAGGAGGACGTGATATTTATGGAGCCAGGAGAAGGAGCCAGCAGAGAGAGGGCACTGAGTCTGCTGGAGAGGGAGGGAGGGGACGGAAGGACCAGCCTAGGCTGGGGGAGCCGCTCTGCTGAGAGCAGGGAAAGGAAGACAGGATGGACAGAGATGCCAGAAAGTTTGAAGGTCTAGGGGGCAAGATGCCATGGGGTTCTTGGCTGATGGTTTCTGCTAGCAGTATTTGTCCTACGGACTTCAAATAGGTGACATAAATGAAGTTAATAACAAGTGGGCCCATGTGTTTGCAGTAACAGCCAATAATAAAAGGTTAACATTTATGGAGCAACTACTGCATGCACTTACTGTGTGCAACATAATTGAGGCTTGCCTGCATTACCTGATAGAATCCGTGCACCAACCCTGGGAGGTTAAATGCTATCCCCCACCCCAGAGGAAACAGACTCACAGAAGATAAAGGGCTTCCTTCTAAGGCTGCATGCTTTCAGGGAATGGCAGGTGGATTCAAGCCCAGGGTCGTCCAACATGGGAGCTCAGCGCTTCACCTGCCACCGTCCCGCCTGCCTGCCACCGTCCCGCCTGCGGGGTGCATGAAATTGAGGGCTTGTTAGCACCTCTCATCCTAGACATCATTCTGCTGTGCTCCACCGGCCAAGTCCTGGTCCTAAAGCTCTGGCTGGTCATAATTGGTTCCCCTTGGCAACCACAGAAGGCCCAGTACCCTGTGATTGATTAGAGGTTGAGAATTTGCAGGCATGTTCTCTCCTTATTATTAAATGTCTTTGCAAGAGACAAGGGCTGTGATGTGAGAGACATGCACTGGGCTCGGCGTCCCACAATCCTTTACACCTTCCCAGCTGGGCGACCTCGGGGATGCTGACCTTCTCTGAGCCCCTGTCCCTCACCTGTGAAATGAGATGTGGGAATTGCTGGGCTGTATTAACGTGAGATGCTGGTTTCATCGCATCCTCAGCACTGGAAAGGGCTGCCCTTGGTCTGCCCTCTGGGGTGACAGAGGGAGAGATGGGGAGGCTCTATGGGGTCCAGAGCCTCGGGGTCTGAGGTTTGGGGCTGCCTCTTAGGAGCCTGCCTGCTCTGTCTCCGATGCAGGGTGCCACCATCCGGCGGGATGAGCACTCCGGGGCTGTGGTGGTGGCCCGGATCATGCGAGGGGGCGCGGCCGACCGGAGCGGTGAGTGGGGTCCGTGCTGGCCTGGTGAGGGTGATGGCTTGGAAAGGATACAGCATGCCCCAGCCTTCCCCTTGTGGCCACGAGAGTCTCCTTTCCTTCTCCTCTCTGGTCCCGTTTGGGATGTGCTTTGCTTTCTGGGAGCAGGGCTGGGATTCTCTTCTCCTTCCCAAGCCTGGTAGAAATTTTAACCGTTTGAAAATGCCTCAGGCACGGAGAACATTGGGGTTGATCAGAAGGGCTCCTGTGCTGGCCTCGCTGAGGCCTGGGGTCCTTAAGCCCGCAGCATGGGCTGGGCGGGTTTCCTGACTGCATGCAGAGCAGGGACGCCCTTCCCCACCACCCCAGTTGTCGCTCTTATGGAGGGAAGGGTGTTCACGCCCCAGATTTGTTTGGGTGGAAAACAGGTTGAGAATCAGTGTTGTGTGAAACAGCTACTCAGTTGGGAGGCAAACCTTCTGGTGTAGAGAGGTGTTACCCCAGAAATCTGGGGATCACTCTTGTGGAGACCAGAGCTTCTTAAACATTAGCAAGCACCGACACCCCCCCCCAGCATCTTGTTAAATGCAGATTCGGATTCAGCAGGTGTAGGGGGGCCCCCGAGATCCTGCACGCCGAACTGCCTTCTGGCTGCCGCTGCTGTTTGGCTAGCAGTTAGGGCCTCATGTGCAGAGACACTGGTCATTAGAGCCGAGGCCTCTGGACAGGTGTCTTAACACTCTATACGTCACCTTTCCTGGTGCCTTTAAGTTTTCTTAAGATTTGAGAAAGACCTTCTAAGAGTATGTCTGTTAACCTAGGAAGGTGAAGAGTTAATGATATTTCTAAAGCAGAGGTTATAACGGAAAGAACCAGGCTTTCGATGTCAAAATAAGTGTGTTTGAACACAGGCTCCATTATTTCTTAGCAGAGTGGCCTTGGGCAAGCTGCATAATTGCTCTGGGTCTCAGGTGCCTACTTGTAAACTGGGGGTTTCCCTGGGTGGTTTTGAGGCTGAGATGCTGAGTGGGGTGCCCCGTGCACAGTAGGACTCAGCCGGGCCCAGGCCCACCCACTGTCTTTACACCTTGAGTCTGCTGTGCGTGTGGCGGGTTCCTCTGGTGGGTGCCAGTGGTGCGCTGGGGCTGAGGCCCCTTCCTGTGCTGATGGGCAGCCCCTGTGTCTCCTAGGTCTGGTCCACGTTGGAGATGAACTCCGAGAGGTGAACGGGATCGCAGTCCTGCATAAACGCCCCGATGAGATTAGCCAGATTCTGGTCCGTGCTGCATGTGTCCTGGGGGGGCGGAAAACGGGGGGCCGGTCTTTGGAGACCAAAGCAAGGCACTTCCAGGAGCCAGGGTGGATTTTGGCTCAGTCTCTGTGTTCATGAGGAGGCTGCAGGCAAAGTGGCCTGGTGGCATGCCCAGGGTTGGGGTGGGAGACAGGAAGAGTGGCACTCCCGGGCCACCTGCCTGTCAGACCTCTTCAGCATAGCCCCACTCCCTTTCCTGAGGCCCCTTCTGCGACATCCCCTCAAAAGGGTCCCCTCTTCCGAAGGGCTGAGGAATATGGAATAAGAAGCTGCAGTACAAGGAGGACCCAAGAGCAAAGGCTTTGGGGTCAGCTGGTCCTGGGTTCGAATCCTGTCTCCACTGCTTTTCAGCCGGTCAGCCTTGGGCCAGCCATTAGGTCACCCTGGGTTCCACTTTCCTTTCCTGTAAAGTAGGACCAGGGAGGTTTCTCATCCAATGCGTGGTTATGATCAGGATGTAAACATCCTAGAAGGGATACAGCCCTTCACATCTGTGAGGAGATTCTAAGGTCTTAGGTGCTGGGGTGCAGGTAACCTCCAGAGCCCGTTCTGCAAGTTCAAGTCAAGCTGCAGTTGTCAAAAGCCCCAATCACAGTTTTGTCTTCTTTATCCTTCTCCCCCGACATGACCCTCTTCGCTAATTTCTGATGGTTTGGGAGGGGGCAGAAATGGGCTGATCTGACGAGAGAGGACCCCCCACTGTAGGGAGCCCTGGTTGCAGGCAGGCTCCTTTGGTCTTCCTGACCCCACTGCCCTTTCCCCGGTTCCGGGCCCCGGGATCCTTGTGTTCTAGGGCAGTGCGGGCCCAGGGAGACTGTTGGGCGAGGTGTGCTCTTATGGGCGGACTGCATTCTGCCTTGTGTCCCCCTCCCCCCATGGGGATGCAGGGTCTGTGTCAGGGGAGAAGGAAGGGGAAGCCCCAGCAAGGTAGGGGTGACCTGAGGTTGGAGAGCCCGATGGGCAAGATGGAAGCAAAGGGAGGGAAATGAAACTGAACTTGGTTATGAAAATAATCTGAGAGAAGAGAAAGAAGGGTGGCCTGTGGGTCACTAGAGGTCAGGAGGGACGGAAAGGAGGAATTCAGGGCGTGCGCTGTTCTTGGTGCTCATGTAGAGTTCTGTGTCCCTTTGTCCCACGAAAATGCAGATACTGGGTTTTGAGGTTTGCTTTAGTTAATTCACGGGAGCCACCCCTGGAGGGTGGGCCACAGGGGAGGGGGTGCACCTGACTTCCTTCTGAATGAGTTTCCAGATCGGGGCAGGAAGACTTGAATTCACCGAGGGTTAGACATGGGAGGTGGTAAGCTTCGAACTCCCCTCTCAGGCGCAGTCCCAGGGAGCCATTACCCTGAAAATCATCCCAGCCACCCAGGAGGAGGACCGTTTAAAGGACAGCAAGGTAGGATGGGGTCGGAGGCCGGGAAGGGCTTTGAAGCAGTCGTTCGGGAAGAGATCACATGTCTGGTCCTCGGAACGTGTGCTCAGGAGAGAACTGTAATTCAGTCACACTGTGATTCATTTATTTGTACCTGCCTTTTTCTAAACCGGATTTGACGTAGCTTACTAATAAAAGACAAGGTTATTTTAATTGAAATAGAAAATTAGGGCCCTGAAGAGGAGAAACTACCAAATGTGCTGGTTTCGGGACCAATTAAGTGACTGCCATTTGCTTAATTCTTTGGTGAGCCTACCTTTTTTGGGCACCTCCTCTGTGCCAGGTGCTCTGCCAGATGCTGGAGACAGGGACAGTTGGTAGCTTTGAGGACTCGCTCGTTCAGAGCGGGAGGCCGGGGAGCAAATCTTTCATGGCTCTGTGACTAGTGCGAGTGTTTCAGAAAGATTCTGAGCAGAGTTACAGATGCCCCGGAAGGGGCCAGGTAGTAGAGGTGCTGGAAGTGAGGCTTGAGGCAGGTGAAGGCGGGTAGGACTTCCCTGGTGAAGGAGAGGGGGAGGGAAGTTCACACGGAGAGGTCTGCATCCACAGAGGCTCAGAGGTGCGGAGAGGAGTACTTTTGGGGGTTGGTGAGAGAGAGCACCCTGGTCGGGCTCTGGAGGGGTTGTGCTGGGAGGTAGGTTAAGGCTATCTTCAGAATGGCCTTGAATGCTTTCTTAAGGGTGTTGGCATAATCCCGGCCTGGTCTGGGGGTCTCAGAGGCCAACCCCTGAGACGTGGCTTCGAGCACAAGTAGTTCATTTGGAGGTGACCCCGGGAAACACTCTGCGGAAAGGAAGGCAGTGGGTGCAACAAAGTGTGTGTCATCCAGCAAGTTACCACTGTGTCATCCTGCTGGGGAGCTCGGGGATCCCGCGTAGACACGTGCCTTCCCACCCAAGAGCCAGGGGAGCTGGGAGATCTGTGCACCGACTCCTGCCAGGCTGCACCCAGGGATGGATTCCCAGCATTCTCGGCTGGCTGCATTAGAGTAGAGCGGTGACCAGAGAAAGCCCTTGGACAGAGAGGCGCCAGGGCTGGCTGCTGGAAGTCTGGCTGGGGGGGGTACTGAAATGGTGAGTCCCCGGGGGATGTGGGAGCTCCTGGGCTGCCACGTGGGGGAGGGCTGAGTGGGTAGAGACGGGAGGCAGGGAGACCTGGTAGGGAGGCTGTTGTAAAAGCCCCCGACCCGAGCTCAGGTGGTGGTAGAGAGAACAAGAGAGGGCGTTGCTTTGGTTTCAAATAAATTGGGATCTGAACTGCCTGGCAGCCAGGGCAGAAAGGAGAGAAAAGGCAGGACATACCTTTCCTCAGGAGATGGAAGGAAGTGTGCCCATTTTTCAAGAAAGGTGATTCCCAGTCCCTGGCTCTGGGCACGAAATGCGGGACAAGAAGGAACAAATTACAGCACTAGGCATAGAGTACATGTCGATGAGTCTTTTGGTGAATGGGGATCAATAATGGACAATGTCTTTGATGTCAGACTTTTACAGCAAACGAAGACATCATCTTTGTGTGACTGTTCTTTATTTGCACACTTTGATCGAATCCCAAGGCTTGCATAATATAGACTCTTATCTGATGGAAGGCAGTTCTTTCTTGGATATGCTAATGTGATCTTCATAGGCAGCTTTTGCATGTTCTAACTTAATACAGGGAGAAAACTTGGTTTTCCTGGAGAAAATGGGTAACCTGTCCCTTAGCCCATCCTTCTTAAATATTTCTTCTTGATCCAGAAGCTTGATCTGGGCTGGCCATATAAGATTATGCTCTTTTCCGAGTGCCTGGGACCCTGACATCTGTGGCTGGATGAGGGTATCTGTCCTCATAATATCTGGCCAGAAAGTTCTTACCCTTGTCTAACTGAATCTTTTCTTTTCTTTCTTTCTTTCTTTTTTTTTTTTTTTTAAGATTTTTATTTATTTATTTGACAGAGAGAGAGAGGGCACGATCAGGGGGAGAGGCAGAGGGAGAGGGAGAAGCAGGCTCCCCACTGAGCAGGGAGTTCAATGTGGGGCTCGATCCCAGGACCCTGGGATTATGACCTGAGCCGAAGGCGGACGCTTAACCGACTGAGCCACCCAGGCTCCCCTAACTGAATCTTTTCTGGTTGACACATAAAGGAATATGACTTGGATCTGTCTAAGGAAGACCTCTGGCTTTTGTTTTGTTTTTTTCTTTTCTTTTTTTCTGTTTGTTGTTGAAGTAATTGGACCCTAATGGTCTGGTAATAGAGATAAATAAAATAAATCCATCCACTGAATTATGGAACAAGAAAGTGTGATAAAATGCTGTATCTTCCCCCCATCATCTCTAGACGGGTGACTTCAGGGTAAAGGGGAGTGTTGGGGGTTGGCCGAGGATGTGGCAGATGAGGCAGGGTGAGCTAGAAAAATGTGGACTGTCAGTCACCCACTGCAGAGTGATGATGAGCCAGTAACAGTTGTGTTGTTGATATTTGTGTTCTAATCAAAGCATCTAGATCACTTATTTAACAGATGGCTGCGGACTTCATTAGGGGCAGTTAGCATATCAAAAATACCCTGCTGGTTCCCAGGACTGGTTGTTGCTTTGTGTCTGCTAAGAGGCTGCTTTAAGGACTGCAGGCTGGGGAAATAGGGAAGTACTTAGGCTGGAAAGAGAAATTCAGATAGAGGGCCCATCTCTTAATTTTCTGAACCTCGATGGATTTCCCGACTGTAATATTCACAACAGCTGCAGAACGAGAGGAAACCATGTGCCTTGTTTCTGATTAGCTTTCTGTCCTCGAGGCTGGTTGCTCGTCCTGATGGCGAATGATAGGTGTCATCTGGCCTTCGATGCGGCAGAGACACATCTGTGCTCACCCCCTCTTCAGGTGTTCATGCGGGCCCTCTTCCACTACAACCCGAGGGAGGACCGGGCCATCCCCTGCCAGGAGGCGGGCCTGCCCTTCCAGCGCAGGCAGGTCCTGGAGGTGGTGAGCCAGGACGATCCCACGTGGTGGCAGGCCAAGCGAGTAGGGGACACCAACCTTCGAGCTGGCCTCATCCCCTCCAAGCGGTTCCAGGAAAGGTGGGTCTGGGCTGTGCTGTCAGGGGGTGGCTCTGGAGTGGCTTAGAGGTGTGGGTACACAGCGGAGCCCCGGCCAGAGGGGCGCGCGGTGTGTCGTTGCGGAGGGAAGTACCCATCGCCCTTGTGTTCGGTCTTCTCGCACTCTAACCAGCGGTGATGGCCGTTTGAGATTTAAATACATGCACAGAAATCTATGTTGTCACTAAATGCGTGTATGTTGTATAATACCTACTTAAAGAAAGTTAAAAAATAAAATATAAAAATATAGACGAGGAGGACGAGGGAAAGCTAATTACTCCAAGCCTCGCCACTATCTGAGATGGCATGTTGGATGTCCTTCCCGTGCTTCTTATGGGAGAGACACAGAGAGAATTGGAAGTCGTGCTTTTGGGGTCTGTGTCCCTTAACATGGCAACTTCAGCATTTCCCATGTTATTACCTAGTCTTTAGTGTGTGATTTTTAATAGCTATATAATATTTCATCTGAAAGGAGACCATGCCCTTCTTTCCACTGCCCCCTTCCAACCTAAGCTAGAGCCAGTGGGCCTCCGGCCCAGCACAGCTTTCGCCATGGCCCTCAGCGATGCTGACGTGCAAAAGCAGATTAAGCATATGATGGCTTTTATTATTGAACAAGAAGCCAATGGGAAAGCAGAGGAAATGGATGCGAAGGCAGAGGAAGAGTTCAATATTGAGAAATGTCGTCTTGTGCAAACCCAAAGACTGAAGATTATGGAATACTTCGAGAAGAAAGAAAAGCAGATTGAGCAGCAGAAGAAAATTCAGATGTCTAATTTGATGAATCAAGCAAGGCTCAAAGTCCTCAGAGCAAGAGATGACCTTATTACAGACCTATTAAATGAAGCAAAACAGAGACTCGGCAAAGCGGGAAAAGGTACAACCAGGTACCAAATGCTGCTGGATGGGCTGGTCCTCGAGGGTTTGTACCAATTGTTGGAGCCCCGAATGATTGTTCGTTGCAGGAAGCAGGATTTCCCTCTGGTAAAGGCTGCAGTGCAAAAAGCGATTCCTAGGTACAAAATTGCCGCCAAAAAAGATGTTGATGTCCAAATTGATCAGGAGGCCTAGCTTCCTGAGGAAATAGCTGGTGGAATTGAGATCTATAATGGGGATTGTAAAATAAAAGTTTCCAATACCCTAGAAAGCCGGCCGGATGTCATAGCCCAGATGATGCCAGAAGTACAGGGAGCCTTTGGTGCAAATGCCAACAGGAAGTTTTTGGACTAAACCTTTGGGCGAGGTGAAGTTCATCCACTGCTCTCCTGCTGTCATGCGGAACTCTCTGATATTTGAAAAAACAAGATACCTGTGTGGCTTCCTCTTCGCTGTTCTAATATTCTGTATTCATCAGTGGATCCTCTCTGTAGCTAATGCCCTTGGCCTAATTGTTAAAATGAGAGAAAGTTTCACTTACTATGATCAGGAAACCTCCTTCTTAGCTTATCTGAAAGCACAACTTTCATCTGCTTCTGTAGCATGAAGGTGAGGGTATCAGATGGTGGTTAGCGGAGCTTCCCCAAGTCTCTGCTCTTCCTCTCGTCTTCTGCTGTCAGTTCTCGAGTCTAGAGGGTGATGTGTGTGGTGTTCTCTGACATTCAGTCTCTGCTCTTTAGGCTTCAAATGCATGGGGGGCATGCATTCCTGCCAGCAATAGTAGCTTCACCGTTCACCTGTTTGGGCCTAGAAGTGTTCCTCATCTGTAAATGTGATTTAAAATCTAAGCCATGAATAGGTCTTATTTATTAAAACAAAAGGTTTACATGGGGGAAAAAAAAAAAGGAGACCATGTACTCATGGGCAGCGAGTCTGGGTTCTGCCCCCCCACCCCCCGGCCCAGGAACTGACAGTGTAGCAGGAAAGTCACAGGTGGTTCAGACGAACACTTTCTAGAAATGTGATGGGTTCGGGGGAGGAGGACAGCGGGCTCTGCGAGGTCAGATCCTGGGAGGGTTGCCCCTCACCTGGGTGTGCTCCGAGCGTCTCTGAGTGAGTTCACTCCTTCCCTGTGGCTGTACCTTTAAGTTGTCCGCACCGTCTGGCTGCCACATGACCGCACTAATCACCTTGCACGTGAGACTGTGCCTCATATTTCAAATGATTTCCTTAGGATAGATTTCCAAAAGTGTAAATGACCGCATCGCCTCTCACCTGTGCCATCCAGGCCTTGGTTTCCCTGAATTTTCCAGAAGGTTCTCTCTGACTGGTTTTGTGGCGGAGCTCATGGGCCTGCCTATCTCCTTGTGTCCCCACAGGCGACTAAGCTACAGGAGAGCCACCGGCACCCTGCCGAGCCCCCAGAGCCTCAGGAAGCCCCCCTGTGAGTAGATGGGCAGGGAAGCCCTTCAGCGAGGGGCCGGGGCTAGGACTCAGGGGCTTCGTGCCCCGAAGAAGCAAGCGCTGGACTGGAGAGGGCACCAAGGGTCCCGTCTGAGCTGGGGGGCCTCCAGAAGAAGGAGGGGATGGGGAGAGGGGTGAGGAGGGGAAATGGGGGTAGGTCGGGGAGGGAGGAGCTGTTCTCTGGAGAGGAGCTACTGTATTTGGGACCCATAGATGATACCGGGGTGGGGCATGTTAAACACCTCTTCCAAAATTGTGTGCAAACGTGTGTGTGTGTGTGTGTGTGTGTGCACGCACGCGCGTCTGAGAGAGTGTCCCCTACCAAGGGGCCCTCTGATCCTGATAGTTTCAGAACCACCGATGCTGGACGAGAGTGGAGAAGGCTGCACGTGACCCTGTGTTAGCAGTCAAATTTGGCAAATAAAAATAAAGGATGCCCAGTTAAATTTGAATTTCAGATCAATAATGAATGGGTTTCTAGTGTAAGTATAGCTCATGCAGTATTTGGGACATACTTATACTAGGGACTTACTTGTTGTGTATCTGAAATGCAGATATAACTGGGTGTCCTCTATTTTATCTGGCACCCCTACCCTGTGCAGCCCCTGCCGTCAGAAGACACTCTCACCTGCCACCTTGCCTTTTAATCATCACAATGTGAAGGAGTGGAGTCAGGACATCCTCTTTTCCAACGTGGGAAAATGGAGGGTCATGAGGTCAAGGGAGCGGGGCTGGGGTCAGGTTTTCAGAGGGCCTGTGCCCATGGCCTCCTGGTTAGAGCTCTGTATAGCGATGAAGCTGCCCTGTGATATGGCTTCTCTGGCTCAGGGGGGCTCGGAACCAAGTAAGGGGCCCAGAGGGGTGTCCGGTGACCGGAGTGCAGCGGCTGGCAGCCCTGCTCTGCACCGCTCCACCGTCTGGCACCCGCCTTTGCCCAGGCCCGTCTGAAACCCCGGAAGAGAGAGAGCAGGTCCGGCCCCACTGCAGGCATCCTGGGGTGAGCTGCTCCCTGGCTCGGGGCCACTGCCCACGGCCACTCTTCCAGACTTGCTCTCAAATCAGAAGGGCTACTGAGTAAATTGGCTTTGGGGCTGCTCACGCCGGTGCTGAGCTGTTTTGCTCCGGGCCGCTCATGAGACACACACAGGAAGACTAATTAGAGCTAGGCTCGGTTTAATAATGCACCGCAGCTCAGATCACAGGTTTGTTGGAGGAAAGAGAGAGGGGACAGATGGAGGGCTCCTTACGCACACGAGGCCACGGCTGCCTCTCAGCCACAGGGCCTCCTGGTTCCCCTCCACTAACACTCTTCCATCTGTCTTTTGTGCAAACCGCAGATGATCAGCCTTGTGACAAAGGTAGGCTGGTATTTATCCCCTGTGTACCTGGACAAGAATGTAGACTGTCTGGAGCTAGAGGGCTTTCTTTTCCTCCCCCTGTGCCCTGAGGTGTGAAGAGCCGCTGGGGATAGAGCGCCTCCCTGCCCACCGGACACATAGTGCCCCACCTTCCCTGGACTCTGGCTGGGCTAACTGTGCCACCAGCTGGGTGGGAGGCAGGAGACGGGAAGGTGGGGCGGGCGAGTGAATCTCCCCTCCTTCTACTGTTGGAGATCCTAACCCAGAGGGGCCTGCTGGCCCAGAACCCCTGCCACGGCCTGTAAAGTCTGTTTGGGGCCTAAACAGGGAGAATTGAGTGAAACAGAAGGACTCGGTTTCCTGGGGAGCCAGGACATGGCATCTCTCCCGAGCCCCCGTGAGACATCATTCCAGTGGGCTCCTCCTCGCCACCCAGGAGCCGGGTCCCTTTGGGTCAGAGTATGTGTCCAGCATGGCTCACTGGCTGCCCTCTCTCTGTTTGGTTCCCAGAGACCTGTGACTGTGAGGGGTACTTCAAAGGGCACTATGTGGGTGAGTATCGGGCCTCGCCCCCCAGCACCCCCTGCCCTGCCCACACACAGCCAACTGTGGGCTCTTGGACCAGGGGAAGACAAGGGCAGAGTGACCTGAGCCCCAGCAACGCTTCAAGAGCAGCCGAGCCTGGGGGACCCGTATTCCCCTTCATCTCTGTCAGCCAGGGGAGGGACTGACTTGCCCAGGCTTTGGGGTCCCCCCCAACTTCCACCCAGCCCCGGGGAGCAGAGCCCTGGCAGGGAAGGAATGCGGACCGCTCCATTAACACTGATCTGTTATCATCACGGTCTCGGCCATGGTCCAGTCTGTGTGTGTGCCGCCACCACACAGTGACGGAGCCTTTTACCAGCCTCCAAAGGTCCTGTGCTGCTTTTATTTTGCTTAGTCTTTTCAAAGGCCTTAGAGACCGGCAGAGATTTTTTTTACCTTTCGTCTGGAAGTAATTTCAAACTTACCGAAAAGGTGCAAGAATCGTACCAAGAACTCAGATTCACCAGATGACACTTTGCCGTATTTGCTTTGTCATCCCCTGTCTCACACATACGCAGTTTCTTCCTGAGTCCTGTGACTCGGTTGTAGACATCACATCCCTTCACCCCTAAATGCCTCAGTATGTATCCCTTAAGGACGGGGACATTCTCTTACAGAACCCAGGGGAATTACTGAAATTCTGGGAGTTTAACATGTATACAGTTCTCTCATCTAATACACTGTTCATTTTAAAATTTGGCCAGGTTGCCCCAGTAATGTCCTGTAGAGCATTTTCCCTGATCCAGGATCCAACCCAGGACCACACATTGCACTTGTAGATTTGTATTCCCATTTCATCATAGATAAGGAAATGGAGGCTCAGAGAGGTGATGATTCACCCAAGTCGGCCGTGTGCTAAATAAAACAGTGACCGGGGCACCTGGGTGGCTCAGTCAGTTGATGGTCCAGCTCTTGGTTTCGGCTCAGGTCACGATCTCAGGGTCGTGGGATCGAGCCCCCGGCCAGGCTCTGCGTTCAGCGTGGAGTCTGCTTAAGACTCTCTCTTCCCCTGCTCCTCCCCCTGTGCTCTCTAAAAGTAAACATCTTTAAATAAAACAGTGACCTTGAACCCTATTTTTGGAGGCCAGATGGTCACCTTTTCTTCACTGTGCTGTGCATCCTGATCAGCCCCTTCCTGTAGCAGGAGGTAGTTGGGAGAGGTTCAGTGGGACTCAGACCCCCTTCTAGGTCTGGCCAGGTAGAGAAAGTCTTTCCTGGGAGATTCTGGGACAAATGCCACAGTTCTCCCTGCCCTTCCCACAAAGCTGGTCTTCGGAGAAGCTTCCGGCTGGGCCGAAGAGAAAGACCGGGAAGCCCCCAGGAAGGAAAGGGGTCTGCAGGAGCCGAGGCTCCAGAGCTGCTGACCTATGAGGAGGTAACCAGGTACCAGCACCAGCCTGGTGAACGGCCCCGCCTGGTGGTTCTGATTGGTAGGTGAGGTCCCGCATTTCCAGGGAGTGGGCTGGCTTCCTCCTGGACTCCTTCCTCCGGGAGGGAGCTCAACAGGGACCCTGGTCAGCCTTCCTTTTGTTTCCTAGGATCCCTGGGAGCCCGACTGCATGAGCTGAAGCAGAAGGTGGTGGCAGAGAACCCACAGCACTTTGGCGTTGCAGTTCCACGTAAGAAGGCCCACACGGGGGTTTGTGTGTGCATGTGTGAGCATGAATAATAGTTCATAGGGACTTGACTCCCCATATCCATCTAATCCTTACTTTGGGTCTGAGGGACCGATGGGCACTGCCTGCTATGGGCGGATCATGGGACCTAGGCATGATAAGAAACCCACTTTCAGTGGTCCACTAGGACCCTCTGAGGCAGAAGCTAGAGGACCACTTGCCCCGTTCCTTCCTGGGGTGGCAGATGAGTCTAAAGCACATTGCAGGCAAAGTAGCAACCTCAGGATGACACCAAGGGGCTATCAGCACCAAGGGGGCATTCCAGCTTCCTCTTCACAGTGACTCTGACTCCAACGGCCCCCGCTCTCTGCTTGGGTGAGAGAGCAGGGCAGAGAAGGCGGGAGCCTGGTGAGTTATGATACTGCTTAGGCACTCCCTTGTAGCTGGCTTCCAGCCCATCAGAGTGGCTGGGCACCCTCCAAGGTGCTCACAGCCCTGCCAGTTCCTGAGGCTAGGAGCAGCTGTGGATACTGAGGACCAAGGAGGCAGGAGGCCCTGGTTCTGGATGTGATGCAGAAGAGGGGCATGAAGGGTCTAGGAGCTTTTATGTGCAGTAGCTTGGGCGGCCCTCCCAGTACCCTTGAGGAGAAGGATGATCACCATCCTGTACAGCAGAGGAAGACACTGGGGCTCAGAAAGGTTAAGTAACTCGCCCAGTGTCACACAGTTGGTAAGTAGTGGGGCCAAGATTCAAACCCAGGCAGCCTGCCGAGTCACATCCTTAATGAGGCCACACGAAGGGCCTCTCCCCTGCCGCCTACCGCTCCTGTCCTTGGCTGTCCCTTCCCTTTCTGGGACCCTCCGTTCTTCTGGCCTCAGAGGGATGCAGTGTGGGCACTTGGGGTCACCGAAACGGAAGGCTGTGGTGGCAGTAATTAGACTTTTCCAGAATGTTCTAAGGGCAGCTACCAATGCTTTCTTTTGCCAGACGCCTCTCCCCTGGACCTCGGGGTCCATAACCCAGGGTGTGGGTTGTCAGAATTGTCTTTTGGAGCCCTACCTGAAGTGGCAGGGATTGGAGGGGGCAGCAGGGTTCAGGAAGCCATTCTAGTGGCATACCTCTGATGGACCTGGTAGGTAGGCTTCCGAGGGCCACTGCCTTCCAGGGCGGACTGAAACAGGACATGTGGAAGCTGCTCTCACATGGGTCCTTCAGAAATGCCCAGATCCATCCCCCAAGACAGGGGTGCATGGATGGCCAGGCCTCCCTGCTTCAGGCACCCCACAGATAGGTGACTTCCCCCGCTTTGCTCTTAGGAACTGAAAGAGTCAAGGCAGACTTCCCGAGTCTTCCTACTTCAGAGAGGTGGTGACTTTTATTCTGGGCTTTGAAGCATAAATAGGAGTTTTCCAGGCAGAGAAGAAAGGAATAGTTCTCTATACAGAGGGAATGGTTTATGGAAAGGGATGGAGGTGTGACCCAGGGTAGCAGCATTAGGGACTGGGGAGGCTAGTGTGGATGATGTGGGAGGAGACACTCATCAAAAGTCTTTAGGATGTTATCGGTGGTGAATAAAGTTTTTAAACAAGCGAATGACACGGTCAGAAAAGTGACCCTAGCAGCTCTGCCCGAGATGGGACAGGGATGCCACATACAGAGCACAGAGCATCCCTGTGTGGTCCCCAAGGGCATGAAAATACTGTCCTTCAAGACCCGCATCTTTTCTTTCGGAATGCTCTGGAAAAGAGCAGTGTGTTCCTTCATGCGTGCTCTCCTTCTGTGAAGGACCTGATTTTCCCCTGAAGTGTGCACCTCAGTTCTATCACAGAAATCCGTGGAGAAAGGCTGTATGTTTTGTAGTTATTTATGTGAGAGCCAGCTTTGCTGAAACCATCTAGTCCATCACGGGACTGTCTGTTTTCATGTCTCTTTTCTCAAAATGAGAAATAACCGAATAAGGAATTGAAAGCCTACAGCAGGGCCGTCTGTATCTGGGGCCCCCTGGCTCGCAGAAAAGACACACCCAGCCCATGGCGGCTCACAGCCGCCACTCAACTCCCGGTACCACCGCCACTGAGGAGGAAATCAACGGTTAGGACTAGGGATCCCTTTAGCGATTTTTTACAAGCCACACCACCTCAGCCAGGCTGTCTGGCGGGGCCCCTAAGGGCAAACGCTTGGCATGGGACGGAGCTCACACCCTGGCTTGGGGCTTGACCTCCCTGCACCTCAGTTTTCCTCCCCTGCAAAGGGGGAGGCCTCCTTTCCCACATCGAGGAGGGTGCCTGCCCCTCAGGGACACTGAGGAATGGGAGCGGTGCGTTCATCCACTGAGCAGCGATGAGCTCCGGAGGGGAAGGAGGGCCCAGGCTCGCTGTTGTTCTTGCGCACTGTGAGGGGACATCTCTTTGCCCAGTTTCCCATTTCCTTTCTTTCAAAGATACCACCAGGCCTCGAAAGAGCCATGAGAAGGAGGGGGTGGAATATCACTTCGTCTCTAAGCAAGCATTCGAGGCTGACTTACATCACAACAAGTACGTGGCCTGGCGGCCCAGCTGGCCCTTGGTGCAGCCGTCTGGTGTTCCCCCTGACCTTGTGGGAGGGCCTTCGGGAAGGATGGGGGACGCGGGAGAGGAGTTATGGTGGAAAGTCTATCTATCTTGCCCTGCTAATTTAGGCAAACTCGGGAACTAAAGGCCCATTCCCTGTTGGTGGTGTTTTAGGTTCCTGGAGCATGGTGAATATAAGGAAAATCTCTACGGAACCAGCCTGGACGCCATTCAGGAGGTGATGGCCAAAAACAAAGTGTGTTTGGTGGACGTGGAGCCGGACGTGAGTTTCTGAGCCAGTTGGGCGTTTTCTGTTGGCAGAATATATAAATGAGGGGAGGGACGCCTGGGGGGCTCAGTCGGTTGAGTGTCTGACTCTTGATTTCAGCTCAGATAATGATCTCAGGGGCGTGGGATTGAGCCCCGCATCTGGCTCTGTGCTCAGCAGGGAGTCTGCTTGAGATTCTCTCCCTCTGTTCTCTCTCTCAAAATAAAAAAAAATGATAATAAAAAAATAATAATAAATGAGGAGACTGTATATTTTACAAAACATTTGACCCCAGTCTAAGGCTTTTTTAGTCCAGAGGACTGGATGTTAAAATTTCCTTAGGTCTGCCTTTGAGAATCTAAGGAAAGCTCTGTAGCCCGAAATGTGCACATGTATACACAAAATGGCATTCATTGTAGGGTGCTCCCAGGCCCCCTGGTGGCCTGCAGACCTGGGATCATAGCCTCTGCATGGTGGGGATCAGGCAGTGGGCCGGCGCCGCCGGTCCGCAGTGACAGGACAGAGAATTAGATGCCACTGCACAGGTGGATGCTGGGGCCCAGCTCCCCGTATCAGGACACCGCCCCCGCGCCCCCACGACAGGTCAAGTCAGTCAAGTCAGTGGCTCAGGGCATCACCGAGAGAGGCCACCCGGAGAGCAGTTGGAAAGAGAAAAGGGAAGGAGACAGTGACCCTTTGAAGGGTGTCAGATCCACACCCTGCCTGCTGTGTGTTTGGCGGGGGCTCAAGCATCTTCTTAACCTTGTCTTTGACAAATCTTCTAAGCTTTGAACTCAATCTGGGTGTTTTTTTTTCCTCTATAGAAATGGAGCTCTGATTTTATGCTATAAGGTGTAGACTTTATTTAACAGAAGTCGGCTTGAGACAGATTCCAAAAAGCACATTGTGTCTATGAAGGAAAACCCTCTCTCATTTGGACTTGCTGGGGGTTGGTCCTCAAAATTAAAAGTCTAAATTGCAAAATTTTATTTGAAAAGTGATTTTATTGATTTTGGTGGGGGGGGTGGTGCAGATTGTACATATAACAGTCTAATACAGTGTTCCAAATGAGGCCCTTACATTATAGGTCATAGGTGCTAATGAAGAGGATGAATTGCATTTGAAAACCTTCTAATGTCTTTACAGTTTGTTTCAGATGATTTCTTAGCTTCTTCATTTGCTTAGCAAACCTTTCCTTCTCTGAATATCATAAGGAGGCCTGTGTGATAATACATATTGTGAATTAGCGTAGTCCAAATTGACGACGTTTGACTAGGAGATGCACATTGAATCTTCTGTCAGGACTGGGCAGGTGGAGAGGGCATAAAGAAGGTTAATTAGAGCTTGTGGGCTCAGAGCTGAGAGAGATGGCAGCAGTTGGGACCAGGGCTTTGGAACGTTCTTTCTCAGCAAGTGGGCCTTTGGGGCCCAGCCAAGTCCAGTGTCAAAGTGGAGGATGGGAAAATGAGGAGCTGGTCTGCCCGGTTGAAGTCCATTGTCACAGGACCATGTGATCAGGACCTCTGCCACTGAGGTTATGTGATAAAGCACACTGTTACGGAGCATTCAGAAAGTGTTTCATAATAAAATGCGTCCTATTTTTGAACTTTCTCAGGCACTTCAACAACTGAGGACCTCAGAGTTCAAGCCCTATGTTATATTTGTAAAACCTGCGATTCAGGAAAAGAGGAAGACGCCACCCATGTCTCCAGCTTGTGAGGACACAGCAGCCCCATGTGTAAGTTTAAAGTTGATCATTTCTGAAGGCCTAAAGGGGCTGTGACAGCTGTGTAAGGGGCTTGTACCTTCTGCATGGAGCTGTCTTTCCATTTGCCTGTTGGCCAGACTTAGATGGTCAGTCAGGTCACCGGAAAGCCCAAGGTGCGGCAGCTGAAAGTTCCTCCCGCTTCAGACAGGGATGGCTCTGCCTGGGCTCCCCACCCTTCACTCCTCCACAGAAGGAGCCTCCCAGAAAATAAGGGACATCTGTCAAAGACTTGATCACACTAACCTGTTCAATTCCCAGGCCAAACCCAAGTCGTTTTTAATTGAAACACCAACTTCGGATCCAGCAAGTGGATCCAACATGGGGCAAGGGACAGCATGGCGGGAGTCTTTCCTATGGGTTGTTCGGGACTGTGACTCTCTCCCTGAAGCACAGGGGGTTGAATTCCACCTTTACAGGCCAGGAAAAGGGTTCTGGAGATCTCCCCCCCGCCTTTTTTTTTTAAGTAGGCTCCAACAGGGGGCTTGAACTCAATGACCCTGAGATCAAGACCTGAGCTGAGATCAAAAGTTGGATGCTTAACCCACTGAGCTACCCAGGTGCCCCTGGTTCAGGGGATTTCTGGCTGCAAAACAAATGTCATACTTTTTACTCCATGAGAGATTTACTTGAGTTCCTTCAAGACACAAATATTAGAAAGATTGAGGTACTTAGTGGCGAAAATGTTCCTTCTATAGTTCCTTAAATAGCTATATGCTTCCAAGCTGAACAATGAGGGTGCCTGGAGGAGGGGAAACTCCAGAAGCAGGGGACAGGGGAGGTAGGATTGAAGATCCAGGGACAGCATCAGATACTGCAGAGTGCTTTTGAGTATGAGAGGAGCCCTGCAAGAGAGAGTATGGATTTAGCAAGCTTCTCCTGATGTCATCTACCTTTTCTCCTCCTGGGAGAAAGTAAGGAGAAGTGACCTCAGCCTTCTGTTCAGTCTCTACCGTCTTTGTGGCAGCATGCCCAACTCTTTCCGAGCCCTTTAGAACCTATCTTCAGACCCTGCAGGTGCTCTCACTAAAGTCGGGATCTGGGGCTGATGGGGAACAGAGAGAAGAGAAGAAGGAGGAGGAAGAGAGAATATTTTGGAATGTGGGTCTCTTTGGGGGAGGGCGGCTCACCCCACGCTCTAAAAGCACTGAGTCTCTGTAAGCACAAGAGAGAAGGCGGCAGAGGCCTGGCTAGAGATAGAAAGGGAGTGGGTGAATGCCAGAGATGAATTTCATTTTGCGATGTTACTTAGAGGTGACCTGCCACGTGCCTTTTTCCCCCAAATCAAGCTAACCATCAGTCAACTACTGGCTTGAGGTTCTGCTTCTTCAAGGTGTTTTTGAATGAAGAAACAAACCCTACGCAGGCCGGGCGAAGGAGGGATGCGGGCAACCTGTCCCTCAGGGTTAGGGGGCAGGAAAATAGTCTGATGAAGGAAGTTGGGGACCCCAGGGAAATGGGGTGTTTGGTCAGGATTGTCCCAGCACTTTTGGAAAGAACTCTACTCTAGCTACGGTGCTCATGTTGGGCTCTGGTATGAGGAAATGGCAAGAAGAATTGAGTTCTACGTGATGAATTTAGGAGTCTGAATTCAGAGAGCCTTAGAGTTATTTATTCTCCTTCTTTGCCCCATCATTGAATCCAGAAAGGCTTGCTTTGGTTATAGTTAATAGTATTTGCCATTCTTTGCTGTAATTACTTAACCAAATTGACACACAACACAATGGTACCCCTTCTTTGGAAATACCTTCCACTCGGAAGTGTGTATTATGGGTACACACAGATATAGAATCGGCATCCGCCCAAAGCCCGTGTCATGGCTGAGGTTAACAGGTCCTAATATCTAACAGTAGATATTTTGAGAAGATGAACAAGGATTGTGTCTACTTCTGGGCAACATTTTCGGACATGTGATCGGGTGTTATCACCACATTCTGTTCTTGTGTACACCATGGGTTTTTCATGGGCCCAAGTCAGCCACTCAAAATTAGACGTTAGAACGCTGCCCGAGAAAAAGGCTGGAGGTTTCTTATTTTGAGGGAGAACAACCCAGTGGCTCCCCAGCTGCCCCTTTCCCTGCAGGACGAGGAGCAGCAGGAGATGGCTGCCTCTGCCGCCTTCATAGACCAGCACTACGGGCATCTGGTGGACAGCGTGCTGGTGAAGGAGGACCTCCAGAGTGCCCACAGCCAGCTCAGAGTGCTCTTGGAGAAGCTGAGCAAGGACACTCACTGGGTGCCTATTAGTTGGGTCAGGTAACTGTATCCTAGAACATCCGGGTTGGAGGGGACCTAGAAGACCACCTCGTCCAGCCTCCCCCATGCTACCGTCAAGGAATCTCAGCTGTGGAGAGGAGCAGAATTTTCCATAAACTCCATTGTCAAGAAGAATATATGTGTGAAGTCTCATCCGTTATTGGGTTTTTGTCTGTTGTTTTTCACTGCACCCCTTTGGAGCAGAGAACATGAATTGAAAGGGGGCGTATCACAAAATAGCATATTTCATTCACTCAAGTATCACAGGCAAGGCGACCCTGATTTGCACTGAAGTTAAGTAGCCACTGTCTTTTGGGGGTGGGGGTGGGAAATTTACACAGTTCCAATTTGCAGAGATTATAAATGGAGCAATGCTTCATTTATTCAGCTTTGTTGGAAATGGAGTTGTCCTTACCCACTGAGATTTTCCATGCAACTGAAGCTCCCCTGTCCTCAAGCACTAAAATGTTGGTTTTAACCTTTGCGATTGTGTTTGCTTGGCTGTAGAAAACTTGGTTCTCTGCCTTCTTAAATAGCGAGCACACACAAACTTTTTTTTGAAGACTAAGGCACACTTCGCCATCATCGTGAATTTCTGCGCTATTGTATGATACGGTGGTGTTTTCAGGGACTCTGGAGGAATGTAAGGCTGCTTGTCCCCTTTCTAAATCCCCTCAGACTCCTAACCTTGAGCCCTGGCTTTGCTTTGTTCCATTCCATCACTTGTCCCTCTTGCTCCTCTCACCAGAGCTTGGAAATTACAGTAAAATGCAGTGTGGCTTTAACTTCTGAGACTGCAGAGAGGCTACTTACACATGCCAAGCTCTTTCCCTCACGAGAAGAAAAGGGGGTCAGGTTCAGGGCAAAGTACCAGGGGGAAGATTTGCTGCCCGTTTAGAAAATTTTCATTTTGCCTTCTCAAACAAGGCCACCTTTGCAACTTTCTAGCTCACTAACCTGATAGGTCCATCTGCCAGGATCACATTTTTCAGGTCTTTCTAGCAAAAGGATAAGGACTTCTTTGCACTGACCAAGCACAAATTCTAAACAAGTGAAATGAGTCTTGAGTTCTCCCACATAGCCACAGGGCAGGGAAGACAACTGCCCCGTGGAAGCGTGAAGGACACGTACAAGGTTGTGTGGGTTATATGGGAGAGCCAGGATCTCAGGTCAGGTCTGAGGCCGAAAACAAGTCAAAACGACTCTTGTTTTTTTATTTTTTATTTATTTATTTGAGAGAGAGAATGAGAGACAGAGAGCACGAGAGGGAAGAGGGTCAGAGGGAGACACAGACTCCCCGCCGAGCGGGGAGCCCGATGCGGGACTCGATTCCGGGACTCCAGGATCACGACCTGAGCCGAAGGCAGACGCTTAACCAGCTGAGCCGCCCAGGCGTCCGGTCAAAATGACTCTTGAGAGACACTAACCAACTCTTAGCAAAGTCCCATCTGGGTGGTTTTTCCTCCAGTGTACGAACAGAGGGGTTGAACGCCAGATGGCGCTTTTTTTTTTTCCCGTTTATCATTTTACTCAACAGGCATTTTTGGCTTTGTAATGTTTTTATGCAATTGTCAGATAAAATGGTAATAATTCTCCTCATGTATATTATGAAGCAGGTCCTGAAAATGGGATGTCTGCCTCACTTCCCGTCCAAGTAACTTTGCTGCCCCTGAGATAAGCTGTTTGCTGCTCGTCTACAAGAGTAGAGTGGGTAGGGCCCTGGAGACAGAGGTCATTTGTAAAGTGTTTATACTGTTTGTAAAAAGCAGAAAAGCCTTGCTTTAAAAACAACAACAACCACGCAATTGTTTACACATAGATATCGGTGACATGTGTGTAAATGCCACGCCAAGTCCCATCCCAGCTAGAACTATATACGTTCTGAGCCCCTGGGCAAAATCTTGACAAAAGTCCATCACTCTGGACCCCCATACTGAGAAATCTCTTTATTACATACCCCTCAAATACAGCTTTTTTCCCCCCATGGGCCTTCAAACTCAGGTAAGCTCTGTGTCTGCAAAAAGCATGTGAGCTCTAGAGGATGTTTCTAGATCTGGGATGTTCAATGGGTGGGGCATATCCACTGCCACCGACCATTCAGGACTCATTGAACATGACACTCCTACTGAATCTAGGCATGGCTTTTGGATCTCTCAGGACAAAGTATCCAGTATCAATTGAGCAGAATGAGCAAGTGAATTAATTCTGTTTGCCATCCTTGATCCAGCAATTTGTAAGCTCCTTTGCCATCCATTCCACTCTCTGCAAGAGGGGGGTTTAAGAAAGTTACAACCATCCATCCTTCAGGCAGTGCTCAGTGATGATAAACATCAGCTAATTATGCATTTACCCTTGTATGTTTTTTTTTTTAAAAGATTTATTTGAGAGAGAGAGAATGAGAGAGAGCATGAGAGGGAAGAGGGTCAGAGGGAGAAGCAGACTCCCTGCTGAGCAGGGAGCCTGATGTGGGACTCGATCCCGGGACTCCAGGATCATGACCTGAGCCGAAGGCAGTCGCTTAACCAACTGAGCCACCCAGGCGCCCTACCCTTGTATGTTTGAATACATACATAAAGATGTGTAGCCTTTCGCAATTTTACACCCACTTACCCGGGGTCACATCACTGATACCACCAGTCACAGGAATTATGCATCCTGAAGCGATAGCCCTCAGTGATTTATTTAAAGACAACACACCAGCACAAGCTCAAAGCCCAATCTTGAGTCATCCAGGTCAGAATCAATGAGCAGCATTTATCTGGGGGAGCTGATGTGGGGCAATTTCTTACTCTATTTTTTTTGTCCTGCCCTCTGAATATAGTCTCAAATTATTGCTTCCTTTAAAAGGCAGGCTTGTGGTTTCAGAACAAGATGGTGTAGAATCACAGTTTCCTTGTCCTCTAAGTACAGCTAAAAACCTTGGAAGTTTAAAAACAATGATAAAAGGACTCTGAAAGCTAGAAAGACGATGGTGGGGGGTGTAGGGGCTGGGCCTGGGTGGCTCAGTGGGTTAAGTGTCTGCCTTTGGCTCAGGTCATGGTCTTGCAGTCATGGGATCGAGCCCTGCATCGGGCTCTGCACTCAGCAGGGAGCTTGCTTCTCCCTCTCCCTCTGCTCCTCCCCCTGCCCACACTTGTGCGCTCTCTGTCTCAAATAATTAAATTTTTTTTTTAAAAGAAAGAAAATGGTGGGCTGGCTAAGGACCTCAGGACTTGAGGAACAACAATGTGGTGAGTTTCCTGGGTTTTCTTTTCGTCTCCCATATTCCCTGGACTAGCTCTGAAGGGGCCTGCAACCCAGAACCACCAACAGGCATAGATGAAGAAGGGGGAAAAAAAAGGAAAGGAAAGTTTGCTTTCTCTGCCAAAGGACAGGGAGCCCAGTAGAGACCTATGGGGAGCCCCCACCCCAGTTTCACACCAGGGCGCCAGCAAGTGGCCCAATTCGTTCCCAGCAGCCACAAAACCCTTTGCCTCCGGGCCCTCCACACAGTGGCAGCCCCATCTGCCTGCCCTTCTGCAGAAGGCGGCCCAGCAACACCATGCAATCCAGGGAGGCATCTTCTGACACCACAGAAGACACCAGCAGGGAAGGATTGGGAACCCTAGCAGCACCCAAAGAACAACGCAGACCAGAACAGTATCTCGAGGGCTCAGAAAACTGCATCGCCATCTCCTTCTCCTGGCAGCCATCTCTTACTCAGCATCATGGCCGCCCTCAGACCTCTGGTGAAGCCCAAGATGGCCAACAAGAGGACCAAGAAGTTCATCGACACCCATCAGACCAGCATGTCAAAATTAAGAGCAACTGGTGGAAACCCAGAGGCATTGACAGTAGGGTGCACAGAAGATTCAAGGACTAGATCTTGATGCCCAGCATTGGTTACAGGAGCAACAAGGAAAGAAAGCACATGCTGCCCAGTGGCTTCTGGAAGTTCCTAGTTCACAAGGTCAAGGAGATTGAAGTGCTGCTGATGTGCAGCAAATCTCACTATGCGGAGACTGCTCACAATGTCTCCTCCAAGAACTGCAAAGCCATTGTGGAAAGAACAGCCCAGTTGGCCATCAGAGTTGTCAATCCCAATGCCAGGCTGCACAGTGAAGAAAATGAATAGACAGCTTATATGCATGTCATTCATGTTAATAAAACCATAAAACTAAAAGGAAAAAAAGAGAGAAATGAACTTCCATTGGAACTAAAACCCGTAAAAGAACCAAGAACAATACACTACACCTAAACAGGACTCCTACCTGCTAAAATAGAAGATGTGAATAAAATTAAAAGATCCCTAACATAATAACCCAAATGTCCAGGATACAAGAGAAAATCACTCATCATAACCCAAACCAGGAAAACAACAATGTAAAGAAAAGACAATCAACTGTACCAATACTGATATGATTCGGATGTTAGAATTTATCTCACAAGGATTTTAAAGCAGTTGTAATAAAAATGCTTCAACAGCCAATTGCAAATTCTCTTGAATTGGAAAATCTTAGCAAAGAAATGGAAGTTATGAGAAAGAACCAAATGGAAATTATAGAAATTAAGAATTGTTGTAAAAGTTAAAATTTGGATGAACTCAGTAGTAGAGTGAAAATGACAGAAGATCAAATCAGGGTACTTAAGGGCAAATCAATAGAATTTACTCAATCTGAACAACAGACTGGAAGAAAAAAAAAAGAAAAGAATCAGGGACCCATGAGACAATAACAAAAGATCAACGTTTGTATCATGGGAATCCTAGAAGGAGAGGAGAAATGTGGAACAGAAAAGTATTCAAAGAATAATGGCTGAAAACTCCCCCAAATTTGGTGAAAGATAGAAACCTACAGATTCAAGAAGCTGATAAACTCCAAGTAGGTTAAGACCAAAGAGATCCATAAGACACATCATAATTAGTCTTCTGAAAACCAAAGACTAAGAAAAAATCTGAAAAACAGGGAGAAACAACCAGGGAGGAACACCAATTCAAGTTCTATTTTGGTATTGCCTATTAAGGAAACTATGGAGGCAGACAGAAGTCACACAACATTTATAGAGTGCTGAAAGCAAAGAACCATCAATCTTGAATTCTATATGTGATGAAATTACCCTTAAGGAACAAAAAGGAAATGAAGACATTCTCGGATGAAGGGAAACTAACAGTAGCACATGCAGACACTGAGCAGTAAGAGTGCTGGTTTGAAAATATGTAGCCATGGGCTGGCGGTGCTGGTTAAGCTCAGCTGGTTAAATGGGTCAGCTGGTTAAGTGTCTGACCTGGGCTCAGGTCATGATCTCGAGGTCCCAGGATCGAGTCTCACATTGGGCTCCCTGCTCAGTGGGGAGTTTGCTTCTCCCTCTGCCCCTCTCCTTGCTCGTGCTCTCTCTCAAATAAATAAAATCTTTTTAAAATATTGAAAAAAATCATTTACTCAGGGAGAAGGAGAAAGAGAGGTAGTAAAGGATGACCCTGAGGTTTCTAACCTGTATGTCTAGAGGAAGAATCTAGATTGAGGTGATTCCTCAAACTGAGATAAACTGGAACCAGTTAATAATGAATTTATAATTGGACATTTGATTTATTCTTTAAACTTTTTATTTTGAGAAAATTGCAGATTTACATGGGTGTAAGAAATAACATAGAGATCCTGTGTGCCCTTTACCCCATTTCCCCAGGGGTAGCACATGGTAAAATTATGGCACAATGTCACCAGGATATTGATATTGATATCAAAACACAGAACAGTTTCGTCATTGATAAACTGGATGGCATCAAAATTAAAATACTTTGCTCTATGAAAGACTCTGTTAAGAGGAAGAAAAGACAAATTACAGACTGGGAGAAAATATTTTGCAGATCACATATCCAAAAAAGGATTTGGTCTAGAATATATAAAGAACTCTCAAAATTCAATATTAAAAAAATGAACAGTCCAGTTAGGAAATGAGCAAAAGATATTCACAGACATTTCACAGAAGAGGATATCCAGATGACAAGTAAGCCTATGAAAGTTGTTCAACTTCATTAATCTCTAGAGAAATGCAAATTAAGACCATATGAGATGTCACTATGCACATATTGGAATGGCTAAAATGAAAAATATCAAATGCTGGTGAGGCTGTGGAGAAACTGGATCACTCATCCATTGCAGAAATGTGAATGGCATAGCCGCTCTGGAAACAGATTTGGGGTTCCTTTTAAAATGGGCTTACCATACAACCCAGCAATTGTACTCTCAAGTGTTTATCCCAGAGAAATTAAACTTATTTTCGTGCAGAAACTTGTAACATATATTCCTAGCTGCTTTATTCATAATAGTGAAAAAAGCTAGAAACTACCCAAATATCCTTCAACAGTTAAATGTTTAAACAAACTGGTACATGTATACCTTGGAATACTACTCAGCAGTGAAAAGGAATGATCTTTTGATGTACACAACTTGGATGAACTGCAAAGAAATGATATGGAATTTTAAAAAGCCAGTCTCAAAAGAATGGATACATACCGCATGATCCCATTTATGTAAGACTCATGAAATAACATAATTACAGAGATGGAAAACAGAATAGTGACTGCCAGGGGTGGGGGGTGGTTAGGAATGGGAGGAAGAGGGGGGCTGTCACTAAAAGGGGTGGTACCATGGAGTATTTTGATGATGGTACAGTCAACTATGTATCTTGAATGTGACTGTAGTTACCCAAAGCTACACATCTGATAACATTACATAGAGCTACACACAGACACACACACACACACACACACACACACACACACGAGTGCATGTATAACTGGTGAAATTTGTATGCACTCTATGGATTGTACCAACGTCAGCCTCCCGGATTGATATCGTATTACAGTTACACAAGATGCTAACTTTGGGGGAAGCTCGGTGAAGGGTGGAGGAGCCCCCCTGCCCCCGCGTACATTTATTTGCAACTTCCTGTGAATCTAATTATTTTAAAATAAAAAGTTTATTTATTTGTGATGAGAACACTTAAGCTCTACTCTCTTTCAGTATAAAAAGCTTAAAAAGGCTCAAACCCAGCACGATCAGTCATGGCAGTCATGCAGCGTTGTCTTGCCATATGTTTTGAGATATGTTTGACACTTTCACTGTTGCTGTTCCCTATAAATGAACAGAGTACGTGGAAACTTCAATGGAGCATTCTTTTCCAATGCTGTGTATTCACAGAGAGACTAATGGCGTTTGTTTTCTGTGTTGTCTGAACCTTAATCTTACCAAGTGCTTCTGTTTTCCATTTTCACAGAGCTGTACTTGGGGCCGGGTCATCTTAACCCCACCTTCCTCCCCTCTAGGATGATGGCAACGGTGTTATGTTTTTTTTTTTTAAGATTTTATTTATTTATTTGAGAGAGAGAGAATGAGAGATAGAGAGCATGAGAGGGAAGAGGTTCAGAGGGAGAAGCAGACTCCCTGCTCAGCAGGGAGCCCGATGTGGGACTCGATCCCGGGACTCCAGGATCATGACCTTCCCGGGACTCCAGGATCATGACCTGAGCCGAAGGTAGTCGCCCAACCAACTGAGCCACCCCAGGTGCCCGATGGTGTTATGTTTTAAAAAGGCATTCCTCTCTCTTACTTTCTCAGAGAAACTTCTTTTCATAGTCCCAAATAAAAATGCTTATTGCATTCTCCCTTCCGCATGCTCCACTCTGTCCCCATTTTGGGATGGGACTTAAAGCCTTTGGATAGTTTCAATGTAACTTACTCATTTTATGTTCCAAGCTTTATTGTAGCATCCTAAGATTAAGCATTCAGCCACTTAGGAGTGTCTTGAAATTCTAAGCAGCTAAGAAATCTTAGGGCTTTCTCTTGTATCTTTTCCATGGTGAGTAACCTTGTATTCAGGGAGAGGAGAGGGAGAGAAATGGAGAAACATCAATTATACAGAACTATTCTTTGGAAAGCCTGAGTGTCCATTTATCCTTCTCCCCAGGGGCAAAACACACACACACACACACACACACACACACACACACACACACAACTTAGTCATTCCTAATAATGTGAAATAATACAAAATGCCAACACAACCGTACTTGAATAGTGACAGAGTAAAGTAACTTTGGCGCAATAAGAAAGCCATGAGACCTCCTGTTTACATCCTACTGCAACAAATCACTTCCCCTTAGACTCACGGAAAGACTCAAAGCTGATGACAAAGCCCAGCCATTTCCTCCTCGTTTGGAGAGAGGAAACAGAGAGCTCTAAGTTCCTTCTGTACTAGAAGGGCAAAAATCCATCCCTTTAACTGGGTCCCTTGTGCTCCATCTGTATAGTTCTTAGGGCTTTGCTATCAGCCATGATCACTGTATTTCCCAGTAAGAAGCAGCCGTGTTAAGACATACCTATTCATCTTGGGAGAGAAGATATCTTGTTGTATTTTTGATATAGCGCCTTGAATTCTTGAAGGGAAAAATCAGAAAGATTTATGTCAATGCCATGGGGCTGGTGCTAAAGTTGAAGGTCTAGCTCCTAAGGCTGGCTTAGAAAAGGCTTACAGACCCAAGCCAGGGAGTGGGGTTTTTTTAAAAAGACCGCAGAAGGCTTTTTTTTCCTTCTTGAAGGGTTGTTCCTAAATGAAGGAAATCGTGTACCCTTCCTCCTTTTTGCTTGTACATTCAGTCTTTTTTTTAATGAATTAAAGCTTGAGGGAAGATGCTACCAGATAGTTTCTGAAACTGACGCATGGTGGCTTTTCTACCCAAGGAGCAAATGGATTAGCTCCTGGATGGTTCGCTCCTGTCGTTAGCTTTGTTTGCTCTGGGTGGTTTTTCTTTTACCAGTTGCTGCATTTTGCATGATCTCTCCCTCAGCCGCTTAGGGGGTCTCTTCTGAGACCGACTCTACTCTGAACACAGACGAACTGTGTGGGTGCAAGGGAGGAGCACAGAGTAGCCACGTGCCTGCCAGTCCATCTCGGACAACCTGCGGTCATAGTGGGGTTTGCGATCACCAAGCCTCTTCAGAATGCCCTGGTTTTCCACAGTGATTCTCACTAGTTCCCGGTTCCTTGTTTCTCTGTTTAAGCTGAAAAACACAAAATCCTGAGATGGCCGGAGAATAAAATTCCTTTCCTGGATGAAGTCGTGATGTCGTAAACCCAGGCTGCCTAAGTGCAGGGAACAGACTTTCCTGCTGAGCCCAGAGAACCCCCTACCCCTGTTGAACTAGACTACGCTCTGGGGTCCGGGCACAACGTTGGCAGGTTTCTATCAGTGGTTCTCAACCCTGATGTCCACTAGAAGATTCTACTTTATTGGTCTGGGTGCAGCTTGGGCATTGGCATTTTGTAAAAGCACCCCAGGAATAATTATGTGAAACCAGGACTGAGAATGTCTGGTTTATATGACGGGGGAAGGTCTTGCCTATGGACACATCACAAAAGGCTGGTGACGAGTTTTGCTTCACTTCATCTCACCGTTCAATGGTTTCAGATACACAGGATATAGGAAAGGCACCTTGACACGCCCTCCCCCCTCACACGACCAAATTCTTTCCCTTGCATACACTTCTTTTGTAGCCCTGTCTACACAGCATTATTATTTACAGAAAAGTCTCCCCTAACAGGTCTTGAGTTTTTTGAGGCTGGGAAACATATATATCTCATTTCATCTTTGTATTCATAGCACTTAGCACATAATAGTTCCTCAGGAAATATTTGAGGAACCGATTCTTAAGAATGCTGTGTCATAGTCCCAGCTACGGTCACCATTTTATAAAAGTGTGCAGTGTTTTCTTGTGACAAACTCTGAATAGAATTCCAAAAATTCTCTTGGCTGCAATAAAAGTTAGCTCTTTACCAACTAGAGAAAGGTCCCCGTTTTGGATAGTTTTCATTCTCCTTAACCTGGTCTCTGGCTACCATCAAGATACCTTCTCTCGAGTACACCTCCTGCTCAGGAGAACCTCGCACTAAAAGCCAACAAGGGGAAAGTCAATTTTGACTTCCCAAACATGAAGAGAGGAGAGAGAACACTACCTCTTGGAAAAATATTCATTCCAGCAATCCACCTTGGCAGGGCCACGATGGGCCTTTGCGATTTTCTGACACAGTTGCTTGTTTTCGTATTCGATTTTGTCGATTCGCTTTTGTTCACCCTGGTAAGAAACCGCATCCCCACCATGGTCACATCGTTCAACACCCAAAGGCTCCGCATCACCCTCCTCTGGAATGGTGGGAAAGGGGCAAATTGAGGGCCGCAGTGGAGCCTGGGAGGAGAGCATAGGGATGGGTGGTGTGCAAAGGGCAGGGAATCTTAACAAATCTCTGGGTGAGGAGGGTATTTATAACTCTGGGAAACTGGGCCTCTTCAGGACATTGATAAAAATCGATAATAAAGTACATCCACAGAGGGCAAGAACGAATACCTGTAGTTTGCTCAGTTTTAAAATGTGATGTGTGTGCGCCACTGGAGGTTTGGTATCAACAGTAGGCTTCACTAGAGGATAAAAGAGAGCCATGTTACTACACAGGGGTCCTCTTAGCTACCTCGGAAAACCTGCTCACGTTCCAGACAACTGCCCCGACTAATAAACATGACAATTTTGAGTTCTGACCTTACTCTGGTTCAGGAATTTTAGGTTAGTTTAATTTCCCAAACTGACATCTTTGAAGAGTTTTCAGCACAAATAACAGAATGTGAGGACGAGAAAAACTACAACAGAGATGAATGTCCTTTGCATCTAATGAAAGATTCTCTCCCATCCTTTCCCAGTACAACTAGCCTGTTGGGAGCTGGAGTTCTACTGTCTCTCTAGCTTACTCTGGCTTTAAAGAGTTTTAAGTGAGCATTTCCATCCATTGGTAAATTTTGTCACTGACGCCAACGTCCTCTTGACCCAACCCAGCAGAGAAGGCCATATCATCACAAAGCCATGTACTGGTCTGGTTTACTGTCACTATCTCTAAGGTGTGGACCCTTCCAGAACTCCTAATCACAGTGTCCCACCCCAACTGCCCACATACCTATTTGTATTCTATTCTTGTGAAATATGTAGTGGCCAAAGTCCAGCTTCTTTCTGAAGGTTGTGCTCTGTCTGTGATTAGAAACAATTACAGGGTAGGCTAGATAATCCAGGGAATTGTTCATCTTCTCTTCCTAGTCTCACTTCAGAAATGAGGCACCCAGGCTCCTCTGTGAGGTACTTAGCGGTCCCCATTACAGGTTGTCATAGTTACCCCCTTATGACATCAGGGACAGGTCTTGGGGAAGGAAGAGGAGCGGCAGAGCATGCTTGGCTGTCCCTGGGCTTCTGTTTGGAAGCTAACACAGGTCCAAATCAAGATGAGGGTCAAGACTCAGAATCTCTCCCACCCGCCCGGCCTGCGGATGCCACCAACACCAGGGGGAAAAGGTGTGGTGTGCTGGGAGGGGTGGGAAGGCACCCGGTGGGAGGTGGGGGGTGGGGATGGAGAAGTCCAGCTTTGGTCACACACCTTCAGCTATAAGCTAAGGAGTCTCCACCACAGTAGATCTTCTGGAGGTGTGAGACCACAAGCTTTTGTGGGGAGGTGAAAGATGACCTTAATGAGAGTCTCATCCAGTTTTTTCATTTTGCAGATGAAGAACCTGAAGTCCAAAGCAATAGCCTGCTCTGCTGCTCAGGAACCAAGTTAGTGGCAGGGCAGGGCTCAGGATGGGGGGTTTCCTAAATTCCTGGGATATTCGCTTTTTGGAGGAGTGGGGGTGGGGTGGGAATCTGCCATCGTCAGGAGGACAGAGATTGTTTTCTGCTTTTAGTGGGATTTCAGCAAATGGGGGGCTGCCAACACTGACGAGGCTCATGGTAGGCTAGCGGCTGCTCCTGGAAGGGCTGCAAAGGAGCCTGATTCATCTCCATGCTAGCACGTGTAGTGGCACCTAGTGGGTGATGTAGAGGGAGAACACCTACTGAGTGCTCACCGGGCGCTTTCCTTGAGTGTCACATTCAATCTTTCAAAGAACCCTAGGAGTTAGGTACTAGTATCCCATTTTTTACCCCCAGCAAGCAGGCTCAGAGAGGTTGATTTGCCAGGGTCAGAATGCCAAGCCTGGTTGCACAGAGTCCAAGCTTTGAAGCCCGGTGCTGACTCCCAGTAAAGGTTGGAAGAAATGTGCCTCAGAGTTGGGCTTCCCAAACTTTAACCTTTCTAAGGATCGCCAGGGGGGCCTGTAAAATGCACATTCTCATTCAGCGGGGCTGGGCTGGGGCGGAGATTTCGCAATTCTGACCAGCTCCCGGGTGGTGTCAATGCCGCTGGTCCGCAGCAGGCAGATCAGCGCACAAGCGGAATCGGGTGTCCCGGTAATCCTGCAAAAACTAAGCGACACCTGTGTGTACCCCGTTCAGTGGGAACATTTATTGCTCTCTGCGTTTAATCCAATGAAGTTACTGCACTTCCCCATTTATAATGATGCAGGAAAGGCCTCAGCTGGGCGTGGGCCGAGGACCCCCGAAACTCCTGGGTGGCGCCATCTTCGCCGGGGTGGGGGGGCCGACAGGCCCGGGGTCCCCCAGAGCGTCCGCGCGGCGCCCGGCGCCGCGCCTGCCTACAGGGAGCGCAGCGCGCCGCTCGTCCGCGCTCCGCCTTTTCCCGCGCCCGGCGGGCCCGCCTCCGGGGCGGGACGGGGCGGGTCCCGGCTTCGGAGCCCCCGCCCAGCTGACCCGGCGGCTCTCCCCTCGCAGGCTGCTGCCCCGCCGTGCAGGGCCCGGCAGCCGCCATGTCCGGCCCGTTCGAGCTCTCGGTGCAGGATCTCAACGACCTGCTGTCGGACGGCAGCGGCTGCTACAGCCTGCCGAGCCAGCCCTGCAACGAGGTCACCCCCAGGATCTACGTGGGCAACGCGTGAGTAGCAGCCGGGGCGCCCCGCCCACCCGAAAGCCGGGGTGGGGGCGTCGCGGGCGTGCGGGGGGGTGGTGGTGGGCGGTGCGGGGCGTGGTCGCCGTCCGGGAGCATCGCAGGGGCGGGGGAGGGGCTGGAGTCGCCGACCGCCCCCGCGCGGGGAGCGGAGGGGCTAGACCCCGCCCCGGCCCCGCGCGGTCCTCCTCCTCGCGGGGGGCCCGGATCCCGGGACGCTCGGCCAGCCCGGCGTCCGGCCCGAAGCCGCCGCCCTCTAGGGGCTCGGCTTTGGGCGGGGTCGGGCTACCGTGATCACTTAACAGGTGGCCCTCTGTCACCCGGCCGGTCTCCAGCCCGCGCGTCATGTGACAGCTGCCTGGTTCTGCAGTGAGGTCACCGCGGAATGTCTGCCTTCGCTGCCATGGCAACTGGCTGACGTCACAAATCGGGCGTGGAACTTTCCTGGCTGGGCAGGCTAGATCAAGGAATCGAAATACTCCAAATGAGGGATCCGGAGAGCTGGGCTGGGGTTCCCTCGCTCCTTCGCCTGCTTTCCGGATAGGGTTTGATTTACCGACGCCCTACGCTCTATGGGCCAGGGTCTGCGTGTTGGAAACCCAGAACTAACTTCCTTCTCTCCTTTTATCCGGGAGGAAATGGTGGCCCAGGGTGGTTGAGGGACTGTGAGGACAGAGTCAATGTCTCGTTCATGTCTGTATCCCCTGTCCTGCTGCTTATCCTGCTAAGGGCTGCCGCAAAAACGGGGGTCCTCGCGGGGCTAACAGGGGTCCATAAGGCAGGGCCCACTTTCATGGGGGACAGTCTCATCCACTCCATCCCTTCATTCACCGTATTGAGCACCTACTCTGTGTCAGGCACTTACAGTGCACATTCATAGTGATAGTAATGGCAATGGTAAATTTGTTGAATGTTGAATTTGTAATGCATAAGGGAGGTGAATGGGAGCTCACCTTCAGAGTTTTTTTAATCAACCACTGCTTTACAACCATGTGCAGCGTTGTGAGCAGGGACAGCTGCAACAGTCCCAGAGCCTCAGCCAAAGGGCTCAGGGAATTGCAAAGTTCTGAGGATAGCGCCCTGTCCAGACACCCAAGCAGCATGTAGCCGTGGCACCCTCAGGGACCCTGTGCTCTCGGACAGTTTGGCATATTCAGCTGCCCCTACTTCCTGGGTGGAAACCGAGGTTGTGAATGTCTGTCTGGTGGCAGCCAGAGTGGCCAGTGCTGAAGACCACTGTAGAAAAACACATCCCCTGCCTGATTAACGAATCTGGCTTTGACCTGACCAGGGGTGTGTTGGGGGGGGCACTCAGCAGGGGGCCAAGTGCTCCCTGCCCATTGGGAGCCCCCTGAACCAAATCAGGGCTCACAGGCAAAGAGGAGCCTGTATGAGCCTCATTTTCTAGAACTCAGGATATGCAGTTGATGTGGACATGACAGGCAGAGTGAGGGGGGCGGGCAGAGCAGGGCTGGTGTCAGGCCTCCTCCCAGCTCGGCTGCCAGCAGCCCGTGTGACCCACAGCTCATCCTCCCGCCGTCCTGTGGGGCCAGAGCTCAAGCCCAGGCCTTGCTTCCTTACAGGCTGCTGTGACAGGCAGACGCCATCGAGTCGGAGAAAGCGTTTTGTGAAGTATAAACTGCTGTTTGAATTGGGATGTTGTTGGGAGATGAAATAAAGGAGCCCTTTGACTATTCAGATCAAATGTTTTATAACCCCCAGAGTTCTGTTGGCGCCACTCGGTCCCCAAGTGCTTGCTCACCCAGGAGGGCTTCAGAGACGTGGCTAGTGCTCTGTGGCGGAAAGGTCCCTCTGGGGGACTGGAGGGGCTGCCGTTCTTTATGATCCGAGGAAGGAGGCTGCCTCGGATGTGCTGATGTCCTTCTTTTTCACTGATTCACTACATAGTCATTCGGCACCTAATACGTGCCCGGTGCTGTAGCAGGTGCTGGGAAGGCAGACCGGGTTACTCCCTCCAGGAGCTCAGAACAAATAAGCACAATCAGGCATTAGAAGAACACGGACCACAGTGTCACGCTCTGTCTATGGGACCGCTCATTTAACACAGCCACCCCAAGGGGTATCAGCCCCATTTGACAGACAGGGAAACTGAGTCACCAAAAGGTTAAGTGGCTTGCTCAAGGTCATCTGGCTGGGAAGTCTGAGGGTTGGATTCAGACCCAGGCAGTCTGGCTCTAGAGCCCATTTTGAGCCACTGGGTTGTACCACCACCACAGGATAGGGGAGCACGATGCCAGATGGGGTGGAGGGGCGATCGGGACATGCTGCAGAGGGTGGTGGAAAATGAGAGGGTGTGTGTCCAGGGAGAAGCTTGAGAAGGGCATTCCGGAGGGAGGGAACAAACATGGGCATGAAACGCCCCAGCTATCTGGGGAAGCTGCCGGTAATTAGATATGGCTGGAGGGAGGGAGGTAGGTCATAAGATGAGGGGAAGCCGGCAGGGGCCGAGCGTGGACAGTTCCTAGCTTTGCCAGGAGACTTAGAATCTTCTCCATCTTCCTCCCCCCGCGGCTGCCAGTTGGTGAGTTAATCATCCCCTGTTGCTGTCTCCTGTCCAGGTCTGTGGCGCAAGACATCCCCAAGCTGCAGAAACTAGGCATCACCCATGTGCTGAACGCTGCTGAGGGCAGGTCCTTCATGCACGTCAACACCAATGCCAACTTCTACAAGGACTCCGGTATCACCTACCTGGGCATCAAGGCCAATGACACGCAGGAGTTCAACCTCAGCGCCTACTTTGAAAGGGCTGCAGACTTCATCGACCAGGCCTTGGCTCAAAAGAATGGTAAGACACCTGCGGTCCAGGAAACAAGGCAAGGGCAGCTTTGACTGGACTTTTTTTCTAGAAAACAGGCCCACAGCTGGCTTCCTCTTGGAACCTGTCAAGAGGCCCCACGTTACACAAGATGTACAAACCTTTCTCACAGTGGCAGCCTCCGGGGTCCTGGTGTTTGAGTGGACTTTGGCTGGGAGTTCATTTCTAGCCACTCCCCGCCATGCCCCCAATTCAGATAGGTTCAGCAATAACGATTTATCTTCTGTGATAAGAAGTGCTGAGGTGTTGGAGCTCTGGGGCTGGTTGATTCAGCAGCTCAGTGGCGGCATCTTCCCCCTGCCACCTTCTGGGCTCTCCCCTAGTGGTCCCAAGATGGCGGTGGCAGACCCAGTCACCACACCCTGGCGGGACGAAGTATAGCAAAAGACCTGGCAGCCGTCTCTTCCTCATGTTTCTTCCTTTTTTTAAAGAGCAAGTAGAAGGGCTCCTGGGTGGCTCAGTTGGTTAAGCGTCTGCCTTCAGCTCAGGTCTTGATCCCAGGGTCTTGGGATCGAGCCCCGTGTCGGGCTCCCTGCTCAGCAGAGGGAGTCTGCTTCTCCTGCCCCCTCTGCTCCTCTGCCCGGCTCGTGCTCTCTCTCTCAAATAAATACATAAAATCTTAAAAATAAGTAAATAATAAAAATAAAGAGCAAGTAGAAGGGTCCTCAGAAACCCCTCAGTGGGCTTCCCCTCACATCTCACTGGCTGGAGTTGGCTTACATGAATGCCCGGCCAGGGGAATGGGGCAGCCATGACTGGCTTAGGCTGGTGCTCAGCAAGCTATAGCCCACAGGCCACATCTTCCAGCCACTTTCTAAATGCTTCCTGCAGCACAAATCTAAGACTGAAGGAAAACTGCGGAGGCACTGGAAGTCAGGCAGGCCGCCCCCCGGGGGGAAACCTGGAAGGCAGAGGGCAGACCTCAGTTGAGCAGGCCGGGCCACCTGCCCTTCCTGCTTTTAGCTTGTTCCTCTCAGCATCTGCCTTTACCTTCAGGCTGCGTCCCCCAGCCTCTTCCTCCCTGACCCACAGCCTTTTCAGGGGAGGTGAGCCCTGTGAATGTGCAATCAGCCTTGTCCCCCTGCTTCTGGCCTGTCTCTGCTTCTCTTGTCCAGCAGCCTCCCCCTGGAATGATTTCCAGTGACCAGTGTGGACTAGACGCTGGTTATCACATGTCTGGGGCTCAGGAGGGAGGTTTTATCACCCGGGAAATCTGCAGGCTCTACTATCAGCCCCTTCATGGTCCATTACAGTCTCGTGTATGTCACCCCCTCCGTTCCGGCTGTACTGAGTTCCTGTGTAGATGGGAGCGAGCGGCCCAGTTAAGGGGATGGATTTTGCTCTTCTTGTATATGGGTTGGTCATGCACTCGGGGAACTTAGAGCTTTCTGACTTTGTTTCCCCTTCCCCTACCACTAGGAACAGACCTTGACTTTTTGTGACCTCCTGCCTTAGCAGGAGGTGGCATGGGCTAAGTTGTCAGTCTGGAAAGTTCTCTCTGCCTCTCCCTACCTTGTCTTCTGGCAAACTCCACCTTGTGCCTTAGCACCGGGCATAGTGTTCTGTCTTCCATGAAGCCTACCCTCAGGCTGGGTCCACTCTGTCCCTGTCTGTCTCCCCAGCACGCGATATAGCATTGGGCACGTAGCAGACACATTGCAAATAATTACCGAGTGAGTGACAAAAATAAATTCCGTGGGCTCTCATGCCAAGTGTAAATGCCTCTAGGATTGACTGGCTGAGTGAGTGAACAGAAATACACTGGCCTCCCGCAGGGTGCAGGGCTCGGGGGAGCCAGGCGTCCCTCACTTTGGAGAAGTGGGATGAGCCAGGAGTGCTCAGAGGAGGAAGCAGTCACTTCCTGACTGGATCAAGGGAGGCTTATACGGAGGAGGTGTTATCTGGGTGGGGCCTGGAGGGATGGGAGTCGGACCTTCCCCTTCCCGATGGGCTCTATGAGTCCTGGGCTGCTGATTATCTACCAGGTGGTGAGGCAGCGGCTCTGCAGGGCCTGGGCAGGGAGAGCCCCACTGCGCATCCTTTGGCTATACTGGCTAGAGAGGGAATGGGCAGGAGAGTGGCGGACTCCCCCTTCCTGCTTGGGAGGCACGGGGAGAATAGAGTCCTGTTTTGGGGTAGGGTGATGGGAACAGAAGAGACTCTGTTTGACCTCTGGGCTAGCAGATTTCCTTCAAAATAATGGCAGGATAGAGGCATTGGTGGATAATCATTCACTTGGCTAGTCAGCAAATATTTATTGAGCACCAAGTGCATACTAGAAGTTGTAGGGCATCCAGAAATCAATACCCCACAGTCCGTGCCCTTAAGGCACGCACAGTCTGGTGGAGGAGCATAGATCTGTGCATGGCCAACAGTGGCACAGAGCCAGGCCGCTGTTGTAGAAGGTTCTGGGTGCCACCAGACAACTCCTGTTGCTGGCTAGGAGTTCATTATTGAGTGCTTGCATATGCCAGACACTAGCCTAAGGGCTTTATATGACATTACCTTCAGTCCTCTGACAACACGGTGCAATGGGTAGTATTAACACGGATGAGGAAATCGAGGTGTGGGGGCCTAGGTGGGTCACAGAGCTCATAAGCAGTGTACTGGCCAGCAAAACAGAACCAATAGAATAAATAGATATTATTTATTTTAAGGAATGGGCTCACATGATTATAGGATCTGGCAACTCTGAAATCTGTAGGGCAGAGTGGCAGGCTGGAAATTCGGGGCCAGGCTTCTTTATTACAGCCTCGAGGCAGAAGGTTTTCTTCTCCAGCGAACCTCACTTTTTGCTCTTAAGATCTTTAACTGATTGGGTGAGGCCCGTCGACATGATTAAGGGCAGTCTCCTTTACTGAAGGTCAACTGATAGTTGGTGTTAATTACATCCAGGAAATACCTTCTAGACTAGTGTTTGCCCAAGCAACTGGGCATCGTAGACAAGCGGAGTTGACACATGTAACCATCGCAACCAGCAAGTTAAAAGTTAAGCCCACATTCATATGACTTCAAAGGTCTTGGTTCTTTTTTTTTTTTTTTTAAGATTTATTTTTCGGGGCGCCAGGGTGGATCATTCAGTTGAGAGTCCCACTCTTGGTTTTGGCTCAGGTCATGAGCTCAGGTTCCTGAGACTGAACCTTGCCTATGGCTCTGCGCTCAGCAGGGAGTCTGCTTGCCCCTCCCTAGCCCTCTGTCCTCCCCGCCTCCTAGCCCCCGTCCCTGGCTCACGCACGCACGTGCTCTTTCTCTCTCTCAAAAAAAGATGTATTATTTATTTGAGAGAAAGAGAGTGTGTGTGCACATGTGCCCCTCCGGGGGAGGGGGGGAGGTTCGGTGCAGGGCTCAGTCTCATGACCCTCAGACTGTGACATGAACCGAAATCAAGAGTCAGACACTCAACCAACTGAGCCACCAAGGCGCCCCAAAGATTTTGGTTCTAAATCCCTATGCTGACAAAGGAAATACTTGAACTGGGGTTTTAAGGGATGAGTAGGAGTTTGCCAGGTGGCCAAAAGAGAGACTGTGTTCCAGGTAGAGGGAATGACACGTGCAGAGGCACTGGGGTGTGGGAAAGCACGGGGAGGTATCAGGGCCGTGGGCACTTGGCCTTGTAAGCCACACCTTGGAGACTAGAAGTCCTGCAAAGGGTGACAGGTTGTTTTTAAATTTTAGAAAGCCCCTTCCGGCTGCTGGGGGGAGTGTGGATTGGTGGTGGTGAGGGTAAAGCGAGAGCTCGGTTTGGAGGCGTGGAGGGGGTGGAGGTGAGGGTGATGAGGACCTGAACTAAGGCTCTGTGGTGGGAGGGGCTGATGGCAGAGAGAAGCCAAGGCTTGTGGGTCCCAGGGACGCCCCCCTCCACAGTGGAAATGCAGTGTGCTGGGACTTGTTGATGCTTTCTTTCACCAAATGCTGGGGATGCAGCGGGGAGCAAAACGGCAGACACCCCTGCCTTGTGGAGCTTCCCCGTTTCAGGCAAAGCTGACAGCAAACAAGTGAAAAAACGTTTCCGGCCTGTGTGGTGGGGGGCACTAAAGCAGGCGGGAGAAGGGCTAGGAGTGGGGGGGGGGTTGTGGCTTTAGAGAAGGTGGGTCGGGGAGCAGACACCTGAGGAAAGAGGTTTGCAGGCTGAGAGGCCCGCTGTCTGGAGAGACAGAGAGGAGGAGATGACTTCAGAAGGGGGGGCTGGATTGCGTCAGGCCTCGTGGGCCATGGGGGGGAGGGCGTGAGAGGGTGTTTTTGTTTGTGTGTTTTGATTTTTTCTGTCCCTGTGTTTGTATTCGACATGCATGTTCCTTTTATATTTTTAAACCGCTTTGTTGAGGTATAATTGACATTCAACAAATCACACGTATTTAAAGCCTACAATTTGGGGCGCCTGGGTGGCTCAGTCGTTAAGCGTCTGCCTTCTGCTGGGGTCATGACCCCGGGGTCCTGGGATCGAGCCCCGCATCGGGCTCCCTGCTCCGCGGGAAGCCTGCTTCTCCCTCTCCCACTCCCCCTGCTCTGTTCCCTCTCTCGCTGTGTCTCTCTGTCAAATAAATACATAAAATCTTTAAAAAAATAAATAAAGCCTACAGTTTGATGTTTTGGCATAGGTGCACACCTGTGAGACCATCACCGCAAGCACAATAGTGAGCCCGCCCGTCACCCCCAGCCCTGGCGTTTCCTCAGGCGCCTCTGTGACCTCTCCCCTCTGTCCGTCACCCCCCAGCCCTGGCGTTTCCTCAGGCGCCTCTGTGACCTCTCCCCTCTGTCGCCTCCGCCTTCCTTTCCTAAGCAACCACGGCTCTGCTTTCTGTCCCCAGACATGAGTGTACATTTTGTAGACTTTTGTATACATGGAATTACACGGCGGGTTCGTTTTCTTGGCCTGGCCCCTGTCAGTATAATTGCCGTGAGTTCCATCCGTGTGGCTGCACATGGCCGTAGCTCTTTCCTGTTTAATGCTGACGAGTTGTCCATCGTGCGGAGGTGTCCCAGTTTGTCCGTTCACCTGCCGGTGGACATTTGGGTCATTTCTCTGTTGTTTTCTTTTTAAGATTTTATTTTGTTATTTGATAGAGAGAGCACGAGTGGGGGTAGGAGCAGAGGGAGAAACAGAGACTCCCTGCTGAGCAGGGCTCAATCCCAGGACCCTGAGATCATGACCTGAGCCCAAGGCAGACGCTTCACCGACTGGGCCACCCAGTGGCCCTATATGTTTTGCTTTTGATGGAAATTTCAAATTCAGGGGTGCCTGGGTGGCCCAGGCACCCCTCCTTCTTGTTATTTATCTGTCCTGCTATTGATGGGCCTTCGGGAGCTGCCAGTTGGGGCCGTTATGAACAGCTCCGCCCTCTGAATATTCTGGCACGTGTCTTTTGGGGACACGCGTGCACCTCCCTGCTGGGCCATAGGACTTGCATGCGTTCCGCTTGAGTACGTGCGGCCCCACAGTCGGCCAGAGTGACGTGCAGGTGTACATCCCCGCCCTGCACAGCCTCAGAGAGAAGTCTTGCTTCTCCACATCCTCACTGGTGCTCTGTGTTTTCCATCTTTTTCCATGCGGGTGGGGACACAAGGGCGTCTTGTTGTACTTTTCATTGGCGCTTCCCCGGAAGAGTTCTGACTCGAGTCGGGCTGTGTGCGGACGGCCCCAACTCCAGCTCACGTGCCCCTCTTTCTTTTTCAGGCCGGGTCCTCGTCCACTGCCGGGAAGGTTACAGCCGCTCCCCAACCCTCGTGATTGCCTACCTCATGATGCGTCAGAAGATGGATGTCAAGTCTGCCCTGAGCATCGTGAGGCAGAACCGTGAGATCGGCCCCAATGATGGTTTCCTGGCCCAACTCTGCCAGCTCAATGAGAAACTAGTCAAGGAGGGGAAGTTGAAACTCTAGGGCACTCCTGCTGCCTCTTCTCTAGAGGCAGGGAGGGGAGGCCCTGGTCCAGGTGCCCCAAGCTGCCATGTTTAGGAAACACAGTGTACCCTGCTCCCAGCATCACCAGGCACTTGCCCACAAGTCTGTCCCAATACAGCCCTGGGCCACTTTCCCCCTGGGGAGCATATAAAGAAGCTTGCTAAGGAAGGCATTGTCGCTCCCTGGTGTGTCCTGTGCCTACAGTTTATGATGCCCTCTCCCTGAGGTGGGGGCGCAGAGGGGGAAGGCCTGCGACGTGCATGTTTCTCCTGGATGGCCCAAGGCAGGTCTGTGGGAGTATAAGGCTCGAGATGCCCCCGGGGCCCCTCCTGACCTCCGTTGCCCCCTGCCTCCCTCCCCCGCTCCCTGGCACCCACCCCTGGGTCTTCTCCTGAGTGGGGACCTCAGCACCTCGAGCCCTGTAAGGGAACTATGCAAACGCAGGCCCCTCTCTCCCCACCATGCCTGTGTGCCCCGGCCCCTCCCCACTGCCCACACCTTGTTCATAGGCAGAGGCACATTGTGAGGTCTGAAGCTGGCCCCGTGGCTGGCAGTTAGTGGGTGGAAATTCCCATGAAGAGACTGCATTTTAAAGTATTTCAGTAGGATTAAAGATACCCAAACAAAGAGGCCATCAGGTGGGCAGACATTCCCCTGGAGGACTCCTGTAAGTCCATAGTTTCTAAAATATGAATCTTTGGAGGGCTTGCATTCAGAATCCGCTGCTTTGGAATATTTCCCTTGGACTGCTCTCAGTCACTTGGATTGTTAGAAGAGCGATGCCTTGGGCATGGTTTTATTCTATTCTATTCTATTTTATTTTATTATTTTTATTCTATTTTAGAAAACAGGGTGTTGAAGTTCCAGCCTATTTAAAAACCCCACCATTTGAAGAATTACAAAGGTTTTGTCCTGAGTTACAGCGTTGGCGAGCTCAAGCCACTCATGCTAACTGCTTTTTGTCTTGGTTGCTATTCCAAGGACAGAAGGAGGAAGTTGGCCGATTACAGGGTGGGTGTGTGGGTGTGTAGGGGGGTGTGTATCTCAGAAACACAGCCAGAGGATGGAGGAGCAGGCTCTCACCCCGCCCACTTTTAGGTAGTTCTTAGGGCTCTGTGCTGCCAAGAAAGATCCTGGAGCCCTAAGAGCAAAAATGACTCAGCCAGGCCAAAATGAAACACGGCAGAGCCTCCAAATGTAGACTTCACTGGTGGTAGAGCAAACATACAAACCGGAACCACCTTTTTTTAGGACTAATTTAAGGATGACGTCAGAATGCACTAGCACTCACGCTCACACGTGTGTGCACATTCGTCAGAATTCAGGAGTTTTGTTTTGAATACAGTCTTGTTAGGACTTCAAATGATTGTTGCCATGGAAAGTGATTCATTCCTGTCGTCTTCAGGTTCCCCAACAGCAGGGAGGCTGGTCCTCAGCCATACCCCCCAGCTCCTAGCACACAGAGGTCTAGAAAAGTTTGCTGAATTAAACTTTTTTTGAGCCCCAGATATATGTAGGTTGTTGTTCTGGTGGGTGTATCAAGCTCCCAGAAACCTGAATTCATGGTAGGATCACTTGCAAGGATTTGCAAAAGGATTCTTACCAGAAGTGAAAAACCAAGGACTTTAGTCAAGTCTTTAAAATTCAGTTGTAAATGGAAATTCAGGCAGTGTTAACCTGTCGAGGTGGAGAATGTGCCTTTTTCAGAGTTGACCAGGGGCGTCTGGCTAGACAAGGAGAAGCAGGGTGCCACGGGGCCTCGTTCCCGGGTGTCATGGCCTTTCCCGCCACAGGGCCAGCAGTGCGGGGCCTGGACGGTCCCTTTCCTCTGTGACCACAGCCACCCTGAACAAACCAGGATCTGTCGCCTTTTCCAGATACCGGACTGCCCACATAGACCCGCCTCAGTAAAATGGCCATCCTCTAACCCATGCACCTCACCTCAGTTTCCAGTGAACCATCCCACTTAATCTAACTTGATCCTTCCAATAACCCTATCAAGTTGGTAGAGCTTATTCATGTATTGTGACCTTTTAAGAAAAAGGAACTGGGGTTTGGACTGCTGGAGGGCATGGTGCCTGGGCTGTCCCGGCTCTAAGGAAGAGCTGAGGCCAGATTTCAGGTTTGCTGCTCCCTGAAGCTGAATCCTTTGTCCCATACTACGCTCCTCACCAAGAAGGGAGCCCCCTGGGAGTGTCCAGGTGCACTGCATATGCCCTTGACCCAGCCCGTGTACGCGAGAGCCAGTTTTGTGGATGGAGTACAACCATTCAAGCTGGGGTGCCGCGGGGTGGGTGGGGGGTCTGGAATAGGGTGGGAGGGAGTTGATACAAACCCATCCCCGCTCCAGGAAAAGGAAGCAAAAAGTGTGGGTCCCCGATTCGGTTAGAATGTGTGGCTCTTCCTCCAGGAAGCGTGTAGCGTCCCTAAGTTGGAGCTTTCTGCTCTACTTCTGGAAGAGGCTCTGGGACTCGGGCGAGGGCTCCCCCTCCCACGCTCAGGAAGGGGTCACTCCATAGGACAGCCATAGCTGCTCAGGCTAGTTAGCCAGGACCTCTTGAAGGCCTTTTTGTGGGGGCATGAGGGCAAACAGGCCATTGGGAAAATTACTGCCTTTACTTGGGGGCTACTTTTATGCTGATAACTGGGGATTTCTTGGTAGTCTTTGGCCCCAGAAACCCTAGCTTTACTTCATGAGATCTAGCTCCTAATTTTTGAGTTAAAATAAAAATCTATTGTGTAAGAGCCAGCACGTGCCCACGGCCAGTGGAAGCTGTTTCTGGACGGCTTTCTACCCCTGGGAAGTGATGGAATAGGAACTCAGGGTGCCCTTGCCCTCCCCCCTGACCTGATCCCTTTCTTTGACTAGCAGACCCCCACCTAGGTCAAATTAGAGCACCAAATGGTTTTCTTCTCAAGTCTAAAAGCAGTACGCTCTCCACAGGCTGGTCTGTTTCTCTGCCACTCTGAGTTATCTGGAGAGCAGAAACCACCATCTGTCAAACGAGGGGACTCATCTAGAAGACCTCTAAGGTCCCTTTGGCTCTGACACTGTAGGATTCTCAGAATCCCCACCTGGAATTTACCCCAACCTGGGAATTATAGGGGATGTAATAATATGATGACCAGCAGGTGGCACTGTGTTCCACCCATGGTGATGGATGGTTTTTGAAAGGGAATGTTGGTGCCTTTTGTGTCACAAGTTAATGTTAAGATGCTAATGTTTTAATCCAAATAAGCACTGATCTTACAATAGGAAGATATGCGCTTTCCTCGCAGGAAATTTTCTGTCATAAAACCGGTGTCGAGAACCACTGAAGAGCCAACAGTGTGGGTCTTACCAAGTCAAGACTTTATCCTGATTGGAAGTAGACGCCCTCTCTGGCTGAGAGAGTAGAGCGGTTGGAAGCTTAATTTATCTCCTGTCAGCTTTCAGGGTAATTTGATTGTGAAAGTGTGAGTTTCCTGGACAGAAAAGGGGAAGGTATTAAATTGGTTTTAAAGGAAAGTAAGTTTAACGTCTGTTGTATCACCAAGCAGCGTTAAAGCACTAACTGTAACCAAAATAAATGTCTTACATTACATAGAAATGGTCTTTTTTGTCCTTCTTATCACTGCTGATTTTCTCTGATGCTCTTATGTTTGCTTTTGTCTAACTTTCAAAAATAAGTATCATCTAAAAATTAACCCTCCCGAACTCATTCTCAGTCCCGAGATGATTATAATTTATGCAGTAGATGTTGATTAAACTTATCTTGCCAGTACCAGAAATTTCCCGTGATAGGAATAATCTTTTTATTTATTTAGTTTCTAAAAAACTGCAGCTTTTGGGGGGGTTAATTGACTGGAATATTCTTGAATAGAGAGGCCCATCCTAAATGAGGGAGGTAGATCTATGTTCCTAAGAAAGTAGGAGACTGGGGGTGACAGTCTCAAGCTGGCCTCACGTGAAGATGATTAGGGTTTGAATGGTCCTGCAAACGGGCAGCCCCAAAACATAGCCCTGCCCCCAGGTGCCTTAAACTCCGTCATTAGCATTTATCTCCCTTATGGTAAGCATTGGCTTTTTTTCTCTGAATAAAAAACTCAAAAGAGAGCTGTGTGCCTTTTCTCCCTGACAGAAAAAAACCTCTTTGTGGGGCACCTGGGTGGCTCAGTCGGTGAAGCGTCTCCCTTCAGCTCAGGTCATGATCCCAGGATCCTGGGATCAAGTCCCACTCCCTGCTCAGGGGGGAGCCTGCTTCTCCCTCTGCTTGTGCTCTCTCTCTCTCTGACAAATAAATAAAATCTTAAAAAAAAAAAAATCCCATGCATCCGTAAGTACACATACGTGTGTCTGTGTATATAGAGATCTCCATGGAAAATGTTCTGCATTTGCTTTTGTGCTTAACAAAGAGTTGTTTCTTACAGCACCATTCATTTTACTAGCTACCTAGCATTCCGTTGTGTATGGTGTGCTGTGATTTCTGTATACTCTAATTTTAAAGGTCCAGGCTGCTTTAATGAGCACAGAATGTTGAAATGAGACTTATGAATAACAGTTGCAGTTTATCTGCTTAATATCCTGTTAATTTCTGTCATCTGTTGTGATGGCACAGTGTCAAAGCTAAGGAGGATTGTTCTGTGCTTGCTTGTGTAATTTTACGGGGGTGGGGGGATTGCCTGACTGCTCAGTGGGAGTGTGCAACTCTTGATCTCTGGGTGGTGAGTTTGAGCCCCATGCTGGGATGTAGAGATGACTTAAAAAAAAGAAAGATAATTTTATGGGGGTGGCATCCCCAAGCCCAATATTTAGACGGAGTCTCTGAGCCATGGCCTTCTGAAGTGATGACCCATTTATAAGAAGTTCAAATGCACAGAGATTCCGCTTTGGAAGTCTACACTAAAATGAGTTAACCTAGAGGCAACACAATGAATGGGTGGTCTCCATTTCATTAAAAGTGGAAATACACCACATTTAATTAATGTGTGTTTTTATATTTTTATTTATTTTTATTTAACTTTTACTTAGGGGGCGCCTGGGTGGCTCAGTCGGCTAAGTGTCTGTCTTTGGCTCAGATCATGATCCTGGGGTCTTGCTCAGTGGGGAGTCTGCTTCTCCTTCCCTCTGCTGCTCCCTGCTGCTTGTGTTCTCTCTCTCTGTCAAACAAAATCTTTAAAAAAATAAATTTTACTTAGTTAACATAGAGTGCAATATTGGTTTCTGGAGTAGAAATCAGTGATTCCTCATTTACATACAACACCCAGTGCTCGTCACAACAAGTGCCCTCCTTCATACCCATCGCCCATCTTGTCCATGCCCCCCACCTCCCTCCATCAACCCTCAGTTTGTTCTCTATCATTAAGAGTCTCTTGTAGTTTGTTTCCCTCCCTCCTTTTTTTTCATTATATTTTTACATAATTGAAATGTACATATTTTAATAAATATTTTTTGAAGATTTTATTTTAGCACATGTGCATGAGCAGGGGGAGGGGCAGAAGGAGAGAGAATCTCAAGCAGACTGTGCTGAGCGCAGAGCCCAGCACAGGGCTCGATCCCACAGCCCTGAGATTATGACCTGAGCTGAAGTCCAGAGTCGGACACTTCAGTGACTGAGCCACCCAGGCGCCCTGAAATGTACATATTTTTAAAACCGTAAGACATCCTTGTGGAAATGTGGAGTTCTGAGAAACCTAGTCCGAAAGCCCATGAACTAGATGTCCTTCCGGTGGAATGTTCCCAGTGCGCGGAGCGCTGGGGCAGCCGTCCTGAGAGGCAGGAGGGCAGAAAGAAGAGAGGAGTTGAAAAGGAGAATGGAGAGCAGAGGGCAGGTGCAACTGGGCTTGGAAGAGGGAAGCCAGTCTCCAAACCCACGGGGTGACAGAGGCTCTCTTTTGCCAGACTTCATTCTTTTTCAACTAGGCCCGACCTTTGGACTTCCACGTTTGTCTCCTTTTGTCCCATTTTAGCCAGAATTCCCCCAACCTCCCCATCTGGTCATCCTCAGTATCTAATCGGGTTCTTCACCACCCCCCCCCCCCCACTGTCCCGCAGGTGAAGTCTGATCGCCACCACTGCCTTCAGCAGGAATCAGGTTAGGTTGGTTTAGCCAGAATCCCCCCTTACCTTCCCTGCTTCCTCTTAGTAATTTTCCATCCACTGACCCCACACTACTCCTGGGCTATAGATTCCCACTTTCTGTGCTGTGTTCGGAGCTGAGCCTGGTCTCTCACCGCCACTGCAAGACCCCCATGCCAACTCTCCTTCTGCTGCTCCCCCTGCTTGTGCACTTGCTCACACCTGCACGCGCTCTCTCTGTCAAATCTTTATTTATTTATTTATTTGAGAGAGAGAGAGAGAGAGACAGAAATAGTGACAGCATGAGTGGGGAGGAGAGGGAGAAGCAGGTTCCCCACTGAGCAGGGAGCCCGACTTGGGGCTTAATCCCAGGAGCCTGGGATCAGGGCTTGAGCCAAAGACGGACGCTTAACTGACTGAGCCACCCAGGCGCCCCTAATAAATAAATAAAAACTTAAAAAAAAAAAAAAAAAAGACAGGCTGATTTGGACGTCCCTTATTGCAGACAACTGCCTATAAACAGGATAGCCCTCCAAATCCAGATACTCCATTTTACCCTGACCTGTGGGAGCAAAGTCTGTGTAAAAATGCAGCCCATAAGGAGAACCCTCCATTCCCATGAATTACAGACAGGTGGCTTGAGAACCAAGTAGAAAGTTAGATGCCTCTGGAGGCTTCTTTCAGATCAAAGATTCTATAATCCCGAGGATTCAAACAAACATAACTTTCTTTCCAAACTTGACCTGTCCTTCAAAGTGGGGTGCAAAGGCCACATCTTCCTGTGTGGGTCCCAGATACACCCCAGGCAGAAGAGACTGTTCTCCCCTCTGCAGGCTCATAACACTTTGTCCCTTTAAAAAAATGCATCTAAACCTTTCCTCAGTGGCACTAACCACTTTCTTTGCTGAAGAACTGTTTTCTTCCCCAGTACAGGAGCTCCTGGAGGGGGAGTACGGATCAGTTCACAGCTCCTGGCAGGGGTGGGTCTTGCCTCATGAAAGGTTTGGCAAGTGGACATACGAACAGGCAGCTTGGTAGAAATGAGAACCAGCAAATCATCACATAAAAAAAAAAAAAAGCCTTGCTAGAAATTTAGGTACAACTGTTAAATTATTAAATGCAATTTAAAGATTTTTAGCCCAAACCCAGAGTTGGTCACCTTGTGGAGGCGCGTGCTGTTATGGGCTGAACCATGCCCCTCCAAAATTCATATCTTGAATCCTAACTCCTAGTACATCAGAACGTGACCTTATTTGGAAGTAGGGTTGTAGCAGATATAATTAGATGAGGTCATTAAGGTGGACCTAACTGAATATGACTGATGTCCTTTTAAGAAAGGGGAAATGAGGGGCGCCTGGGTGGCTCAGTCGTTAAGCATCTGCCTTCGGCTCAGGTCATGATCCCAGGGTCCTGGCATCGAGCCCCACGTCGGGCTCCCTGCTCGGCAGGAAGCCTGCTTCTCCCTCTCCCACTCCCCCTGCTTGTGTTCTCTCTCTCTCGCTGTCTCTGTCAAATAAATAAATAAAATCTTAAAAAAAAAAAGAAAGGGGAAATGAGGGCATAGACAAATACAGGGAGAATGCCACGTGAAGATGAAGGCAGAGATCGGGGGGTGGGGGGATGCTTCTATAAGTCAAGGAATGCCAAAGATTGCCAGTAAAGGCACCAGCAGCAAGGGCAGAGACATGCAACAGACTCTGCTCACAAGCCCTCACAAGGAACCAACCCTGCCAACACTCTGATCTCACAGTTCCAGCCTCCAGAACTATGAGAAAATGCATTTCTGTTGTTCGAGCCACCCAGTTTGAGGTACTTGGTTTTGACAGCCCTAGCCAACTTACGCGCACGTTTACCTGTATGACACTGGTGGGACCGGGGACCTGGCTGAGCTTTCTGGAGAACAACCCTGCAATGCACAGCCAACTGTTCACTCTCCCAGACCCAGCGTTCACTTCTGGAAGTAACACTAAAGTTTTTTTTTTTTTTTTTTTTAATTATTTTGTGGAATATTACCCAGCAGGAAAAAGGAACAAATCGTTGATACATGCAACAACCGGGATGAATCTCCAGGGAATCACTTGGAGCGAAAAAAGCCAGTCCTAAAAGGTTACATACAATTTGGTTCCATTTATATGACACTTCTGAAATGACAGATTAGTGGTACCACGGGCTAGGGGGGCATGGGAAGAAGGTAGGTGTCGTTATCAAAAGGCAACAAGAGGGATCTTTGTGGTCACAGAGTTGTTCCTTATCTTGGCTGTGATGGATACTGGAACTTACACATATGATAAAGTGACATAGACCGAAACACACACACACACACACACACACACGCACACATGTGCATGTGCACACGAATACAAGTAAAACTGGGGAAATTTGAATCAGATTGGTGGGTCATATCAATGTCAATATCCTGGTAATATTGTACTATAGTTTTGCAAGATGCTACCATTGAGAGAACTGGGCAAAGAGTACGTGGAATTTGCTCTGTTTTATTCCTTACAAGTACATGTGAATTTACAATGATCGCAAAGAGTTTAACTCAAAAAATTATTTCGTACGAGGAGTCCGTTCATATCATCCCTACTGAGGATAGGGAAGCATTGGAAATAACCTAAGTACCCGCAACAGACGTCAGCTAAAACCCTGGGGGTTTAACTCTGAACAATGATAAGCTCCCGAACTGAGTAAATATAAAGCTGGATTAGCATGAAGTGAAAAAGCAGATGGCATCATAGCAGGTTCTCTGTGAGCCGTTCTGGGAAGAGCAGCCTATACCTTGGCAGAGAATAACTCAAAAGGATGGACATACTTCATAGGTTCAAATCCACTGGATTCTTCTCTTTTTTTCTTTTAACAATGACTTCAGTTCCAAATAAAACATGAAATGAAATAAAACCCTTCGCCATCCTCCAGCCGCCGGCTCTTCTGTCTCCAGCAGGTGGCAGCAGTGCTCCGAGGATGGGCCCCACGGGCTCGGGTTCCGGCGGCTGGGTCTGTAGCTCCCACCAGCAGGTGGGGTTTCAGCGTCCCGATCGCGCCAGCTCAAGGAATCCGGCCTCGGAACCTCCCTCTCCCAAATCCAGGGCAAGAAGGCCGTTGTCCGGCCACGATTGGGTTAACGGTCCACATTCCAGAGCAAGGGAAAAGGAGGCTGGAGGGTCAGAGACAGGGGGAGGGGGCGCAGAGAGCCAGCTTCTCACAACACCCACGGGCTCTGTTGGGAGAGATAGATCACCTCCAACAATGGCCACAGCTGTTTTCGTCTGCCCCGAAGGAAACTGACTTAGGAAGCAGGTATCAGAGAGGGCCCTTCCTGCAGGGGCTTCTGTCTGGCTTGTAAAACTGTCAGAGCAGCTGCATTCATGTGTGGAGTGATGGATGGTGGAAAGGAGGGACAGACGGCTGCAGATGGACACCGCGGCTTACAAGTCAAGGCAGGTGGCAAAGGCCTCCTAGAGGCTCTGCAGGTGGGGCGTGCTGATTCATTGCCCAGTGAAAATACCAAGGGGACCTGGGCCACAGCCCTCTTCCCAGCCTCCTTCAGGGCCAGGAGCCCGATGCACCTCCTCCTTTATCTGCAGGGAAAGCTTCCGCTGGCTCTCCTTTCTTTTCCTGCACCTCAGGTGTGAACCTTCCTCCCCAGTACCCTACCCCTCCCAGGCCCCTCGTTCTGCTCCAGGGCTAAGGTGGCAATTCCTTTTGGCTTTTTTGTGGCTAGCTGGACCTGGGATGGCTTCATGGAATGCACCCCACACCCCATAGCATGCACCAATAAGGCTTTCCATATAGGACTCAAAACTCTTTGAAAAATGTAATGGTCCAGGAGACCAAAAAAAAAGGAGAAGAAGAAGAGAACATCAGCACCAAAAATGCTGGCCTTGGCTTTTGCTAAGGAAAGGGATTTTTGTGCTCTCCATTCCTAGCCACGGCCTAGCCAGGGAAATAAGTGCCTTTGGCACATCAGTCCCCAAGCGGCTGTGTCTTGGCCAAGAAGTGCCTGTCACGGTGCACAGAAGCCCCAAGATTTCCTCCTTGGGCTCCATCACCATTGCCTGTTGACTTGCTCATCCTGGCCTTGTAACCGGAATCCCTGCCTCCTGGTGCAAGCAGACGCCCTCCCCGTGGCCTTCCGGTTTTCTCTCTTGCCTTCCAGAGGGTGCCAACAAAGGGCTATCTTGGTCAAGATAATTGATGCTGAGCCTCCCCATGGAACTGGGACCGATCACATTTCTTAAAAAGCCTCCTTCTGCCTCTGCCTGGGTCTGTGGGGGCCAAAGATAGAGCCCTTGGGCCATTTGTTGGTGGGGTAACAAATGAACTTGGCCGGAGAAAGGGACTTGGCTGGGCTCAGCCCTGCAGAGGGCTCAGAGCTGTCGTTTTCTTTGTGACGCTGGTCCACAGTTTGTTTTTGAGAAAGCCCAGGGGGCCCAAGGAGGTAAAGATTCCAAGCTGGAGCTCATTTTGATATCTGAAAACCACAGCCGCCTGCACGTGGGAGGGGCTGGAGGGCAGGCTTGCCTCACACACCCGCCTCCCTCTAGGTCACCTGGGAGCACCAGCAGCAATTTGGGAGTTTGCTGTGCCTGGGAAGTCTTTGGGGAGGGCTTGCTGTGAGCACACCCCGTTCCCTCCCCCTGGGTTTGAGAGAAACATGGGACCAGCCCTGCCCCAGCCTGTCCTCATTGGTTGGCATCAGGCAGAGGGGGCTTTAAAAAGGCAAACGTGTCCCAGGCTGGAGGTCGGAGCCTGTGCTACTGGAAGGCTGGGTGCCCTCCTCTGGCTGGCACCATGCAGCTTTCTCTTGCCCTGTGTCTTGTCTGCCTGCTGGTGCATGCAGCCTTCCGTGTGGGGGCCGGCCAGGGGTGGCAGGCCTTCAAGAACGATGCCACAGAGATCATCCCCGAGCTGCGCGAGTACCCCGAGCCTCCGCCGGAGCTGGAGAACAACAAGACCATGAACCGGGCGGAGAACGGAGGGAGGCCCCCTCACCATCCCTTTGAGACCAAAGGTATGCTGGAGAGGAGGGCATTTTTCACACGAGGGGCCTGGAAGGTTCTCTCTGGGAGGTTGTGAAGACTGGGGTGGCCCGTCCGCCGCTGTCAGCTCTAACGGAGGGACAGCCTTGCCTGGAGGCAGGGGGAGGGTGGCAAGCCAGAATAGCCTTGGTGATCCAGCGTGGGGGCATGAGGCTGGTGGGGGTGCTGGCAGCAGGAGCCTGGGGCAGGAAGGAGGCAGAGGTGGTGAGGATACAACCCTGGGACAGGCTCAGAGCCTCAGAAAGGAGACAGTTTCCAAGAATCCCCTCCTGAGAATATAGGAGACAGGCCCGGCAGCTGGCATCCCTGGACAGGGGACCAGACAAGGGAGCCTCCTATCTGTGAGCACCTGCTGGAGGTAGACGCTCTACCCAGGCTGTACCTGAGGGATCCGCCGCAGGGGAGCCCCAGGAGGTGCACTCCCAGTTGGAAAGTGAAGAAATCTCCAGACACTAAGTAACTTGGTAGGGAGCAGAAGAGCTGAGATTTGACCCCAGTCTGATCCCATTCCAAGACAGCCCTGGTGGGGGAATGTGTGGGGGGTGCTGGGGACTGAGAGCCAGAGCAAGTCCCCACAAATCAGCGGGAAGGGGACACTCCCACTGCCCCGAGTCTTCCCAGTGAGCTGACACTTGAAGGCATGGAAGTTGTAGGCAGAGTATTAGCATCCGACCTGGGTAGCAACTTGGGTCCAGGCCCTGGAGGGTAGGTAGCATCCTCTGTGCAGGGAGTGGACACAGGTGGCCCCATCTGTCCCCAGGTCCCCACCCGAGACCCAGGCTTGCCTCCCTACTAGGGAGGGAGCCCGACCCTCGTGACAAGGCGAGGGCCGTGGTGGAGGGCACATCTGGGCTCCTGGTCAGGTGTGCACGGAGAAGCCTAGGGGCCAGTGTGCACAGCTGGCCCGGCAGCGGGCAGGAAAGGCTGGGGGTGGGGCCGGAATGACACTTCAGAGGGAGGGCCTCACTGCCCTCCAGTCATTGTCTGGGTGGGAGAGGAGTCCCCTGCCCAGGCCCCCTCATCCCCTCCCTCCCTGCCCCACAACCAGCTGGGAATGTGGGGCTCGGCAAAGGGGGCAGCCTCACAGGAGGCCTGGGACCTCAAGTCTTCAAAAAGGGAGGGCAGGAGAACACCACCCTGCCATTCCCCCCAGGCAAGGTCGATTAAGCTCAAGGGACTGCTTCCTGGGCTCTATGGGGCCCAAGTACAAAATATCCACTTCCCGAGGCTCCCATGAGAGGCCACAGGCCCCAAGGAAGCTGTGAGCTCAAAACAAAGTCCCTTCTGTAGAGGAAGTGCCTGACCTGGGGGCACTATTCTTGGAAAGCCCAAAAAGCCTCCTTGCCTGGGCAAACAGGCCGCCTCCACACACTACCCCTGCAGCCTGGGAGCCGGGGTGAGGATGCCAAGCCAGCCCAGAAACCAGGTCAGCCACTGGAGGAAGGCAAACCCACATCTCCCCTGCTATGCTTGTTCTCCAGGGCCTGGGGAGTGGAGGCCTGGCCTGTTCTGCCCTCTCTCGGCTTTTGGTCTCAGGACTGTTGTTCATCTCCTTGGGTGACGGACAGGTGCTCACACGAGGACCAGCTGTTTAAAAAGCTCCCACCTGTTTAAGCCCACAGTAGGAGAGTTGATCGCGGTGTCTTCAGGGGACCAAGCCAGGCCTCAGAGCCCAATCCCCCCCCACCCCAACCCAGGAGCAAGGCTGGGTCACCATCTGGGATCCATTAAAACGGCACAAAACAAGAGATGTGCCCAGCAGCATGCCTGGTACACAGCAGGTGCTTAATAAGTGTTTGTGGCAGTTGAACCTGTAGGTTTTCAGGCAGAGCTCCATCCCCTCTGGTAGGGAAGTAACTGCAGTAAGAGGCAGCCCTTTGCCCCCACCCCCAGTGCAGCCTCCCACAAGGGTGCTCAGGCACACAGCGTCCACCCTTAGAGGAACCCAGAGGCGCCGGGGCCCCAGGAAAGTGGAGTGAGGATGCGCAGCTCTGCCTTTTGGGCAAGTACTTTCCCCCCTCTAGGCCTCCTGGTCCTCAGGGATGATGAGGGGGTTGGACAAGCAGCGTTTGGCTCTTTTCAAGTCTAATGACTTCTCCTCCCCACCTCCGCTTCCATCTCTCTCCTCCGCGGCAGCTGCCCTGATTTATTACCTTCAATTAACCCCTACTCCTTTCTCCATCCCTCGCCATCCCTCCCAAGTGGCTGGAAAAAGACTTTAGGGGAAGCCAAGGCCATGCAAAGGGTGTGGCAAGTACCTACTCTGCCTAGACCAGGCACTCTGTTACACAGATGTAAGTTATATGGGGGAGAAAAAGCCCCCCTTGGAGAAGAAGAAGAACACATAACAGCCTATACTTCCAGCTCTTATTATGTGCTCATTGTGTCCCCTGCATTATGGCTGCAATGGATTCACTCACTAACTCCTTAGGACAACGCATTTTACAGATAGGAAGCACAGAGAGGTTAAATGACTTGCCCAAGATCAAAGTTTTAGGGGGAAAGGGTGGGCCAGAGGTCTTTCCTCTCGCACCAGAATACCTGGGCGCTTCCCGGAAGAGATACCCAGGGGCAAACGCGTCTGGAAAGCGGCAGGTTTGGAAAAGGCCGGGGCGTGGGTTGGTGGCGTGCAGGGAGCCGGGCTGGTCTCAACGCGCCCTCTCTCCGCAGACGTGTCCGAGTTCAGCTGCCGCGAACTGCACTTCACCCGCTACGTGACGGACGGGCCCTGCCGCAGCGCCAAGCCGGTCACCGAGCTGGTGTGCTCGGGTCAGTGCGGCCCGGCGCGCCTGCTGCCCAACGCCATCGGCCGCGGCAAGTGGTGGCGCCCGAGCGGGCCCGACTTCCGCTGCATCCCCGACCGCTACCGCGCGCAGCGGGTGCAGCTGTTGTGCCCCGGGGGCGCGGCGCCGCGCGCGCGCAAAGTGCGCCTGGTGGCCTCCTGCAAGTGCAAGCGCCTCACCCGTTCCCACAACCAGTCCGAGCTCAAGGACTTCGGGCCCGAGGCCGCGCGGCCGCAGAAGGGCCGAAAGCCGCGGCCCCGCGCCCGGGGCGCCAAAACCAACCAGGCCGAGCTGGAGAACGCCTATTAGAGGCCGCCCGCCGCGCCGCGCTCCCCGACCCGCGCCCCGGCCCAGGCGCCCGGGGTTCTGCCCTCGGCGCGCGGTCTGATTGTTTGTATCTCATTGTAAATGTCTGCAACCCCGGGCAGGGGGCTGAGACCTTCCGGGCTTCCGCAGGAGGCAGCCAGGCCCTGCGGATCCCGGGGCGGGGAGGGCCAGAAGAGCCCCCGTCCCCACTCTCCCGCGTCCGAGGGGGTCCCGCAGGGCAGGGGAGGGCGCTGAGAGTCACACACACTGAGCCACGCAGCCCCGCCCACCGGGGCCGCCCACCTTTGCTGGTCCCACTTCAGAGGGAGGCAGGAAAGCAAGCCTTTCACCGCCCAGGGGTTCTAAGGGAGCGCTGGGGAATGAGAAAAGTCCGGGGACTGGTTAAGAAAGTTCGATAAGATTCCTCCCCCACTCCTCTGCCCCTCATAAAGCCTTTAGTGCCTTGTTGTGCCAAGAACACAGGACTGGGGTCCGCAGATAGGGTTCCCAGTCCGGACTCTGCCACTAACTTGCTGGATGACCTTGGACCACACTCTTCTCTTTCTGTCCCGAGTCTGTCCTCAATTTCCTCTTTGGAAAATGAAGGTGGGGCTGGGATTTGTATCTCGAGGAATCTACTGTCACATGATTCCAAGGCCTTGGGTGCCTTTTGAATGGGCAAAGGAGAGAGAGAGAGGTTGGATTGGATTACCGCCATGGTCACCTCCAGAATTCAGAGTTGTAATCCTCTGATCTGACAACCAAAGATGAAAAACAAGTGTGGTGTTGGGGGAGGGGGGGAGTCTTTTTTATGGCTGACAAAACCGTGGAAGAAGCTGTGTTCTTTCCAGTCTGGCCTCCCCAGATGTTTCCCTACCTCGACCCCTCCACCTCAAAGGATGCAGAAACAAATCCACCAGTTGGGATAGAGAAGGAGAAGGTCCCAAGGCTGGGGCGGGAGGGGAGGACGGGGGGAAGGGCAGGGAGTAGAGCTCGGACAGAAATCACCGCCCCCCCATTCCGAAAGAACAGCACCCCCCACCACGGCCATATTTTAAAGTCACCTTCTGCAGAGAAGCTCAAGGTCCCAGGACACCGGGCTTGCAGGCCCAAGGGAGAAGCCAGCACCCATTCAAAGACCAGCAGATCCCTTTGCAGGCACCTCCTCCTGCCTACCACTTACAGACACGATTCTGTCTAGAAGCTAGCTTCTTACTGCTGTTACCTGTGACGGCGCACCTTACGTTAAAATACTACTACTTGGGGAAAAATTACAAGTGCTGTATATATGCTGAGAAAACCGCAAGACCAGTTAGCTGTCATCCAAAAATCTTTCTGAAAGTCATTTCCAGACATCTCTTACTTTCTGTGTAGTTTTTAATTGTTAAAAGCAAAAAAAGAAACTTTTTTTTTTTTTTAAACAGAAGCACATACCACGTGAAAGCCTGCCGGGCTGGCCATTTTTGCAATCCTTTCATGTGGGGTTTGTCCACAAGAATGAGAGTCGTGGTTCTTAAAAAGAGTTAAGTTACCTATTTATTTTCTCACTTAAGTTATTTATGCAAAAGTTTTTTCTTGTAGAGAAATGACAACGTTAATATTGCTTTATGAAATACCAGTCTGTTCTTTCCGAGTCCAGAGGCATTGTTAATAAAGACAATGAATCATTTCCGAGAGGATGTGGTCTCATTTTGTCAACCACACACAGTCATTCTGTCCAAGTTAACATCCTTCTCTTGGTCACTAGGACCTCGACCTTGGAGACACCTTTGACTGGGCCGCGGGGGGCCCTTGTGGCAATTATGTCGTCCCTTTGAGAGTCCTGTCTGTCCCTTCCTTTCCAAACCTAGACCTCATTCCTTCGCCACAGCGACTGTCATAACTTCAGCCTGGTCTCCATCAAGCAGCCTGCCCTCCACATTGTCTTCCAGAAACACCCTTCTCATCATGCCACACCCCTGCTCGCAATCCTTCCGTAGCTCCTCCTGGCCCAGGATTGAGTTCTGGCTTCTCATCCTGACGCGAGAGGCCTTCCCCTGCTTGCTTCCCAGCCCCCACCCACACCCCGCTCTACCAAATTTCCTTCCTGATGCCCAAGGGGCCACGCTCTCCTGCGACACTCGTCCCTGCCTTAGTTTACCCCCACGCCTACAGACTCAGATGCTGAGCCCCCAGGATGCTCCCTCCGTGCCTCCTCAAAGCCTGTTCATCCTTCAGGTCTCAGCCAAGTGTCACCTCCCCTTACCAACCAAACCAGGCTTTATCTTTCATGAGCAAGGCCCTATTCCTCCGGAGAGCTCACCTTCGTAGTGATGCAATGCTAGATTCATTCACGTAAGCGTTTGATGAGTCTCTCCCCTCGCCCTGACTCTAAGACCCAGGAAAACAGGGACTCTTGGTCTATCGCCACTCACCAGGGCACCCCCAGTACCCAGCATACAGCAGGTGCCTAAGGCGCATTGTGGTCGCATCGCTGTTCAATGTATTCAGGATTTCTTCTCCCATGAGGTTAGGTGGCTGGAATGGACTGGGATGCATGGACGATGGTACAACGACTTCTGCTCTTGCTTTAGGGTTCATGTTCCTTGTCACCTCGGAGCTTGAACCTTCCAGGGATGTTGCAATCCCCTCTGAGCTCTCCTGAGATGCCCCAGCCCCTTTGTCCGTGCCACGACCTTGGTTTCTGATTCTATGTCTTCCATTCAGTGTTCGTTCGTGGATCGTGTGTCTCACCTGGCCAAGCCCTGCTTAGTGCTGAGACTGACACAAGCCACGTACAACTCAGTTCCAGCTCCCACGGGGCTCTGTCACGTGTTTGCCCAAAAGTGAATTGTATGCCTCCCCGGTGAAAATGTAAGGTCATGAACAGGGTCAATGTCTTGTCCTTCTCTTGGTCTTGTCTCACCAAGGTGTCTCACGGCTGACATGCAAGGAATACTCTTCAATCGCCACAGGGAGAGATGAGTCAAAGCTTTGAATCCAGTCCAGCCCCTCTTGGGGTAACCCCACCCCAAAGCCCTCCCCAGCCCCGAAGCCTTTTCACTTTAACTCCCAATGAATCCTCCTAAATTCCTTATCATCACCAGCAAGTTTCTGATAGTTGTCAGTGGGTGTTGTGTCTCTAGGCCCCGAGGAGGCCCCAGCGAAAGCCTTCAGGGAACCCACGCACCGAGAGGAGTGTCTCAGAGCTGGGAATGAGAACAGGTAGGAAATGGATACATGGTCCCGGCCCCAGAGGCCATGTGGTACAAAGGATGGGGACATGGGCTCTGGAGCCAGGCTTGTGTTTGGATCTAAGGAAACTGGGGCACCCAGGGGTTAGATGTTCGCCCACAGCCCGATGTGGGATCAATTCCTGCTCTGATGCTCACTCAAGCTGCTCAGAACCTGGTGGGCACGTGGGCAAGTCATCAGGCCACATTGTCTGTACAGTGTTAAGGGATCGAGCACAGGAGTAATTCACTTTGTGGTAGGAATGAGGGAAAACTCTTCGGGAAGGTTTCACAGAGGTGGGTGTTGCTTAGAAGTTCTCCTGGTGGAGAAGGTGGCACAGGGTTCTAAGCAGGGGGTGTGGCCCAAGCAAGGGCACTGGGGCTGAAGGTGCACGGCTGTGTTCATGGGGGCATGAGACTCGATCGGCTGCATTCCTCAACATGTACTGAGTCCTCACCATGTGCCAGGCAGCATAGGGGGGTGGGGAACTGGGCATCCCAAACAATGCCCAACCCCAGGTACACCTAGGGTCTACTTTCTGGGACCCCAAGACCCAGGAGGGATCAGCCCAGTCTATAATCCCATTACCACGAGGGGAAAAAAACCCAAAGCCTAAATTGTAGGTCGGGCTAGGGGTTATTTATGGAAAGTTATATTCTACCTACATGGGGTCTATGAGCCTGGCGCCGATCAGAAACAGAACAGACAACAGGCTCAGCTGGGAGGGGTGGCATTCTGCTGTGGGGAGCTCATGTTCTGGTGGCTCAGCCAGACGTGGGGTTTGTATTAATAGTCTTGAGAGTCAGACAGACAGAGGAGCAGAGAGAAACAGGTTTCTCTCTCTCTTACACACACACACACACACACACACACACATACACACACACACTCCATCAGACTCTACCTATACTCCAAGTACAGATCAGGCCACCTCTGCACAAGGAGGTAGAGCGAAAGAAATTCAAAGAGGCCACAGGAACCCAAACTTCCCCTGCCTGTCCTCGAGCAGGCAGGACTTGGGCAGCTGGGGAGGGGGACAGCTCACACACCAAGCTCAGAGTCACTGCCACTGGAAACTGGTGCCACCCGCCCCCCTCCCACCTGTTCCCTGACACAGGCCTGCCCTCGTTCCTGATCATTGGTTCTAGCTCTGGGGGCCTGCGTAAACTTTCCTGCCTGCCCCACCCCGACCTCCACGTTCCTGGAGTGCATCCTCTGCCTTCTCCCGTGTCCAAGGGCAGGCGAAAGCTCAGGCTTCCGGCACTCTGCCCAGGGGTTGAAGTTCCTTTCATTGCTAGAGGGACAGGAAGCAGGAAGATTGTCACTCTTAATTCATGCAACCGGGCGCCTAATTTGCCCAGACACTGACACCTATTGGCCCAGAGAAATTATTAACAGCTCCCACTTTTCCTCTCAAAAGTATCCCGTTCAAGCAATAAATCACATGGTTATTGCAGCTGCAAGAATGAGAGATACAGCTTTTATGTGGAATGGCTGGGACTCAGATGCTGAGCCCCCGGGATGCTCCCTCCGTGCCTCCTCAAAGCCTGTTCATCCTTCAGGTCTCAGCCAAGTGTCACCTCCCCTTACCAACCAAACCAGGCTTTATCTTTCATGAGCAAGGCCCTATTCCTCCGGAGAGCTCACCTTCGTAGTGATGCAATGCTAGATTCATTCACGTAAGCGTTTGATGAGTCTCTCCCCTCGCCCTGACTCTAAGACCCAGGAAAACAGGGACTCTTGGTCTATCGCCACTCACCAGGGCACCCCCAGTACCCAGCATACAGCAGGTGCCTAAGGCGCATTGTGGTCGCATCGCTGTTCAATGTATTCAGGATTTCTTCTCCCATGAGATTAGGTGGCTGGAATGGACTGGGATGCATGGACGATGGTGGGAAGAGGGAGGGGAATATCTGGCTTCTAACAAAAGAAGCTGTTCTCCTGGGTCCTTATAGCTTGGGTCTCTGAGGTTAAGACACAGCTCCTACCCTCAAGCAGTTTGTAATCTTGCTGGGGAGTCAAGTGGAAAATACCACTGTGGAGTATGTGATCATTTGCCACCAGAGTGATGGAGACCTGAGGCGGGGTGGGGCTTCTGGGGAACAAGGTAGTGGTGGGGTCCGGCTGAGCTGAGCTTTGCAGGCTCCAGGACGAAGAGGGGCAGTGGAGGAAAAGGAGCAAGGGAGGGGTGCACACCAGGTGGGCTGGGGCGATGCTGGCCTGGGACCTGGCACATAGCTGGCTCTCCCTATCCAAGTTTATTACACAAAGAAGCCGAAGCCAGGAAGGAGAGAGGAGTGGGGGTGGGGCAGAGTCAGATACTGTGGATCAGGGCAGCGGGGAGGAGGCATCCGGTAGCAAGAAGAAAGGGGCTGAGTGCCTACAATGGCAGCACTAACTCCTATGAGAAAGGCAAGAAGCTGGGTCCTGGGTGCTAAAGGATACCCTGAATGACCTTCTATGCTCTGTGACCTGGCAGCCCTACCTTTCTTACAATCTTCCCTCAATTCCCAACTTCCCTACAGTCATCTGAGGTGCCTGAGCCTGGATCCTGCCCACAGAGAAGGCCCACGCTGCTGGGGGGCAGCTGCAGGTGGGAGAGAGGTACCCACGAGGGGGGATGGGCAACGGACACGAGGAGAAGAGCCACGGACCTCACCTGCCTGACAGCTTCCTGAGGACTGACCCTGCCAGCAGGTTTGAGATGGGGGCAGGAGAGGAAGTTGGGGAACGGAGAAGGTAGGCATGGAGAGGAAACGAGGGGTGCTCAATTCATGTGTCCTGCTAATACAGACAGAATGTCCGCTATGTGCCAGGCACCGCCCTAGGCTCTGGGCATGTGGCTGTGATGATGGGGCCTCATGAAGCTCTTGGTCTAGGACCCACAGGGAGATGGATGCTGGATAACAAAGAAATGCACAGCATAATGCCCAGGAATGAAAAGTTCTGGAAAAAAATACAGCTGGTAAGCAGATAGAGAGCCTTGGAGGTGGCCAGGCCGGGCCTCTCTGAGGAAGTGGCACTTGAGCTGAGACCTAAATGCAGGGAGGAAGTGAGCCACAGAAGGACCCAGAGGACGCATGTGCTAGAGAGGGGACAACAAGTGCAAAGGCTCTGACAGTATGTAGGGGGTGGTGAAGGGACACCACTAATTGCCTTTGGGTGCCTTTCAGGCGTCTCCAGGCCAAGCCTATTAACCCGTGATCTGGAAACCAGCATGATAATTATAATTATAGTGGGGAGGTGTGTGTGTTTGCGTGCACGCGCATGTGTGCACGTGTAAAAGAGGGTGAGTCTCTCTTTGCATGTTCTCCTGGCTCTGTATATTAAAGACCAAGTGATGGTCCCCAGAGAAGAATGACTTGCATATTATTGATTATGTAGCTATGGACGCCTTTGTTCTTAGAAAGCATGATAAGTTTGTTTAAGTAAGGCTGTGGGCATCGGGCAGATATATTCCTTCTAGGATACGCCTAAGTCATGAAATTCATATGTAATTGCAGAAAAGTCACAGTTTTCCTTTACTGGATGCCCACAAAATCCAGGCTGGGGTGGAAGCAAGGATTAGCTTGGCCCAGGAAAGCACAAACAGAAACGTATTCTTTCCTAGGGGAACCCTCCTACACTGTTGGTAGGAATGCAAGCTGGTGCAACCACTCTGGAAAACAGTATGGAGGTTCCTCAAACAGTTGAAAATAGACCTACCCTACTATCCAGCAATTGCACTACTGGGTATTTACCCCAAAGATACAAATGTAGGGATCCGAAGGGGTACGTGCACCCCAATGTTTATAGCAGCAATGTCCACAATAGCCAAACTGTGGAAAGAGCCAAGATGTCCATCGACAGATGAATGGATAAAGAAGATGTTATATATATATATATATATATATATATATATATATATATATATACACACACACACACAATGGAATATTATGCAGCCATAAAAAGGAATGAGATCTTGCCATTTGCAACGACATGGATGGAACTGGAGGGTGTTATGCTGAATGAAATAAGTCAATCAGAGAAAGACATGTATCATATGACCTCGCTGATATGAGGAATTTTTAACCTCGGGAAACAAACTGAGGTTTGCTGGAGTGGTCGGGGGGTGGGAGGGATGGGGTGGCTGGGTGAGAGACTGGGGAGGGTATGTGCTATGGTGAGCGCTGTGAATTGTGCAAGACTGTTGAATCACAGATCTGTACCTCTGAAACAAATAATGCAATATATGTTAAGAAAAAAAAAAGAAGAAGAAGATAGCAGGAGGGGAAGAATGAAGGGGAGTAAGTTGGAGGGGGAGACGAACCATGAGAGACAATGGACTCTGAGAAACAAACTGAGGTTTCTAGAGGGGAGGGGGTTGGGGGGATGGGTTAGCCTGGTGATGGGTATTAAAGAGGGCACGTTCTGTGTGGAGCACTGGGTGTTATGCACAAACAATGAATCATGGAACACTACATCAAAAACTAATGATGTATGGTGATTAACATAACAATTAAAAAATTAAAAAAAAAAGAAAAGTATTCTTTTCCTGCCACGGCTCTAGCCGAGACACATAAATATATGTCGATGCACGTACATGTTTCTTGTATTCCCACTAGGTCAGAGGATGGAGATCTGAATGGTAAGTAGTTGTCTAAAAATGAATTCCTTCTGGAAAGATTCATTCTTACTTCTCTGAACTGTATAAGAACATTCCCATCACGGAGCACACTTAGGTCACAGAATCCACTGCAAATCCCTTTCCAGAAGATTCGCTTTCACCCTGCTCCTCGGTTTTGCACATGCAGTCACATGTGTATACACACACACACACACACACACACACACACACACACACACACCATCTCTACTCTGAGCATACAATGTCAAACGTTCCCAGGTATTCTAAGAGCCTCCTGTCTCTGCCCCTTGGTTAGCAGGTGTCCAGGAACAGTACTGGCATCCAGGGACTGTGAACCATGCTTCATGTCAGATCCAAACGGTGGCCTGGTCTGGACAAGACCGAGCCCCACATCTTCCAGGGACACCAGACAAGAGGCCAGAACTGCACATCAGCTCTGCCCAGGGCTAAAAGCGGCTCAAGAAGGTGGGGTGAAAAGATTTCCTTGTGCATTGCCCTTGGGGGCTCCCCAGATCTGCCCCCAGCTCTCCTCCATTAAGGAGGCAACAAGGCTGGCTTGGACTGCCTTCTCAGTCTCTCCTGTTTCCTCCTCGACAGCACCACCAGATGGATCTTTGGTTTTTTAAAAAACAAAGTTCAAGTTTTTTTAAATGCAGGGAATTTACTGTTTTAGCATTTTTGCTCCGTTACTTCTTTTCTTGTAAACACAAATAGAACATTCTAGATAAATTTCTCTTTGTATTTCTCCCCTTCCTCATGCCTTTCCCTCACTCTCCAGAAGCAACAATCCATGTTTCTATGCTTTTCTACATATATATGATTTATAATGATATACAGACGTGCGGTTTTAAATTTTACATGCATTTCACCATGCCATACATATTCTGAAACTCACCTTTTTTCTACTCAAAATCATGCTTTAAAAAAAAGAATTTATTTTTATTTATTTGAGAGAGAGCAAGAGCAAGAGATTTCACAGAGGGAGAAGAGGCAGAAGCAGACTCCCTTGCTGAGCAGGGACCTTGGGATCATGACCTGAGTTGAAGGTAGATGCTTAATGGACTGAGCCACCCAGGTGCCCCTCAAAGTTATGCTTTTAAGATCTGGTCATGCTGGATCATTTTAACTATTGAGCCCTATTACATTTTATGATTACACCACTTTTTGTTCATTTTTCTACCGCTGGACGTTTATTTTGTTTTTGGGGCTTTCACTATCATAAGCAATGCTGTAAAGAAGTTGCCTGCCTTAGTTTCCTGATAATGACATACGGTAGAGTTTTTTCAAGACAGGAAGGAGTGAGTGTTCTTTTTTTTAAAATTTTTTATTGTTATGTTAATCACCATACATTACATCATTAGTTTTTGATGTAGTGTTCCATGATTCATTGTTTGTGCATAACACCCAGTGCTCCACGCAGAACGTGCCTCTTTAATACCCATCACCAGGCTAACCCATCCCCCCACACCCCTCCCCTCTAGAACCCTGTTTGTTTCTCAGAGTCCATCGTCTCTCATGGTTCGTCTCCCCCTCCGATTTCCTCCCCTTCGTTCTTCCCCTCCTGCTATCTTCTTCTTTTTTTTTTTAACATATATTGCATTATTTGTTTCAGAGGTACAGATCTGTGATTCAACAGTCTTGCACAATTCACAGCGCTCACCATAGCACATACCCTCCCCAATGTCTATTACCCAGCCACCCCATACCTCCCACCCCACCCCCACTCCAACAACCCTCAGTTTGTTTCCTGAGATTAAGAATGCCTCATATCAGCGAGGTCATATGATACATGTCTTTCTCCGATTGACTTATTTCACTCAGCATAACACCCTCCAGTTCCATCCATGTCGTTGCAAATGGCAAGATCTCATTCCTCAGAAAGGAGTGAGTGTTCTAATACAAAAATCTAATCATATCACTTCCCTGCTCAAGATTCCTCCTCGGCTCCCTATTACCTAAAGGATAAACCCTGAACACCTTAGCTCACAAAGGTATGATTCTGTTCCTCCCTACCTGTCCAGTCACACCGTCGGCCACTGACCTCCTTAGCACTTTATTCCCTGCAATAGTGTATTTCTTTTGATTTCCAAAGAGTCCAGGTAGTTTTGAAACCTCTGTGCTTTTGCACCTGCTGTTCATTCCATCTAGGACACCCTCTTTCCACTTCTCTGGTATGGAAAGTCCTCTTCATTTCCAAGTCAAGTCAAACGCTACCTCCTCCGTGGGGGCAGACCCCTGTGCCAAGTGCATACTACATCATAGCATCTGCCACACGGGCTGAACTTGGCTGCCTCCCCTCCAGATTGAGTCTCTTGAGGGCAGGGCCCCAGCTTTTGCACATCTGTAGCCCCAGTGCCTTTGCACAGGCTGGGCCAATCCGTGCTTGGTAAATATTTGTTGAATTAGCAGGCATTGGGTCGGTGAAGCATGGTTTGAGCAGCAGGAATGAAAAGTCCAGCTTCCTTGGAGCTCGGCAGCAAGCAAGAGCTCTGGAACAACCTTTTCAAAAGCTTTCCTTCCATCTGAGTCCCTCTGAGCTTTGTCGCATTGTTGTGGGGAGCAGGGCCGCTCCCAAGAAACCAAGTCCCTGGCTGTTTACCTAGGATGTTACCAAGCGCCCAAATTACAGATATCTCTATCACTTGGCCAACAATTTGGTGTTGTGGTGTTAAGTTATTTCTATGTCTGAAGAAAACAGCTCAGCTCTGACTAAAGAAATAAATGATATCATTTTTCATTCAGGCAACCAGATTCCTCGGTACAAAAGGCTCCCTGGGGAGGAGCGCCGGGACAGTGTGTCTCCTCCGGGGCTATTTACATCTGTCAGCTTCTCTAATCTCTGGCCTTCCTTCCTCTGCCTGTTTCCTTCCCTTTACACAGAAGCCCATGTTGAGCCCCGGACTTGCAAGGAGGGCGGTGAGCTACCATCCTCACGTATGTGCTGGGGGCCCGTGGGGGTGAGGTTTTGGCCAGTGGCATTTGGGTTTTTTCTTTTTTCTTAGAAACCAGTCTCAATTTAAGATAATGACTCTCCTTATTTGCCGGTGATCGCTATTTGTGGGGACTTATTTTTCCCTGGGCAGCTTGGCTAAGAGAAGTTGAATTTAGAAGGGAACTTTTCTAAAACTGTTGCTGGACAGTTTGCAGGGCACCGAGGGGCGTGTTCTGGGTCACCTGTTTCAAGAGAGCCTGAGTGGCCCCTCTTCTCAGCAGACTCCAGAGCCTGTTATGACGGAGGGAAATCAGGAAGAATGTCCTTGAAACCTGGGGTGACAAGGGCCCCGAGGCACCATTTGGTCCAGACTTTGCTAAAATATTCCAAGCCCTGCACAGTCAGCCCCCACCTCCTCTCCAGCCCATCTCCCTCTGTCAGTGTCCCCAGCCCCCCCCCCCAGCCTTGGCCCCCCCTCCACCCACACTGCCTCTCTTTCCATTCCTTGAAAGCATCACCCCTGGTAAGGTGATGCTATTCCCACCGCCTGGAACCCTCTTCCTGAATTCTCTGCCTTCCAATCTCAGCTCAGATGTCACCTCCTCAGAGACCTGACCTCTTCCCCTTTGAAACAGGACCCTGCTGTTCTCTTTCCCAACCCTTATCATGATTTGTCATTTTGTATTAGTGTCCCCTGCTACCACTGTTAACCCACCACGGCAGATGTCACTGAAATACCACATCCTGAACACTTTCGAGCCTCCGTCGGCCCACATGGCCCTCCTCCTGGAGCAGGGGTGAGAGACCCCAGACCTGGAAAAATGTTTTGAACTTTTCTATTTCTCATTCTTAGTCTCTTCATGCACGAGATGCTTCCCTTCCCTCAATCACCTTAGTTTCCCCCCTTTTTTTTCTGATAGTCACGTCTTCACTGGAGACTTCATTTTACCGATGATACTGTTCACACTGCAGCTTCTGCTCTCGGGGCTGACCAGTTGGGCACCTGCAACCCTTCAGGGACTCCAGCCAGACGCCTGGGGTCCCCCATGACTCCTCCTGCCCCCCTCATCCCCTGCATCCGACCCACCGGTCCCCAGGTACGTACACGGTTTCTCCCTCCTTCCAGCGTCTAATGTCCCTCTGATCCCCTCATTTCCCTCCAGTGCCACCCCCTGGTTCAGCCACCTTCCCCTTGTCCTGGCTTCTGAGGTTCTCTCGCTTCTGGGCTTACCTCCTCCAAGCCAGTTTCTCAGAGAAGCAGAATCTCGTTCGGCCCCTCCTCTGCTTAACACTCTGGCCCCAGAGTGGCGAGCCCTCACCTCAGCCAGGCCCTGGGCCAGACGTGATCAGACCTCCCAGCTTTCCAGCTCCTTGTCTTCCCGCTGCCTGGCAACCTCCCAGGTGCCGCAGTGGGCCCCATTCAGTTCCCCGCAGCCCCAGCTCCCCGCCATCTCCCGCTCTCAGGCAGCTCGCCCCACACCCAAAAGCCTCTCCTGCCTCACCTGCCTCACCTGCTGCTCTCCCCTCGGCTTACATCACTTCTTCCGGGAAGCCCCCTCTGAGCCTCCCCACCTGAGTTAGGGGCCCCCTCCCCCGCCCCGGGTATTCTCACGGCAGGTTGTAGTTTCCCTCATTTTGCTCTTGCTATGGTGCTCTTTAATTGCCAAATCCCAGGGACAGGGGCTGGCTGTCATGCCCAGGACTGCAGAGAAGAAAGACCCTGACTTGAAAGTCCCGTGACTTGGACACTCAGGAGCCGCCAGACTTGAAGGATATGAACTGAGCCATGTCCCCCCTGGAATCCCGGCCGGGAAGATCTGATCTCCCTGGAGGGAAACTCATTTGAGTTTAGAGGCCCCTGAGGGGAAAAGGAGCCCTAGACAACCTGTTGTCTGATCTTGTCTTGGAGCAGGCCTGACGGCTTTCCAGAAGTACAAACCAGAGCAAAGCCCCCCAGGACTTCTGGAGAGGACCTGCAGCTGAAGAAGCCCCTCCACTGAAAGCCACCTCCTCTTCCTCCTGGCAGGTGGCCTGAAAGAGGGCAGAGCTCTCCTAACATGTGAGGGTAAGGGGGCCCTCTCCTTCTTCAGCCCTGGATGTTAAGAGATCTGCCCCAGGTGAGCTCTGTGTGTGTGTGTGTGTGTGTGTGTGTGTGTGTGTTGGGGGGGGGCGGGGAGATGCTTACAGAGATGCTCCTAAAAAGGGATTCATGATAAGGACTGAAAAGGGTCCAGCCAGGGCAGCAACGTATATGGGAATAAAGGAATTATTATAGGCATGAGACTACCCAAATGTAGGGCGAGCTGAAATCAGTGATGTTTCTGAAAGGAGATGGGGGCAATCAGGGAAAGTCTTGCCATGGGCGACAAGTTGGAGCTTGCAGAGAAATTTGAGAAGCCAAGCACGTCCAGCTGCCCAAGGGGGGCGGGAGGGCAGCCAATGGAGGGGCTGTGGGAGCCGTTGCTCAGCAACGCCCGTGGGCGGGGATGGGGCCCAGAGGAGGGGAAGGATGAGCTGGCACGGGGTGGGGGGGGGAAACCCCGCCTCTGTCTCTGGCAGTACCCGCTGGAGGCAACCCTCAGAGTCGTGGTGCTGCCTCTCTTCTGTTTTCCAAACCTCCTGGAAGTTCCTCTTCTGAGCAAATCTGCCCCGGGCCCCTATGGAGAAAGGGGTTCTGGGAAGCTTAACGGAACCAGTGCGCAGAGCTGCCCCCACCCAGCCCCCAGCCTCCTCTGCTCGCTCCCCTCCCCGTGCCCTGGCCCTGAGCGATTTACACTTCCCCAGCGTGTCCCCCGCGTACTGTGCCCTGGATCCAGAACACCCTTGCCCCCTTATTTAGCTGGTCACCTCTACTTCCCCTTCGTGATGTGGTCCCGAGACCTGTTCCCCCAGAGGTCTTTCCTCTCTCTGAGTCCCGCTCTCTCTTGTGCTCCCAGAGGACTTGGTACAAACCCGTAATGCAGCTCCCATTGCTTGCTGCATTTTCCACAGCCCCAGATCTCAGAGTCTCTTGGGGACCAGGAGTGCCTGCTGGCTCAGGGTGTGGGGTCTCGGCCAGGGAGCCAGGGGCTCCCTCAGCCCAGAAGCCACTCAAACTCTGTCTTCCAGAACGACCTGGGGAGCTTGCTAAAAATTCAGATTCCCAGTCCTCACCTCCCTGAGATTCTGATCGGGTGGCTCTGGAGATGAGCCCGGGAATCTGCATTTTGGACCAAAAGCTGCGAGTGATTCTGATGCAGGCAGTTCACCATAGCAGGTTGACTCTGACTGGGCTGAATCTGCTTTTTATAGTTTGAGTTGGATTCTTTAATAGAAGAAACTTCTGTTTCTTCTAACAGAAAAATCAATGACTTTTACATAGTTTATTAATAATAATTACTATAAAAATATTTGTAGGTTCCTATAGGTCATATTTTGCTTTCACTGAAAGCCCTCAAGGGGCTTTTAAATCCTATGGGATTTAAATGTTCCCACATTCCCTTAAGGGTTGAAGGCGGGCTGCCAGGGAGAAGGCAGTGGGCATAAGTGTAGAGGTGAGGTGTGGAGCCCTGCCAGGAGCCTGGCCTGGACACAGAGGTCCAGAAACACCTTGGCCCCAAGAAAGTCTCCTTGCCTTCCCGGGAATGCTGCGAAGAGCTGAGGGGATGGTGGGGGGCTCAGGCCCAAGGGTGGGGTGCCGCCGTGGTCCAGGCTCTGAGGACCTCCCATGCAGGTCTCCCGAGGAGCTAGAGCAGGAAGCAGATTCCTTCCAGCACATCAGTGAGGAAGACGCTTTCCTGGAGGCACCTTGGGCATGATTGGCTGGGGATGTGGGCATGTGTGGGGTGGGGGTGACCTGCCTCAAGGCTGCTTTAGATTGACCGCGAAGGAGCTGGAACCGGGACAGGAACCAGAGCATGCTGGCTTCCACACAGCTGCGCCTTGCCAGCTTCAAAGTCTGCCCCTAATCCCTGCCTGGTCCCCCAAGGAAGGTGGCTCAGGGCCCCAGGAGAGGGAGAGAGAGAGACCCTCAGCCCTCCCAAGCCTCCTCAGCCGTGTTGTGGGAATTTGGCGTGCCCTGGGCTTCTCCCAACGGGTCTGAGGGCTGCTGGATGAGATAGGGACTCAGTTATCCTGATTTGTGCCATTATTTTATTTTAAAACACTGAACAAATAAACCCAGCCACAATTCCACCTCTCTCAGTCAACACAAGTGCGCTTGCATTTAGGTGTAACTCCTTCTGGTCTTGTTTCCTGCGCGAGCGTGCGTGCGTGTGTGCGTGTGCACGCATGTGTTAAAGGTTCACAAAGTGATGTCTTCAGCATAATAACAAAAGCATTTTTCATGTTGCTGCAGAGGGTTCATAACCATTATTCCTAACAGCTGCCTGGGCCCTTGAGCTGATGGCCCTTGAGCTGATGGGCCCTTGAGCTGATGGGCCATTTCCTTAAGGGTTGGCTGTGGTCTTCTGCCCCCCACCCTTAGCTCACTGTGTCCTATCCTGGGGCCAGGCCCCCACTCCAGGCACCCGGTCCTACTCAAGCTCCAAGTCCTGGTGCTCTCAATCTTGTCCCTTCCTCCCTGATCTGTTCCTGAGTCCTCGCAGCTGCAGACTTTGTGCTTTGTGTCCCGGTTTGTACATTGCACTCACCCCTCAGATCTGACAACTTGGAGGATGCCTTCTCAAAGACTGGAAAAACCTGATTTACCTACCGTTTTTGAGACTCTTAGTATATCATGAAATGAAAGGATGCCAAAAGAGGGTTATAAAGATCTGCCAGCTATTTTAATACTTACATTGAATAGCTGGATGCTCTTATTAGACAATAATGTGGTAAAATATGATTATAAAACTCACAAGAAAAGTGCAAATTCATAAGGCAACACAGGTGGTGCTCACTCTCCAGGGGTACTAACACGATCAAGGCTAAGAGACAAATGTCCTCTTTGGGTCTTGTCAGACTCGCTGTCTAGGACTAAGCATGCCAAATGCATTTGAAAAGAAGGGTAGAAGGCTAAATGTGAGATCCACTGAAATATTAGACCCGGACCCACGGCCCTCCAGACCGCCCCCCGCCCGCCCACCGCCCGCCATACCCAATTAAAAAAAAACAAGTGATCCAGAATGCTTCTCTAATACTGGCCCTTGGCTTTGTCCTGCTATCCTCAGACCTGATGCCCTGTTGCTTAGAGTCCCTCCCTGCTCCAACCCCAGCCCCTGGGATCCTGCCCTAGTCATAGCCTTGGCTGCGCGAGAGGACATTTGAAACATCAGATGGTCTGTAATAGTTTCATTATTGTAAATATAGTGGGTGGGACTCTCTGGCCCGTCAACCTCTTTCCCTTCTCTACCCTCATCCCTACTGGAGAGGGAGTCTTGGAACATCATAAATCATTAGAGTGGCACACTGAGGATCTACCTTAACCAGAAAGAAGTGGGTTACATTACGTATTCCCCACTCAGGCTGGGGGGATGCAAGGCAGGTGGTTGTGCCAACGCGGACATTGAACATCTTTGCCCAAATTGATTTTTCTGTATTTAGGATTGTCTCTTTTCCCAGGAGGGGAATATTTCTGTGGCTCCTGATATATATTGCCTGATTGCTTTCCAGAAGATAGGTACTGCTTTATAATCCCGTGACCCACACGGGCTGAAAGAGGGTGCTCTTTCTGGCATATATTAATATGCAATAACTAAATATTTGATAGCATACAGAACAGAAAATCCCTCAGGCTGTGGAGCAGCAGTGCCATTGCTGGAGAGAGAACCTCCAGATGTTTAACCCCTGGGGCCACTTTGAATACATTTACACAGGACTTAAGGATCATTAGTAGATGTTCCCGAACTGAATCGATAAGTGAATATCACACAGGCTGTCTGCAAGTCTTAGAGCCGGGGCAGATGGGGTGGGGTTCTCAGAAATCCCACAAGGCCTTGACATTGCAGTATGATGCCCGTGGCAGGAATCACTGCTCTTCCCCATTGATGACTGCCTCCAGATCCAAATGCCTGGGGGACAAGTCTGATTGCTCTAGCTGGGGGGTGGGAGGGGAGGGTGCCAGTGCCCCACAATGACCAGTAGCATCAGGAATGCATGGAACGGGAGAGAGGTTATTGTTCAAAGAACAACTAGGTTGGAGGCAGCCTGCTACAATGTTGAAGATCATCACATCCTAGGTCGGGTTGGCCAGGTATGGCCGCTGATTGGAACAAATAATAGGAGACTCTTGGTGCATTGGAAAGATGTACTGAAAAATAATTTTTAAAAAAGCTTCTACAAACCCATACATGTATGGTCAATTGACTTAAATTTTTTTTCAATTGTAGCAAGACACGCACCACATAAAATTCATCAGCTTCACCATTTTTAAACATACAGTTCAATGGTATTAAGTACATTCAGGTTGCTGTACCACCATACTCACTGTCCTTCTCCAGAACTCTTTTCATCTTGCAGAACTGAAACTCTAGATCTGTTAAACAATAACATCCCATATCCGCACCCCCCTGGCCCCCTCATTCTACTTCTGTCTCTATGACCCTGTGTGGGTCACGGGCTTATAAAGCGGTACCTATCTTCTGGAAAGCAATCAGGCAATATACATCAGGAGCCACAGAAATATTCCCCTCCTGGGAAAAGAGATAATCCTAAATACAGAAAAATCAATTTGGGCAAAGATGTTCCATGTCCGCGTTAGCACAGACATTCTACATCTGTCTCTAGGGACCTCACATGAGTAGAATCATACAGTATTTGCCCTTTTGTGGCTGGTTTATTTCACTTAATGTACTGTCTTCAAGGTCAATGCATATTGTAGCATGTGTGAGAATTTCCTTCCTTTTTAAGGCTGAATAATATTCCGTTGTATACCGCATTTTGTTCACCCATTCATTGGTCATTCATTTTGTTTGTCTATTTATTTTGTTTACCCATTCTGAAGATTGTCTTTTTAACTTTGTTCACGTGTCCTATGATTCACATCAGCTTTTAATCGTGATGTAGTCCAATTGACCTATTTTTCTCTTGTCGTGTGTGTTTTGGGCGTCATATCCAAAAATTCATTGCCAAATCCAGTCTTGAAGCTTTTCCTCTGTGTTTTCTTCTAAGAGTTTTATAGTGTTAGTTCTTACTAAACTATAGTTTAAGCCTTTGATCCATTTTGAGTCAATCTTTGGGTATGGTTTAATGTAAGAGTCTAACTCCATTCTCTTGCACGTGGATATCCGATTTTCCCAACACCATTTGTTGAAAAGATTGTTCTTTCGTCATTGAATGGTCCTGCTCCCTCATCAAAAATCGTTTGACCATGTATATGAGAGTTTATTTCTGGGCTCTCTATTCTATTCCATTGGTCTATGTGTCTGACTTATGCCAGTACCACATTGTTGGATTACGGTAGCTTTATAGTAAGTTTGGAAATACGAAAATGTGAAACCTCCAACTTCGTTCTTCTTTCTCAAAATTATTTTGGCTATTCAAAATCATTTGGGAGGGGTGTCTGGGTGGCTTAGTCGATTAAGCGTCTGCCTTCAGCTCAGGTGGTCATGATCCCAGAGTCCTGGGATCGAGCCCTGCATCGGGCTCTCTGCTCAGCAGGGAATCTGCTTCTCCCTCTGCCTGCCACGCCCCTTGCTCTCGCGCTCTCTCTCTGTCAAATAAGTAAATAAAATCTTAAAAATAAAAAACTAAATTTCAATAAGTAAAAGAAAAAAAAGAATGTCTATAAAGTTTTTAGCCATGTCTATCAAAAGTCTTAAAAATGTTTGTGGGTCTGCCAGGTTCATAGCCAGTTTAAGCAGATAAAAATTAAGGATTTGAGGGAGCTGGCCAACTCCCCCACCCCCAGGGAGCCAGAGACCAAGTCCCCTGGCGGTAAGACTTCTGGCAAAAGCCCACTGTCACACTGCAGGCTGGGCCCAGGACCCAGAAGCCAGGACCCTTGAAAGGTGGTGGCCCTCACTTGCTCCTTCCTGCTCCCCCCCCAGAGCAGACTCTGCCGGGTGTCTCCCCCTTCTCTGGCTCTCCTCTGAATCACCCTTGCTGGTGCATCTCAGCAGCGGAGCGCAGATCACAGCCTTGACCTTTAGCTTCAAGGAACTCTGAGAAAGTGAGTTTGGGTTTCTACCAGGGGGAGATGGAGCTCACAAGGTGAGAAACTGATCAAATATAGGAAGGTTATTCAAAAGATGCCAAGCAGCCCAAAAGCATTAAAAACATTCTATAACATCATAGCCTTTGCCTCTGTAATTTCACTTCTAGGAACTGCTCCAATGACATCATCAGGGATAGGGAGCTGAGTAGATTCAAGGATGTTCCCTGGAGTGTTCCCTATAATAGGGAAGACAAGAGGAGAGGAGGTAAGCAAGTTGTGGTTCATATTCATGATGGAATGTTATGCAATTAGAAATATATTATAGGAGAATTTTTTAAATGACATGCAGAAATGCTTGCAATGTAATGCAGAGTGCAAACGGAAGAGGTAAACCAGGGCTCATCGACCTTTACTACACACAGAATTCTCTCGTTAAAATGCAGATTCTGATTCTGTAGGATTGGGGCAGGGTCTGAGATTCTGCATTTTCAATAAGCCCCCAGGTGATGCCTCTGGGCTTGCTGGGACCAAGAGCAAAATCGTAGAGAGATAATCCCAGGTAGGTTCAAGCATGTGTGTGTGCAAAGAAAAAAGACAGAGAAAACATGCCAAAATGTTAACATCAGTTATCTCTAGGCCATGAAATTATGGGTGCATTTTTTTCTTCTTTATACACCCATATTTTTCGAGTTTTCTCTGATGACCATTATTTAATACAAAGATTAAATTAAAAAATGCAAAAAGCCTACTGCTTCTGGGAGTGCAATTAAACTTCTTGATGAGCATCTCTCTAAAAATTTTTTCTCATCAAATTCGATGAGAAAATATAGTTCATGGAAAGAAACAGCTGTAAGCCATTAAGGTCTAACACCGTCAGTAAATCAAGGACACCCCGATGGGGCTCTTGGGATCAATGACAGACCTGGATGGGCTATTTGGACCGGCTGAGTTATCAAGAAATGAATGATGCCAGAAACAATGAAATACCGAATGGAAATGAATTTATAGCACCTTTTGTGTTTGTGGTTGGGATGACTGCGGATGTGGTGAAGTCGGAATGTGTATCGGCAGCCACAAAATGGATTTAGGTTTCTGTCTTGCAAAACCCATCCAAACTTCGTGGCTCCACTCACTCGGCCCAGAGATTAAGTCATCTCCTCGAGAAGAGTTTCAGTGAAGGCTGAATCAGATCCAGTGAGGGGGAGCATGCAGTGCTATGCCCAGCTTGCAGAGGATATTCAAGAAATGTCGAAATACAGTTTCCCAACGCTTAGCTGTCGCTGCAAAGAAGCAGGCTGGAGAGCACGGGAAGCTTAAGAAAAGGGGCTCCAGGTGTCCCATATACCCAAGGGGAAGCTGTACCTTGATTTCTACTGCTACACCCCTTGTGTTTTTAATTTATTTTTGTGTGCGTGCGCGCAAGAGAGAGAGAAAGAGAGAGAGAGAGCATGAGCAGGGGGAGAAGCAGGCTCTTGGCTGAGCAAGGAGTCCGATGTGGGGCTTCATCTCACAACCCTGGGATCATGACCTGAGCCAAAGGCAGACGCTTAACCAACTGAGCCACCCAGGCGCCCCAAGACCCATTGTGTTTTAAAGAGAAGGCTTGGGCTGGGTCTGCATGCAGGACTCTTACATGAGCTTTGATGTCTGCAGAGTGTGAACCAGGAAGAAGCAACTGCCCTTCTGCTCCCAGAAGTGAGAATTTTCTGCAGCTTCTTGGCTAGACTACCCGAAGTGGTTCCAAGGCTACCAATGTATGTGGGCTGCTCCTTATTTTTGGAAAGGAAGCATCTCAGGTAGCCAGCATTTGCACGCCCGCGTTGAGACTGGATGCCTGAGATTCAGGTAGAACTCTGGCCAGCCTCACTCTCTGCCAGATTATTCTTCCAGAATCCCAGTTACTAATCCTGACAATCATCTTCTCATAAGGCTACGACTCCCAGCCACCAAGCCAATAAAGTCCAACTCTTGAATCAGGCATTCATGGATCTAGCATCACAATACTACAATGCAATTCAGCAGTACCTGGAATTAGTGTTAGACTCTGCTGGTTAAGGGCCCCCAAGAAGACTGCCCTCACTTCGGACAGCAGCCGCAAGTTTGGGGGGGTCTCCAGGCCACCTGAACTTCTGACCACCTGGCTATAAATTTGGAGTTTCCCTCAACCCCTTCGTATTTGATAATTTGCTAGAATGACTCACAGAAGTCAGGAAAGCACTTTACTTACAATTACAGTTTTATTTTATAAAGGATGCAAATCAGGAGAAGACGAATGAAGAGATTCAGGAGGGTCCTGCACACAGGCCTTCCATGTGCTCTCCCCATGGAATCAGGTTGTGTCACTCTCCCAACACTGCGATGTGTTCATCAACCAGAAAACCTCAACCAAACTTGTTCTTACTCCCCAGAGTTTTTATTGGAGGTTCGTTACATAGGCATTAATGATTGGATCATTGGCCACGTGACTGAACTCAATCTACAGCCCCCTTCCCTCCCTGGAGGTCAGGCTGGTATCACATGGCTCAGAGCCCCAACACTTTCAGATGACCAGCCCCTAACCCGAAACTATCAAGGGTCCCCATGAATCACCTTGTTAGCAGAAACTCAGGGTGATCTCAGGGACCTACCGAGAATCCTATCACCAGGGAAATTCCAAGGGTTTAGCAGCTCCCTCCCATAAACCCAGGACAAAGACCAGACAAATTCTTTATTATGCAACAAGTGGCAAACTACCTTTACCGGTGTGTGTGTCGCATGACCCTTCTGTGTGCTCTCGGCTCAGGTCAGAGAGCTTCTTGCCATTTTCTACATGGACCTGGGTTGTATCTCTCTCAAACTCTTATGTTGAAGTCCCAGGGTAGCTGCGGGGCCTTGGATACCCCACTCAACCTCTCTGCCTATTTCCTCGTCTGGAAAATGAAAATGTGAAGAGCACCTCCTTCGTGGGGCCGTGGTTTGTGAGCTTTCAGAACAGGGCCCAGTGCCCAGTGGTGCTACACTTCGTCGCTGTTCCTGTGATTAACGTGCTCAGAGCCTGCTCTCCTTGGGAGTGGAGCTTCTGCTTTACAACCAGTCTTCGTAAAGGGCTCCCCCTTTTTGGGGGGCTTCAAATAGTTCAAAGACATCCAGCAACTTGGAACAGCTTTAGAGCAACTTTAAACCAGAGTTTCTCCAGGCAACCACCCGCATCAGAATCCCTCAGGGTGCTTTTCAAAACACCCTTGGTTTTTTTTTGCACACTGAAGTTTGAGAATCCTAGTGTGGAACTCCAGGATAGGAATTTAGTATCCGAACAAGGGGGGGCGATCCCATGGGGCTGCCCCGTTCCACCGTCCCCTGCAAGGACAGCCCTCCCCGCAGGGCCAGGAACGGAAGTCCTCCTCGGAAGATGTTCAGCAAGACCAAGGCCTTCTTTGGGGCCTGTCATTGAGGGCCAGAGAAGGTCTTGTCTCAAGAACAGGGCTTGGGGCAGGGAGTGGGTGGGAGACAGGGAGACATTGACCATATGGCTGGTGGCATTTATTCTTCAGGGGTCCCCTGAGCCCTCTGAGAAGCAGATGAACGTCACAGGTCTTTCACACAGGGGGCCAGATACGAGCAGAGAGGCCTGTGATCATCTCCAGAAAGAGGAGGAGAAGCTGGAACCGCTGGTCAGACCGTGGTCCAGCATGTCCCTCATGGGCCTCAGTATGAGCAGAGAATGGCAAAGCCAGAAAGAAGCCCAACCACCAAAGCCCTGGGTCATGAAAAAAACAGCTTGGTGTGAGCTCAGCCCCCATCCTGAGACCCCTCCGCTGGGGTCAGGGAAGCTTCCAAGTCCTAGATCCTGCAAAGACCCCAGGCCCTGCTGTTTAATGAACGTGAAGATTGTCCTTCCCTCCCTCTGAGACATTCCAGGCCTTTCTAGAGTCCACCCGGAACTGAAATAAGCTCCCCATGGAGATGGTGAGACTCCAGAACTAAAATAAACTTAAATAATATCCCAGAAAATTGTAAATTGTGTATTTAGGAATTGGAATGTACAAGGCCAGGCTTTCTCTTCCTCTATTATAGCTTTCACAAAAGGGAAACAAATAACAAAGCTCCCCCAGGCTAAAGTTAGAGTCGACATATAGTTTACACCAAAAAATATACAGTTAGGTATCAATTTGGAACGTGTGTACTTCCAGTGTGAAATCCTCTCAATGACCACAAGCTCCTCAAAGCCAAAGCCAGGAGCAGGGGAGGCCTCTGTGTGGTCCGAATGCTCAGGGAGGGAGGGAAGTCGAATTTATTGAATGTTCACCATCTACCTGGCATGTAACTCACGCCACCTTACAACGTCCCTACGACGACCCTGTGAAATGGGTTTAATCAGCTTCATTTTACAGGTGGGGAAACTGAGTTTTGGGATGCACAAGTAAGTTGTCCAACGTCATGGGGATCGAACCATTAGCCTGCCGCCGACTTATCTAATGATTTATGTGCCTAATCACCTGCCTGCCTCTTTTAGTGTCCGAGCCTTCTCCCCCTATTGGTTACTCTAAAGACTGTATAAAGAGGATAAAACATAAAAAATATATTTTTTAAAATGTCCTGCCAATTACTTATCAAAACTGCTGGATCCCCCTGCTAGGGAGTAGCAGAGCTGTGCGTCACATCCAGCCAGTCTGCTTCCCCTGCCCAGAGGAAGGCAGGATTTCTCCTGGAATCTGACATAGCGGGAGGTGGGGGTCAGAGGCGGAGGCTGAGTGTCTCCATCGGATCTCCCTCGCATCTGCCTCTCAAGGGCCAAGGGCTGAGGGCTCTGACAGAGGTGAGGGTGCTGTTCACAGTCCTCCTCTGACTTAATTTCCGCTTCTGTCTGCTGCAGGCACTAGAGAGGATGCTCTAAGGCAGTGGTACCCAAATGCTGGGGTGTGAACCCTGTGTGTCAGAACCCCAGAGGAACTCAAAAATACAGGTGCCTGGCCTTCACTCTAGACTCACTGAATCCAAATCTCTCCAGGTGGGAGCCGAGCATTTTGACCTGTTCTCCGGGTGCTTCTTCCACACCCCAAAGTCTGAAACCACTCTCCTGTAGTACCTCCAGGCAGTCTGGGCCTCCCACCTCAGCTCCAGATGCCCCACCCCTGGCCTCTGGGACTAAAAATCAAGGCATGGGTTAGGCGTCCCAAGTATTCCTGCCTGCATTTAACAGGTGACCAGTGTGACGCCCAGGGCCTTGCAGCGGACTTAGAAGCCCCATCAACCCCTCCCAGGAGAGGACAACCTCCTCTTGGGAATACAGGGGTGGCCCCGCTGGATTAACAAGCACTTGTGGCTTCCCGGGGATTCATGCTGCTCCTTCAGAGGCGGCCAGTCTGAGGGTGCTGGCTCAGCTGTCCCTCCCAGAGCCGGCCCAGTTGGTCATTTGTGCCTGGGCTTTTCTGATGACACTTGAGGGCCCTGCTTGGGCTTCTTTTCAGTCTGATGTCTCCCCTGCTGGATGACCTTGGGAAGCTCACTAAACCTCTCTGGGCCTCAGGGCCCCCCTCCAAAATAGAAAGGATAGTACTCACCTTAGGAGGATGTTACGAGAATGAAGTAACTCCCCGCCCACTCTCAGGATACCCTACCCTTCTCATTCAAGGCACGCGCATTAAATAATTATTTAATGTTTGTCTCTTGCTGGATGGGCCTGTGTCCATGTCCCAGAGTCTAAGTGCCAGGGCCTGGCCCTTAGTCGATGCTCAAAGACCCCTCATTGAATAAATGAAAGGAGGTTGGCCAGGGCCAGGAACGGAGTGTGTTGCCGGTCAGTCTCACTTCCCTCCCCTTACTTCCCTGAGATACTGCCAGGGCCCCCTCTCCAGAATATATATCCTTTTGTTACCAGCCATGCACGGCAATAGCTTCATTCGCCCAAGTCCCCGAAAACAAGGGTCACCCTCACACATTCGCTGGCCTGCCGGTGGGAGCAGATATGGCTTAACCCGTGGGTTGGCAGAAGCATGGATATCAGAGACCAGATGATCCCAAGAGGCCCAGACGGCACCCTGTCTCAGTCATCCGTGGCTGAGGGAGAAAACCGCCCCAAACCTGGTGGCATAAGACAACAGCCATTTTATTAGGCTCACAGACTCAGAGGGTTAGGAATCCGACTGGGACCCAACGGGGTGGCTCATCTCAGCTCTACAATGTCTGTGGCCTCAGTTGGGAAGACTCAGGTGGCTGGAGGTGGCTCGAAGGGCCGAGGGCTGAAATCACTGGGGGCTTCTTCTCTCCAGTGTCCGGTGCCTGGGCTGGGATGGCTCAGCAGCGACTGTCAACCACAGGGCCTTCACATGTGGTTTGGGCTTCCCCACAGCATGGCAACCTTGGCATAATTGGACTTTTTACTCAGAAGCTTGCGCTTTAAAGATAAGTGTTCCAGGTAACAAGGCAGGAGCTGGGGGCCTGGGATGGCCTAGACTTGGAAGTCACATGGTGCCACTTTGCTATTCTCTAATGACGGAAGTGGTCTCACAATATTCAAGGAAAGGAGACATAGACCCTAGATCTCAAGAGGAAGAGTGTCAGAGAATTTTGAGTCATGGTTTAAAAAGGTGACACATACCCTGCTGGTTGCAGTTGAACATGCTAGACCCTGGGATAGGGCCTGCTTCGGGAGGAGGGCTCAGGAGTGATTTACCAAGTCCTGGGCTCTTGGCCTGATGCTTTATGGCCTAGGGTGAGTCCTTTACTGCTTTCTTGACCTCCAGGGTGACATTCAGGGGATTAAATGCTGCCAAGTCACCTGTGTTCCCTCCCCCTGCATTTCCTTGTGGCTGGTGACCCTCCCCTTCATGGGCATTCACAGCTCAGACTGAAGACAATAGTCAAGTGGGGCGGGAGCACCAACGGAATCCTCCTAACCAATTTGGGAGAAGAGGCCACTGTGCGCCCACTGTCCATGCGGAACCCCGAGTTGGGGAATAGGGTACCATGCCATCCAGGGGCAATGAGGGCCTCCCTGGGCCCTAGGGTAATGAGGGGTCAGCTGGTCTTCCCACACCCTCAAGGAGGCCATGGAAGGTGCCAGACAAGGATGAGTGGTTCTGGAGGGCTTCTTGGGCAGGGTGGGGAGGGTACAGAGTGTGTGGACTGAGGGCCACGGAAAAAAGACATGGGTTTAGTAGCGGACACCAGTGAGGTAGAGTGAGCTTGCCCAAGAGACGGGTGAAGACAGATGCTGGTGACCTTGGCTCAGCACTCCCCCGTGATGCCACAGAAGCCTCTGGAACTAAAGAGCTGACCTGGGGAGGGACATGACAAAACCCTGAAGAGACTGAATCTAAATCTGAAATGACTGAGTTTAGCTGACATTGATTGAATTGCTTGCCGCTACCGGGCAGAGTGAGGGTCTCAAAGAGAGATGGAGGAAAATGAAGTTGCAATTTCTTAGAAGTCTCTACACTGTAGCTCATTCATTTTTTTCTTGCTGTCCGGTCAGGGGCCCACTGGGATCTCAGGCCTTTCCAGCTGTGACGTCTGCCGCGGGTCTGACTCCGGGGCTTTTTGACCTGGTCGCTGTGCCCCCAGCAGCGAATGCTACCACAGCTCAAGGCACTGCCAAAGGACAGCCAGGTCAGACCTCCGTGGGGCTCCGCCAGACCAGCCCGGGAATGTGGTTTGCCCCCAAGTCGTCCGGTCAACAACTACTGTTAAGAAACCACTGTGTGCAGGCCCTGGGCTGGGCACCGTGCCTGGTTCTGGGGACAATCAGTTGAATAAGACACGGGCCCCTATCCTTATCACATCTACCATCTTGTGGCAACAATTAGAAGCCACTCGTTCTAGGACCTCAATCAGGAATTGCTCCTTATTGCTGCTTTTCGGAACTGGCATCTGCACATCTCCAGCTGATCAGTCAACAAACACTTATTGAACACCTACTAGACACCAGGCTCTGTTTTAGGTGCTTGGGTCACATCAGCGAACAAACAGTAGAAGTGTAAATAAAAGGGCCTTGAACCTCTGTTTTTATCTCTGCCCGTCTTGGTCCTGCAGAAACAGGTGTTGGTGCTTCAAGCTGTAAGACCACATGTGAAATTCTGTTATAAGGCACTTCCCGCCCCCACCCTCACCCGCTGAACTCCCATCCCCTTTTGGTCCACAGTCAAGGCCAACTTCAAAAATCCCTTGGTAATCAGCTGGGAGTTTGTAGGGCCCAGACAGTCCTTCAGCAGCCTGTGGGAATGTCCCAAGAGGAACACTTTTTGTCAAAAGAATGGCAGGAGTTTAATTACCGTGTGGCCCGTATGGGTGATTTCCATTTGACAGAGCTGAGCCCAGACAGTTCCTAGGAAGGCCCTTTGTGCGAGGCCGTGGCCGCTGGGGCCTGCTCTAGCCAGGGCAGGAAGGAGCCGGGGGCCTGTGCCCTGGGCGGGGGCCGCAGGAATGCTTTGAATGCCTCCTCTGCTTGTGGCCATGGGTTTTACCACTGGCTACTGGGGGCAGCTTAATTAATCAGGTCCACTACTTGTCATTTATCATTAGCAAAGCAGGAGGGGTTTGGGGTCGGGGCAGCCGAGAGGGCAGGGGAGGCTCTCTCAAAGCAAGGTGCCTAGATAAATTAAAGTTTTATCCATTCATCTCATGGGGTGGCCGCTGTTGGCAGCCCCACATTGTTTCCTCCTGTTCAGCGGCCAATCTGGTTTTTCTGTTGGGCTTTGGCAGCAGCCTATTGGGGTTGGCGGGGAGAGATCATCAACGATTGTGTCTTTCCCTGTCAAATCTCAGCAAAAGACCGTGTTGGTGATGCATGTGGGAAGGAGAGAGAGTGAAATGTGTCCTAGGGATTGGTTGCCATTGGAACTGCAAACCAGAACTCTAGGGTAGATCCAGTCTGTTAGATTTTGTTTGGCCTTGATGGTGTTTGACAAATTGGAAAATTCTACATGGAAATCTGAGTGTCTGGCTTTTCTTGAAAAAGCAGGATGTAGCAAAACCAAGCTCTCCTCTTCAGTAGGGAGATATGCCGCTGATGGCCAGTGTGGGCAGTCAGGATAGCCACGTGGGGTTGTGTGGGTTGTGCACTGCACAAACGCACCAGGCAGATGCGGCAAATGGAAGTTGATTCCAGACCAGGCTGTCTGCCCAGCAGAGAGGCTCTGTAGGTAGAACGTGGGCCTTCCAGTTCACCACCTCCAACAATCCCTGCTGCCTTAATCCTGCCTGCCCATTCACTTATGTTACCTATCTGAACTTGGTAAGCACTTGACGTTTTTGTGTTTGTTTATGTTTTGTTTTTAAGATTTTATTTATTTGGGGCGCCTGGGTGGCTCAGTTGGTTAAGCGACTGCCTTCGGCTCAGGTCATGATCCTGGAGTCCCGGGATCGAGTCCCGCATCGGGCTCCCTGCTCGGCGGGGAGTCTGCTTCTCCCTCTGACCCTCCCCCCTCTCATGTGCTCTCTCTCTCTCTCTCATTCTCACTCTCTCAAAATTAAAAAAAAAAAAAAGATTTTATTTATTTGTCAGAGAGAGAGAGTGAGAGAGAGACCACGCACAAGCAGGGGGAGCGGCAGGCCGAGGGAGAAGCAGGCTCCCCCCTGAGCAGGGAGCCCGATGCGGGACTCAATCCCAGGACCCTGGGATCATGACCTGAGCCGAAGGCAGACACTTAACTGACTGAGCCACCCAGGCATCCCTGCACTTGACGTTTTGACTCCTAGTGTATTCAGGACACTGTTCCATCTTCTCTGTGTGAGAAACTCCTCTTCAACCTTCAATGTTCACCTCAATTCAAACTTCATCTGAGTACTTTCCTGGGCTTCCCATAAGAAGTGGTGGTTCCCTGCTTTGTATTTTCTCAGCCAGCCATGCACATGGCTATTATGGCACTCAGCACACTGTTGTGCTCTAATTTGTTTCCAGGTCCTTCCTTCCCATGGACTTTGAGCACCTTGAAGACAGACCCTACTCATTTCTGCTTTCCCACTGCCTGGCACATAGCACTTAATCAGTGAGGGCTGAATGGACGCCTTTGGGGCCAAGTTGACTTCAGATGAGGGAAGTCCCCTGGATGCTGCCAAATTCTCAGGCCATGAAAGTTAGGAAGAGGTAAAAGATTTTAGCTTTGGGATGTTGAAATAAACTTGAACTCCTAACTGTCTCGGGTGTTCTCTGGGGCACTTGAAACCTCTCTTCTAATTAATTAATTAATTAATTAATTTTTAAAGATTTACTTATTTGTTTTAGAGAGAGAGAGCACAAGCGGGAGGGGCAGAGGGAGAAGGAGAGAGAATCTCAAGCAGACTCCACACTGAGCACGGAGCCCGACGTGAGGCTCGATCTCACAACCCTGAGATCACGACCTGAGCCAAAACCAGGAGTCAGACGATGCTTAACTGACTAAGCCACCCAGGTGCCCCTTTTTATTTTTTTAAAGGAAGCTCTAGGCCCAATGTGGGGCTTGAACTCATGACCCTGAGATCAAGAGTTACATCCTCTACCGACTGAGCCAGCCAGGCACCCCAAAAATCTCTCTTTTTAAAGATATACAGCCAATCTTTTTTTCCAGCTTCATTGAGATATAATTGACAAATAACATTATGTAAACTTAAGGTGTCCAACATGATGATTTGATACATGTATATATTGTGAAATGATACTACGATCAGGTTAGCTAGCACCTCCATCACCTCCCGTAACTGCTTTTGTGTGATGTAAAGACCTACTCTCTTAGTCACTTTCAAGTGTACAATGCAGTGTTGCTAACTCTAGTCATGCTGTTCATTAGATGCTCCCCAGAACTTACTCATCTTATAACTGGGAGTCCATACCCTTTGACCAACATCTGCCCATTTCCCCAGGCCCTGGTAACCACCATTTTACTCCCTGATTCTATGAGTTCGGCTTTTTCAGATTCCACATATAGTGAGCTCATCCAGTATTCATCTTTTTCTGTCTGACTTACCTCACTTAGCCTAGTGCCTTCAAGGTTCACCCACGTCATTACAGATGGTAAGGCTTCTTTCTTCTTGTTATTGAGTAATATTTCACATTTTCTTTATCTGTTGGTAGATGCAAGTGATTTCTATGTCTTGGTCATTGTGAATAATTCTTCAATGACCCTGGGAATGAAGGTATCTCTTCAAGATAGTGATTTCATTTCCATCGGCCAGAGATCCAGAAGTGGGATTATTGGGTCATAGGGTCCTTCTATTTTTAATTTTTTGAGGAACCTCCATACTGTTTTCCATAGTGGCTGTACCAGTTTACGTTCCCACCAACAGTGCCCAGGGATTCCCTTTTCTCTACATCCTCTCCAACCTCTCCAACACTTGTGATCTCGTCTTTTTGAGGAGCACTTGAATCTTGAGCCATGCTGATGTTAGGGTTTCCTCTGAACAACAAACTGAGTGTTTGAAATTTTTCACATTTTTCTTGTTCTGTTATAAGGAGCTGGCAAGAACCCAGCCTTGCCTCTGCCTCTCGGAGCACCTGTCAAGGAGCAGCAGAGATGGGGTTGCCAGCAGAGCCTCTGGAGAGAGGGACTGCTGCCTCTTTCTGTAGAGCAATGTCAGGGTCCTATCACATCCCCTCCCCAGCCAAACTGCCGCCTGAAATTCCTTTAAGAACAAAAGGTCAACCTTCCTTCCGTGACTCAGAGAGGGGGCTGAGCATGTAACTGCTCTGGGAGAGGAGACACACAGATCTAAATTATTTCTCACTAAGGTGTAAATGACTGATAGTGGATTCTTTCCTAAACGCTTGCTGCTGTGGCGAGAGGGTAAAAAGAGCTGTAAGAGAGAACCAAATGGTGGAAGGGGGCTCCACGAGGAGGAAAGAGGCACAGAAAGGAAAGTCTGGAGTTTAGGAAAGACCAGAGTTGGCTCAGGACTTCACCTGGATCCTGGAGAGGTGGGGTTATATAGAGATAAAGGAGCATCAGGCCCAGTCAGCCCGGAGCTGACACTGAGACCCTGGGCTTTAGAGGAGCGGGCCACACCCACTGGGGATGTCAAAAACAGCCAAATTGTGTGAACGAATGGTCTAGGGTGGAGTAACAAAGGGGTGGGTGAAGAGGAGTGTATTCATCCCACATACATTTGCCATGGATTCCCCGTGAGCAGGAAGTGGTACCCGCCCTGGGTACAGACTTGCTACAGAGTTTCATCAGCACCCAAGGAAGGGCCAGATTTTCAGAAGTCATGTCAATTTTGCTTACTGTACTGAACCTTGGGTTCAAAGCTGCTCACGGTGGGGGTAATTAAAGCACACTACCTTTTTCTAGAATCCGATCATGAACCTCTCCATGCCTTTTCTCTAAAGGTGGCTTCAAAAAGGCTTGTAAGCTGGGGGTACAGTTGAGTGAGGGTAGGGTCGTACTCGCCCTTCTCGGGATGGCTTCCCTGGACCCCCTTATCTTAAATTGCAACCCCAAGCACTCCTGATCCCCTTGCCGTGACTGATCCCCTTGCCGTGACTGATTTTTCTCAGCACCTCTTACCTCCTTCTGATATGTATTTTATTTATCTATGGGTTTATTTTCTGTTTTTCCCAGTAGAATGGTTCTACATAAGAGCAAAGATTTTTTAGAACCAACTTAATTGAGGTATCATTACCTATTATAAACATCTATTCCAAATGTACATTTCTGAGTCTTGTTGGATGTAGATACCTGTGGAAATACCACTACTACCAAGATACTGAACATTTTCCATTACTCCCTGAAGTTACAGCCATCCCCCACATGCCCCTTTTCCCACCCCCAGCCCCCACCCCAGGCAACCACAGATGTGCCTTTGTCACTACAGCTTAGTTTAATCGCAGAGATTTCTACCTGTTCTATTTATTTCTGTGTCCCCAGCCCATAAGAAGGTGCCTGGCACATAGTAGGCACGTGATAAATCTCTGTGGAGTGACTGAAGGAATGGGGAATCAGAGATGATAAAGATCTCCCTCGCTGTCAAGCAGCTCATAGCCCAGGGGAGGAGACAGGTGTCAACAATAGTTACAACCTTGTATTGCTCTTCACAGGTCCTCCCCGGGGACACACCATTGAATGGCAGAAAGTCCCAGATCTCTGGCATCAGACCGATTGGAGCTCAAAACCCAGCTGCACCTCTCTTGACTTTAAGAGCTCAGGCAAGCCCCTAACATTCCTCTGAGCCCCCTTCTCTTTTGCAAGCTCTCCATGACAGTATCCATCCAGCCACAGTGCTGCTGAAAGGATGATATGGGGCTAACGCCTGGCAAGGGCATAGCACAGGGCGAGCACAAAATGAACGCTCAACAAACCTTAGCTTTTAGTATTATCGGCGTGTGAGGCCCGGGAAGAGAGGCAGAGGTTGTAGATGTCAAGATCAGCTGGTTCGTGCTGCAGTAGCAGATGATTCTGGGGTCTCAGAGGCGTCAGGCGCCACGGTCGAGTTCATTTCTCTCCCACGCTTCATGTGTGTCGTGTGTCGGCTCCTGCAGCACTCCACACTTGCTTCGCCCCAGTGCCAGGCCGGCAGCAAGATTTCTGGCTGGGGCACTGCCATCCTCATAGCAGAGGGAAAAGAGAGCATGGTGAACCATTCTTGGCCGTAGAAGCTTCCTCTCCCCACTGACCACCCGACCCACTCACTGGTGAGCACAAGTCACATGGCCAAACCTCAGTGAGGCCAACGGAGCAGGGAACTAGAATTCTCCTCCAGAGAGGAGGAGAGAATATTCGTGAACGATAGCATGTTGAGGGCACACAAGCAAATAATTACAGGATGGGAGAAGTACCATGTACTCCTGCACGGTGTTGGGAAGGGAACAGGTCTGCCTGGAGGACAAGGACAGCTTCATGGTGGAGGTGACATGTGAGCTGGGTCTTGAAGAATGTCTAAGAGTTCACCAGGAAGAGAAAACTGGGAAGATTTAGGCAAAGTGAAAAGGCGAATGCCAAGGCAGGAAATTGGGAAAAGGTCTGGTGCGTTCTCAGTGCCTTGAGCGCCAGGGGTGTGGAGGCTCACTCTGAAACAGCGAACTGGGCCAGGACACTGGGTGGTCTGACTGTCAGGCTAAGGATTCAGGACTTTTCTCTGAGGGTGATGGAAAGGCACGGAGCTTTCTGAGCAGAGAGAGAGGATTTTTGAGCCCTGCGGTGGCTGGATGGAGGGATGGTTTTCATCCTCGACGTAGAGAAGCAGGCCTAATTCAGGGAGAACACCCCCCTCCCCCCGCAAGGGCAAGGTTTTCTGCACTGCAGCTCAGAGAGGACCTGTCTCCCCTCGGGTCCCCCTTCCTGCTACGGAGGAGCGCGCGGGCAGGGGCGCAGCAGGAACGGCGCTCCCGGGCCCCCCCTCCCGGGTTGAGCCCCGCGGACCCGCCTGACCCCGCGCGGCCCCCCGCGCCGGGAGAGAGGCCCCTCCCCGGCCTCCGGAGGCCTGGCGTGGCGGATATTTGTGTGTGATACGATTGTAATTTGGGCGCCTTTTGGCCGCAGTAAATTGTCCTGTTTGCACAGCGCCAGGCTGAAATAGCCCGGCGCGCGCGCCCCAGGAAATGAGCTCAGGGCCGGGCCGCCGCGGAGAGCGCGCTGCAGCCGCCGCGGCGCTCCCCGCGCCCCCGCAGGCCCGCGTGCGGGCGGAGCTGCTATTTTTTCACGGACCGGCTTCAACAGCGAAATTGAATTATGATCATGAAAAGACACCCCAAGTCTTTGTCTGCCACCGAGAGTTCCGAGCAAAGTGGGAGCCGCGGCCGTGGGAACGTTGGGGGACGGGGAGGGGGCGTGCGCCGAGCCGAGGCGGGGTGGGAGATGGGCGGCTCGGGCCCCCTCCCACCAGGCGAGGAAGAAAGCCAAAACCCGCGGTGGCAAAGTATGATTTCAGGCAAATGATTTCTCAGTAGGACTCTGCAGCCACGGACGAGGACATGTGAAGCACGGTGACACCCACCTTCCCATCCCTTGCACGCGATTTCAGGTTCTCTAGCTTCTGGCCCATCCTCACCCCTCCACCGGCCGAGACCGATCCGCATTGTAATAATCATGGCACATATACAATCCTGTGCCCCTTTTGTCCCCCCACATGCCTTTCTTTAACTTCTAAATACTAGTTTTGGTTGTTAGAGAATTTTCCACTTTCCCGTAGAAATACTCGTGGCCCAGTATTTCATCCAGCGGCTGCACCATCTCTTACAGGACCACCCCCCCCCCCCACCCCGTGTTGGCTGGAGAAGGTGTCTTCAGTTTCTCCCTATATCATAAATAACCTCGCGGTAACTGTCTTCATAGATACAGAATGGTTCTCTCTTCCTGATGAATTATTTCCTTAGGATTAATTCCCAGGAGGAAGATTATTGGGCCAAAGGCTATGAACATTTTTATGTCACTTGGTATTATTGCTAAATTGCTTTCCAAAAGGGCTGTGTCTGATAATTTACAGTTTTAAAGGAGGGGCTAACCAAATGTGTACACTGCACTTGGTAGCCCCATGCAAAGGGTATGACCTTGGGGATCCGCAGAGCAGGTCCCTGGGGGCAGCTCCAGGTGGAGGAAGGTGAAGGGTGACTCAGAGCGGTGGGTGCTGGGAGAGCCCTCACCCCAGTGTCGGTACTTTCTGGAAGGGCAGGCTTCCTGGATTTTGGACTCCCTCTCCTGCCGTCTCTGTTCCCTCTGTCAGATGTTCAGACCTGTCACCCCCAAACCCTCATTTCACGGTCCAGCCCTCAGAATTCCCTTTAGCGGGATTTGCTGAGCCAGCTTATCATGAAACGGGAGAGATTGACGCCTTTGGCTTCTTGTCATCTTTGTTTTCTGCAGCAGAGCTGAGCCCTCAGTGACGGGCTAAGGAGGGGCAGCTGGAGTTCACTCTGGGAGGAACCCCGTCCCTCTCAGTGCAGCCAGGTCCGCGCCAGATTGAGCTGCGGTGGCATCTTCTGTATTTACAAAGACCAGGACTGGAAGGTGAAACTGAAGACAGATTATCTACCGTCCACACTCCAACTATCTGGTGTGATATTGTGTCTCCCACAGAGAGGGGACAGTTGGGCCAAGGGAAGGCAGACTCGATTTCTCCTCTTCTGTAGAAACCCATGTGTTCTTAGGACAAGCCACTCAGGGGGCGTGGGCCCCAACTTGACTAAGGAGATGGAGTTCTGGGTGGCTCAGTCCCATCACTGCTGTCCCTGGGGTCCAGAAGCCCTTGGCAGAGTCTTACTCCTGCTCCCAAGTCATCCTCCTATGGGTACACCCCAGGGAAGAGGACAGAAGGTGGCCCTCCCAGGAGGGACTGTGAGGCGGGAAGACAACAAGGTGGGGCCTTGGGCGGGACAAGGCTGAGCATCTGACGGGGGGGGGGGGGGGGGGGCCAGCCCGAGGTACCACAGTGCTTTCTTCTGACCCCGAAGGCCTCCAGCTCTTGCCTCCAGGGTCTGCTGCCCAAGGGACTTCCCACCACGCCATCACCAGAGGGCATCACACTCAGATTCATCCCTCCACCCCTGCTGCCGACCAGGTCCTGGGATCCAGCTCCACCTCTGACTCTCCATCCCCTCGGGTGAAGTTCATGACCCCTTGGCTACCCTGCAGGAGAGGACAGAGGGAAGCCCACACCCAGGAGAACTACCTGGACTGGTCGTGGTTATACCTGACTCCTCACTGGGGGAAAATGGGTATAAACTGGGGGATCTGCCTGCTCACTCTTCGGCTGGTCCTTCCCTGTTTGGGCCATGTTTTCCCACAAGCGCTGCCTATTAGCAGGCAGTCCTTCCCTGCCACCGCACTCAGCTCTGTTCAGTCCCCTCAGCCCCAGTTCCTAATCTGGAATATTGTCCCAGTGCCTCCAGTTCTAACGGCCTAATCTATTTTGTACTTTCTGATACCCCCCATCCCCGCCCCAATACGTTCTCGGCATCATCTTCTCTAAGTGTCTGCCAGGCCGGGTTAAGCCCAGCCTCACGCCGCGGTCTTGTTCACGGGCTCCCACAGAGTGTGTCTCCCCAGGGCACCAGGACCCACTGGTGGCACTTACACGGCATTTGAATACCATGGTGTCCAGCCCAGCTCAGAAACACACGTCAATCAATTTCAACTGTTCATCCAACTCCTTCTGCACTGATCGGGGCCTTGGTTGCAAGGGGCAGGAAGTGACACTGGCTGAGAAGCAGCAGAGGAGTTAACTGGAAAGAGATTAGTGAGCACAAGGGGTCTACAGGAAGGCTGGGCACCGGGAGGGAATGCGCAAGGGAGGCTGGGGCACAGGAAACCAGCCAGTGTCACAGCTCAGGAAGTCGGGTTAGGAGGCTGCCCAGGCACTACCCCTGCTGGTCGCCGCCGCTCTGCTGGGAGAGCCCCGCCACGTGTGAATTCTGGCCAAGATCGGGGAGTGTCCGATGGGCCCAGCCGGGGTTATATGTCCAACCCCAGACAGGGGGAGAGGATGTGGGCTTCCCGACTTGTATGGTAGGATCCATTCCCTCTGGGCCCACTCCAGGCCTGTCCCAAACCCGCAAGTGGGATGCGGTCCGCAAGTTGAGCAGCCCCCCACCCCCAAATGACAAATGTCTAACAGTTACTGAGAGTGTGCCAGGTGTCACCCTGGTGCTGGAATGCAGATGGAAGGAAGCTAGGCCCTGGCCAGGCAGGGACATGGATGGAAAAGCAACCTCAGCTCTGTTGGTCGTTCAGGGGCACCCACTCGATGCCAGGCACTGTCTGTGGGCATTCTCGGATGTCGTCCCATTTCATCCTCACAGGGGTCAGGGCTGGACTAGAGGGGCTAAAGGTCGGGACGCCTGGGTGGCTCAGCCGGTTAAGCGTCTGCCTTCAGCTCAGGTCATGATTCCAGGGTCCTGGGATGGAGCCTGGCATCGGGCTCCCTGCTCCGCGGGGAGTCTGCTTCTCTCTCTCCCTCTGCTACTCTCCCTGCTTATGCTCTCTCTCTCTCCCCCTCTCCAATGAATAAGTAAAATCTTTTTTGGAAAACGGAGGGGGGGAGGGGCTAAGGGTCGAGAGAGCAGCAGGCCTGCCAAGGGGTTAGGACAACGTCACACAGAAGCTACTGTCTAGCTGGGTCTGAGGGATAAGTGGATGGACTGGAGCCGGTAGAAGAAAAAGGGAAAGACATTCCAGGGGGAAGGTGCAGCTTGTGTAAAGGCATGGAGGCATGACAGAATCAGAGGCTGCTCAGGCCATCGTGGCTGCTTGGTGTGGCTGGAATGTGGAGAATGAAGGTGGGCTGGAGGTTCTGGTAGCGGTCTGTGCCGGAGATGAAGAGGCCTTGAATCCTATGATAAAAATAGCTAATGTATCCTGAACACTTAATAAATGTCAAGTCTTATATGGACCCCTTTACATTCATTATCTCCCTTGATCTTCACAACAGCCCCCACAAAAGCCCTATAAGACATTGAGGATCAGAGAAGTCAAGTGACTTGTTCAAGGTCACACAGCTACTAACGAAATTGGCAGAGCCAGGACTTGAGCCAAAACCCATGTGTCACCACTGATGGTACCAGGAGGAGCCATCCATGCCCTGTCTGTGATCCTTACCTTCCTCAAAGACTATACCCTTTTGCAGGATTCCCTATCTCCTCCCTGCCCCCACCCCCATGGAGAGTGAGCTCCATAGTTCACATGGTGTGGTTCATCCTACCCTTGCTCCACCAGGTCATGGCAAGGAGGCCACGGCAAAACTAGCCCCTTTGCACCATAGGATTAAAAAGCCAGTTTCCTATTACCACTTCTTGGTTCTGTATTCAGAGGAAAGGAACTGCCCATAGAATCTTTTGTGGGTGGGGGGAGTTCTTGGAATAGAAAATACAGCCTCCTGCTTTGGCTGGGTCCTTTCAAGGCACTACCAGACAGAGGGAGAGATGCAGAGGGCACCTGTCATGGTGGTTTCATGTTTGGGCTATGGGTGCTCGGTGGCCTGGGTTTGCATCCCAGCTGCCCTGCTTAAGAAGTCATGTGACTGTGGGCAAGTATTCGAACGTCTCTGTGCCCCCAGTTTTCTCATTTACAAAACAGAGAATTACCCCTCATAGGGATTGGGAGGAATACAGAATATGGGTTTATAAAGTATCTGGCATGTAGTGAATATTGAAAAAAGAAAAAGCAATGTGTTAGGGGGGAAAAAAGCAGTTTTGTTCCATTTAACACACGCCCTGTGATTGTTTCCTGGATCCAACACCATGCGATGGGCGGGGATTAGGGGGACCTCTCGGAGTTGCTGCCTGGGTGGCAGGTGGGAGAACAAGCTCCCAGCCACGCAGAGCTTGGCCAGGACCATGAGAGCAAACCCTGTCAGGGCCAGAGGAAGGAGAGGTCTGTCTTGGTTAAGAAATCTGGAAAACTTCTTCAATAAAATGGAATTTGGATCCAGCTTTCAAGAATGTGTAGGACTGTAAAACCTCGATGGGGAGACATCATTCCGGGTGGAAGAAACAGCAGAAGCCAAGGTATGGAGGTAAGAGAGGGAGAAGGCCTTTCACACGTCAAAACAACCCTGAGCAACTGACAACCCCTATCTAAAACCTTTCAATGTCATGACCACCAGCCTTCCCTCCCAACTCAGTCCTGACAGCCTTGTGTGTCATACACAGAAGGATAAGAGAGAGGTTCCCAGATGGGTCTGCTTGCGATGCCCTTGAACCATACGCTGTCCCTCACGGGCCCAGGGCTCCTGCTGTGTTGCTGTCACCAAGTGTCGCCTTTCAGCTAAAGGCACACTGTCTTCCAGAATGCTTACTGCAGCTGAGCAAAGCAGAGCGAGATCCAAGAACATCACTCTGGGGGGGGGCATCCAAGCCTTCCACGTGAGTATCCTGCAGCCCAGGGGCTTGTCCCTGCTGTCTCAGGTGAAAATTTGGAAACCTCAACCCCTAATTACCGCCTGGCACAGGGCACCCAGCGGTTTCCGGGTGGCTTGTGTTGACTCGCGCAGTCTTCACAGGACATGGGTCTGGGCTAAATTTAAGCACCGTCACAGACAATTTAACAGTTTTCTGTGGGGGGGTAATTTAATGGCAAACCATAATTACTGATACAACTGATACCTTAATTTCCAAAACAATCTGTGGAGGTGTGTGGAATTCAAATCAGTCCAATTAGAATTCCATCTTCTCATAATAAAATACAGCATAATTGCTAATTGGCCCCCTGGCTCACAATATTTTAAGGCAGAAAGTTGGGTTTGTTTTTTAATATGGCTTTTATTTTAAAGTGTTTGTTTTCAATTTTGGACCATTGCCCATGAGAGGGAAAAGATCCTGTGGAGCCTCAGTGCTTCTCCTCTTGGCAAGAGCAAGAAGCCGAGGAGAGGGCTGGATGTGCCTGGGGCTCCACTGAGGTCCAAAGTCTGGCTCTTAGCAAGGCCAGGAGAAGCTCCGTTGACACAGACCACTTGAGCGTTAGGGCACTCTTGAGTTGACAAAGCATTCTGATGAGCACTAGGGTCAGACATGCAGAGGTTCAAAGCCAGACCATAGGATGTGGGGCAAGTTATTCAACCTCCCTAGGACTCCATTTTCCTAGCTGTACAATGGGTATAATAATTGACCTCCCTCGGAGCCATGGGTGGTGTGGCGAAGATTGACACAGTGCCTGGCACACAGTAAACACTCCAGAAATGGTGTGTCATTTCATGAGTCAAGTCATTTGTTCATACATAGCACGGACCAAACACCTAACCACAGATACGTGCTGAGCACTGCGTTTGCCAGGCATGGTTTTAGGTGCTAGGGGTAAAAGGGCAGAAGTAGCAGATAAAACCCCTACCTTTGTGGAGCTTCCATTCTAGTGGGGAAACAGGTGCTGATAGACAAGTGAAGATATAAAATAATCTGGCCCCCGTGAGGGGGATGGGCTCTGGTTCATGTGGCGTGGTCAGGGAAGACTTCCTTGAGGAAGTGGGATTTGAGATTATCGACCCCGGGAAGCTGAATTTACAGAAAAGGAAACAAGTTCAAAGGTCAAACTTGTGCATGGTGTAAAAGTTTGGGTACCTATAAAATGGGAAAAAAAAATATTTGCAAACCACATATCTGATATCTAAAATATAGAGGGAACTCATACAACTCTATAGCAGAAGAAAAAAGAGAAAACAACCACTGAATAACCCAATTTAAAAATGGGCAAAGGAAACTGTGGAAAGAGCCAAGATGCCCATCGACAGATGAATGGATAAAGAAGAGGTGGTATATATACACAATGGAATATTATGCAGCCATCAAAAGGAATGAGATCTTGCCATTTGCAACGACGTGGATGGAACTGGAGGGTGTTATGCTGAGTGAAATAAGTCAATCAGAGAAAGACATGTATCACATGACCTCACTGATATGAGGAATTCTTAATCTCAGGAAAGAAACTGAGTGTTACTGGAGTGGTTGGGGGTGGGAGGGATGGGGTGGCTGGGTGATAGACATTGGGGAGGGTATGTGCTACGGTGAGCACTGTGAATTGTGCAAGACTGTTGAATCACAGTTCTGTACTTCTGAAACAAATAACGCAACATATTTTAAGAAAAAAGAAAAATAAGAAGATAACAGGAGAGGAAGAAAAGGGGAGTGTGTCAGAGGGGGAGACGAACCATGAGAGATGATGGACTCTGAAAAACAAACTGAGGGTTCTAGAGGGGAGGGGGGTAGGGGGATGGGTTAGCCTGGTGATGGGTATTGAGGAGGGCACGTTCTGCATGGAGCACTGGGTGTTATGAACAAACAATGAATCATGGAACACTGCACCAAAAACTAATGATGTAATATATGGTGATTAACATAACAATAAAAAAATTAAAAAAAAACAAAAAAAAAAATAAAATAAAAATGGGCAAAGGAACGGAATAGAAATTTCTCCAAGGAGATACACAAAAGGCCAAAGGTCCATGAAAAGATGCTCAACATCATTAGTTACTAGGGAAATGCAAATTAAAACCACAATGGCAAATAAATAAATAAATAAAACAATGGCATATCACCTCACACCTGTTAGAATGACCATCATCAGAAAGACAAGAGATGGGAGGCCTGGGTGGCTCTGTTGGTTAAGCGTCTGCCTTTGGCTCAGGTCATGATCCCAGGGTCCTGGGATCGACTCCCACATTGGGGTCCTTGCTCAGTGGGGAGTCTGCTTCTCCCTCTGTCTGCTGCTCCCCTTGCTTGTGCTCTCTCTCTCTCTGACAAATAAATAAATAAAATCTTTTTTTAAAGAAAGACAAGAGATGACAAATGCTGGCAGGGATGTGGAGAGAAGAGCGAATCCCTGTGTTGGCGGGAACGTAAATCAGTGCAGCTACTGTGGAAAACAGTATGGAAATTCCTCAAAAAATCAAAAGTAGAACTACCATATGATCCAGCAATCCCACTTCTGGGACTATATCCAGAAGTAATGAAACCACTAACTCGAAAAGATATCTGAACTGCCATGTTCAGAACAGCATTATTTACAATAGCCAGGACACGGAAACAGCCAAAGTGTCCACCGATGGATGAATGAATAAAGAAGATGTGGGCTATGTATACAATGGAATGTTATTCAGCCACAAAAAAAAAAAAAAAAGAATGAAGGGGAAATGGAGGAACAGGGTCAAAATGTACAGACTTCCAGTTATTACAAGGTAAAGAAGGTCCAGAGATGGAGCAGACAATGTGATGATTACAGCCAACACCTGCTGTCAGATATACAGGAAAGTTGTTCCGAGAGTAGATCCTAGGAATTCTCATCACAGAGAGAAAATGTGTTTTTCCTTTTCTCTTTTCTTTTTATTATATCTCTATGAGAAGTTGGACGTTAGCTGGATCTATTGAGGTAATCATTTTACCATCTATGTAAATCAAACCATCACACCTTAACTTATACTGTGGTGGACGTCAATTATTTTTCAGAAAAAGAGGGGGGAAGGAGTTGGGAAAGAGGAGTTAGGAGGAATAATCTCAGTGGAAAGATGCTCAGTGGCCAGGCAGCGAATGCTATGGAGAAGGCATGAGAGCCTAGGGACTGAAATCTCAGCTCCCTACCTTTAGTCTGGAAGGCTCACCTGGAGCTCTCAGCGAAGGAAAACTTGCTCAGGCAGTGGGGTAGGAGAGACTTGGCTTCAGATCCTGGCCTTGGACCAACTTGCTGTGAGGCCTGAGACAACTGGTTTCCCTCTCCCAGGTGGTGTCTTCTTCCCTGTAACCTAAGGGCAACAAGACTTGTGACACAGGACCATTGGCAAGGGTCATGGATCATGAGCAACAAAAACCTGGTACCTAGGAGGAACTGGATGGTTCAGTTGGTTAAACATCCAACTTTTTTTTTAAGATTTTATTTATTTATTTGACAGAGAGAGACAACAGTGAGAGAGGGAACACAAGCAGGGGGAGAGGGAGAGGGAAAAGCAGGCTTCCCGCCGAGCAGGGAGCCCAATGCACGGCTGGATCCCAGGACCCTGGGATCATGACCTGAGCCGAAGGCAGACATCTAACGACAGAGCCAACCAGGCGCCACAGACATCCAACTCTTGATTTCAGCTCAGACCATGACCTCAGTGTCAGGAGATGGAGCCCCGTGTTAGGATCCACACTGGGTATGGGGTCTGCTTAGGATTCTCTCTCTCTCTCTCTCTCTCTCCCTCTGCCCCTCCCCCTATTTGCTCTCTCTCAAATAAATAACTAAAATCTTAAAGAAAGAAAGAAAGAGAGAGAAAGAAGAAAGAAAGAAAGAAAGAAAGAAAGAAAGAAAGAAAGAAAGAAAGAAAGAAAAGAAAGAAAGGAAAGAAAGAAAGAAAGAAAGAAAGAAAGAAAGAAAGAAAGAAAGAAAGAAAGAAAGAAAGAAAGAAAGAAAGAAAGAAAGAAAGAAAGAAAGAAAGAAAGAAAGAAAGAAAAAGAAAGAAAGGAAGGAAGGAAGGAAGGAAGAAAGAAAGAAAGAAAGAAAGAAAAAGGAAAGAACGAACATGGTACCTACTGGGCACTCAAGAAGTTCCAAGTCTGTCCCCCTACTGAAACTGGGGCCCAGATAGGAGAAGTGACTTGCCCAAGTTCACCTGGGCAAGTCACTTCACCCAGCATATTGTGGCAGAGAGTAGGCAGGTTTGGGTCCGGGGTTCTTCGCACCCTTCCTGCCAACCAGGAGGCAGCTTCTTTGGTGACCAGGTAGAGGGTCTCTGCAGGGCAGTCATGACAGACAGCAAGCCAGAGAAGTTTCAAAGGAGGGAGGATGAGGGTCGGGCAAAGAGACACCTCGATTTGATGTCCCCCTGAGTTTACTAACAAAAACAAGCCATCCCAATTTTGAATTCAGGCATTCATTTACATTTAGCTGCCAGGCACGTTGGAGACACCCTGGAGGAACAGAACCATCTTCTGGGGTTAGAGGAGGATGGAGGGATAAGATTGGGGGGGGGGCTGGTCTGGAACAGAGAATTAGTGCCCCCAGGACAACCCCCTTCTGCTGAGAGACATTCCCAGACAGGCCCTCCCCTCCCCATTTGACAAATCCCACTTCCCAGCTGAGATCCAAGGGGACTCTAAGATTAAAAACCTGGTCACCCACTGGTTATGGGGCAAATGGCTCCTATTATGAGAGGGCTCCAGGGGCCTGGGAACCCAGCAAGGGGTGGGCAGGGGCCTGCTGACACCATCTCCTCCAGGGCCATTCACTGCCCACATGGAGGTGGGGGCCTGGGGGGCCCACCTGAGCTCCCTGCACCTCGAAGTAATTACCACTTTTTGGCCGGCCACTGCCCAGACCACCCCTTGGATGGGAATCTGGGTCCAAGTCCAACAGGACTTGGCTTGCCGCTCAGGGGCTCCCCTTCCCACGACTGGGGCTGGAGAAGGGGGGTTGGGAGGAAGGTTTCAGACTTCTAGCAGCCTATGGGGGAAGCAGCAAGATTCAAGGACAGAGTCCCTAGAAACGGGGGCTGACAGGCTAAGAAGGCTCTTGGGGTTTAATTCACACTTTTAACCAAGGGACCCCCCTGGTTCCTATGCCCTCAGAGGCCTTTAGGATATAATTTTAGACTGCTGGGTTCCCTAACTCATGACTTCCGTGATGGCAGGTGTAACTGGTACACTGAACAATCACAACCAGTATCATCAAAATACAACTTTATTTTTGTCTCCCACCTTCCTTTAAATTTTCTTTGGTAACAGTGATCTCCCGTTTCTGAAGGACAACTCCCACAGGCCCATGACTTTTCTGCCCACTCTGAGGTAGAAGAGAGTCCCAAAGTCACTTTGTGTCACAAACACCAGCTCCGTTCTGACACTGGAATTTCTAGGTTCTGTGCGATATTACCGTGGCAAGAATGATCCCTTCGAGTAACAGTAACTAAAGCAGGACAATACCTACATTTGTATTAGGACGATTGGCACGATTCTCATTTACTCACTCGTTCTGCCAACTGATGGCGGCTGCCTATGTCACGGACGCTGGCTGGGAAAGCCGCAGCGATACAGAACCAGCCACATCTGGATGTTCAGAGACCCGCACTCAGTCACCCACTTCACACTGACCAGAAGCTCAATGAGGAGAAACTCACTTCTGTCTTGGTTTAGACACCAGTCAGGAAGCATGGTGCTCTAAAGTCCAGAGAATGCTTCTAAAGCCCACATCTCCTTTAGCCTTTGTCAGTACCCATTTTACCGATGCGGGAAACTGAGCCTCTGGGAGATTAACTAACACGCCTGATGACGCTTGGTTAGTAAATGGCAAAGTTTAAATTCTAACCAAAATCTTGTAGCCCCAACTTTGGAGCGCTCTCTGCTTCACCACCAGCCTCTCTGCATTTAGGGCCACGATCTGACTCTCTTTTGTTGCCTGCGCGGGAGAAGAGTGAGGCAAGGAATCAGCACGCTGAGAACTCACTGGGAACGAAGGGCAGGCAGGCTAAAGCCTCCCCCGTGAGCAGCAGCAAGCAGCCAGGACTCAGACCCTCACTGCGGCCAGGGAAGCCACAAGGCGAAAGGCAGCTTTTAACTCCAAAACTTTGAGAAACCACATAAACCCTGGAGTGCTGTGGTATTATTGGTGGGAGGAAGAATGTAGGGAAAAACAAAGATTTGGAATTATTAGGAGTGATAACTTGGAAGTTGGGGGGAACAGCATGTCACTTGGCAAACAGCTCCTGACTCCCTTTTGCTCTCTCAGCCACCCCAACATTAGGTGGGATTTTCTTTTCCCAAGCGCTCAGAGAGAAGTCCCAGAGGAGATCCTCACTGGCTCTGCTGGGTCACATGTCTCTCCCCAATCCAATCACGGGGAGGGGCGTTTCCGTGACCTGACTGGGCAGGCCTGGGTCACGTGATTGGTCTGAAGCGAGGCTCGGTGGGGTCGCTCCTCCTGAACTAGCTGTATTGCTGGCAGGAAAAGGGTTATTACAGGAACAAAGGGGGACGGGACATGAGAAATTAGGTAAGAAAGAGGACTGGGTACAGATTGGGGATTCCTACTTGATAAATGGGCAACAGGAGCTAATGGATGCTTTTACACCAAGAAAAGACGTTATCCACATGGGGTTCAAGGAGGTGCATCAGGGAGCAGTGAAATCGTGATGACTTTTAATCCTTAGATGTCAGAGAAACATATGTAATATCTGTTAGTATAAATTACATTGCAGTGTGGCACAATTTAGAGTAAAATCTGGTTGTGTTACCAGTGACTTTGAGGAAGTTGCTTCTCTATGCCTCAGTTTCTCATCTGCAAAATGGGTATAATAACACTAGCTATTCCTAGGTCTGTGTTGTTGTTGTTTTGATGAATTTATATAGATAAGGCACTTAAGGCAGGGCTAGCCAGAGTGTTTGCTTCAGTTCCCAGGAGTTGGGACCTCAGGTCCTGGAGGAGCCTCTAGGTCTGGCTGCACAAGATCTGACCAGGCTGGCCTGGCCCCAGCAACCTGCCTGAGCAGTGACCCCCTTGCCCGCTGCCCTGCACAGCCGGGCTTGGCTGACAAACAGGAAAGTGGCAGGGCTGCCTGGGTGCCCCTGCCACCCCCACAGCCCTGTGTCTGGCCCTAACCCTTGTCTCTGCTCATGGCTGTGGCGAACTTGGATGGTGCTACTCTCACCACAAGCCACAGTCCGTCACAAATTGCCCTGTGGTGAGTAGCGAGCACATTTATAATTGATGAAATCAGGGGGTGAGAGCTCATTGTTTAGTAAACAAAACCCTGGGCCCTTGGGTAGGGGCAGGGATGCTTGAGAGAAAACAAGGGGACAGAGAAAGGGGGGGCCCAGCTCCCTTGGATGGTGCTTAAGAGGCCCTACCTGTCAGCTTTTGGTTTTATTTTTAAACTTATTTGGAAAATATTCAGTCCTACAGAAAAGTTGCAAGAATCTTAACTCCTTATATCTACATAGATACATGCGTATCATCTAGTTCCACTCATTCTTAACGTTATGCCACGTCTGCTTCAAATTCTTTCTCTCTATACATACATATATCTAATGTATTAACATACACACTATTTTTCTTAGTCTTTTGTTTTGCTGAACCATCAGAAGAAGTTGTGGAGATCATGACCTTCCTCCCTAAATATCTCAAAAACATTATTTTATGTACCTACAAGAGAATGATCAACATCAGGAAATGGATTATCAACACAATACCATGATCTAATATACCGTCCACTTCTGAATCCCAGTGATGGTCTAGGCAGCTTTTTTTTTTTCAATCTTGCCTCACAAACTCTTCAATAGTCAGGGTCCCCAGGGAACTGACCCCTTTCTCCTCCTCACTCCCACCCCCCGCCCCCACCCCCCCCCACCCCCCCCCCCACCCCCCGCCACTGGCCAGGACTCTGAAGTCGGGTAGGAGGGATGAAGCTGTGTTCAGGTCAGAAAACAAGTGCGAGCTTGGGATAAACAAGAGGGGCTGGATGCAAGAGCTGGCTGAGCTTGAGAAGCCCTGGAAGCTTCTTCCAGAGGGTCCTGAGGGATGGAAGTCCAGGTGAGCAAGGAGAGGGACACACAGGTTATCCAAGCCACTAGGAACTCAATGCAGACAAGAGGCTCCGGTGCCTCCTTACAGCAGCAAATCCTTCTGCTGGATGGGCAGGGGCAGGAGAGCTGGGTTAGGAAGATGGGACAATCAACCTTGCAGGCACAGAAGCTGGGAAGAGAGGGACAGCCTTGTCATCTGAGTGCTAAGTGGTTGATTTGTATATTCATTTAGCAAGTACTTATTGCACCCTTGCTATGAAAGGAGAACTATTCTAGGTGCTGGGGATAAACTGGGTACAGCTGCAGCCCCAGCTCCATGGTGTTTCTGTTCTACTGGGGATGTGATAGTTTGGATTGTTGTTATGAAAATAGTTCCTCTCCTGCCTGCCCCACCTGCCCCCACCCACACATTCACACACCTGTTATGGGGGGGGGGTATACACCCATTCCCCTGGTATGAGACTTCTCCATGATGCTTCTTTGGCCAGTAGAATGTTCGCAGCATGTTACGAGCTCCCTTAAATGTGCTGTGGCTTTGGGGTGTCTGGGTGGCTCAGTTGAATTGAGTATCTGACTCTTGGTTTCGGCTCAGGTTGTGATCTCATGGGCATGGGATTGAGCCCCACATCAGGCTCTGCACTCGGCAGGGAGTCTGCTTGAAAATTCTCTCCCTCTGCCCCTCCCCCCATGCGCCCTCTCTCACTCTCTCTCTGAAACAAATTAATTTTTAAAAATGTGCTGTGGCTTTTAAGTTCCTGCCATTCTCCATGAGAAGAATATTCCCTGGTCCAAGGAGAATGAAGAGCAGTCTTGCCCCCGAGCCACAGCCTGGAGCTCTCCTACCCCAGCTGACTAACAGACTCACAATTAAGACAAATAAATGCTTGTTGCTTAAGTCCCTGAGTATTGGGGTGGTTTGTTACACAGAATTATTTCAGCAACAGCTAACTAAGATGGGCAGAAACAAAAAATAAACCAGCCAGATAGTAAATGTATGATGTCAGGTAGTGATAGGGACAGACATGCAAAGAAAGCTGGAGAAGCGGAAGAGAATGGCAGTGTGTAGCTGGGCAGCCAGGGAAGGCTGTTGGGTAAGGGAGCAGAGAGGTGGAGGAAGCTGGAGAATGAGTCATGTGGTTACCTAGAACAGAGAATTTCAGGCAGAGGTAATAGCAAGTGCAAAGGTCCTGAGGCAGAAATGAGCTTTGTATAGGAGCAGGCCTGTGTGGCTGGAGCAGAAGGAGGCATCAGGGGCAGGGTGGGGGTGACAGGAGAAGGCTCAGGGAAGGGGCTGGGGCCACATCCTGTGGGAAGGACATGGAATTTTATCAACATCATCTAGTATAATTTGTTTTTAGCTGTCTGAGGAAAACCTGAGAATATGTGAAAAGGCAAAGTGGGGCTGGGGGGGGGGTCACTGGCTGAGCCCCGCGGTTTGAGATCTGTAAGGACAGGACCAGTGTAAGCCACATTCCAGCCAGTGTCCAGAAGCCTCTTCCCAGCCCTTATTCTCCTGCTTTTCCTTGAGGTTCTCCCCACCTTGTCTTGATGACCCTTCCCTAACCTTGCTCCCCTCCCGCTTCTCCGACAGTCCCTGCTGCCTTCTCTGCCCCCCCCCCCCCCGCTCCTAACTGGACCTTCCCCAATGCCCAACCCTTAGCTTCCCATTCTTCCCAGCCGGCCCTAGCTGAGCCCTTGACATGGGGACAAATCCCAGCTCTCCAGCTCCACCCTGTCTCTGGGATCCTGGGCATTTTGTCACTGGCTCCCTGCTTAGACATGTCCTTGAGGTGGCCTGGGGTCCTCTCACACGGGACTCGGCTTAAACTGAGCCCATCCGCAGGTGACGGGCACTCCAGGGACTGTCTGAAAACCTAGGCGCTCCATAGACCCCTCCCAGAGGCCATTCAGGCTCACAGGTCAGCACTGGCTGGGCCACCAGCTCCATTTTTCTAAAGTGCTGGTTTCAAAATGTCACTCCTCAGCCCCTGCCTTGGGTGGCTGCTTTTCTCTGTGGGATACAAGAACCCTCCTAGGCCCCGCACTGAAGGACTTCTCCGGTTGGGTTTCAGCTCACCTTTGCTCCCTGGGTAAACCCTTCCCTCCAGCCTAGCTGGGTCCCCCACTCCCCCTGTCCTGGCCTCAGGGCACTTTGCCTCTAGGTCCTTGCCTTGCCTTGTAATTAATTCATATTTAAGGAGAGCCTACTGTGTGCAAGGTACTGTCCAGCGTGCTGAGGGACAAAGGGGCTCCCAGCAGACCCCTGTCCTCATAGAGTCTAGAGACTTCTAGAGACCCCTAGGGTGCCTCCACCGCCCTCCCTGCTCTTCCCCCCTCCTGCCCCTCCCTCAAGGCTGGGCCACTCAGGGCCTCAGTGACCAATGTGTCTCCTGCCACTTGGCCATTTGGTACTTAAGCCTATCTTTCCTTTTTTATTCTTTAAGATGATGGTTCACTTTTTTTTTGAATTGTAGAAGTAATGCATTTTTATTGTGGAAATACGGAAAATACAGAGAAGAAAGAAAAAAACCTGCATAATCTGACTAAGAGAACATTTATGGCTTCCTTTTTTAAAAAAGGCACCTTCCATCCCCCCTTCTAGCAAAGGAGGGTGAGGCGGCCTTGATTTCTCCAGTGGGAGTCGAGGTCAGCACTAGGGACCCCTCAGTAATTTGGGTGTGGGCTATGACCAAGTCAAAGCTTTTTATGGAGTGGGAAGAGTTTCCCAGGGATAGAGAAGAGAGAGAGAACAAGAGAATTGAGTTCTTCATGGAAAGTGGGGGGTCCCACAGAGGGGAGACCCAGAGTCCGGGAAGTCCAAGAGAGCAGGTAAAATGAAGAGCAGAACCCTGAAAAGGCCCCAGGAGGCCCCAGCTCCTTCTTCACTTCCGGACCGTGTGACCCTGAGCAAGTCTCTTGGCCTCACTGTGTGGCCATGCGCCCCCAGGAAAATGAGCACCCCCACACTTCGTAGAGAACCAAGCACCACAAGAACCCTTTGTAAGCTGTAAAGCTCAGCACAAATGGAAGGCTGTGGGGCTCTCCTGTATGAGGCCCTGCTCGGTGTCCCCGCAACCGGTTCCAGGGACTGAGCCTCTCGAAGGCAAGGACCCCATCTATTCATATTTCTCTTCTGTGTGCTCTGGCGCCCAGCACTGGGCAGGGCAGCAATACAAACACATTTATTATGCACCTACTGGGTGTTAGCCACTCTGGGCGGGGTGGGGGGGGGTTGTCTCTCACACATATAGCTAGAAGGAAGCTTGGAGCTCAGATCCGCCCTCTACAGGACGGGGAACATCGAGGCTCAGGTGACTTGACATTCCCAGGGGGTCACCAGGCAGCACTCAGACCCTAAGGAGTGAGGGAATGAGGGAATACAATGCGGTGGAACAGGGCGGGGGGGGGGGGGAGCGCAGTCAGCATGATCCACAGCTGATCTCTGGTGAGTCTCCACCTCGATTCTGCTCAGTGGCCAGAGCAGCGCCGCTCCCTCTCCCGGGCTCTTGGGAACCTCCTCGGAGCCCCCTGATGTGCAAGGCATGCAGGGCAGACCCCCGGGCCCAGGTCTGTGTGTGTGGGGGGAGGGGGGTGCACTGCTTTGCCACCCTGCTCCAGGAGCTCCAGTCTCTCCCCAGGGCACAGAACGCCACTCCTGGCCACCCTGGACCAGTTTCTTACAGGCTGCTCTGGGATGGCAGCGTTCCAGCCCCGCTATAAATAGTGTCTCTCCTGGGCCCCAGACGGCCAGTTGGCAAACACTGTAATTTGCTGAAAAGTTTGGAATGTGTCTAAAAATGAAGAAGGCAAATGAGACCAGCCTTGAGGGGGTGTGACCGGTGTATCCATTTCAGAGGGGGGCCGAGCCGCTCTCCCGCTCCACGCCAACGTCTTTATGAAGGCACTGCAGGCCAGGCAGTGAGGGAACAGAGAGGGAACGAATGCAGTCTAGGAAATAAATATGATCATTTCCACCGCCAGGGGCCAGGTCCCATAGTGGCCCCTCACCCCTGACCTTCCTGTCTGAAGGAGGAGAGGGGCTGCCACCTCTGGGGAGGGGCTGCCCACTGCTTAACCCTTTCTGGGACGGTGCTAGCTAAATTGAAGGGCTTGTGGGGGTCACGGAAGGATGATGAGAGCCAGAAGGAAACTCCCCAATAATTTCATCCAACTCCCCAAGTTTGCGAATGAGGAAGTGATTTGACAAAGACCCAACAGCAAGTTGCAGTGGAACCAGATTTAGGCCGAGGACCCTGGGGTCCCAGTCTGGTGCCAAGTCTTGGACCCACAGCCACCCCCCCCCCACGAGAAGGACCACCCCTCTTAGGAGCTGGGGAAGGCTTCTGTAGCTTTCCAGTCACGCTGAGCATTGACACCTGGCAAATCGCTATGCCTTTCTGATGTTCTGGTCGGAGCCTCACTGCGCTCCTGGAGGCTCAGCCATTGTTCTCCTCATGGTCCCCCGGGATACAGACTCATCCTCACCCACAGGCCAGAGAAAGTGGAACTCGCCACTCTGTCCCCAAGCCAGGATCAGGGCTTTGCCCGACTTCAAGTGGAACTCACTGCCTCAAAAGCCATCTTTTACTATTCTTTGCACCATCTTCTGAGGTTTTGTCTTTTCCCTAAAGGAAGAATCAGAACATTGAAAATGGGAGTAGACTAGGAATGAGGAATTCTGAGATGGATCCCAGGATCCAGTATGATCTCACTAAGCGACCTTGGGCAAATCACTTCCCTTCACAGAGCCTCAGTTTGCCCGTATGTGAAACTATAAAAACAACAAAAGCTGCCATGTGTGGAGGACATAACCATGCATTTTACCTGCCTTTGTCCTCTTTGCCGCCTAACAACTGTCCACACAAGATATATTCTTATCCCATTTTACAGACAAAGAAATTGAGGCAGAGAGTAGATAACTTGTCCAAGACCACACCATGTTTTTAAAAGTTTGCAGCCCATTGTACCAGATGTTCTGAGGTCCCTTTCAGCCCTAATAATTCTGCCTTTCGTGATTCCAAATACAAATACAATAGGAATACAAATTCCAAATACAATAGGAAGCAGTCATAGCCCGGTTGGTACCTTTCAGCCCATGTCTGCAGAGGGGCTTGGTTTGAGGCAGGGGCAAGCAGGGAGCGCAGACAGTTCACAACTGTGGAGAGGCTGTACATCTAGAAGGAGGTGGGATGCCGTGGATTTGACTCATCAGTCAAGGCCTATCAGGGAAGGCCGGAGCACCTGCCTCCCTGTGGGTCCGCCCGCCACCTGGTGGGGAATCATGGCTGAAAACTGACATCTCGTGGCCAATTGCAGAACTGCATCCCAGCAGGACTCGGGGCTTAATTTCTAGCTTGGCTCAGGAGGACAATGAATTGGCGGGAAATATATTACAAATACTATGGACTTGGATGGTCCTCTAAATTATTTGTACAGTTTCGGGCGCCTGGGTGGCTCAGTTGGTTAAGCGACTGCCTTCGGCTCAGGTCATGATCCTGGAGTCCCGGGATCGAGTCCCACATCGGGCTCCCTGCTCGGCAGGGAGTCTGCTTCTCCCTCTGACCCTCTTCCCTCTCGTGCTCTCTATCTCTCATTCTCTCTCTCTCAAATAAATAAATAAAATCTTTTAAAAAATAAATAAATAAATAAATAAATAAATAAATAAATAAATTATTTGTACAGTTTCAAAAACACACAGGCATCAGGGCCTCACCCCAGACCTAGAGAACCAGAATCTCAAGGACAGGAAGTGGGGAATCTGTTTTTCAGGCCCAGGGGGCCTAGCTAGCTAAGAATCCCAAATACAGATGGCTTTTAAGGGGGTGCCAGAGTGCTGGTCAGAACTAGGTTGTGGCAACACTGATTGGTGTTTCACTTCTGTCTGAGCTACCAGAACTTTCTAGGCAGCCCACAAAACTAAGTCCTCTAGGCATTATTTATAAAATCTAGCTGTACCTTCAGTTTGCTTGGTGCTTTATTAGGAAATGAAAGGCAGCAGGTTAAAAAAAAATAGTTAATATGAAAATGGAATTGGTCATTTTAGACCGATGTCAATGAAATTTAGTCCACGATGAGCAGAGGATACAGAAGTCTTAACTGGGTGTGATTTTGCCCTTGGGGGACACCTGACAATATCTAAAGACATTTTTGGGGGGTGTTCCTGGCATCTAGTGAGCAGAGGTCAGGGATGCTGTTGAACACCCTACAACACACAGGATAGCCCCCCACGACAAAGAATGATCTGGTCCAAAATGTCAGTACTGCCGAGGCTCAGAGTTCTGCTTTAGTGAGCGCAAGAGGCTCCTGGCTTCAGGCCCCCGAGGGTAGGGACTCTGACTCCTTCATCCTCCCCACCGGGACCTGGCAAGGGGCAGGCTGTCAGTACACATTGGAGGAAAAGTATTTGATGTGGACACATTGGCAAACCTCCTTAATGTGCAGACAATTCTGGGTGCATTTCTACAGGACACAGACTTCCTAGAGCTGAAAAATCTCATTCTCCGGGGGCAGGGGTGGCGGGGACAGTGCCCAACTAGACCAAATACTACCTGGGAGATGGGGTAGAATGGAGTGATAAGGAAGGTTCTGGCCCAGGATAAAACAGGTTTAATCTCAGGTTCTCCAAGCTGTGTGACCTTAGGCAAGTCACACAACTTCTCTGGGTCTTAGTCTGCTGTAGCATGAGGCGAACACACCTCCTCACAGGTTGTCCTGAGAGTTAAATGGCACCATGTGCGTAAAAGGCTTAGCCTAGAGCCTGACCCTGTAAGTGATCATGAAAGGTTAGTTGGTGTTACTATTATTCATGTCTGGACCTGGTTGTGTGTGGCGGCTGCCAGAGACAAGCTATCACCCACATGGTATTTGAACCTGAGTAATAGTGAAGCATTACTAGCAAACGCAGCAGATAGAAGCAGAAGGCTCCTGGACCCACTGATTCAGAACCTCTGCAGGAGGGACCTGGGAATACACATTTGTAAGGAGCTCCTGGGAGATTCTAGCAGCTGGGCAAATTTGGGCAATCTGGCTTTAGAAGGACTTTGGAATGAGTCCGCCTGCTTTCACATCCAGGCTCTGCTACTTACTGGTTGGGTGATCTTAGGCCACTTACTTAACCTCTCTGTGCCTCAGTTTCCCCAGCACTACTGTAGCATTTGGCAGGACGCAGTAGATGGCAGCTTTACTCCTCCCCTTCTCTAGTTCCAACAGTTGCTGATTTCCACCTTTATCTTCTCTACAAGATAAATATCCTGGTTGCAGCGTCTCCCTTGAATTCATCCTTTCTCTCAGCCCCCACTGGTCCGAGGTGGGTGGATTTGTCACCCACCAGCCTCCTCACGGGCCTCCCCATGCCTCAGTGAGTCCTTCAGACAGTAGCAACAACAGAACCTGCACTGAGGTTTATAGCTTTTGAATCACTTTACACCTCCTTCGCCTAACTGATTCTGCCCAATCGTCCTGAAGCATCAGCGTCACGATCCCCTCTGAAGAGTCTGAGGCTTGGGGCGGTTTTGAGGGTTGCAAGCCACAAAGCAAGTTAACAGGAGCATCTGTGGCTGTTTTCTCTTGTGACCTGCAGCCTCTTGCTTCCTCCTTCAACCCTAGCTGGGTTCTCCTCTCCCTTCTGCTATTCTGGCTCCCCAGTGATCAAGTCCAAGTGCACAGGCCTGGTTTCAAGGCCCACACAGCCTGAAAGCACCTTCTCCCTCCACCTGTGTTTCCTGGCCTTTCCCTTCACCCTGTGGGGCTCCTCTCCCTCCAGCTCATCCTCCCTGCTTGTATTCAAGCTGCTCCCCTGCAGAGCACCCCCTGGAGAGAAAAGATAATGCGGGGAGGAACGGAGGCAGAGGACTGGCGGTGGGTCCCCTCTGACCCCCACATGTCAGGCCTCCCTCCTTCAGCCTCTACCAGCCCCCCTGCCTTCTTTGAAAATCCACTGCTCAGCCGGGCAGTCACAGCCTCTCTGGACCGCCTCTCTGTGCCCCACACAGACACCTCACACATACACCTGCCATTTGCCCTTTCTGCCCAGTGCCCTAATTTTTTGAGTTACTTCAATTGTCCCATCTGTCAAATAAGGCAGTGGGTGGAAACTGAGTGCCCCATCCCTGCATGCTGGAACCTACTGGGAGCCCATGAACAGAATGGGGGTGACGGACAGAGCACTACCCTCCTACCACCCTACCTGCCAGGCATTGACAGCCGTCACTGCCGGCTACTGCCACCTCCAGGGGGGCACCTGTCAGCACTACAGAGTGACACGAGGGTCTGCTTTCTGGGTCCTCCTTGTAGCCAGTGGTCTCCCTGGGCAAACTGTGAGTCCCCAAGCCGGTCCCTTCAGATCCTGCCCCAGCCCCGTGGGGCGCTCAGGAGCCTGGGACATGGCCCCGTGGCACATTCACATCCTGCGCTCACACTCTGCTTCACAGCCCAGGGGCAGGTACTCTTACCCACATCCTACAGGTGAGAAAATGCGGGGCCCAGACGTGGTGCTGGAACTCACAGGCAGCTCTCCCTGCCATTACTGCCTGAGCTGGGCCCAGAGGCCAGGGGTTCTCAGCACGACAGAATTATGGAGTGGGGGTGGACAGCTTTAAACACCCCACGTCCCAGGCAGGTGGAGGGGAGAGATGGGGACCCAGACGACAGTATTTTTAAGGTCCCCAGGAGCTTCTGGCGTGCAGCCACAGGGAAGAACGGACACGGAGGGCTGAGAGAGCATTTTGCAACCATCCCTATGGGTCACGTGTCACCGTGTAGCTCCTTATCTGCCCTGAGCCTCTTTCCTCAACAGTGAAGTGGGGAGAGTCGCATTACCCTGAGTTGATGAGCTGAAGCGCTCCCCTGATGAACATCACAGCCCACCCCACGCAGCACCTCTGCCCCCCTCACCCTGCCCTCTTTGCCAAAGCCCTTCTTGCCTGCGCACAGACTCCCTACTTTCCTCATTTGTGGTGCTCGTGCTTTCCTGCCTCTGCTAGAACATCATCCGCGTGAGGGCCGGGATCTTGGTCTTGGCTCCATTTTGGTTTTTGTGCTGTATCCCAACCAGCAAGCAACACGCACAGCGCTGGGCACATAGTAAGTACTCAATACATTTGTGTTGAACCAATGAATGAGTGAGTGAGAGAATCACCGTGCCCGGCACCCCAGCAGGCCTCTGACAAATGTCCTTGTCATCACTGCTGCCACCGTGGCCGGGGCCCACTGCCGTCGAGCCTGAACTGCTCACCTCCCAAGCTGTCCAAAAACCTCAGGCTACCCGAAATCAAGCTGAACGTTCCTTTCCCCTGGAAACACGCCTCCATGCCCTGCTCCTCAGGGCCTGTCCATCCCGCCGGCTCCCCTTGGCCCTACGGTGCCCGGGCACCAGCCAGGAGAAGCCACAAAGTTTCAAGATATCATTTGTAATTCTTTGCAGATGAAATGTCAGAAATATTGGAAAGGCAGAGTCATAAATCTGGTCCTAATATAGCATAGAGCTTATTAATGAAGAATAAATCACAGAGGGAAACCTCCCCGGAGTGCTTTGCCAGGGCCTGTGGGGAGGATGGCATATTTATGTGCGAGTCTATGGGGTCTTTTACTTTCTCAGATATATGGCCAAGGCAGATTTGTTAGGGCAGTAGCCTTAACATCAACCAATTATATTTTTTTCTAGTAAAAATTAATCTATCCTAGAGAAATCTCCTAAGCATTTATTGGATTAGGACCATATCCAAATGTAGAGAATTAAACATACACACGCATCCCCCCACCACCACCACCGCACACACCGCTGTGAGACTTGGCCAGGCCCTAAACTGGAACCCTCCCCCAAAGGCTCCCGCATGAAAAACTCAGGGCGTAGGAGCTAGAGGGCCCCCCATCGTTGCACAGGTGGGAAAACCAAGGCCCAGGGACGGATGTCCCCACTCGGGCTCACCCAGGATGGAAGCCAGTATAAGACAAGAGCCCTCGGTCCTTATTCCAAAAACCCCCCAAAGATGACCACATCCGCATCCCCTAAAGAAGGAACGCAGCCAGGCTGACACCTGGATTTTAGGACTGCTTACCTCCAGAGCCCCAAGATATTAAATCTGTGTTGTTTTCAGCCACCAACCGTGTGGTAATTTGTTACAGCAGCAAGAGAAAAGTTAGAGGGTTAGAGAGAAGCTTTGTCACTGCAAAGTTTCCCTGGCAGTGTCTGTGGATGGTACCAAAGAGGTCACCCCACATCATCCCTGGGAGGGCCGCACCTCCTGTGGCGGAGGGTGGCTGTGCATGAGACCATTGTGTCCCACCTGCTGCCCCCTAGTTTGTGACTCCTCTCTTCCATGGGTTTTCGCCCATTTTCTTGGTCCTTTGCAGCTTTTCTGCAGCCTGACCCACCACAGTCTTAGGAGACGAAGCCACTGCCCCCCCAGAGTTATCACTACACCCTCACCTCTCCCAAGGACTTCTCTTACTGCAGAGAAGCCACAGAAACAACAGCCTTGTCCAAGGGCACTTCCCCCACTCTCTTCCCTTCCCGTCCCCACATGGCCTTGGGAGCCAGAGGTGGGGCCCACCCATTCTCAGTTCAGCTTTGGGGGTCTGGACTCCTCCCTCCCTCCCTGGGCCCTCAGGGGCAGACATGTGGGCTCAGAGAGCACCCAGGGGAAGCGCCTGGAGAAAGACCCAAATGGAAGGGAGGAGGGAAGGTGGAAACTTGCAACGAAGAGGCCAGCCGTGGCTGTGGTATAGTTGGTTCTCGAAGTCTGGCTGGTGGTCTGCCTAGCCTGGCTGTCAGCTCATTAGAGTGCATATTCCTGGATACCCCTCTTACCCCGTAAATGCCTTGCCAGAGTGGAGTCTCTGAGGGGGTGCCCAGGAACGTGCAGCTTAACGTGCTCCCTGGGTGTGTCTTACTTCGAAGAAATTATGGAGCAGAAAGGACAGAAATTATGGTGCACCCTTCTCGTTGGGCCAAACCCTCCTAATAACTAGTGGGGGAGTTATTTCACCTCCCTAAGCCCCAGTGTCTCTTCCATAAAGCGGGAGCTCTGATGTGCACATGACGAGAATTATGTCCATTCTGCACAGAGGCCGAGGCTGTGGGTGCCTTGCCCATATCCCCAGGGCCCCATCATGTTGGAGCCCACAGGACCAAACGTCTGACTCCCTGAAGGCCTGCAAGGACCAAAGGATGAATGCCCCCGTCCCACCCAGTAGGCTCACCCAGTGACAGAGTGGAGTTGGTGTATAAATACCCCAGCTCCCCCACCCTTCAGGTGGGATAACTCAGAGGTGAGGCTCCCACACAGGCTCCCTGAGCACCCCCACCTCATCACCCACTGGGGCAACTTGCCTAATACCAGGCCTTTGTAAGACCCCTCCCATTCCCTGCCTCACTTCCTGCTCTCCTACTGGAGTTTACTGTGAGCACCTCTCAGATAAATAGCTTGCCCTTAAATATGTGCCTCAGGTCAGCTTCTGGGGGACCCCAGGCTAAGATGAGCCCTCATATGGGGTCTGACAGTCAGGAAGTGAGTTCTCTTTGGCTCTCGGTATGGAGACCAGGTTAGTCCAGACCAAGGAGTCACCACAGAGCCTTGGCTAGTGCTGTGGCCTCATGGAGAGGGGCGTGCCATTCCTGCTGTCCAGGGATCAGCAAGGCTGGGCCCCACCTGACTGGAAGATGGTCACCATGGTCCCAGGGAAGCCAGCTAGCCCTTTCCTCTCCCAGATCCCCAATACCTGCTAGCTGGGGGGGGGGGGGGGGGGCAGAGCTCTATTCCAGCTCCAATAATCCCATCTGCCCTCATCCTGAATGCAGGCACCCCAACCGCTACCATCTCCCACCCCATCTCCCCTTCCTCATTCCTCCAACAAAGCAAACACCCCTTAGAGACACCTCGCCTCTAAATCTTGAAGCTGCCACGCCAAGCCCCAGCTGCCTGGGCCCCTCAGCCACATGAATTCAAGCCCCCAGGGGGCATTGAGGTCACCTCCCAGAGAAATCCCTATGATTTCATCTTCTATTTAATCTTTATTTCTTCTCATACTTTTTAGAACTTCAAATAATTTCTCATTTGTAGTAACTAGGAAGCCATAAATCGCCCCTTTATGTCTGAGGAAAATCAATTGTTATTTGACATTTTACCTTAATATTCCTGACTTCCTTCAACTGTAATAAAGCTTCCATCTGCCTTTTATTTTACAGGCAATTAGTAAGTCACCTTTTAAAAATTTCTCCACATTTTCTATCAAATGAATGCCAGGATCGAAAGGGGAGAGCTGTTTTATGGGATTGAACTCACTGAGTAGAAGAGGTTTATCTGTAGCCTTCGAGGTACCAACACTCATTAATGGGTTTTATTGATTCGGGGGCTTTTTAACCCTTAGCAATAATACAGGTGTCACCTGCCTGCGGCACTTGGAAGGGGGCGGGGATGTGGGAGGGGCAGGGAGAAGCCCAAGGTTCTGAGCTCTGGGCCCAAGCTGGAAAAGTAAAGAAATGAGCTCTAACCCTTTGAAATGTGATCAACCACACTCTCAGAGGTAAATCACAGTGCAGATACCCTCTTTTTTCCTAAAGAGAAAGGGTGTTTTTTTTTTTGTTTTTTGTTTTTTTTGGTTTGGTGTGGTTTGGTTTTTCTCAAATTACCCAGGGGAATGTGACGCTGTTGCCCTCCCCCCATGGGACCAAAAGAAAGGCGGGTTTTGGGGGTCCAAGGAGCTACACGGGTTCCTAAGTCTGTCTCTTTGAGCCCTGGAACTTTGGGCAGGTCACTGAAGGAATCTCTGAGGTTCAGCTTCCCTCAGTGCAAAGTGAGGAGAAGGATCTCCTCCCTGCCCCCCTCACAGGGCTGCGGGGGTCTGCCCAGCAGACCACATTTGTGAGAAATGCTTGGAACCCCACGTGAGGCATCAGAAACTACATAAGGAACTAACAGGAACTATGGTCACAAGCAGGAATCTCAGTCCACAAACTCCAGAATGACATCTTCCTTGCTATTCTAGAACTATCTTAATCTGTTCTGTACCTCCATTCCACAGGGTTGGTGGACTTTTGGCCCCCGCCTTTCCCCAGCAGGTTCTCCAGAACCTCCAGCCGCCTTCCTTCCTCATCCACAGCGCCCCTTCCTGCAAGCCACCATCTGACCCTGGAGCCCCGGAGGTCTTTCTTGGGCCAGACAGCAAGGCTGGAAGCTGGAGAGCTATCAGCAAGAGATGAGAGTCCAGTACCTGAGAACAGTCCAGAGTGAGTGTCGATAAGGTGGCCAAAGCCTGACCATAGATATGCAATGAAGCAAGTACAGGAAATATTCATGGTAGGTTCACGGTAGGTGGCAGGTGTATGGTGTTGACTCTAAAATTCTTTCAACATTGCTATATGCTTGAACTTTTTAATTAAAATGCTGGTGGGGGGAGAAAAGGCTGGGGCAAATCCCCCACGTGGGGGGCCTGCCTGTGATGACAGAAGGGAACTGGCATGAGCAGAGGAGGAGGAAGGCAAGGGACCTTCAGCATCCAGAGGAATCTGCTTACAGGAGCTGCTACGTTATTTGCAGGTCCAAGTCCAAAATGAAAATGCAGCGTTTCTTCTTCATGCTTAAGAATATCAAGGGGCGCCTGGGTGGCTCAGTCGGTTCAGCAACAGACTCTTGGTTTCGGCTCAGGTCATGATTTCGGGGTGGTGAGATGGAGCCCTGCCCTGCATTGAGCTCTGAGCTCAGCGGGGAGTCTGCTTCCCCTTTCCCCCCTCCATCCCCCCCCCACTTGCACACACGCACTCTCTCTCTCTCTCAAATAAATAAATCTAAAAAAAAAGAGAGAGACAGAGAGAGCGCCTGGGTGGCTCAGTTGTTTAAGCAACTGCCTTTGGCTCAGGTCATGATCCTGGAGTCCCGGGATCGAGTCCTGCATCAGGCTCCCTGCTCAGCAGGGAGTCTGCTTCTCCCTCTGACCCTCCCCCATCTTGTGCTCTCTCTCTTTCATTCTCTCTCTCAAATAAATAAAATCTTTAAAAAAAATATCAAGATGGCAATAGCAGAGCATTAAACTAAGTGTGAGACCCTTCTAAGGCGGGGCCTGTATGCCCACCTAGGTCCCCACCCATGGCACCAGGCCTGCTTGCTTAGATGAGAGGTCTGTTTTGACTAGCTCCTTCCGACCCATCTCTTTCTGTCTGATCTTAAAAGGACAGTCCTCTGAACCTAGCATCTGAGGCAATGAACAATAAGTGGGTAGGTTGGGGCCTTTTCTAATAACAGTAAGAGCTAATGAATGCACAGGTAGCCCTCACCACATGCCAGGCACTGATTCAGCACTTGACCTTGTGTTACCTCATTTAATCCTCCCAATGACCCCATGAGATAGGACTCTTATTACTCCCAGCAGGGTGCCAGTGAATATCATCACAGGTATGTCAGGGCATAGAAGCGAGAACGGCAGGTCTAACCATATTAATATGGGATTGGACCAGCACTAATTTTTTTTTTTCCCCCGAAAGCAATGATTTCTTGTTTCCTGGGCTCCCTCTCTCAAGGCAGCTGCCTTGGGGACACCACTGACACCTGGTGGCCATCAATGAAATTGCAGACCCAGTGTCTAGAGGTGTCAGGCAGGAGCCAGGAAGAGGAGCTATATCCCCAACTCCAATAATCCATTTCCCCTAATCCCAAACTTCTCAGTCTGAAATGGCCCCTAACCACTACCTTCTCTAACGCCATCTCCCTTTCCCAGGTCCTCAAACACAAAGCAAACCCAGTCATTTCATTCTTCAGAGTCACTTTGCCTCTAACTCTTAAGGCCACCATACCAAAGAGTCCTAAATGCCATCATGGAAAGAAGCAGGAGCTAAGCGGTACTTGGGTGAGTCAGGAAAACCCCTTCCCCCCGAGGGAGGAGGCCCTTTCAGATGGGTAGGACTTGGCCAGGGAGACAATAAGGGAAGGACGCGCAGGAAAAGGGGACAGAACTTGAGCCAGGCTTTGTAAGAAAAGGACACTGTTTTGTAGCAGGATGCACTCTATGATTATTTCACTTCAGCCTCACAAACAACCTTGCCCGGGAGCTATTGTTGCTCATGCTCTAATACGAAGAAACTAAGATTCAGGAAGAGAAGCTTACTTACCCAAAGTGATGGGACATGTAAGTGGCAGGGCCAGCTTGTCTGATGTGAGTTGTGAAGGATTTGAGCTGGTACAGAACTGGAAGACTTCTAGATCATCCAGGAAAAAATAGTGAGTATGCAGGATGGCTTTCAGGGGCCCTTAGAATCCTTGCCACTGAAGTCTGCCCGGTCCTCAGAGGCACTGCCGAGATGGATAAGGGTCCCCCCAAAGCAGCGGGCACTGGCTGGGCTGTGCTTCCAGGCAGGACAGAGAGGGCTGCAGGGACCAAGATTTACGATGGCCATGGCCTTCATGACTTAATGGTCAGGAGTTGAGCTATTTTATCTCATCATACAGTTCTGCCTAGAAATAGCTGCAAGCCTTCATTTCAGGATGGCTTTCAGTCATGAGACGGTGACCTGTGTCTCTCCTAAATCATATTAATACTCAGGGCAGCAGACTTGTGCTCCCTTCCCTCTGCAGTGTCTTTCCCCACCAGCCAGCCATTTTCTTCTCTGAAGGAAAGTCTCTCCGGGCCAGTTCTCCGAGGAACACAGAGAAGGGGCGGGAAGGCCGCTCTGCTGTGGCCCAAGCCCGGGCCATGTGCCCACCCCAACAGAGCTAGCGAATGGGGGAGGTGCAGCAGATAGGCCTGGCCTCTCCCCACACTCTCTGAGGATGAACATAAGCACCCTCCCTCCACCCCCCTCCTCTCTTCCCCCCCTCTTCCCTCCTCACACGCTCAGCCTCACCCAGCTGCCCCCCATCACCCTCTAGCCCTTCCCTGGGTTGGGACTGCTTTTGGAGCAGTGCCAATGAAGACATGAGCCTTCCTCCCCAGGGGGCTCAGCCCTTGAGGAAGACCCTCCAGAAGACCTGTAAGAGGGTCCCCCCTGTTCCCCGGAGCCCTTGTCCCAAGCACAGGTGTGGGGACTCCTCTCCACACCTGCAGCTTGCTTTAGGGCTCTAGGGGTCTAGGTAATGGGTGGAGAGATAGAGCCAACTTCCCATCCTGGGCATGGACCGGACAATCCAATGGCAGGGCCGCGGCCACTGGCTGGTGATGACTCTGGCAAAAGTGTCCTTATTGGTCCTTCTCACTGTCCACTCACCAGCCCTTCCTGACTCAGGAAGAGGCCTTGTGAACCATCTCACCTCATCTGTCCCCAATTCCAGCACCCCCTTGATTACTCATCTTCCCCTTATTCTCCCCTGAGGTCCCACCCCACACCCTCTTGGCCTGTCACATTTCTGTGTCTTTCTTGGTATATCTTGATGGCCCATTAAAAGCCAAATGCAAATCATTAGCAGCAGATAGCTGCCCTTCCCTAAAAGCTGGGCGGGGCGGGGGGGGGGGTCTTCAAACCGTCCCTGGGAGGTGAGATCTGTTTGTACCCTATCCTGTTGGCGTCATGCCCTCCCCACCCCCACCCCCACCCCCAGAATAAGCAGCAAATAAAAGAAAGAACACAAGAACAGACCAGTGTCCATAATAAAACAGAGGATGACTCCTGACCGCCCCCAGAAGGCCCACCGCCTCAGGAAGTGTTAGTAACACACCAGCTGCCTCACATCAACATTTGCTTTGACAAATTTGACAAATATTATTTGACCTTTATAAGGAGCCTTCTGGGACCTCATCTCTTTCACAGCCAACACGTGAGATGGACATTATTCATAATAACTGCCATTTAAATATCACCTACTGTGTGCTATGTGCGTTCCATATGTTCTATGTAATCCGCAGGCTGACCCTGAAAAGGCGCAACTATTATTGCCACTTCACGGGTAGGACTCTGAGAGGCCAACGAGCTTGCCCCAGGTCATGCAGCTAAAAGGGAACCATGGTCCAGGTGGGTCCTCACTCCCGTGGTGTAGGTGCTGCTCCCTGATTCCTGCGGTGTTTGCCCACAGACGGAGGCCCGGCGGGGCTGCAGGTCTAGGCTCGGCCGACAGAGGGCGATCGGGGGCTGTGGGCGGCCGTGGGGCCCGGAGTCGGCCCACTCGCCCTGACGGCGGCTCTGCCTGGAGCCGGGACCCCTGGGACCCGGGGCTCCTCTCTCGGAGGCCACCCTGGAGCCAGTCTGTGGGCAGGTGGGGGCCAAAACCTGCCAGGGCGTTTCTCTTGCATCCAGAAACTGGACGTGCCCTGGACAGCACCGCCGCAGCCCCTGGGCATATCACGCCCGCGGCAGCGAAAGGGAGGTGACTTTCCGCGGGCCTGGCTCCTCATTCTGGTCCCAGTCGGTGATGGAAAGGCTGAGGATTTCTCGGGGCCTCTGCTGAAATCGCAGGGTTAGGGCGCCCCAGATCCCTGAGTCCCTGCAGGCTGTATGCGTGGAGGAGAGGAGGGGGTGTCCTCTGCCATTTCAGAAAACCCAAGGGAAGGGACACATCTACCCTCTAGAAGTCTGCCGGGAGTAACTGAGGGACCAAACGTTGGCCACCCTGCAGACACTCGTGGTCTCTGATCCCAAACTAAGAAACGTCGCCAGTGCCCGATATGGGGGAAGATATCAGATGCAAGTATATGCAGTTTCTTCAGTAAATAATATCAAATCAGAGTCCGTGGGAGTTTGGGGCTGGGGTTGGTGGTCAGTATAGGTGGGGTTCCCTTCCAGCTCCCCCAGCCCTGACAGTCTTTGTCCCGGCTGTCTCCTTTCTCCCCAAAGGAGGAATTGGCATGAGTCTCCTAAGCCTCGATGTTCTGGGTCCTCCCCACTGCCCAAGCCATCAAACCTAATTACTGGAAACAGGGCTTTGTTCGAAGAAGAACAAAATGGGGCTGGAGGGTGGGGTCCCTCAGATGTGGCCTCCACTGGAGGACAGTTGGGATGGTTGTGCCAGCGAGGGCCCCCAGGCATTGACTTTCACCAGCGGTGGGGAACCAGAGGGACTTAATGTGGCCTGGGACCCAGGAACAGTGGCCAAGTTGCCCTCTTCTGGAGGAAGAAAGAGGCAAATGCCCTGGTCACCTCAAGCACCCCCTGCCGCACCCTGAGACAGCCTCTGCCTGGGCTGCCCAGGGCCTCTGAGCCTCCCGCGGGAGCTGCCTGGGACTCTGGCTCACCCCAGGGTACGAGGAGCAGCATGACTATTATAACCTCTCACCTTGACCTTTCACTGACCCCTCTGAGACAAGAGCACAGAAGCACAAGGGAGAAGGTCTCTATCAGAGGAGAAAAGCTTTGTGGTTCTCTTTTTAAAGACTTTATTTATTTATTTGACAGAGAGAGCGTGCAAGCAGGGGGAGCAGCGGAGGGAGAGGGAGAAATAGGCTCTCCGCTGAGCAAGGAGCGGACAAGGGGCTCCATCCCAGGCTCAGTCCCAGGACCCTGGGATCATGACCTGAGGCGAAGACAGACGCTTAACCGACTGAGCCTCCCGGGCGCCCCGAGGAAAGGGTTCTAAGCAAGGAGCTAAAGAGCTCTGGAGCGTGGTAACAGCTCTCTTGGATTCTGCAGCGTGGTGGGCTTCAGCACATCCTCCAGCCGCAGCCAGTGGGGCTCGGGAAGTCAGGAGGCTCCATGCTGTCGCAGGGCCTGACCCTGATCACACAGCCAGTGATGGGCAAAGCCAGGCTTTGAACTTTCTTTGCTGATTCCCAAGTCAAGAAAGAAGGAGGGAGGGAGATAGTGAAAAAAGGAAAGCAAGACGTGTTAGCGGCCAGAGGAGTGAGAGCGGCTCCTTTTCGAGTCTTCTATCTCACGCTGGGAGCTGGGGTGTGTGTGTGTGTGTGTGTGTGTGTGTGTGTGTGTGTGTGTGTGTGTGTGTGTGTGTGTGTGTGTGTGTGTGTGCGCGCGCGCGCGCGCGCCCTCCTTCTGCCTGGATGTGATTGCTCTGCAAGTTCGACGCGCTCTTCAGTGACTCTGTTCAGGGCAGGCTGGACTGCTCTGGTCCAAACACAGGTGCCCCCCCACCCCTGAATTTATATGAAACCCCGAGACCTAGAGAATCCAGGTCTGGCGGTAATTTAAGGAGCTTGCTGCCAGCTCAGGGACATTCCAGGGCCAAATCCTAGAGACCTGTTGAACCCATAGCCGTTTCCCCAGGGAGCATGAAAAGACAGAGTGCTCCAAGCCTCCTTCGGAGCCCTCTGAGCCCCTCGAGTCCCCCGCTGCCTTCTCCTTCCCACCTGCAGCAGTCCTGATTCCCCAACGGCCTCCTTGCCTGGGACGCCGCTCTTCCCCAGCCCCCTGCAGGCCTTGCCTCCCCTAGTCCACTCTGGGGCAGCCCAGTGCCCCCGTGCAAACACTCACCCCCACTCCCCACCACCTCAGCCCCTTCCGTTGCCCTCCAGGCTCCTTCTCCAAACTCTCCATCCTGCACTCTGGCTCTTGGGGACCCTAAACCTTCCCTTCTGGTTTTGTTCCTGTTCTGCACTGCCCGACTTTAGGCTTCCCTGTGCACATTCTTGCTTTGTTCTTTCCCATCCCTCCCGACACACCCCTACCACCTAGAGCTCACACACTTTCCTCCCTCCTCTGGGCCTCCCGGGTCCTACCCCTTCTTCTTGGCCCTGCTCCAGTCCCACCCTCCCTGGACCTTCCCAAGCAAGCACTGCCCAGGGAAACTAGTCACTGGAGCCTTTCAGACTCTGAGTTGAGTTGGGCCCTGAAACTTCTACACCCTGATGCATGGAAACATTCTTGTTTCTACCAGATTTTTCCAACATGGAGATTGGATCATGCCACACCCATCCCGACAGCCCTCCAGGAGGGCCCTGCCCGCCCCCCACACCCCATGCAGGCCACACGACTGCTCATTCATCCCCTGCCTTCAGGGAGGAAGGCTCTCAGTGAGGGGCTGTGGAACCAAGGAAGGAGTCAGAGAATCTCAAACAGTTCGCATGGATCAGGGGCTCCTTGGCCAAGCCAACCCTGTACCCAGGGAAGACTTCCTCCAGCCCAAGAGTCACACCACGAGATTCGGGGGGAAGATGTGGCCACCCTTTGATGGTCTACCTAAGAAAGTAGAGATTACCCCCAAGCTCCTTTGGTCACATCGCACCATTTTAAAACAGAAAAATACATCATCATGTTTAATTCTCAAACATGGTCCTTGAATTTAGTGGGACAGGAATTCCTTTTTCCATATTAGAGATGCCTGTTTACGGTAGGTACTGTTGCAGATGATTTCCTGGGCCTGCGTGGGCATGAACAGGGCAAAGGCAGGTTCTGCTAGCATCTGCCTTCCAGCTGTGCCACTGGGTCTCACTGGTAGGGGACATCAAAGGCCTGTAGTGAGGACAGCCAGCCAGTCCATGTCTTCCATTTAAAATCCAGAAAAGAGAAATTGGGGCAGACAGAAGTCTGAGGCTGTGTTGGAGGGGAGGGGTTCGGTAACCTGCAGGTAGCTCTCTCCCCACCCTCCATGTTTTCATGCAGCTGAGGCCACAAGGGCCATAGAAGCTTGACACCCCGTCCCTCCCGCATCATCTAGGGTCGAGAGCAGGTCCTCACGCTCTGGAAGAGGCAGAAGCTTAGGCCTGGGCCCATTGCAGAATGCGCTGCCATTCTGCTTTGGCCCACCAGGTGGCGCCCCAGGGCTCATCGTTTTGTTCCTAGCGCTAAAATGTTTCAGCGGTAAACCCTGGAACCAGTTTTTCTTCCTCTTCCTCGCAGCGTAGGTGAAGGCTCTTCCAGAGGCTATAAGGCAAGACCCTTGGATCAGGGTGTGAGAAGCTTCAAAGGTCCAAGAACTGGGACATTGACTGTTTGGGCACCAAATGTGGGAGCTGTGATGTGAGTTAAGCGAACAAATACTGTTGCTGCCGGAAAATGTAACCTCACGTCGGCACTCAGACTAAGCCAAGGCTGAGGACGTGCATCGGTGTATGCACGTGTGTGTGTGTGTGTGTGTGTGTGTGTGTGTGTGTGTGAGCGCAGGCGCGTGTGAGAGACAAGAGAGCCTGTGCACCTCAGTGGCTCAGAGCTCATCTCTGTGTCCCACTGTCTGAGCGTTTGGACTGATGAAATGGTACCCCATGGCACCTGGTGACAGCAGACCTTCCCTTGTGTAGAGGGAGAAGGATGTGGGGACACTCCTGTCCTGCTGTGCCTCCTAGCACGTCTAGCTGTGTGTGCGTGTGGTTGGGAGGACGCTGATGGAGCATTTGTAGCCGCGCTGGGTGTGTGTGTGTGTGTGTGTGTCCGTCCCAGCCCCTGCAGGGGTCTTTCTACCCAGATGACAGGGGCGCCGCCATCAGGGTGAGCAAGTACACTTAGTACCATCTCCCAGAGCATCTGTCATGGACTCACGGACACACATGCGGGCGCTGGTGCCCTGAGCCTTTCTGTATTCGATTTTGTGTGACATGTGACCCAAATATCTGGGCTCTATATAGGGACTCTCAGGGCCCAGGCAGGAGGTGTGTGCGTGTGTACACGTGCTTAGGCATGTGGCGTACCCCTTGTGACCTGCCTGTCCTGGGGCTCAGGCAAAGCCAGCTTGCTCTCTATTTCCTCCTCCATGACTAGAGTCCTGCCAGGGTGCTGCCCTCCTTGGCGAACATTGCACCTGCCTTTCTCTGTGGCCGAGCGTGCCTTAGGGGGGATTGTTTATTTCTTCAATTAAAAGAAGAGAGGCCCTGGGAGGCTGCACAATCGAAATTACCACATTTTAAAATGCTCTGACATTCATGAAACCATAAACCTCATGGTGGGTTCGCCTCCTCTCTGGACTAGAACAGCCCCTCTCCTGGGGTCTGGGGCGCTCTGACCTTCGCCTCTCTGTGGCCAGAGAGCTCCCAGGCGTCTCTGTTTGCATCTGTCACCATGTTACTCTTTCCGTTCCCATAGGTCTCTTCGGCCTCGGCGTGGTGTTCGGGAAAGTCTAGGAAGTCGAAAATCGAGATTCTAGCAGTGACCTTGGACAAGACCCTCACTTCTCTGGGCCTCAGCCTCCTGCACAGTAAAATAAAGCTAGTACACACTATGATGGGAAGCTCTGCTGCGAGAGATTGGAGCCCCTTTGTTAGGTAGAAGCTTGTATCGGGAGTACAGAAGGAAGTCAGCATTAGCCCCATTGTACAGGAGAAGAAGAGGAAGGTTGACAAGATCCAGGCTGGGCCGCGGAGCTTGCCCTGAAACAGACAAAGACGGAGCCAGCCGCGTGAAACAGACATGTGCTCTCTGTGCTCTCCGCCCCAAACAGCCAGGGGGGATGGATGAGAACTTGTCTCCCAGCCCTACGCAGTAATTATTGGTGTTCATAACGATGCCCTGAGGCATTACATTCCGTCAGAATCATCAAAGAAAGATTAAACCATGCCTCGTATAATTGCTCTTTGAAATACCTTCTATTCTCTTGCTTGGAAAATTGATAACCTATGGATTTTCAATTAACTTAAAGTTACGAAGAATATTCCGTTTACCCAAGTACCCCATCCATTTTCTGTTCCTTGTAGGAGGAGTTTATTATCCAGCCCGGGCCGTATCCCCCAAGGATGACAGGGTTTGGGGGTAGAAAACTGTAGATCTGGACTTGGAGGCTCTGGTTCCTTCCTGACAGGATGACTCTGCCAGCCCCCTAGGTTCTCTGGCCTCGGTTTCCTCATCTGTAAAAAATGGAATTAATGCCAGACCTGCTCCCTCGGCGTCATTGCCCGAATCAAGTAGATCATGGGTGTGTTTGTAAATGGCATGTCTGTACAGATGAGGGGTGTTCAGGAAGCACTTGAGAACTGTTTGGGAAGACTGCGGGCTCGGCCAGCAAGACCGCTAGTTTGAGCAAAGAGCACTGGACAGGTTTCCTGGATCCACAGTTTTCCCAACAGCAACTGGTGCAGCCCTGGACCTCAGCTTTATCATCTGTAAAATGGGGAGCAGGCCGACTTGGAGAAGACCAGAGCCTGGCAGTTCGAGAACTAAATCGTGCCCAAAGGCCTTTCTTAATTGACCAGTAGTGTTTGAAAGTCATTAGCAATGTTTAAAAATTGAGAGATTACCTGTAAAAATCTAGAATCATGGCTCTTTTTTTTTTTTTTTTTTAATGGCAAAAATAGGACTACGTTCTTGCCCGGCAAAACTGGCAGTGCCAATTAGCTGTGTTGGCCCCTCCATCTCTCATTGCACCCCTCTCCCTCCCCCCTTGGCTGGCTTCCCTAGCTTGTGTTTACTTGCCTGGCCCCACATGGGTTGGTGACCCTTAGACTGCGTGATCCGTAAGGCCCTTGACCCGTCCCAGCTGCCCCGGGGATGCCGGCTTTCATCCCAGGAACGGAGAGAGCGGTCAGGGACCTGGCCAGAGCCACCTTCCCACCTGGACCCTGGCTGGGGAGAGGCACATTCCTTCAGCAACCTCCAGGCCCATGCAGAGCAGAGCACTGTGGAGGGGACCCCCCCCACCCACGCAGCCCTCACAGCCAGAGCCAACAACTCACAGCTGGGGTTACCCGCGTGCTGATTTCTGTTTTAAAAAATACTGCTGGATAAACAGTGAGGGAAACCCGAGCTGTTCCCACACCACATAAATCCCCAGTTTGCTGTCCTATCTGGTTAGCTGGTCCCCCCCAATAATGGCACTGTTGCCTCACAAGCAAGGGCTGGAAAAGTGCACCCCGGGAAGCGGGCGGCTCTGGAGTCTCGGGGGCTGGCGCCCTGCCCAGCCCCATGGCAGCCCTCCTCCTCCCTTTCAGCACTTCCTGCCCAGGGGCGCTCACCTTTGTCCTCACTCCCTCCACCTGCACCCCCTTCCTCCTCCCTGCTGCTTTGTCCCACTCCTCCAAGGGAAACCTTCCTGGGGGACCCTGGGCTCCTCCAACAACTAGATAGCTGCTGCCAAAGGCAGACCTACCTGATGGCCTGCCGCCCCTCCCCCTGGCAGGCTCCCGGTAATTCTCCTTCCAGAGCCTTCGGTCAAAGTGCATGTATCTTGGCTCCGAAGGTAAGGCCAGAGCCCTCACCAGCCCAAAGATGAGTTTGGCCTTAGATGAGGGTTGCCAGATTTGGGTGGGGCAGGGAGGGGGCGTGGGAAGCATGCCCAGTTAAATTCGAATCTCAGGTAAGGAACAAATAATGTTTAGCCTAAGTATGTCCCAAATGTTGCACGGGATATACCCACTGGGCACCCTGTATTTTCTCCAGCTGTTCTACCTTAGCGCCTTTCTCCGAGGAAGGAGGGGCTCTGCCGGGGACGAAGAGGCCAGGGTTGGGGGGCCAGCCTACTTTGAGGCTACAGGTGGCCAAGTGACGGGTGCTGGCCAATGCGGCTGAAAAGCAGTTGTTGACCAGGACTTCCAGAAAGCCCCCTTGAATGCGGCAGAGGGATGAGGCACTCTCGGTGCTTCCTCCTTTCTGCCACTTGAAATGCCAACATGACAGTTGAGCGTGAACCACCAGCTGGATGAGGGGGCCCGTGGGGGCAGGAGGCAGAAAGAGTGACGGTGCGTGGGCCCCTGATGACTTGGAGGAGTGGCCATCCCCGGCGGAACTGCCACCTCAGTCCCCATGCGTTTCCCCTCCTGTTATTCTGATAAAGCTGACTCTTCTCCCTGCCAGGGGCACTGTCCTGCACCTGTGCAAGTCAACAGGCCCCCCAGACTCCTTCAGAAAGGGGTCTGTTTCCTGAGCACCTCCTGAATGTCCTCCTGTACATCCTCTATTTGCTGAGCTGCCACTTTTCAGTTGGGGAAACTGAGGTCACCAAGAGCCAGGGGTCCGATACAGGCCACTGTGGGTACTATTGTGTTTTCCAGTCCTCCACCCACATTCTTGGTAGCAGACAAGTGATGGGCAGCACCACAGGTTGAAAGGAAATGCACACAAGAGAAAACTTTCATCTGAAGTAGCTGGCTCTATTAAACTCAGTGTTAATCGGGGACGTAGGGAAAGGCCCCATTGTTGGTTCCCCAGGGGGGAATGTCTTGGTCCCACCTTGCAGGCTTCACTGGGGGCATCTGTGACAGTCGTGAGAACTGTACTCTGTGCTTTATTCACTTCTCTCCCGACCATCCTATTATCCGAGTCTCACAAAGGTCCCATAGGGCAGTAGTAACCGTGCTGTCTCAAACCTTCTGAGGAGCAGGGCGCCTGGCTGGCCCAGTCGGTTAAGCGTCCGACTCTTGAGCTCAGGTCACGATCTCGGGGTTGGCTCTGCGCTCAGTGGCGAGTCTGCTTGAGAGTCTGTCTCTTCCTCTCCCTCTGCCCTTCCACCCCACTCGCACGCACACTCTCTCAAATAAAATAAATAAAATCTTTTTTAAAAAGCCTTCTGAGAAGCAAAGGGCATCTACATTCCAGATAAGTCCCAGGCCCAGGAGTAAACATCCTTATTCAGAATGACTGCTGCCATATTCAGAACTTGTCTGTCTCCTGTCCCATCCCTCGAGGTCTTGCTCAGGAACAGCTGTCTTGTCCAATATACATGTTCTACTATGTGAGTGAAGGCTAATGGCTTCATCTTGTCCCTAGGGTGGTATATAAATATTTCCCAGGGTCTTCTGGAGTTGTCTTTAAGGGGTCATCATCATCATCATCATCATCATCATCATGATCCTGATACTACCACTAAAAACTGTAAATCAGGCAATGGCGAGAGCTTTCCTAGGTCACCTCAAACACTTCTCTCATCAACTTAATGGAGAAGGAAGGAAAAGTTTATTCCCACTTTACAGATGAAGAAACTGAGGCCCAAGTGATAAAGTGAGTTGCTCAAAGCCATTCTGCTTATTCATGGTTGAGCTGGGATTTGAACCCAGACTCTGCTGGTTCCCAAGGCCAAGATCATGACCCTCTGTTGTGTTGCCATAGAAAAAGGTATTGAGGGGTGCCTGGGTGGCTCAGTCAGTTGAGCCTCTGACTCTTGGTTTCAGCTCAGGTCATGATCTCAGGTGCCCTGCGTTGGGCTCCAGGCTCAGTGGGGAGTCTGCTTGGGGATTTTCTCCCTTTTCCTCTGCCCCTCCCCCTGCTCTCTTTCTATCTCTCAAAATAAATAAAATAAATCTAAAAATAAGAAGGAGGAGGAGGAAAAGGAGGGGGAGAAGAGGAAGGTGGTATTGAGGGGCTAGGCTGGGCCGTCTTCATCCTCCAAGGAGACGTGACCTGCCCAGTGTTCCAGCAGAGTAAGGAAAGAGAAGGCATAATGATCCGCACGTGCACCACCCACTTCTGTCAGCCAACTCTGGTCACAGCATCCGTTCGTTTATCCCCACAACAGCCACATGAGGCAGGAACTGTCCTCTCCCTCTTGCCAGTGAGGAAACTGAGGCTCAGAAGAGGGATGTGACTTGCCTGAGACCACAGAGCTGATGGAGGGCCGGGCCCCACCTCGTGCGTGTCCAGGCTCGAGCCCCCAGGCCCCAGGCTCCCCTCGGACACCTGGGTGGGGTGGCCTAGCACGCACCGGAAGCAGGTCCATGGCGCCAAGGACAAGCCTGCTTGTTGCACACAATGGGGGAAATTCCAAAAGTTCCTTGGGGTGGCTCAGGTGTGGCCCGGCCGACCATCCTCCTGACGCACGCTTTTCCTCTTCCTCCTCCCGCCACCCCAACAACAACCAGAAGCGGGGTCCCCTCCCTTCCTGAAAACCCTGCTCCCCTTGGCCGTGCAGCCTCAGGGCTTTTTTTCCACAAACAGCCACTTCCATCCATCTCTGTCTGGGGGCCTGCGGGGCCTGGAGGGGGAAATGCTGACTTTGAGGAGGTTAAAGGTGCTGGTGCCCGGCCTTCAGCTAACAAATGGGCTGCCGTGAGGGGAGGGACTGTTGTTTTTTCCTGGCCTCTGAAGAGGGGCCTGTCAGGAAGATGTAGAGGCCAGCAGGCCCCCGGCCGCGCCCCGCGGGGCGGCTGATAGACGCGGGCAGCTGCGCGGGCGCCGGGGTGCAGGGGGGTGCTGGGCCCAGAGGAGCGCACTGCACCCCTGCCGTGCCCCTCTCGCTGCCCCCCTGACCCCTCGGCCCACCCCTTCCAGGGGCAGCGGCTGGGCCTCCCCAGGCCGGGCCTCCCTGTGACTGGGCTCCCCCAGGCCAGCTGCAGAGGAGGCCGGAGCAGGAGTCCGGTTACAGCCGCGGGGCCAGGCCCCCCGGGAAGGTTTTCCTGGGGAAGCTGACAAGCCAGGGCTTCCTCCCAGCCTCCTGTGGATTCTTCTAGCGCCCCCACAGCCTGGAGCCCCTCGAGGGACTGCACGAGGCTATGCGGTAGAATTTCCTCAGTGCTCCTCCCTCACGGTCTCTTTTTGGAATCCTTGAGTTAAGGAGAACGAGATAGGCGAGGGAGGAACCATGTTTATCTGTCACCTACTCGGAGCTCCACGTCCCAGAAATGACTCCTTTAGATGCTCAGATGTTTGTGGGGTGGGCATTCCGATGCAGCAGGGCCGGGCTGCTCGGGGTTTAGAATCCTGGGTCCTCCACCTCCTGGCTGTGTGTCCCTGGGCAGGTTACCCAGCCTGTCTGTGCTTCCGAGTCCTCTTCGGAAACACGGGGCTGATGAGAGAAGCGCCTGCCTCACAGGGCTTTTGTGGGGATTCCTTGGGGGAATATGCGTGAGGTGCTGAGGTCACTGGGCGAATGTCAGCGAGGACTATCATCCCAGAGGAGGAAACAGAAACTCAGAGAGATGGGGTGACGTGTCTCAGGGCACGCAGCTGGGAAGTGGCAGAGCCAGGATTTGAACCTGCACCTGTCGAACCCCACAGTCCACGCTCCTTCCTCTGTGTCAAGCTGCCCCAGAGGGGATGCCTGAGGGCGACTCCTGGTTCTGCCTTTTCTTAGCTGTGTCCTTCTGAGCTAAGCCTCATTTTCATTTGTAAAATATAGAACATAATTCTTAATTTACCCCTAATAGGAGAGTCATGAGATCCAGAGGAGAAATGTGTGTGGGGGGTGCCTGGGTGGCTCAGTTGGTTAAGCGACTGCCTTCGGCTCAGGTCATGATCCTGGGGTCCCGGGATCGAGTCCCGCATCAGGCTCCCTGCTCAGCGGGGAGTCTGCTTCTCCCTCTGACCTTCCTCCATCTCATGCTCGCTCTCTACCATTCTCTCTCTCTCTCAATAAATAAATAAAAATCTTAAAAAAAAAAGAAATGTGTGTGTGACAGCTAAGTCCCGGGCAAAGCAGAGAGATGAGTCTGGTTCCAGGCAGTGATGCTGTCCTCCCTCCTGGCCTCCAACACCCTGCCTGTTCCAGAAGCCCGATGCCAGTTTCATGAAGAGTGTGTGTGCAGCCTCCAGGCTGCAGGGCTGAGGCCCGTGGGCCCTCCTGGCGTCTTTGGAACCAGCCAGCACACAGTTAGGTCCGTGCCCATTTCGGCCCTGATCCTGTTGCTCTGGGCCGTGGAAAGATTCAGTGGGAGGGGAGCTCTGGCCCGTGTGCTTGGAATGTCATCCTCCCAGAAATTATATTAACCCTCGTGAGAGACCCCAGGGTGTGGGGATCAAGTAGACTGATGGACCGACTGAAATGGCAGTTGGCCCGCCTGGTGACAGGCACTGGCCAGGAAGACCATGTGATCGTTTGCCAAAGAGAACTCCCTTGGGAACGAGAATCCCCCTGATTCCTATTTCCATGCCCCAGATTTCACAGGAACCGTGGCCTCGGGGGCTGGGGTAGGGGAAGCAGGTGGGTGGAGGTGAGGGGGCCTGGAGAAACTTCAAGAACCTTATCTAAGAGCCTTCCCTTTGCCGTGGAGAAAAACGACTTGAAACCCCCCTAGAGAAGAGTGTGGCTAATTGGCATGTAAGTCGGGGTTAAAGAACGGAAGGAAGAATCTGATTGTTTTTTTAAGTTACTGAGAAAGTGAGAATGTCGCTTTGGGCTGAGAGAAATAATGTTTTTCCGGGGTGCGTCTTTCTTTATGCTACAGACCCTAGTGGGCCGCTGAGACCTGCAAAAAAAAAAAAAAAAAAAAGATTTCTTTTAATCCACCTTCCTCTTTGCAAGCAGCAGTGGAAGGACCTTTAAATCAAATGCAATCAGCAAACTTGTCTCTTGCACTTATTCCCTGCTTCACTCCCTGGAATTTGGCACTTGACGGATTCTGGATCTGACTTAAGGCTTTTTCCAAATCCAAGACTTGGGGCATTTTGTTAACTGTGCAATAAAATAACTTCATAGCGTAGAAGAGGCACATTAAAGAAGTGGTGTGTGTGCTGCTGCTCTCGCTCCTTAAAATGAAAAAAAAGAAATACAGACCATGTTTCTTTAAAAGTCTCCATCTGCAAATCCCATTAGATGTGCATATAAGGTTTCTGATGATTAATAGTTGCCTGCTCGGGTTTTGGTTGGAGGGGACCGTGTGTGTGCTGCTTAACCCCTCCCTCTCCTCTCTCACGTTTCACTTCAGAAATTTGTCACTCTCTCCCCACCGCAGGATTTAAAAGTGTGTCTCACAGCCCCAGGCCAGCCCTCTGCAGGCATTCGCCCAGGGCTCCAACACAAGCACTCGTCAGCTGGTGCGTCTGGGTGGCGACAGTGAAAATGTTTAGTGTCATCGGCGACAAATACACGTCCAGGGGACCCCAATAGGCAGGCTGGTGTGGTGGGGGGGGCGGGGGGACAGGCAGGAAGCCAGGAGTGAAGTCTGACATAGGTGTGTGCACACACATCCGTGTAGCTGGTCACACGTGTGCATACTTGAAGGAGACTTTAGTTTTGGTTTTTGTTTTGGTTCCCAGGGTGAATTTTCTGCTGAATGGTTCCCCCTCTTATTTATTTATTTATTTATCTTTTTTTTTTTGCATTTTTAAAAAATTTGAATATAAACAAAGTGTAAGAATCCAAACTTTGAAAAGACTGAGGCGCGCGCAGCAGGAGACGGCAGATGGATCCCGTGGCCAGCAGCTGCATGAGGAGCCCCCATCCCCCAGCCCCGGGCTGGGGCTGCCTTCGAAATCCCCACGCAGAAGGCACTGGGGGCTCAGGTCTGCCCCACTACCCGCCAACACCGTTCTCCTTCCACCAGAAACCAGACTTTCCGGCGACAGCAGCGGCAGCGTACCCCGACTTCTCGGCCTCCTGCCTGGCAGCCACCCCACACAGCCTTCCCCGGGAGGAGCGCCTCTTCACTGAGCAGCACCCCGCTTTCCCACAGCCCCCGGACTGGAACTTCCCCGTCTCCGAGGCCCGGCGCAGGCTCAACCCGGGCCCAGCTGGGGGCTCCGGGGAGATGGGGGCCAACAGCCCAGGCCTGGTGGACACGACGGGAGGCCCAGGTGAGGACTACGAAGTCCTCGGGAACACTGCCCATGAGACAGAGAAGAAGTCAACCAGACGGAAAAAGGAGAGTCCAGGTATGTGACCGAGGAGCAGCTGAGCGTTCCTTTGCTAGGTTGCTTGCCCTCTATGAGTCGAGCTGCCCTGACCCTGAATTGCAAACGATATTATCTAATCTACCCAAACGCAGGAGTTGCCTTTGGGGTTTCTTCTACTCAGAGTTCCAGGATTCTCTGGTCATGGAGGCTGTATCTGTGCCCCCAGCACTCCCAGACCCCAGGAAGGTTATGCCAGCAAGTCAATGAAATAAGATCCACAGAGATTGGGAAGATACATGGGATGGAGGCTCGCTGCGGGCTGGCAAGGGCTGGAGAGGGGCTTTCCTGAATCCGGGCTGCCTCCAGGTCATGCTTCTCCCCACCGAGCCCCAGCAGGCTCCAAATGGTCCCAGAGCCAAAGGGTTTGCTCACCGGGGGAGTCAGCTGAGATGGGAGCTTGGAGGGCTAGGACGGAGGCTGGGACCCCAGGGCATCAAGCAGAGCCGGGACCCTCTGTCTCTAGGATCCTAGAGGCAGAGAAGCAGACGGCTGGGATGGGAGGGGCAAGGGCGAGGAGGAGATGGAGTGCAGAGATTTGGGACAGACTGGCCCCCGAGGTGTCTATCATTCTGCCCGTGTCTGAGCCAAGAGGGCAGCTCAGCGTGCCAAGGTCTGGGCGACCCCCAGGGAAGGCATTCCCTCCCCTCCCCGAAGGGTCCTCCTGAGGGATCACCAGCCTTGGGAAAGTCAGGGAGGCAGGCAGCCAAGGAGACCCAGAGGCCAGAGGATGGAACGGCCTGCTTATTAAGATCCCAGCTCCTGTCCGTCTCCTCCCTGTGGTGGGGACTGGTTTCCTCATCTCTCCATGGGACCCTCCTGGTTTCTCGTGCCGCCCATTCACCTTCTGTCTGGTTCCCTGTCCCTACCTTGCCCCCCCGTGTCCTCCTGAACCCATAGAGAACTTTTCTCCCAGGGCTAACCAGGGGCGGGCAGAAAACGAGAGTGTCAACCAACCAACGAGAACACTCTGTGCTTTGATTTTGCAGAGCACTTTCCATGTAGCACAGGTTTCCCGAGCATCTTCTCTTCGCGGAGCACTGGCCAAGGCCTGGGGTGGGGGGGGGGGCGGGTTGCAGAGATGAATATGGACGTCTCACCCGCAGAGGGCTCAGACTAAGAGGGAGGAGAGGCCTGCAGATGCTTGTCTGGCAGTGGATGTGTTATGGACAGAGAGGGGGGTTCAAGATGCTGCAGGAAACACACGTTAGCTCTTTGGGGTCCCACCACTGTGCGAACTAAGCACGGCGGGTCTTACCAGTATCTCTGTGCTGTACGTGTGGAAAAGCAGAGACAGAGTTTGAGGAGGACCCTGACAGAATGGGGTCTAGAGAGCGCCCCACTCATCTGGATTGGCTCAGGACTTCTCTGTGTTTAGCCTTGAAAGTCCAGTGTCCCAGGAAACCCCTCGGCCCCGGGGCCAATCAGGACAGATGGTAACCCCGGGATCAAGCTCAAAACCTGGACCTCAGACCCCAAATCCCACACCCTTCGGCAGATTTCAAGCATAATCCTCATTTTGAAATATTTGGTCTCCACGCTTAAAGAAGCCCCTCTCTGTGCTCACAATGGATGGCCACAGCCTAATAGGAGGGCCCTTTAAGTCCCCAGCTGGTTAAATCCTCAACTCTTCCTAGCCCCTGCTGGAGATGTGCCGAGATGGGGCACTTTCTGCTTCTCCTCACCGAGGGGCTCTCAGCGACTTGGCTCTGCGCCTGGCTGAAGAGCTCTCCCTGCCGGGGCGCCTGCCCCGTAGCTCCTCCATCTCTGCCCACACTTCCCTTGGCCATATCCAGACACTTTCCAGGGACCTGGGAGCCGAGGCACTGGAAGGCACAGGCAAAGGACTGGGCTTAGGCACAATCATTCTGCGTTCCAGCAAGCCCCACATGTGCCTTCTTTCCTTTGGGTCGGTGGCCTGTGGCACTGCGTTAGGGAGCGAGCTCACGTGCCAAGCAGCTGGCCATCCCAAGAGCACGTGGACTCCCTCCACTGAATGTCCTGCAACTCTTCGGGGCAGGGGGGTAGTTCTTATCCAGGAGCGGTCCTGGGCTCCCCCTCCGCATCCCCTCAGGAGCAGCGGCAATGGCAGCAGTCAGGCAAGGCACAGCAAGCTGAGTTTCATTCATTCTCTGGGGTTCCAGACCCGCTCTCTGTTCAGCACGAGAATCTTTCTGTCCCAGCTAGTTGCCTGAGCCTTCCTTTGGAATTGAACTGGAGAGGGCGGAGGCAGGAAAGATTAGCTTCGTAAGAGCCTGAAGGAAGGGAAAAGCAGAGGAGCAAGGCCCCCAACCAACCCTAGGAATCTGGAACCCAAGAGACAAACCCACAAAGAACCCCCATCCCACTCCACCAATTCCGAGCCACCTCGTGGAGTCTCTATTTAAACTTTTGATGTTTTGTTCATCATGGATTTTTTGCATTAACTCTGATTTCTTAAAACATTGCATTAAAAATATTATTCCACTTGATGACTGAGGGGTTTGACACCGCTTGCATTTTGCGCCCAACGTGAGTGCCTCACATGTCTCACCCTGGCCCGTGCTAAGCTGTCTCTGAAGGTTAACCAGCCATCGATCGGAAATGTGTTTTCCATAGTTCTTCACGGGCAGGCCGGCAGGTTGGCATGTCAGCACCATAACCATGGGACTTTGGAAAACTTCTTAATTTCCTGGGGCCTCCATTTTCCCAGCTGTAAAACGGGATTCGAACCAAAGTACCTTCCCTACAGTCACTGTGAAGGTTAAAGGCAGTGATCCGTGAGATCAGCCCTGTGCCTGGCATGTGGGTTCAATAAATGGCAGCTGTGTTATTAGGCCCATATTTCCAGAACCAGACTTCAGAACATGTTGGTGGGGGGGGGGGGGGGGCGGGTGGTCAATGGAATTGAATTTTTCCAAATACGCTGACTCAGAAATTCCTGAATCTGGGGTATAAGACATGGGAACTCCTTGCAATTATTGCTGGTCCTCAAATCCAGTTGTCGTCAGTTAGGAGCTTGGAACCAAGAGACCTGCTGGAGAGGTTGGGGGATGAGGTGTGCTTGGCGAAAGGGTCCTGCACTAGCAGGCCGAGGAGGCTCCAGCAACAGAAAGTTACTGAAAGTTCGTCTCAAGAGGAACGTTCTCTATTCTCCCCTCTCCTTCGGCCAGCCCCAGCTGCTCCCCTGTCATTCCCACTGGAAGTGGAGCTGATTTGCTCAAGTAAATGATGAGGAAAGCAGGGGGCCCTGGCTTCTGCTCAGAGACCTTCTGTTGGTTCACAGCACAGAACTGATTTAGGAGACCAGTGTGATGTTATCTCACTGCAAACACTCCCAGCCCCTGGCCCAGGGGTGTCAAAGAGCCCTGCTGGCAGGGACAGCTGCGAGGCCACTGTTGTTTGCCCCCGATCTGTCCATCTGTCTGGCTACCGTGGTCGTCTTTAATTTATGGGAATGAGGGATTTCTCGGTGATTTCCTGGCGGGGTTCAAGGGAAGGTCGCGCGTGATCCGCCTGGCTGTAGGTGAATCCGATCGCCCGCCAGGGAGAGCCCCCTGTGCTTGGGCTCAGCCCTGCTCACTGGTGCTCTCACGTGCTCCCTCTGCCTTCCTCAGACTCGCCTTGTCAGTCTCCTTCGTCTCCAACACGTGTGCCTCCCCAGGCTTATCCTTCCCTGACTTCTCCCCTGCAAGATGTGATCCCCACCTGCCCCTGTGCAGCCACACAAACTCCCAATTTCTCCTGAGGTTTGTAAACCCTCCCCAGATCGGCCCCTTTCTCCCACCTGCTCTCTGCCACCCATAGCGCCCCCCTGCCCCCCACCCAGCCTTCCCACCTCTACCCTCCCTGCCACAAGCCACACGGGTTCACTTGCCCCACAAACACACCCCGCTTTTCTCTCCCCTCAACCCCATTCGCTGAAGCACTTTCCCTTCCATCCCTCCCCCCCCCCACTCCTCTGCCTATGGAAGTCCTTATTTTAACATCCAGCTCAAAAGCCACCCTCTCCAAGGATCTTTCTTCTCTTTTTTTAAGTGTATGGCTCCGCTTGCCCATAGCATCATTGCAGTGAAAGCCGTTGAAAAAGTTGCAAGTTTTAGTATCCACTAGAACTTGTGCTGATTTTCTAAATAGGTAGCTCATAACTTCATAAAGGAGTTCTTCTGAGATTTCTTACCATGGGACATCTTGTATTTGAAATCTCCTCCTTAAAAATGATGATCAGGGGCGCCTCACTGGCTCAGTCAGTGTCGTGTGTGACTCTTGATCTCAGAGTCGTGAGTTTGAGCCCCACGTTGGGTTTAGACATTCTTGAGAAATAAAATCTTTGAAAAAGTAAATAAGTAAAAATTATGATAAAAAACACATAACACAAAATTTGCCATCATGATCATTTAAAATTTTTTTTAAAGTTTTATTTATTTAAGTAATCTCTACACCCCACATGGGGCTTGAACTCATGACCCCGAGATCAAGAGTCATGTGCTCCTCCAGCTGATTTTTAAGCATATGGTAAAGTAGCGTTAACTATATGCACATTTCCTGCAACAGATCTCTAGAACTTTTTCATCTTATAAAACTGAAACCCTATATCTGTTGGAAAACAACTCACCTTTTCCCTCTCCCCCAGGCCTGACAAATAGCGATCTATGTTCTGTTTCTTAGAATTAGACTACTTTAGGTGGCCAGTCTGCCTCAGGCTTCGCAGGGGTGGTGGCCAGAGCAAAGCTAATGTGGGACTGTACCATGGTATTGGATGAGGAGTAAATCTAAACGGAACACAGAGTAACTTTAGGCCAAAGATAAACCCTTCTCACTTTGCCTTTTAATAGCAAGTATTATTAGAGACTGATCTAAAAAAGAGTTAGACTACTTTAGATATTTCAGATAAGTGGAATCATGCAATATTTGTCTTTCTGTGATTGACTTATTTTACTTAGCATAATGTCCTCCAGGTTCATCTGTGCTGTAGCAGAGAACAGACGTTCCTTTTTTAAGGATGAATATTATTCCACAGTTGGCATAGACCACATTTTCTTTATCCATTCATCTGTTGATGGACAAACACTTGGGTTGCTTCCAAGTGGGCTATTAGGAATAATTCTGCAATGAACATGGGTGTGCAAATATCTCTTCACAATTCTGCTTTTGAATTCTTTTGGATATATACCCAGAAGTGGAATTTCTGGATCCTACAGTAATTCTATTTGTAATTTTTTGAGGAATTCCCCTACTCTTTTCATATAAGATGATATCTCATCATGGTTTTGATTTGCATTTCCCTAATGCTTGGTGATGTTGAGCATCTTTACATAGACTTGCTGGCCAGTTGTAGATATTCTTTGGAGAGATGTCTATTCAAGTCCTTTGCCCATGTTTCAGTTGAATTGTTTGACTTTTGTTGTTGTCTTGTAGGAGTTCTTTATATATTCTGGATATTAATCCCTTATCAGCATATGGGTTGCAAATATTTTTGCCCACTCTATAGGTTGCCTTTGCATTCTGCTGTTGGTCCCTTTGCTGCATAGATGTCCTTAGGTTTGAGGTAGTCCCATTTCTCTGTTTTTGCTTTTTGTTGCCTGTGCTTCTGGTGTTATATTCATGAAATCATTGCCAAACCTAATGTCATGAAGATTGTTCCCCATGTTTTCCTCTAGGAGTTTTATAGTATTAGATCTTGTGTTTAAGTTTTTAAACTATTTTATTTATTTATCTTTTTAGAGAGAGAGAGAGAACGTGTGTGGTGGGGGGATGGGCAGAGGTTGAGGGAGAGAGAGAAAATCTTAAGCAGACTCCATGCCCAGTGTGGAGCCCAATACAGGGTTCAATCTCACGACCCTGAGATAATGATCTGAGCCCAAATCAAGTCGGACGCTTAACCAACTGAGCCACCCCGGTTCCCTTTAAACTATTTTGAGTTAATTTTTTTATATGCTGTAAGGTGAAGGTCCAGCTTTATTCTTTTGCATGTAGATATCCAGTTTTCCCCACATCATCTATTGAAGGTTGTCCTTTCCCCCCTGTGTAGCCTTAGCACCTTTGTTGAAGATCATTTGACCATATATGTGAGGGTTTACTTCATAAGAATTCTGTTCCATCGTTCTCTAGGTCTGACTTTATGCCAATGCAATACTGTTGTGATTATTGCAGCTTTGTAATACGTTTTAAAATCAGAAAGTGTGGGCGCCTGGGTGGCTCAGTTGGTTAAGCGACTGCCTTCGGCTCAGGTCATGATCCTGGAGCCCCTGGATCGAGTCCCGCATCGGGCTCCCTGCGCTTCTCCCTCTGACCCTCCCCCCAACTCATGTGCTTTCTCTCTCTCTCATTCTCTCTCTCTCAAATAAATAAAATCTTAAAAAATAAAAAAATAAAAAATAAACAAAATCAGAAAGTGTGAGGCCTCCATCTTTGTTTCTCTTTCTCAGGATTGTTTTGGCTGCTCAGGGTCCTCTGAAATTTTTTCTATTTTTGCAAAAAATGCCATTGGGATTTTGATAGGAATTACACTGAATCTGTAGATCACTTTGAGTCATAAGGACATTTTAACAATATTAAGTCTTCCAATCTATAAACATAGGATGTCTTCCCATTTTGTTGTGTCGTCTTTCATTTCTTTCAAAATGTTTTGGAGTTTTTAGTGTACATTTCTTTTACCTCCTTAGTTAAGTCTATTCATAAGTGGGTTTTTTTCTTTTTGATGCCATTGTCAATGTAAATTATTTCCATAATTTCCCTTTCAGATTGTTCATGGTTTGTGGATAGAAATGCCGCTGATCTTTGTGTGTTGATGTTCTATCCTGTAACTTTGCTGAATTCATTCATTAGCTCCGAGAGGTTTTTTTTTTTTTGTGGAATCTTCAGGGGTTTCCATATACAAGACCATGTCATTTGCAAACAGAGATCATTTTACGCCTTCCTTTCCAATTTAGATGCCTTTTATATTTTATTTTTTCACCTGATTGCTCTGGCTAGGACCTACAGTATTATGTTGACTAGAAGTAGCAACAATGAGCATCCTTGCTTGTTCCTGATCTTAGAGGAAAAGCTTTCAGTCTTTCATCATTGAGTATGAGTTTACCTTTCATCCAGAGTTATAGCATATGACTGCTTTTCTCCCTAAAACTGAAGTGTCTGGAGGGCCAGGATGGTATCTGATTCACCTATGCCATCTCCCTCGCACCTACTGGAGCATTTACTCCAGGAGGAGCTCATTCACTGTGTGATCAGTACTCTCCATTACAGCCTGGTGTTCATTCATTCGTTTTCTCCCCTTCTTTCTGAGAGGGCCTCCACTGGCTGGCTTGAGGGTTTCCACCATGTGTGATGTCCTTCTGTAAAATGCATCAGGACTTTTATAGTCTCACTCATGAAACGGTGTGCAGAGAGCCCAACTTTGATCGTAAAACCAGCCCGAATCAAGGCTGGTGCTGGGGTCAGAAAGACACATAAACAGCCACATATGGAGGCTAGGCTGACTCTGCATGATTCCCCATGGGGTACTCAGGTCAGCTCCCAAGTACCAGGGCCACCACGGCTGCTGTGGCTGAGCAATGAGGTGGACCCCATGGCAGGAGAGTTACGGGGGCCGGCTGTGGCTGGGCGGCTAGAGGGCCCAGCTGTCCTAGGGACACGTGGCTATGTTTCCGGTCTAGAGGAAAGGGCACCTTTTTCTAATTTGCAGAGAGGTCTCCTGTGGACTAGCATCAGCCTTGCCAAGCACCCCTCCTGGCCTTGCTCCCTCTCCTTAGTGGTTAAGCACCAGCTATGAGGATCGGGGGCGGGGGCAGGGGTGCGTCTTAGTCCACCCGGGTTGCCAAAACAAAATACCGTAGACTGGGCGGCTTGAACAACAGGCATTTATTTTCTCACAGCTCTGGAAACTAGAAGTCAAAGCTCAAGATGTCAGCCAGTTTTAGTTTCTCTGCAGGCTTCTCTCCTTGGCTGGCAAATGGTCCTCTTCTTGCCACGTCCTCACTCGGTCCTTCCTCTGTGCGTGGGCACCCCCGGTATCTCCCCATGTGTCCCCGTCTCCTCTCCTTATAAAGACACCGGTCAGATCGGATCAGGGCCCACCCTAACCAGCGCTTCATTTTAACCTAATCATCCCTTGGACGATACTATCTCCAGATAGAGTCACATTCTGAGGTCCTGGGGGTTAGGACTTGAACATATTTTTTTTTTAAAGATTTTATTTATTTATTCATGAGAGACAGAGAGAGGAGCAGAGGGAGAAGCAGTCTCCCCGCGGAGCAGGGAGCCCGATGCGGGACTCGATCCCAGGACCCTGGGATCACGACCTGAGCCGAAGGCAGACGCTTAATGACTGAGCCACGCAGAGCCCAGGACTTCGACATATTCACAGGGGAGGCAATTCAGCCCATAAACGAGAGGCAGAGGGACAAGGACAAGGCTCCAGCAGCAGCACCAATGCTCCAGTGAAAAGCAGCATCTCACAGGGGTGCGCGACCCCAGAGTTTTCCTGGCCCCAGGTCCCTTTGGCCCGTCCAGCTTTCCCACTCAGAGCATCGTTTCTGGCTACAAACAGATCCCTGCATGCTTATCTTATACCTATAGGGAGAGACACTTTTAGGAATGTATCTAAAGCAGTGGGCTGTTTGGCAGCGGAAGAAGGAAAGGAGGTGATAATGAAATACACGGACAACGTCCGTGTCACTTGGGTCAGCAGAGGGACACTGAGTACCATGCTGGGTGATCTCCTATCCATGCCCACCCTCTTTGCTGGGCTGCAGCCTCGTAAAGGAGGGGAGGGCAGGGCAGGGGGGCGGGTTTCAGGGGCTAATGTCAAGTGCACTGACAGGGCAGACCCAGACCGAGTCCCCATCCACAGCTTCCGTTCTGCGTGAGCTCGGGCGAGCCCCACACCTCAGAGTCCCACTCTCTGAAAAATGACCACGGTATCTACACCATAGGGTTGCTATGGGACAAGATGGGATCACAGATGTAAAGACACAGCCAGCACTTGGTAACCCCTCAGTCCACTGTTCCCAAACCCACAAAGGAGCCCTCCTCTTTTCAAAATCTTCCCTGATCCTGGCGGCATCCCAGGTGGCCTGTGCTCAAAGCCTGGCAAGGCAGGGACCCAAGGACAGAGGGGGCCTCGGAAGGCTGCTACCAGCTGGGCCAGCCTGTGTCTGCAGGCTCACTGGTCCAGGGTCACTGCAGTGCTGGGCAGGGTGTGGTCTGAGGGGCCACAGTGGCGGCAGCCCCTCTCATTCCAACTCAACCCCAGAACCCCCAGCGAGGAAGAAGCCTTAGAAGCCAGAGTGGCCAGTGTGGAAAGAGAGACAGGAACTCCCTATTCCTCTTGCCTCCTGCCTCCTGCCTCCTGCCTCCTGGTCAAAGCTCCTGCCCCCTGTCAGGCAGAGGTTGGGGACCCCATCAGGACCCTTAGCCACTGTCTGAACTCAGAGGCATCAGCACAAAACCCATGACCGAGCCCGCTCAGGCCCCACCCAGATACAGTCTGGAAGTTCTGCAGAAAATCAGTATCCACCAAAGCAGCAAAATTCTGACCAGCACCTAAGACATAGGGGCCCAAAGAGCCGTTGGGCTCTAAGAAGGTCAGTGGAGAGGTAGCCTCGGCCCTGCCTACCGCCGGCCAGGCTAGGGGCTCAGGAGTCCCGCCCTACTCACCTTTTTCTCTGGCTTGAGCAAGTCAGGGCATCTGGGCCCAGGGAGGTGGGGATGAGCCCAGAGGCAGAGCAGCTCTTTCTGAGGGCAGGACTCGAGGTCCCTGCAGGCCCCGGGAGGCAACCCCTTCCCCCCTGTGCCCTTTCTGCTCACCGAGCTGGGCTTCCCTGGCATCTGGCCAGGATTCCTTCCCCGCCCCCTAACCCAGCATTTTCTAGTTCGTGTTTTCCCTGTTTTCCTTGAACACAGTGGTGGAGGAACAGTGTGAGCAGTGGGGCCTGGTCCTGAAGTCCACACTTCCTTTGGTGACAGCTGAGGGTGACATCTGGAACGTATAAACACAAACAAAGTCCACAGCTGCCCATGCCTCCCCCCAACCCATCTCAGAGGCTTGCTGCGGCTCCCCGCCCTCATTTCCACTGCCTCCCTTTGCCTTCACCTCTTTGTTCCCCTCTTCCATGGTCCCCCACACCCCATCTCATTGCCCATCCATTCCACTCTCCCTCGTACCTCATAGCCTCACTGCCCCCACCCCACAGGGGTCCCTCAGCAAAGACTACTGTAGCACCAGGCATTTCCATTCCAGAAGAATCTGCTTCTCTCCCAGCAAACATACTTCGAATTCCCCAGCCCCGCTGCTGGGCTCCTCAAAAAGGCTGGGAGCCCTCCCTATGTCTCTTCGGTCACCTACCGGAGAGACTAAGGGCCCAGACATTGAGGTAGGTGGGCCTCACGGGGACCCAATGAGAAAGGAAGCCAGGGAGGTCCTGGATGCAAATGCCCAACTGGTCTCGGGCTGGTTCCATCTGGGTCCTGTCTATTTTGATGGGCTTCGACTCCTCCTGAAGTTGAAAGTATCAGAACTAACAAGGATGTCAAAGGCCAGCACTGTGACAGCCCAGGAAGCCCCAGACACCGTTTTCAGAGGGTTTGCCAAGGTCTCGCCTGCTGACATTATGCCCCAGGGATTCCCCTCCCCCTCCGCGTCCCCGACGCGCACACGGACACATCCCTGGGGTGAGCACGGCCTTCATGCTGGCCACCCCCCTCCCAGGGTAGCCCCGGAGTGGTCCCGGGGAATTCCAGCAAGCCTTTTTAGTCTCTGGGTCTTCATTTCCTCCTCTGTTCAATGGGCTGATGTGTACCTTACCTACCCTACAGTATACGTAAAGGACACAACAGGAAGCGGCCTAATGTGTGGAAATAGCTTCCTGTCACGGAAATCTGGGTTTGCAGTCCAGCCCCATCTTGAGGCCCTCTCTCGCCTACTCTAGGCTCTGCTGTAAAATGGAAAGGTGCCCAGAGATCAGCTCTAAGCCTCTTCCGGCACTACCGTTCTAGGATTCCGTAGTATATATGCAAGCCCCAAAGACGTTTACCTCTGGGGAAAAGAGATCCATTGTCAACTGCGGAAGTGTTATTTGAATGTACCGCATGTGACTTTCTATCTGGTCTTGGATAGGAATTTATGTAAAACGCTGTGACAACTTGGGAGTAGGGATACAGGCCTCCAAAAAGCCGTGCTCCCCAGAGTCTGTCTGAACTTCCTTGTGGCTCCGATAAAGCTGTCTGCTAACTTTAGGAAGGCCTGCCAAAACTGACAGCTTTTTGTGAAATAATTTACCTTGGATGGTGTAAAAGCTCCTGGTGCAGACCGCAATCACACATACATCCTGTTTGCATTGCTCTGGGCACGACGGCCCCGACACGGCCCGGCCGGCTCTGGCTCGGAGGGTCCGCGCAGGGGCTGGGGCAGGACGGAGCTGCTCCTCCTGAGCCCCAGAAGGCAGCCTGCTGAGCACCAGCGTCCTCCCTCTGAACCCCTGCCCCTGAAAGAGAAGCAGGGCCAGGACGCCTGAGATGTGACTCTGGTCCGTGCTGTGCCTGTGCCTGGACTCACACCTCCGCTGGAAGGCTGACATAACAGTGACCAGACACAGACCCAAGCAGAGACGCAGAGAAGTAGCGGAGAAGGGAAAACAGTTAAAAGGCCAGACGCTGGGAAGGCATCCCTTTCACACAGCTCTGGAGACGTGCTAGCTTGACAAACGTCGTCTCGAACCTCCACCGTGAATCACCTCTGCAGTGATATCTCCAGGGGAACCTGTGCTTACGGTTCTTTCAGACGGAGGGTCACCAGTGCGCCGGGCACGGTGCTCGGGGTTAACACGCGGTATCCGCAGCATTTTACCTTCTCGGCAGCCTTCCGAGCATGGGGCATGTAGCTGTTCTTGTTTTGCAAAGGAAGAAACTGAAGTTCAGAGAACGTGAGACACTTGCCCAAGGTCAGAGAGCTCTTTCTTGGAGCCTGCTCAGGCCCAGATTCTCCAAGGGCTCCTCAGACACATCTCCTCCATTCGGCTCGGGGTGGGGAGCTTTGCACATCAGCGGGAGACAGAAACTCCCTGGCATAGCCCTGACCTGTGAGCTGAAGACCTTGGGAAGGCCGGGGAGGGCCTGGGGACAGAGCACACAGCAAGACTCCAGATCTGACTGAAGGGAGGAACTAGGAGCCCAGACAAGAATATTTGCAACCGGAGGGGCCTCAATTTCAAGGCCAGGGGTTCTTAACAGGAGAGAGAGTAGGAAGAGGAGAAGAGATGTCAGGGCTGCATACTGGGAAAGGACTCTGACACCAGTCCAATCCCGTGCTCCTCCCCATGAGGAAACTGAGGCCCGGAGTAGGAGGCAGGCACCTCATCGAAGGTGTACTCTCCTGGGATCAAACTGTCCTGAGGGTAGTGTGCATGTGAGCGGGCAGACTAACCCCCACCCCCCTCCCAGCCAGAAATGGCTCCCGGTTTGTCTTCATCCTTCTTTTTCTATGTTGATGACAATGTTGCAGAACAAAGAGAACCAGAACTTCCACTTTGATTGCCATAGCTAGCCTCCCATACTTCAGGCCCTCTTGTCATTTCTAACAGTGATGAGAGGCCTTCTTCCCTGAGAAGCTGATGAGCAGGTGTCCTCTGGGTGCTGCTCTCCCAGCCCCCTTCGCGGTTGTTGCCCCAGGTTCACTGACTTCCCAGCCCCAGCTCCTCTGTCCCATTTCCTCTTCTTTCCCACCCTGAGGCCCAGCGCCTACCTCGGGACAGTGAGGAGGTGGGCAGGGAGGGGCCCAGTAACCAGTCCAAGATCAGCTCAAAGGGGTCCTCTCCCTACCTCCCCTCATCTCTCTTGGGAGGCTAAGGTGCAGGACTGGAGAGAGTGGGCTGTTTCCTGGGCTTTCATAGGCACCCGTGTGCACCTAAACAGGCCTAGGAGAAGGGGAGTGTCAGTGAGGGCATCAACCCAGTACAGGGCCTCCAGGAGCACTGGGTGGGGAGACTCTGGGTCCAGCCCTGAGCCTGCCAGATGCAGATGGAGAAACTGAGGCCAGCATTGACCACTGCACCTCTAGTCAGATGAATCTGGGTCCCAATCTCAGTTCTGCACCCCGCCCCCCACCAAACTGCTGGACACACCAGGCAAGTTCCTGTGCCTTTCTGAGGCTGCTTCCTCCTCTGAATACTGGGTTGGATCTAGCAAATGTTTAGCAAGTACCGTACCAGGTACAGTAACAAGTGAGAAAAAGCAGTTTCATCCATGGGGGGAGAAAGAGAACACTATTAATCAAATTATCACACAACTCCACTTGATGATGCTAAAGGGGACAATAATAGTAGCTCCTCCTAGGGGTGTTTTGTGGAAATGATTAAATGGATCTGAGAACACAGAGGCCTTCAAGAAACCACAGCTGGTACTATCCCAGCCCCTCAGATGGCATCTCTCAGAGTGGAAGAATTGGAAGAATATGTTTTTGTTCAAGCACTTTAAAGTTTTAAAAGCATTTTCCCCACACAAGAGCTGGTCCAGGCTTCCCAGTAACCCTGGGAGGTAGGTGCTTTATTTTCTCCAATTTCTTGATGAGGCAACTGAAGCCCAGAGAGGTTAAGTGACTTCCTCAAAGGCCCCCAGCGAGGAGATGGAGGCCTCAAACCTTGACACGAGTCATCTTGGTTTCACACCCCCTCAGTCGTGAAAAGGAAGGGCTGGGAACCACCCTGAGCCCTGGGACAGGAGTGGGTAGGAAATGAGCTGGGTCTCTGCCCGCCGGGATGTGCTCCGGGAATGCTGCCCTCCCTTCCCGGGCCGGTGGCAGCCAAGGCCGGCGCACTGCTGGGGATCCCCGGCCGGGGGTGTGCTGAGCGTCCTTCCCTCCAGCCCACGCTCCCGCTCCCACTGGAGGGGTCTAAGCCAGCCTTCCCCCCGAGCCTGTGGGACGCGCCCCTTCCTGCCTCCGGGCGCACCCTGCTGGTGGCCAACCCCGAGACCGGGCAGCCGGGCACAGGGGAGCCCCCGGGGGGAAGGCGCCCCTCCGCCTTCTCGGTTCCCGCAGGGGCACCCCCGATCGCTTTACTATGCCCCCCACCCCCAGCTCCTCTCCCGGCTCCTGCTCGGCGGGGACGGAGGGCCTGGAAACTGAAACACAAGGGACTGAATGGAAAGCAGGAGAAGGAACTGCGGAGAAGGAAACCAGGGGGCTGAGGTTCCCGACTGGACCAGGGCTGACGAGGGGTCTCCACCTCCCCACGCGCTCCGCAATGTGGCTGCTTTGGGGGGGGGGGTCTTCCCTGCCCTCTACAAACCTGTCTAAAAGCCCCCACCTCCGGGCCAGCCCCCGACAACAGGGACTCCCCCCCACACACAACCAGGACTCCCCGCCACACACACCCGGGCACGCATGAGGTCCCTAAGGGGGTACAAGGTGGGGGCACCGCTTTCAGTAAAGCACCTAACTCTGAGCCACGGGGCCTTCGGGTCTGTAAAAGGACAATGAAATGAAAGACTTCCAAATTTTAGAGCCTGTAGCCATTCACCAGACACGTGGCCGGCATTGTTAATTGTGTGGGTGATTGGTCTCCTTCGGGCTGCCTCCCCACCCAGCTCCACCACTGAAGTGAAGGTAGAACCGCCTCTCAGCTTGCTGGGGGGCGGGGGGCGGGGGGGCGGGAATAACATATAGTCCCTGTCGTTTGTACAGCACTCTACAGTTTGTAACCCCTTCCTACGTGGATTTTATTTGAACAGCATGTGAGTCAAACTGACTGGGTTTGATTTCTGCTTCAGCCAGTCACTGGCTGGACCAACTAGATGAACTTGAACAACTTGTTTAAATGTCTCTGGGTTTACTTTTCTGGTCTATACAGTGTGGGGCTAATACAAGAACTCACCTGGCTGAGTTATTGGGAGGATTAAGTGGCTGATACATGTAAGGTGTTTGCTCCCTGTATCCCTGTTAGCCGCTATGATGGAGCTCCTGCTGTGTCTAATGCAGAGCCCAGAACCTTCCAGACTTGGCCCCTCCTGCTATCAAAGTGGGAAACAAGCTTAAAGCAGCACTTCTCAATTTACATGTGCACACAACTCCCCTGGGGATCCGGCTAAAATGTGATTCTGATTCAGCAGGTCATGGGTAGGGCCTGAGATCCTGCAAGTCTGACCAACTTCCGGGCCCTGCTGCTGTGGCCATGGCACCCTCTGAGAAGTGAGGTCTTAGAGCAGGGGTTTGTAAACTTGACCGTGTGTCACAATCACCTTGAAGACTTATTGCTGGGCCCCACCCCCAGAGTGTCTGATTCAGTAGGTCTGGGATGAGGCCCCAGGATATGCATTTCTGACAGTTCTCAGGTGATGGTGATGTCTCTGAGGACAGAGAGCCTCAGTTTTAGAACCTTTGCCCCACAAACTTATAGCCACTACTAGTGTCAAACGGGGGGTGGGGGGAGTGGAGTTTGGATAGTAGAAATCATTAAACAGCCAAGAGCAGCTTCTTGTGCTTTGGGGATAAAAAAAAAGTTTGGGGTAGGGGCGCCTGGGTGGCTCAGCTCTTAAGCGTCTGCCTTCCGCTGGAGTCACGATCCAGGAGTGCTGGGATTGAGTCCAGGGACCGAGCCCTGCATCGCGGGCTCCCTGCTCAGCAGGGAGTCTGCTTCTCCCTCTTCCCCTCACCCCGCTCATGCTCTCTCTCTCTCTCTCTCTCTCAAATAAATAAATAAAATCTTAAAAAAAAAAGTTTGGGGTGGGGGGTGGATGCACCTGAGGCCGGGAGCCAGAAGACTTCCCAGTTCTCAGGGGGTTAAAGCGCTAGAAGGAATGATAAAGGGACAATGTGGGTTCTTTCTCAATATCCTTTAAAAAACAAGAGAGACAGGGGCGCCTGGGTGGTTCCGTTGGTTAAGCATCTGCCTTTAGCTCATGTCATGATCCCAGGGTCCTGGGATCGAGTCCCGCATCAGGCTCCCTGCTTGGTGGAGGTTTGCTTCTCCCTCTCCCTCTGCCCCTCCCCTCTGCTCATGCTCATGCGCGCGCTCTTTCTCTCTCAAATAAATAAATAAAATCTTTAATAGAAAATAAAATAAAAAATAAAAACAAGAGAGACAGGAAAGGCTGCGCTGCCCTGACTCTTAAGGACAAAGGAAAGGGAACCTCTGCAGTTCACATGTTCCTGTTTGGGATGCTTTCTCCCCAGACAACCAGGAGAGCCGAGGGAAGCCCGAGGGCGGCAGCAAGGCTCGCAAGGAGAGGACAGCCTTCACCAAGGAGCAGCTGCGGGAGCTCGAGGCCGAGTTTGCGCACCATAACTACCTGACCCGGCTTCGGAGATACGAGATCGCCGTGAACCTGGACCTCTCCGAGCGGCAGGTGCGGTCCAGGGGGCCCGAGCTCCTCTGGCCATCCCTCCTGTCCTCTGCTCTCTCATCCCCCAACCTTCCCACCACTCCTGCCTGAACCTTCTCCTTTCTCTTCTCCCTCTGCCCAGTCCAGTGGTTCTCAACTGTGCCTCTACCTGAATCACTGGCAGAGAGTTTAACAACATCGATGTCTGGCTTTAGAGACTGTTTCCATTGGTCTGGGATAGAGTCCAGACATCAGCATTTTTTCAGAGTTCCCCTAGGTGGTTCTCACGTGCAGCCAGGGTTGGAACCTCTGATCTGGTTATTCCCAAACTTAAGCGTGCACTGGAATCACCTCAGCCCTTGTTTAAAATGCAGATTCGAAGGGGCGCCTGGCTGGCTCAGTCAGTGGAGCAGACGACTCTTGATCTGGGGGTCATGAGTTCAAGCCCCATGCTGGGTGTAGAGATGGATTACTTCAAAAATAAAATTTAAAACTCAAAAAACAAATGCAGATTCCATAACTCTGGAGAGTGACTTTGCAGTAACAATAAGTGGGACTGGGAGTCTGCATTTCTAGTAAGTTCCCCAGGTGGTTCCTGGACACCTCTAAAAAAACTTCCTAGCCCTTTTGTTTGGGGTTTTCCCTCAGAGCCTTCCACCCACACCCGCGTTCTAACATGGAGTAAAGTATTATAATAATAATGGTATTTGATAGCAGCTTTCAGTTGATGAGGGGCTCTGCCAGAGTGCTCGGTTTAGAAAACTAAGATTCAGATCCTGCCTCTACCACCTCCTAGCCCTGTGACCTCTGGGACATGTCTCCTGACCTCTCTGGGTCTCCAGAGTCATGACCCCACCCTGCAGGTAATGCTGAAGCTAAGATGAGAAAATACGCAGACCAGAGCTATCTAAACTGACAAGTGTTTTACGAACGTGCCTCAGGATGAGGCTGGTGATCCTCTGCTCCCAGACCCTTGGGTAACAGAAGCTAGAGGGAGGAGGTGTTGACACCGGAGGCGGGGGTTGGGGGGGGGGGCATGTGAAAGTAGGTGGGGCCAAATGCCAAGTGACTTTTAGACCCTGTCCCCAGACTGGCAGGCTTTCTGACACAAAGACAGGGAGACACAAGAGAGGTCTCTGGGCAGATTGATGTGTCCTCCCTTTTGTCTTGATTCCTGGTGCCTTTGGAGGAGCGGGAGAGGACAAGTGGAGCTTCCAGTTGGGGCCCCTAGAACTGCAAACTGCTGTCTTGAGCATCAATATGGGGAGGTAATTGTACCTCCCTTGATGACCAGGTTCCTTTGCTTCCTCCATCAGGTCAAAGTGTGGTTCCAGAACCGAAGGATGAAGTGGAAGCGTGTGAAAGGGGGTCAGCCAATCTCCCCCAACGGGCAGGACCCTGAGGATGGGGACTCTGCTGCCTCTCCAAGTTCAGAGTGAGATTCTCCAAGAAGAAAGAAAGACTGAGGACTGAGCCCCCTACCCAGCTACCCTCACCCCAGTCCTCACCCAACCCCTCTTTCACCTTCTCCCACCACCCCCCTTCCCAGGGCAACCTCTCCACGTCTTGCAATGGCTCTTAAACACAAAGCTGTCCAGCATCCCTGGGAGCCTTGAAGTTTCCCGGAAAGTTCTCTCCAGTTTTGCTCTGTCTTAGCAGCCCCTTCCCCAAGGCCCTTACTTCCCACAGTTCTCATGGAATCATACAGAAGCCCGACTGGACCCAAGCGAATCTGGGAACAGCTCCAGACACACTGCTGCTTGGGGTCTCTCAGCTGCTGCCCACCTCTCCTGCTACCCCCTCCCTCCGACGCCAGCCAGCCCTCCTCCAGGCCCGGACGCCACCTGGTCTGCTGGGTGAGGAGACTTGGGACCAGCTAGTGACCTGTGAAACCAAATACTCCAAAGGAAGGAAATGACTGGAACACATACACACAGCCTAGACCACCCTTCCTTCCTGGGTTCCGTATCTGAGGCTTTGGGGAGCCTTCAGTTGTCCCGAAACCCCAGGGAGAATCATTATGAGGAGAGCTGAGGACAGAAACTCAGCGGCTGCTAATCAGAAACCCAGTCCTTATCTCCCAAAGTTGTTGGCTGAGCAGGCAAGTTTATAACACGGGCTGGAGTGGGACAGTCGGAGAAACAGCCTGGTGTAGGTGGTCCCCATACGGGCCCGTTCACACTGGCTTGACTGCGTGGCTAAGAACGGACCCAGGGCAGCACCTGCCTCTTCGGAGTCGATTCAGGGATAGAGCTGGGACTGCTGAGCCGCGCCCCAGAGCCACGGAGCAGCTATTCCTTTTAAATCCGCAGTTTGGGGATTGAACACCTATCCAGACGCTCACATTATTGAGTTGGGGGCTGGGAAGTGTCCCCCATGTCCCGAGGATGAAGAGATCGTACTAAGCCCAGTGAGTGACAGCCTAGAAATGTGGAACCCTGCAGTAGAAGTATCGTGTGCTTTCAAGGGACCCTGTCTGCAAATGGGGACAAAAAACCCAATCCCTCTTTCTCCATGGGATGCATCTGAGCCCTTCCAATGTGTTCCACGATTGCCGTTATGACGGGAGGAGCTGCTAAGTTTATGTTCGGGAACTGCCCAGATCTTCTGGGGTGACACTCCAGGACTGATGGCCAAACAGCTTGGGGTGACCCAAGCCTTGGAGAGAGACCCCTGCTGGCCTCAGGACTCTGTCTCCCAACACCAGCTGGTGTTGCAGAGGGAGGTCAGCAAGAGTTTGGAGCTCTTGTGTGTAGATTTAATCACTCACATGTAAAAAAAAAAAACCCCACCTCCCCATCCCGAAAGGACAACCGCTCTGGAAAATGATTGCCAAACGAGATGGCTGGTTAGAGCACGTGTCATTTTTTCTAAAGCATATTTCATATATTTTCTTAAGATTACGTCAAGTTAACGGTGCAAGGTTAATTCACTTAGTAAGAAAACTCTTGGAGAAATAAAATCAATAAAAGAGCGTAGTTCTCAGGCCTTTTTCTTTGTAGAGCTAAGAACCGTGTTTTCTCTGTGGGCAACCCTCTGATGCTCGTGTGGTGATCAGCTGGACAATGTCTAAAAACAAAAAAAAAAAAGGGAAGAAATCACTTAGATCAAGGTATCCCCTTTTAGGTTCTTCAAAATGTGGGGGTGCAAACGTCATCATTGGAAAAACTATGTTGCTCGCCCTTTGTAACTGCATTGTCATCCCCCCTTATAAAATGTTAGCTGTCAGTTTCCCTAACCTACGGCTTATCAAATCATTGAAGTTCTGTAAGCAAAAGATGAATTCTTTTGTTACTAAAGGAATTTTGGCCATAAACTAACCACCCCTAATTTGGGGTGGGGGGAGCAGAGGGAGAGGAAGAGAGAGAATCTCAAGGAGACCCCCCGCTGAGCGCAGAGCCTGACATGGGACTCGATCTCACGACCCTGAGATCATGACCTGAGCCGAAATCAAAAATCAGACGCTCAGGTACCCCAGATGACTGAGGCACCCAGGTGCCCCCCCCTAATTTTTAAGTTCAGAATTTGTAGGTTTTGTGTCTCAGGATAAAACAATATACATCAATAGTAATAAAAAATGCCACAAGAAGAAATGTCCTCAATCTTATGTCTTTTTAATTAAAAAAGATTTGTCTCACCAAGATGTTAGCCCCATGGACAAAATAGAACTGGCTACAGAGAGGGGATGGAAGGAGCCAAGAGAGGAGACCAGGCCAGGATCCGGCCTTGAGGCAGTCTGGGCCCAGCGTGGGCACTGACCAGAAATGACATCATCAGGAGCTAGCAGAGGAAAGCAGACCCACAAAATCAAGGTGCCAAAGAGAAGGTTCAGGTTCAAAGACAAGCAAAACAGACAACCTCAAGCATTCCAACACCCCCTCCTAACTCTACTCCCCTGGCTTCAGAAGATAGTGACCTCTCCTGCTTTTCCTTGTCTGTCCAGAATGTTCCTTCTCTGTCTCCACTGCTTTTGCCCCCACTGCTGGTTCCCGAGCTTTCTGCCTTCTACCTACTGCCTTCTCCACTCTTCACGCTCTGCCCAGATGGTCCCATCTACCTACAAGTTTTTTATCGAGGCAAAATATGCATAACATAAAATTTTAACCATTTTTAGACATACACTTCTGTGTCGTTAAGTACTGTCCCACCGTTGTACAACCATTGTCACTATCCGTCTCCGGAACTTTTTCATCTTCCCAAACTGAAACTCTATACCCATGGAGAAAGAGCTCCCCCTTCCCTCCTCCCTTCCGACCACCTCCATTTATATAGCGTTTACTCTGTACTGTGTTGGGCACTATTCTAAGTACTTTATGTAGCCATCCCAAGAGGTAGTACCAGTATTCCTGTTTTACTGATGACGTGACCAAAGCAGGGAGAAGTTGAGTAAACCACCAAGGTTTTATAGCTGGTTAGTGGTTGTGGTAGAGCATATGATTGGGCCCGATTACTTCCTCCCTTCTCCACTAGGGTAATATGGCTCCCCGATCGTTGTCATCTGCTGTACCTCCCACGGGAGGAGTGTACTTCCCCACTTCATTGACCCCAGGCTTGTCTGTGTGGTTGGCTTTGGCCAACAGAATGTGAACAGAAGGGCCAGGTGCCTGGGCTAGCGGAAGTTTTAGAGTCCTTGTGTCCCTGCCATTGCTCTTTGGGGATTCCACCATGAGCCCGGGATCCAGAATGAGTAACACGTGGAACAGAGTCAAAGCCAAACCTTCATATGTCAGTGGGGACAGAAATGTTTGTTGTAAGCCATTAGATATGAGGATCGTTTGTTACTTCCACACCACCTTGTGAACACTGACCACGAGTGATAAAGTTAGGATTTGAATCCAGGCATTCTGGCACCAGGCCAACACTCCCCTACCGGGATCTGGGAGCTTAAGTTTCCATATTCCACTCCCTACTGCTCATACCACCTGGGTAAATACAGACATCTCAAACTCAAAATATTTAAGGGAAAATCTCCATTACCCCGATATTCTGAACTCCATATTCTGTATTCTGAAGCCTCCATTTTAGTCGGTGACACCACAACCTACCCATTCACACATACTGGAGACCTAGGACACATTGTTGGTACCGCTTTGCTTTGCAGAGCCGATCAATTACTGGGTCTTGCTCATTTCACTTCCTGCGTAGGTATTCCTCATTCCCACTGCGTTCTTTGTCTGCCCGCCACCGTTGCCTTTGTCCAGGCTGTCAACATCTTTCACTTGAATGAAAGCCTCCAGTAGCTCTCCTCCTTCTGATCTGAGACTCCTCAAAGTCCATCCTGTAGAACAATCACACACACACACACACACACACACACACACACACACACACACACACAAAATCCAACTTTGTCACCCCAGATTCAAAATCTATCAATGGTGTCCCATCATCAACAAAATAAAGTTCAAAACTCTTCACAGGCGTCCAAGGTTCCCATGCCCTGGCCCTGCCTGCCTCTACCACCTCGTCCCATCACCCCTGCCACAAACTCTGTGCTCCCGCGACAGCAAACCACTCACCCTTCTGTATATACACGCTGGCCCCATGTGTGATTTCTCTCCTTTATTCCTTGTTCATTCCCTTCCAAGGACTTAGGCATCTAGGAGCACTTAAAGGGACTACCAGAAAGGAACACAGAGCACATTTTAATGTATATATATATGGCCCTACCAATTTTCAACATCAGGCAGCAGCATTAACATTGATTTCTAAAATCAATAGGAAAAAAAGTCTCTTTCCATGTGAGAATTTAAATTTCCCCAATGAACACAGTTAAGAAGCCTGTTGAGGGGAGTCTCATGGAGAAATTAGAGGTACATGCACGCATCAATCAAGGGTTTTCTGGTTTCTTTGGAACACTCCCTGCGTTCCTCCCACACTTCAGCTTTGCCATTTGATTGACCAGCAAACAGTAGCTGGGACCCGCCGCTCCACAAGTGAGTAAAAATCCTCTGCTTTGTCTCGGGTACAAAGCTGGACAAGAGAAGCAAGGCCACCCACTGGTGACTCCCCGATGTGAACCAGTGACTGTGACAGAGATGATGGCTTGGTAGGAATCCAAACAGCAAGAACTCCCACACAGTAACTTCTCAGGAATGGGTTTCTCCATCCTTGAGAGAGCAGAGCATCAAGGACAAGCAAGTGTTTAGCTGCCCTTCAGAGAGAGGCAGAGAGGAAGTGAAGCGAGTAGGGGATCCATTTCCCCGGGAAAGGGCCTCGGTGGGGCTCAGGGCTTCAGAAATCCACCTGCCTGGGCCGGGGGCCTGGGAGGGATGCCTGCATTTCTTTTTTTTTTTTTTTAAGATTTTATTTATTTATTTCACAGACAGAGACACAGCGAGAGCAGGAACACAGGCAGGGGGAGTGGGAGAGGGAGAAGCAGGCTTCCCGCCGAGCAGGGAGCCCGATGCGGGGCTCAATCCCAGGACCCCGGGATCATGACCTGAGCCAAAGGCAGATGCTTAACGACTGAGCCACCCAGGCGCCCTGGGATGCCTGCATTTCTGATGGCTCTTCTATGCAAAGAAAACAACGGGTGTCAGGCAGGGATTCGTGCTTTCCTTTCTGTACCCCAAAAGCACCACAGTTCCAGTAACCAGGAGAGCTCATGGTGGGCGGCTCTCTTTCCTTCCCTTGAAAGCTATATATTCTCCAGCCAGGCAGAGGCCCCTGTGCCAGGTAATCCCTTATAATTACCAATGCAGCCATTGCCAATCGCGTTGTCTCCAGCTCTGGGCTGTCCTCGTGGTCCTTCCCTCACTGGTTGCACCCTCTCAGTTCCCTTTGCTGTAAACCCTGAGACACCTTCAAAAATATCTTGACACCCTTCTCTACTGCCACATCATCCCCGGACCACGACTACCCTTTTATCTCTGTCTTCTCACCTGTGTTTCTTCCTTGATGTCTATTGCCACGACTTATAATTCTTGTCTTTGCTCTGTGCATGTACATTTGTGGTCTGATCTCCAAGCCAGAGGGAGGAAAAGGGGATGTGCTTCTCTGACCGTTTTACTTCCAGCTGCTAGCATGATGTCCAGCACATAATATATGCTCAATAGACAGTCACTGCTTGGATGGACAAGTGAGTGCATGAATACATAGACAGATGGATGGAAGAGGGAATTGTTCAACTAGAAGCATCGCCTGGCTTCTCAGCTCATGAGTGCCCATTGCTGGCCACACGGCCCGTGACGTAGGGGATGCTGTGGTCCAGAAGCGGGTTAGACGGGCTGGTTTGATGCAGTCCAGGTCTTTTGCGCCCACCAGGTCCGGCATGCCACGCCCCAAAAGAGGGACACTGGCCACCTACCCTGTTTCTGTGGCCCAAGGGAACGATCTCTGATTCTGGCCAAGGGACCGAGATTCTCTGTCACTCTCTCCCCCCACTCCCAGCCCAGAGTCCTGTCTGAAGTCCAAACGAACTTCTCCCTTTTGACCTGCAATTGGCAAAGAAGCAGCATCACCGCCTGGCCCCTGACCACAGCAAGCTGAGAGGCATGCCTGATAAGAGACTTGTGAGCAATGCACGCTCATTTCTGAGGGTGATGTTTAATAGCTTGAAGGTGACATCAGGGTCGGGACTAATATCCGATTGAACAGAAAGAGACATGACCTAACTCGTCTCTCACCGTGGGCCTGGCTACAAGAGTTTCTCTTTCTTTATGAATTTCCTAACCGGAGCTGCTGGCTCAGGATTCCAGCCTGTCCCTGGACCTGGGGCCCATGGCTGGGCTTAACTCCAGTGTTATTGGGAAGGGAGCAGGCTCAGCTGGGTCTGCAGGCCCCCGTGAAGAGCTGTGCTCAGCTGGGCCAGAGTCCCATTGTGGGATTTCTCCACCATCCCACAGATTGACCACGCTTGGAGAAAATCCAGTAGGGCAAACTCAAAAGTCTCTACAGAATCCCCCGTGGCATGGAAGAAAACGTGCTGCAAACTTCCATTGAGCTGCAGGCTTCCCTAGTGCCTGTAAAGGATGGGTTTTATTTGTGTTTTTAAAAAGTGATTTAAAACCAGGTTTCCAGGAGCACAAATCCTGTCTAAAGCACCCAGCACCCCTGGCTAGAGAGCAGCCTGGGTCTGCGAGGGCCGCCTGCCTCTGGGACCTTGCTCCCTTCACATTGCTTTCCTTTACTGCCCTCTACATTGCTGGGGGGGGGGGTCCCTTCCTCCTGACCACCTTCCCAGCTCCGCACCCCGCACCCCCCACCCCCACGGGCTTCAGCCCCACTCGGGCTCTGTCACGGCCTGACTGTGTGGCTTTCATCAAGTCACTTAACTTCTCTGAACCCAGTTTTCTCATCCCAGGGGCCTGCTGAACTTGTGCTTGAAACATCTGCTGAAAAATGCTTCTGTGAAGTAGAAATCGTGTTTTACTCACCGGTTGATGGGAGGATTAGCTTCATTCATTCATTCATTCATTCCATGAAAACATTTCTTGAGTGCCAATTATGTGTGAAGTCCTGCGCATGGTGAGTGGACACAGAGGCAGCCTTTCCCCAGGCAATGGGGCCCAGTCTGCAGAGAGCCTAGCACAGGGCCTGGTTCAAAGTGGCCCTCAGCAGGGTAAAGTTCTCTCCCTCTCTCTGCTTCTTGTCTCTCTCTCCCTCTCTCTCTCTCTCTCTCTCTCACACACACACACACACACACACACGCCCTACGTTCTAAACAGAGTTTTCTTCTCTTTCTACAGGAAGTTCTGCAACCCAGTGACAACAAAGCACAAAGTAGAGAGAAGGAGTCCTATGTCTTAGCATCTGCTCTCCTACTTGTTTGCTGTGTGACTTTAAGCAAGCCATTTACCCTCTCGGAGCCAATTTTCTGAGCATTCTAAGAGCTTGCTCTGCCTTGAGTACAAAAGATAAACAGACAAGTTAGGCAAAATGTTTTCAAAGCACCAAGCTGTCCAGATAAGAAGCACTGCTGAGGAGCCCTAGGGGATAGTGATGGAGGTCAAGGGCGTGGAGGATGCTGGCTCCATATTTGCCTCTGATGTGCTGGCCCAGAGCAAAGCCTTGTCCACTTCCATGCTGTGACCACAAACACCACCCCCAAGTGTACCCTATGCTAGTGATTCAGCTATTAAAGCATTCCCCCAGCCAACAGACACACACACTCCCTACGGGAGGCCCCCCCTCGGGACTTGACCCAGTGGCCTGGCACCTGGAGAGGAGCAGCCTCTTGGGAGGTGCCCCCAGGAGAGAATCAGAAAGTGGACACCCAGGGCATTGCTCGCCCGCATTCTTGGAAGTCTTGCAGTGGCTCTTGACCCCAGAGCCCTCTCTCACCAGCCACTCTCCCTCCATTCTGTCCAGCCCCAGCACTGCCTCCCAGGAGCCCCGTGCCCTTCCCAGAATGTCCAACCTGTGAAAGATCTCAGGCAGGAAAAACCAAGCGTTACTGCCTCTTCCCAGCGGCCCGCCCTGAAGGCCGCCCCACAAGCCTGCAAGTCCCCCCCCCAAGAAGGGGAGACCAAGGGTTAAAGGCGGAGTTTCTTCCGGGAGATGGTGGGGAGGCCCCGCCCCCTTAAAATGCTCTCTCGTCCTCAGCCACTACCCCTTAAATGTTTTCCTCACCCACCTCTTCCCTGAAAGGCCTGAGGAGAAGCTATTCCAGAGCTTGGGTGGGGGGAGGGGGGACATGGAGGACGGCTGGGAGGCTGGGGGACCCCTCAGCCGGGAACAAGCTCTTTCTGCTCAAGAATTTGTGGCCCTTCTGGGGGATGCGGCGCCTTCATCCCCCAAATCCCCTCCATGCATCCCCCGACGGATCTCTGTGGAACAGATGCCAGGGGTAGGGAGGAGTACACAATGCCCCTCTTTGTTGGGGGGATCTGGGCCGGCAGTCAGGGGAGGAAATTAGACAGCACTCCTGACAGCAGGCTCTGTCTGGGGTGTCCGTGAAATATGGGCCAGCGGGGCTCCTTCCCAAGACTCGTTCCTGGTTGCCGACCATCCCCACCTCCCACTTTGGGCAGAGAGGACACTGCCTGTTTGGAGAGAAATGATACATGACACCCAGCTTCCTTCCCTCCTCCCCTGAGGAGCTTAAGGGAGCTCTGAGGGCTCAGGGGGCTCACTTTTGCTCTTGGGAGGTGTGGATGAAGGTGCATGTGTGCGCTTGTGTGTGTGTGTGTGTGTGTGTGCACGTGTGTACGGATGCATGAGTGGGTACGTCGTGTGTACATGTTCTGTGTGTGTGAATGTGCGTCTGTCCGTCTGTTCACTCCACAGCCAGAAGAAAGAGTTCAAAATGCTGCTCCCCCACAAAAACCAACTAAACAAACAAAATGCTATCCAAGATGGCTCCCTCTCTCAGCAGGCCTGCCTTTGCCCACACGAGCATGAGGGCCTTTAGGACCTAGGGCCTCAACAAACTAACTTAAAGAGTCGTGCTCTGAGGAGAAGTAAGGCAGCTTACCGAGTGAGCCCAGGCCCTCAGACAGCATCCTCCAAGTGGCCACCTCACACGGAGGAGCCGTTTTCAAGACGAACACAGCTCCTGCCTCCCAGAGGCTCTGGGGAGCCTCCTAATCCAGCCACAGCCTCCAGGGCTTCCAGTGGCCCCTGAGCCATTTGTCTTCGAGGGAGGAAATGGCAGGACGTTCCCACCCACCCACCTCCTTTGTGGCCGGCCAGGCTTCCACATCTGGGCCGCAGCTGGCTGCCGAGCTGCCCTTCCAGGCCCGCTCTCTCCAAATGACAAGAAGACAGAGAGCTGTCTGCAAGAAGCGCCCCAACCCCTCGGCCCCCTGGGAGCCATAAAAGATGGGCCTCAGTTTCCTTGACTGTAAACTAAGGCCAAGAGCAAGGGCGGCCCTGCCTTCGTCTGTCGGGAGAATTAAGGACTCTAGAGTGTGGAGCTATTTGGTAAACTTTAAAGGGCTGTCCAAAGGTTGGTGACTCATATACGTCCACCAAATGTCTGCCAGGACTGCGCTGCAGGTGACCCTCGGAATGGGCACTATGACAGAGCAGGAAAAGGAGCCTTTTTATGTCAGAGCCAATGAAATCTGTTCACCTTTGCTGCCTGTTAAGGCGGGTGGATGATTAGGCTCATTATGCAGATGAGGAAACCAAGTTCTAAGAGTTGGAGAGACTTAACCCAAGGTCACACAACTACCCTGTGTTGGAAGTGATGGCACCTTGCCTTATGCCATGCGGGCTGCTGTGTGGGACTCATGATAGAAGTCGTCTCTAGTGAGCCAGGTTGGTCAACAAAACTGGGCATGGCCTGAGGTAGAAAATGGAACTGGTGTTAGGTCACATGCAGTGGAATCTTGGGCTCAAGTTAATTATTTTCACGTCCCAACCAGTTTCGGAGACATTACTTACCTCCCTCTTCCCCTGTCCGTGAAGAGGTAGGTCTTTGGAGGAAGATTCCATGCTCTACCATTCTGCCCTCAAGGAGCCTGGATCCTCCCCCAAGAAGGAATCTCGCCTAGGAAGAATCCAGATGGCTAAGTGACACAGGGAAGGTGTTATATGGTGCAGTAGAAAGAATCTGGCCTTTAGAGTCAAACTGAGCTTGTCTCACCCCTTCCTAGTGTGGGAGCTTGGCCAAGCGAGGGTTTCTGAGCCTCAGTTTCCTCTGAAATGAGACTCATCCTTGGTTCTGAGGGGCTGCGAAGGTTAAATGAGCTAACATGTACAAAAGAACCTAGTCCGGAGCCTGGGCTTAGTCAGGGCTTAGGGAGAGCAGATTGCTTTTCTCTTTCCCCAGAAAAGTAACATATGATATACAAGACTAGTGAGTCCAGATGAGGAGACAGGTGGGAAGGTGAGACACCATCAGCTCTGGCAACCAAGGAGGGAGGGCCCGAGAAACAGAGTGAAGCTTCAGGGAGACGGGTCCTGAAAAGATGGAGGAAAAGACTTGCAACACACGGCTGTGGGTTACCGGCAGAAGCAGATGCAGCTTCCTCCCCACTGAAGGACTGCTATGAACAAACACCACCAAGCAGCAGGGATGACAGAATCGTGGAGACCATCTAATCCAGCTCCTTTGACCGATGGGGAAACTGAGGTCCACAGAGGAGGAGCTAGTTCACGGTCGTACAAGGCACTTGTACTCCCTCCAGGACTCAGTTCACCTCCCAGGAGGCCTGGGTGGGGCCTGAGGAGATAGCCTGCTCCCATCAGTTGGCAGTCAGGAGAGGCAGAGCTGGACCAGAGACAGCAGCCAAAGCCTGGGCTCCCCCCGCTTCTGTCCGGGGCCTGATGTCCTCTCGACAGGTCAGATCTGCCAGCAGAAGCCAGCTGGCCAGCCCTGGAGGTCCCTATCTGTCTAGACAGCTTGTTGGCCCATCCCACCAAGAAACCTGACTCAAGGGGGCCGGGACGGGCAAGATGGCCTTGGAGGTCCCCGACAGGTCCGGAAGTCTGCACACAGAGTCTCTGGAAGACTGAGAGGTGTTGTCTCTGCAGAAAAGCCGTCGGACATTTCCATGTGACGGTGACACAAACCATTCCTTCCTCCATAATCACCCTCCCGGCAGCGCTGACCCAGGGCAGACAGCCCGCCGTGCATGGGCTTTATTTTCAAATCCCTCTTGCTTTTTCTTTTCTGTCTTTCTTTCTTTCTTTTTTTTTTTTTAAATATCCCTGTGAATGCCTGAACACCCAGGCGGAGGAAAGCACTCAGATCTGTCCTTGAGTGTGCTGGTGGTAATGTGATGGCTCAGACGAGACCCTCCGAGCTCTGTGGCAGGAACAAACTCCCTGCTGATGTCATTTAAAAGAATAACCTCCCAATTTTCTCATCTCCCTTCGCTGGATACACCTTATCGAATGACAAAAGAAGCCAATGTTTGGTTAAATGGTTCAGAGGTTAATACTCAACAGATGGGAGATTTTTTTTTTCCTTCCTCCCCCTCTCTTCCAGGAGATCTTGTCTGCTGCCCTTGCTGGATATATGAGGTTGGGGGACCCAAGGGCATTCTTCCCATCATGCCCTTCGAGGGAGCCCCTGTCCCCTCCATCTGCCACTGGCCCTTACGGTGTCTCGGGCTGTGTCCTCAGCCTCCACGGGATCTCCCTGCCAGCCAGGCAGGACTGTCTATACTGCAAGGTACCAACGTGGGGCACAGGCCGCAAACAAACCCATTTCCCCACAACCAGGGGACCGCTGTTCTCCTGGTTTAAAAAATATTTTGTCCAGGGTGGGTGGAAGCAGGCAAGGAGAACACTTAACTTCTGCACGTGCCTCCTGGAGGGCTGTCAGCAATTCTCGGGCCCTCTCTGCACCCCAGCATTCCTTCTAAAGAAAAAGGGGCTTTTCTTCCCCACTTCCCTGAAGTGGTGGGAGGATAAAAGAGCCCCCCCTTGTTTGGGGGCCATATTCTCCCAGAAGCAGACCCTGGAACAAGGCTTCAAGGGTAAAGGGTTTATTCGGGAGGGGAGGCCAGGAAATGACAGTAGGGAAGTGATGACTGGGGCAAGGAAGGGAAAGAGCTCGGTGAAGGGGGTGCCATGCTGGGCCATCAGAGCACAGGGAGCTGGGAGACGAGTACGGACCACGCTGTCCTGTGTGGTCCCACTGGCCACGTGGTGACTCCTGGACGTTTGAACTGTGGCTAAGTCTGCGTCAAGATGCACTGTGTGAAATACACACCAATTCAAAAATTAAGTATGAAAACAATGCCTAGTATCTCACTAATAGTCTATTTTATTGTTTACACATTGCAATGATAATAGTTTAGATATATTGGGTTCAGTAAAATATAATATGAAAGTTAATTGCACGAGTTCAGTTTTGCCTTTTTTTAACATGACTACTAGACAGTTTAGAATTACGTGTGGCTCTACTTCTCGTGGTCAGAGATGGTATAGACCACGCCGCAGAGGTATCCCCCAGGAACTCCCATTCAGAGCTATTTCTAAAAATAGTAATAAATCTAATAAGAAGAATATGAAAATGCACATGATAACTGTAGTTAGCATTATTGTATGGTACATTTGAAAGGTGCTAAGAGAGTAGGTCTTAGAAGGTCTCATCACAAGGAAAAAAATATTTTTTTAAAGATTTTATTTATTTATTTGACAGAGACAGACAGCGAGAGAGGGAACACAGCAGGGGGAATGGGAGAGGGAGAAGCAGGCCTCCTGCGGAGCAGGGAGCCTGATGCGGGGGCTCGATCCCAGGACCCTGGGACCATGACCTGAGCCGAAGGCAGCCGCTTAGCGACTGAGCCACGCAGGCGCCCAGAAAAAAATATTTCTTTAAGATTTATTTATTTATGAGGGGTGCCTGGGTGGCTCACCCTGCTTGTGCTCTCTCTCTCTCTCAAATAAATAAATCTTTAAAAAAAAAAAAAAAGAACCCAGGTTTCTGAAAGCATCACATCCATGCTCTACCACCCCAGTGATTTTCTGTGGCCAGACCCAAAGTTGTGGGGTCTGAAAGAAAAGAGGCGGGTGTTAATAGAAAGCAGTGCGTAGGCAACAAAAATGCTCAGAGAAATGCAACACCCTTCCCTCCACCCGCCTTCCCTTAGCTGAGGCTGGTGGCTGGTTTCCTGGGGTAGATGTGTGGCCATCAGTGGGCACTTCCATTGCCATCTTGGGGCTAATCTTTACCGCCACCGTACTCCAGGAATAGAGTCGGAGCTCAGTGGAACTGTGAGGTGTTGCAGATTGATCCCTGACCTGGGAATCATGAGATCTTCTTTGAAGTTGGCTGGCCAACTTGAGCTCTGTGATCTGGGGTCCAGTAACCTCACGTTTCTGGTTCTCTCTGACTTCTCTATAAAACCAGGTCCCCTCCCCCTAACTCCATGGGTCTGCAAAGGTGACCCACCCACAGTCCTTACTCATTCCCTTCCCCTCCCCCTCTTCCTCCTCTTCCTCCTTGGGGTAACACCCCTCAATCCAGGACTGCAAAGTGAAGTGAGAGGTCTGTTCTTAAGCCCGCCACCCCAACTCCACATTCCCCACAGTGCACCCTCATGGCCCACCCACAGTTTCAAGATGTTGGAGGCAAAAGCCCTGAGATATCACCTCTGGGGAACCGAGGCCCAAACATGAGCAGGGCCACACACAGCACAGTGGCCAAGCAGAGACCAACCCATCCTTCACTCCCTGGCTCCCAATTCAGCTGTTGTAATCTCCCTATTGCACATTAGCTGATCAGTAACCAAGGGGCCACCATCCTGCCTGAAGACCAAAAGTCATCAAGACCCCGCTCCCCGCCCAGTCCCTTTTGGACCAAATCAATACACTTCTATAAAACACCAGCTATGTGCCAGACTTTAGCCTCTGAAGCTGAGCATAGCCCAGACCCTGCCCTCAGAGGCTTCCCAGCTACTGAGGAAGGAGACATGGGGCAGATATATATAACAGAGGTGACAGCAGGTGCAGGAGAACAGCTGTGGTTTGGGAGTCAAAACACCTGGCTTCCAGTCCCAGGTCCACCATCTACCTTTGCAGGAGGTATAACTGTCAGGCCACAAACTTCAGAAGGGGATAATGAAAGCTGTATTTTCTTTAACTCAACTGTTTCTTTTCAGACTTGATCCTGACAGGCTGCCAAGAACTTTTCAGTGTTTCTGTTTTCTTCCCCATGTGCCCAGGGTTTGTGCCACCGAGCCAGCCTCTTACCCAGAGAAACAGGGGGGGTACGTGGACTTCAAGTGCCCGGTCCTCCCAGAGACCTTCTGGGATGCCCATTCCCTAGTGCCTGCTGTACCCGTGGCAGGCTGGGGCCCTGGAATCTCTCATCTCTGTGTCCATGGGCTTGCTGGTCTACCTACAACAGCCAGTCTTCTGCCTGGGGGCTCAAGAAGTTGTTCAAAAGACGGGTATTGGAGGGGTGCCTGAGTGGCACAGTCAGGATCCGAGTCTTGATTTCGGCTGAGGTCATGATCTCAGGGTTGTGGGATTGAGCCCTTTGTCGGGTTCCATGCTCTGAGTGGAGTTTGCTTGTCTCTCTCCCTCTGCTCCTCCCTCTGCTCTCCCTCTCTCTCTCTCTCTCTCTCTCTCTCTCTCAAATAAATAAATAAATAAATAAAATCTTTCCCCCCCCAAAAAAAACCAAAAAACAGGTTTTGGAGGGGCTCATTCTATAGAGCATGTGACTCAATCTCAGAGTTGTGAGTTCGAGTCACCCACTGGGTGTAGGGATTACTTAAAAATAAAATCTTCAAAAAGATAAAAATAAAATAAATTTAAATAAAAAACAAACAAGTATTAGAAACACGTGTTAGCTTATACTAGCATTGTGATTTGGGGGGCAAAATTCTTGTGTTTGGAAATGTATGCTCAAGCATTTTGGAGTAAATTGTCATGGTGTTTGTTAAGTCCTTGAAATGGTTGGAATGGGGATGTCTGGGTGGCTCAGTCAGTTAGGCTTCTGCCTTCAGCGCAGGTCATGATCCCAGGATCCTGGGATCAAGTCCTGTGTCAGGCTCCTTGCTCAGCATGGAGCCTGCTTTTCCCTCTACCTGCCGCTCCCCCTGCTTGTGTGCTCTCTCTCTCTGACAAATAAATAAATATAATAAAAGAAAGATTTATGAAATGGTTGGAATGGCTTGGTCGTTTCCTATAAAGTTAAACATATACCGTATGATCTGGCAATTGCTCTCTGATTTTTACCTTAAAGAAATGAAATCTTATGCCCACATGAAAACCTTTACCCGATGTTTATAGCAGCTCTATTCATGATTACCAAAAACTGGAAGCAACCCAATTATCCTTCAGGAGGTGAATGGATAAGCAAAACTGTGGTACATCCATACACTGGAATAGCATTTAACAATAAAAAAGAAAAAGCTACTGACAGACTCAACCACTTGGATAAAGCTCAGAGGTATTATGCTAAGTGCAAGGAGCCAGTTTCAAAAGGTTACCTACTACATGGTGCCATTTTTATGACCTTCTCAAAAAGAAACTGTAGGAACGGAGATGAGATCAGCAGTTGCTAGAGGGGTGTCCCTAAAGGGGAGACACCAGGGGGTTTGGAGGGGTGACAGAATTGCTCTGTATCCTGATTGTGGTGTGGCTACACAAATCAATACACGTGTTAAAATTCATAGAGCTGTGCACCAAAGAACCAACTTTAATGTGTTATCTTATATGAATCTTTTTTTTACAGTCAACCCTATGCCCAACATGGGACTTGAACTCATGACCCCGAGATCGAGAGTCACATGCTTCACTGACTGAGCTAGCCAGGTGCCCCGCCAACTTTAATGTATTATCTAAAAAAATCTCTCTAACAAATCTATTCAGAGAGAAGAGAGAAATGAGGTGAATGTGGCAAAATGTTGACTGTTGTTGGGTCCAAGTAGTGAGCTACATATTGTAGTAGTCTTTCTGTTTTTTCTGTACATTTGATATTTTTCATAATACAGAGGAAGAGGAAGAGGAGAATTCCCTCTGAGGAGCCAGCCTGGTAGAAGCACTAGCTTCCTCTCCCCTGGTATCGCAGGGAGGCAGCAGGTGTGATCTCTTGCCCTCACATCCGTGGCCCTGAAGAACTGACCAAGTGCTTTCCAGGCCAGCCCCCCAAAGCTCAGCGTTTGACCAGAATCTTCTTCTCTGGCCTATGCCTGCCTGGTCCCTTACATCTTACATGCACATTCTGGATACCAGATGGTTGGATCACTTCAGGGCGGCTACTTGGTGCGGGTGATCCCTCCCCACTCAGTAACCCTCCTCTGGGCCCCCACTCTACTCCACACACACGTCACCATGGCATTTCTCACAGCTCAAGGTCACTGCTTTTGAAACAGGAAGAAAACATCTCTGTTCCATGAAAGGAGCTGGAGTCTGAGTGTCTGGGCACACGGGCAGTGTCTCTGGGGTCAACCTACCTCAGAAGCATCAGGTGCTGGTTGAAAGGCAGCTTCGTGGGCCCCACCCTGGACCTATTGAAAGCAGAGCCTCCGGGAATGGGGCCCAGAAGTCAGCATTGGAACCAAGGTCCCCACAGGAAGTCTAAGAGCCACTGGTCCTGAAGAGCACATCAGTTCCTCTACAGATGAGAAGTGCTCTTCTAATGGGCCCATTAGGCTTGGAAAGAAAAGCTTTCCCCCTGCCAACCTCCCTAACCCCCCACCCAGGGCATAAGTCCGGATTAGCTATCAGAAAACTTCTGTAAAGGGCCAGAGAGTCAATAATTTTGGCTTATGAACCACAGAGTCTCTGGAGCAACTCCTGGGCAATATGTAAATGACTGGGTGTGGCTCTGTGCCAATAAAACTTTATTTGTGGATGTTGAAATTTGAATTTCATATAACTTTCACATGTCACAAAATATTATTCTTTTGATTTTTTTTTTTTTAAACCAGGTTTTTAATCCAGGTCCTGGGATCCAGCCCTACATCAAGCTCCCAGCTCAGTGGGGAGCCTGCTTCTCCCTCTCCCTCTGCCTCTCCCCCTGCTTGTGCTCTCTGTCTCTCTCTCTCTCAAATGAATAAATAAAATCTTAAAAAAAAAATAAAGTGTGTATTACCTTTAAAAAATTAAAAATAAAAAAATCACTTAAAAATAAACAAAAAACCACTTAAAAATATAAAAACTATAAAAACTATTCTTGGGACCCCTGAGTGGTTCAGTCAGTTAAGTGTCTGCCTTCAGCTCAGGTCATGATCCCCAGCGGGGAGCCTGCTTCTCCCCCTCCCTCTTGCCACTCCCCCTGCTTATGCTCTCTCTCTCTCTGTGTCAAATAAATAAATAAAATCTTAAAAAAAAAAAGATTGGAGGTGGCACTATTTAGAAAAATAATAAAAAAATAAAAACTATTCTTAATAGGGACAGAAAGTAGACTAATAGCTGCTTAAGACTGGGGGACTAGGGCAGTAGGGAGGTGTCTGGTAAAGGGTACAGCGTTTCTTTTTGGAGTGATGAAAATATCATAAAATTGATTGTGGTGATGGTTGCACATATCTGTGCAGATATTAACAACCATTGAAGTGTACGCTTTAAATGGGTTAATTATATGATATGTGAATTGTATCTCAATAAAGCTGTTTTAAAAGAAAATATCCTTGAGAGCTTGTTTGGAGGTTCCTCACAGACTACACTAACATACAGTACCTTGCTGACCCCTGGCCTAGATAGGAAACATTTTGCCTAACCAGATTTAAATGCTCTGCATAATAAAGAAACAGTGCAGGATGGGGGAGGGGTAGATGGAGAAAAGACAGGAAGAAAGGCCAGAAGAAGACAATTTGATGACAGACCGGCTTGGTAGCTAGTCGGGGAGGCAGGGAAGGGCTGATGAATGTCTAAGCCCGAGCTCACAACCCATGGTCCACAGACCAGACCCACCTACCACCTGTTTTTGTAAGGCCTGTGAGCCGAAAGTGGTTTTTACAGATGATCATTTGCAATCAGTTTGATGATAGGGAACGCTGACTCTGAACACTGATTAAGCAAAATGTTTTATTCCCGCCCCCAAAATAATTCCATTCCTCTCATTAGTAGACCTGTATTACAAAGAAATTTACTCAATGATCATTATGCTTTGCATTTCATTAATTAAAATTTTGTGGAAATTTGCTCTCTCTATGGTTATGTAAGTATATACCTGATATGCTTGCTTTTGCCTCTTGGTCTACAAAGCCTGACATGTTTACTATTTGGCCCCTGGTGTGTTGACCCCTGGTCTAGCAATGGATGATTTTCAATTTCAAGTGGCTTCCTGTCTGAAAACCCCGTATTATCTCAAGCCTCGAGTGAAAGCCTGTAAGACACCAGCTCTGTTGGTGGAGTTCAGAAGGACTAGCAGCAGGTGGAGGCGGCCCCAGACAGAACTGAGCAGGTTCAGAGAGGGGGAGCCAGGGAGAAGCTGTAGAGGGAAAGCACACAGAGGACTAAATGACCCCAGAGCCCACAGAGGCAGCATGCTTGCCTTGAATATTCTAGAAGAAGATGGTTCTAGAGAGAGGCAGGGAAAAGGCTAGATCCTTCTGTTACCTGGATGGGGCCCTATGGGAGCAGACAATGAATGACTTTCCCACCACGAGGTCAGCCCCCCTGAGGGTGGGAACAGTGCCTTAATCATCTTTGTTTCCACAGCATGCCCAGCCTGGTATTTAATAAACATTGATGAATGAAGGAATGAAGGAATGAATGAACGAATTATTGGACTTAGCTGACCTGAGTGAAGAGGTTACTCAAATAGTGACTTGGACTAACCTCTGAGAGATGTTCCCACCTGCTCCCAGCCACAGGTTAGTTTTTACAGCATTGCCCAAGCTGTGTCCCCCAAGACATTAAAATGTGGAAAACAAAATGTTTCGAGGATCAAAATGTTTATAACAGGCTGCCTTGTGAATCCCGTTTCTGGACAGTCTCGATATACACTGCACGGCAGCTTATTAAAGGCCCTGAGAAGTCCTGTACCACCAGCTGTTCGGAGTGTGGCGGGGATCCGACACTCTCAGATTGCCAACCCGTCTCCCTTAGTTGAGCATTCACTCATAGTCCCCAGAGGTTCCAGGGGTTCCCAGTGTCACGGTTCCCCCCTCTAAAATCCAGGCAATGAGAATCAGGTTGATTCTCAGCTTTCCCCGCGGCTGATAGAAGATTGAGTTTTCTTCTGTTGTGGGTTGTTTCCTTCCTCTCCTGGTCTCTTCGTTCTTGTGGGTTTGTGCTTCAAAAAAAATTTTTGTTGTTATTTTAGTGTGATTTTGCTTTAGGAGGGAGCAAAAGTTGATGTGTGCACATTCATCTGCCCTTTTTCTTTTATTATTATTTTTATTTTTAAGTAATCTCTACACCCAGCATAGGGCTCGAACTTACAACCCCCAGATCTAGAGTCATATGCTCCACCAACTGAACCAAAGGGAGAAAAGAAGGGCTCTACGGTGGTGTCGTGTCTGGCAGCCCGAGAGATTGGGTGAAGGGAAATGAGAGGCGGAGGTGTAGGGAGTGGACCGCTTGCCCGGTTTCCCTGAAGCCCATGCGTGGGGGGAAGGGCTGATTGGCTGAGAGCTCTGCTAGGGCCTGGGAAAGCCAAAACGTGAAAACCTGGAGAAGATCCTCCCCTCGAGGTGCTTAGTGGGTGAGAGATAAGTGCATGATTTTTTTTTTTAAGTGGTCAGTGTTACATGATAGAGACAAGTGCGGGGTTATAGGAGCCCCTATGAGTGGATCGGTGCAGACAGCGTGTGCGTGTGTATGTGCACGTGCGTGTGTGTGTGAGTGCGTGCGTGTGTGCAGGCATCCTGGAGGAGGAAAAGTCGCAGGAGCCACATTTCAGAGGACAGCACCGTAAGGGCTGCAGGGTGCCAAAGGGGCCCTGGGACAACTGCCGTTGGACAGGAGGACCTGGACCGCCACGCGGGAGCTTGGGCTTTATCCTGCGGCTGGTGCGGAACCGCTGAGCACTGAGCGGTGGCCCCGGGTGGCTCACTTGGGCAGCTGGGTGGAGGATGGGCCCAAGGCAGACAGCACGGGAGTCTGGGAGACCACTTAGGCAGCTGTTGCAAAATCCGGTGAGAAATGATGACGACTGCACTCAGGCAGCGAGCGGATTCGTGATGGATCATCGGGGACAGAGTCAAGGAGGGGAAATCAGTGTGTGTGAGCTGGGGCGGAGGGAAGGGGAGGGTGGCCTAAGGAAGCCTCCCAGGTTTCCAACTCCTGTTGGCTGTTGGGGGAGGGGTAGATTAGCCCCTCCTGCTCCCCTCCCTTCTGCCCCACCCCCCTTTCCGCAGACCTGGGAGGACACCCCCAGACCATGTAAAGAGTGCTGGCTACCCTCCCTGCCCCGCCTTCCCTCCTCCCACTGTTTGCTGGGAGTCCCCTGGGAAGAGAGAGAAGGAGATGAAATCATGGAACAGAGAGGATTCGAGCCGCATTTCTTCCCTTCTCTACAATGGAAAACTCTAAGTTGGGAGAGGGGAGCCTTTAGGGGGGGCCAGTGAGGGGAATTTGATGAGGTTATGGTTTTGAAATAGGAGCTGTCAGGAACTGCCAATCTGAAGGTCGACAAGGCTCTCGTTTTTCCTTCTTCTAAGTAGGCGCTCTTGGTTGACCTCAGTTTAGAGCCTCCTCTGCCCGACTGAGTCTGTCCTATTATATCGCCAGCCTGCAGATGCCCGGCTAACCAATGGGCCTGCGTGCCCACAGGGGAGCGCAGCACCACTTCCGAAAGCTCCCCCATGCGGGAAGGGGGTCCAGGGAGCAGGAAGGGCCAGATGTGGAGTTGGAGGGGCCACTGCTCAGCTTTGCAGATGCTCTCAAGTGTCCCAGACCTTCACTTGTAAGTGAAGATGATCAGACTCAGCTCACAGGTTTGCTGTGGTGACAAAACAGGTGGGAGGGGGCATGAGGGGGGCTCTGGAAACCAGGGCCACCCCAACAGTGCAGAGCCTGGGGTGAGAGTATAGATGGAGGCTCCCCTGCGTGTGTCTGAATCCTGGGGAGCTAAGCATTAACGGGCTCTTACATGAAATATGTTGTATCCTCCAACTTTGATAAATATTCTGTCATAAGAACCTGGAAGGCCCCGTCTGACTTTGGAGCTCCTGGACTCCTTTGGAGTTCAACAGGAAACACTGTGGCATGGGGAAGGCAGCCTCCGGCCCCTTGGCCCGCAGCCCAGAGCCCCCTTCTCTTCCCACCGCCAGCTCCATCCTGCACCCTAAGGGCTTCATGCAGACCCATGAGCATAGCCCATGGTAAGGTCTAACTCATGCACACACATGCACACACACACACACACACTGCAAACGGCTGTAGAGCTAGAGGTACACACATCAGGGCATATCTGGAGATAAGGGATTCTGGGAAGAAGCTCGTGCAGATCCTGGAAGAGGGCTCCTCTGCAGGGTGGAGGAGGGGGCTGTCGGCTGGAGGTGGGCCCATTCCCTTGGCCCCGCCCACTGCTTGCCCCATGGACGGGGCGCTGTTAGAGGAACCAGCACTAGGTCAGGGGCCCCTTTGCCCGACTAAGGCAGTAGGTACTGCTCCAAAGTGAGAGTAAGGAGGAGGGATTCTTCTCTCCCCAAGATTTTGGTATTTCTTTCCTCATTTCCTCGCTCTGATTCTCCGCTCCTCTCTCTTCTATTTTCCTTGGGACAAATTTAGGGATAATTTACACACCAGCCAGTCAGAGAAGTGGGAGATCAGATGCCTTGGGGGGCATACCTCCTCAGGCCTCGGAGAGGCTAGTATCTCCCTTCCCACATCTCAGAAAGGCTTCGAGGCTTCCAATGTATTGTCTGAAAACAGAGTATCCTTAGAGACTTAGGTAACAGCAGAGCAAAACCTGGAGGGTGGAGGGCACTCCAAGCACTCACCGAGCACAGTGAAAAATGCAGGGCTGGACAAGGACACTTGGGGACATGGTGATGCCCACCCGGAGAGGAGATCCAGACCCAAGACTGGAAGCAAAGCCTCCCTGTCCCACGCCCCTCCGTCAGGTGAGACTGCATACCCAAGCACTGGTGAGCCTGGAGTAAAGAGGAAGAGGCCACAGGGGGCAATGCAGAGAGGACTGGAGTCTGGACCAAGAATCAAGAGCCACGGGTCTGGGCCTGGCTGAAGCGGTGGTGAGCATTCTGGGGAAGAAGAACATGGACGCGGGGTGCCTGAGTGACTCAGTTGGTTAGGTGGCTGGCTCGATTTCAGCTCAGGTCATGATTTCAGGGTTGTGAGATCAAGCCCCACCTCGGGCTCTGCGCTCAGCGGGGGGAGTCTGCTCAAGGATTCTTTCTGCCTCTCCCTCTGCCCCTCCCCCTGCTTGCATGCTCTCTCTCCAAAATAAATAAATAAATCTCAAAAAGAAAAAAAAAAAAAAAAGAACATGGACTCTGAGACCCCCAACCTACAACCAGCTCTCCTAATCCCAGCTACTGGCTCTTCAAGTTCAAGCAAAGTCCTACCCCTCTCTGAGCCTCAACTTCTTCATCTGTAAAATGGGGATAATGACATATTCTTCACAGAATAGTGGTGCGGATTTAATTAGATAAAGCACAAGATGTGCTTAGCATTGTGCCTGGAATGGAGAAAAGGATCAATAAAGTTTAACCACATGATTATTACAATGATCACAAGAGCTGGGAAATGTCTGTCAGATGGTAGTTGAACTGCAGCAGGTCATGTCTCATTGATGAGCCTCAGTTTCCTCATCTGAATTTATTTTATTCTCTAGAAATATTTCACTATTAATGCCCAGAGTTCCCCTGACACAAGTCATAGCTAACATTTGCACCTGCTAGGGGCCCAGCACTCTCTGAAGCACTCCACACACATGATGTCATTTCATCCTCCCCTTTGGGGGTCTTTGAAAGGCCTTCAGTTGTTCCCCGTTTGGCAGATGAGGAACCCGGGACACAGGAGGGTTAGGGACTTTGCCCTGTGTCACCCAGCAAGACCCAGGCAGCCTGGCTCCATGGTCCATCCTCCCGACGTCTCATCTTCCTGTCCAGATGTAGGCCGTGTCCCCAGCCAGAGCCACCCGGCAGCGCATTCTGACGGAACCCTCTTGTCAACCCAGCCAGCTCATTGGTTTGGCTTCTATTCCCCACGCCGAACGAGGAATGGAGCCAAATTAGTCATTTTGGCCCCTGAGTCAATGATCCTGCCTCGACGTGTTTAGACTTTCTGACAATCACACATCCCTCCACCTCTGGGTTTGAAAGAATCAGTGGTAGGAAATACGGTTTTTGAATTAAAATGGGCAAATGGCCATCCCTCGAATCGTTTACCTCTTAACCAAGGACACTGACCCACCTTGTCTCAGGAGGCACTCAGCATCGCGAGGTAAGATACGCAGGTCTGGGACTGTTCCCCCATTTCACAGCGAAGGGGAGCAGAGGGGTACAGTCGGCTACCTGGGATCTCACAGCCTGCTGGCGGTGGGGGCAGAGGTGACATTTGAACCCAGGTCTCCCGATGCACCTGCACCTTCCCGGCCGCCCGGCCCATCCCGCTGGTGACACACTCCGAGGGGCTCAGAGCCCCCCAGCCACTGGGGATGTCCCAGTGAAGGGTAGGAAGGGCTGTAGACCATTTGGCTACAGGGGCTACAGGACCCCTCCCATTTGCTCTGCCTTTTGGCCGTGGTGCGCCCGGCTACATTAAGCGTTCTTTTCTGAGCAGTTTGTGGGCAGAAGCAGCCTGGAAATTGCCAGGAACAGAGGCACCTGGCTCCCTGGGGACAATTTCGAGTCCATCTCCTCACCTTGTTTATTTGTAAAATGGGAACACAGACACAACTGCTATGTTTTACATTAAACCGAATAGGAGCTTGTGACATTTCTGTCTGCACTTGAGACATGTTTATACTGCTGGGTCCATTATGAATCTGTTTAATATCCTCCAAATTCTGCAAGTCCTTCCATCCCTGAAGCCAGGAAATGGATAATGTGCACATAGGGAAGAAATTTCCAGGCGTTCAGACCCTTAGGTAAATGAGGACTCCTTTTTTTTTTTAAGAGGAAAAAAAGCCTGTTGCAGAAAAATTAAATTCTTCCTGTACAAAATGGTTTTTCCAATGATCCTTTCCTTGTAGGAAATTGCCTAGGTCCTAAAGAGATGCCGAAGAAACCACCAACTACTGGAGCCTGAGGCCCATGCTGGTGAGAGCAGTGCCCCTTTGCCCCGGAGAGCCTGGCCCAGGGTACTAGAGGTGAGTGACCCTCCAGGGCTGAGGAAGACTTCAGGGATGTGTCACCAGGAGCTCAGGGGGCCCGAGCGCTGCCTTGCTTGCTGGGGGCACCTGGGAAGCCAGCGGCAGACTAATCCTGCAGGATTGGGAACAGGCTTCCCACAGGACTGCAGGCAGGAGCAGCTCCCTGCTTGCTGGCAGAACAGAGAAGTATTATTTTAGGGAGAAAAATGAGATTCCTGTTATTGCTTTATTCCTCCTGCAGAAATGTTGGTGTGTCCCCGCCAGGGCCAAGATGAGAGGTGGGTCGGTGCCAGCAGAAGGGTGAGCTCATCACATGTGGGGATATAAGGAGTTTCCAGCAAGGCGAGTGTGGAAAAAGGTTCCATGCTTTGAATCCTAAGTCCCTTGTCAAAGCAGAACACTTTGACCCTCGCATCACCTCCCTCCCCCATCTGTCTGTCACCTTCCTTCTCCATCATCTTGCTCCTCCATTATCTGCCCCCCCTCCCATTTGATCCGTCTATACTGTTGCATCTCTGGCCAAATGCTCCCCCTCAACACCCCTGCAGGTCTGGGCACATTCTTGTTTGGAGATTGCACAAAGGAAAAGCCCAGGCTTTGGAGTCTGAGAGACCTCAGTTCAAATCCCAGCCCTACCAGTTACTGGCTGGGTGGTATTGGCTAAGGGCCTTCAACTCTCTGGGCCTCTGCTGTCTCCATATTATCTGGCAGCTAGATGAGAAAGCAAATGGGAAAACGCCTAGGACACAGTAGATGCTCATTCAGTATTTCCTCCTTTCCGTCTTATGGAAGCAAAGGCTATTGTGTAATGAAGGAATTGTGAGACTTTGGGATTTCCAAATGTCAAATTCCCACAGGACTCTGGGAAATATGGGTCGCAGGTTACCTGCTGTCTTCACCATCAGAGACTTGACATGGCCCAGGGCTGACACAAGTCACTGTGAACTGAAGCCAGAATTAAGAAGAGGGGTTCAGGGTGCTAGAGGGAACCTCCCCGGTCTCGGCCAAGAAAGAAAGAGGAGCGTGGCCAGGAACCCAGGCCAGAGAAGGGAAGGAAGCAAGATGGCACTGCTTAGATAGAAGCAGGTTGACAGCCGGGGAGCAAGAAACTCCATAAAGTGACCACAGAGCTGTACCAGTTGGAGATGCTGAAAGGTGAGGGTGAAGAGGTACGGGGCCCATGGGGTGAGTCACCTATGGTAGGACAGAGCTCCAACTGGCATTTTGGCTGCCACAGGCAAGGGCCTGAAACACTCTCCAACCAACGTTGATTTTCCATCTGTGATTCACCAAGGCATGGAGGAGAGAGGAGGGGAGGACAGGCAGCCTCCTCACACAGCTGGCCGCAGAAGGTGCCTGCAACTTTTCCGCTCACCCCACTGGCCACAGCTTAGTCACGTGGCCACATCTAGCTGCAAGGAAGGCTGGGAAGCGTGGCCTCCAGTGGCACCATGTGCTCAACTACATAAAATCTGGGGTATTCTATCGCTAAAAAGAAAAAAGGGGCAATGGATGACGGGGGCAATTGTCACTTTCTGCCATAAACCCGCAGAGGAAAGTTGGGCGGCGGGGGGGCAGTGCGGGGGAGGGTACGCGGGCCTAAAGTGGAGCTCTGGGACCAGCAGGCACACTTCTAGATTCTCGCTGAAGGCATAAAGTAGGTTCAAGGCTTTGTTTTAAGGGAGGTTGTAGTAGACTGTTCTCAGCTCTTTGCTCTCACCCACCTTGTGACCTTTAGGCAGGAGAGTGGGCAGAATGTATTTCCCCACCGCAGTAACGTTGGGCTTGGACATACGACCAGTTTGGGCCAATGGAATATGAGCAGCAGTGACAAGGTACCAGTGCCAAGTCACAGCCTAAAGGGGCGCCTTCTGCTCCTGCTGTCACCACAAAAAGGGCATGTCCCAAATAGCAGCTTGCCCAAGAAGATGAAGGAACACGTGAGGCCTGTCGGACCCTCAGCCTGGAGCCAGGTATAGCTGTGAGCTGGGAAATATGTGAAGCCTGATTGTGTGGGGATGGCTTATTATGGGATATTAGTGCCGCGAAACTGACAAGCACAGAAACTCTGGCCCCTCCAATCCCTGATGCCGTCCCCATTCTTCCCCTTTACCCACACTTCCCCGATTAACTCATTTAATCCATAGTCATTTACAAGCCACCTGTCATGTGCCAGGCGCTGGTCCAAGTGCTGGGCTTCAGAAACCTTAAGGCACTTCCAGTCTAAGGAGAGGGACAGATATATACATAAATGAGGACACTATAACATGGTATGATACTGTGATTTCTAAGAAGAAATATACATGGTCTCTGTCCCCTTCCCGACCCAGCGCTCCTAAAACCTTTAGAATTTCCTAATCTTAGAGAGTGATCAGCGTGCCTTTTGTGATGTTAATGAGGTGTTTTGGGGAAGCACCTGGGTCACCAGAGGAGGGGGGGGGCTGGTCACCAGAGGAACCAACCACGTGATTAGAGGGTTGGAACTTGCACTCCCTCCTCTCCGGACCTCTGGGGAGATTCTGAGAGAGGCAGGAGATTGAGTTCAGTCACCAAAAGCCAATGATTGAATCATTCCGGGAAAGTGGCTCACTCAGAGGGCAGGGAAGCTCCACAATCCTTCCCCCATACAGAGACCTATGCACCTCTCCCAGCTGGCTGTCCCTACGTTATATATCCTTTGATAATAAACGAGTAATCTAGTAGGGTAAAATGTTTCCATGAGTTCCGGGAGCCGCTCTAGCAGATTAACTGAACCCAAGGAGGGGGTCACGGGAACCTCTGATCGATAGCCGGTAAGTCAGAAGCGCGGGTGGACTTGCAGTTGGGGTCTGAAGTGGGGGTGGGGGGTAGAAGCCGCAGCCTTGCGGGACTGAGCCCTTAACCTTTGGGACCTGATGCTATCTCCAGATAGACAGTGTCAGAACTGAGGTAGATCTGTGGGACACCTGGTCGGTGCCCACGGAGAACTGAGTTGTTTAGAGGTGTGACAATCTATTGTAATGGTAAGCACTGCAGGATTCGGTCTATGCTAGCGGCTGGGTGAGGGGCAGCTCAGCACAGGGCTATGCAGACCAGGAGAACCAGATTAGCTCCCCTTGCTTCCTTTAGCTTTCGGCCTCTACCCACAGCCCTCCAAGCCATCCAGAAACTTGAGGCCTGGCTCAGAGTGAGTACTAGATTCCAGAAAGTTCTACAGAGACAGCTGTGACTCCAGGCAAATAAATGGCTTACCCACTCTGAGCCTGTTTAGTCATCTTTAAAATAACATCCATCCCACAAGGTCAGGGGAAGATTTGATGGCAGCACATATGCAGCATGTCTGGTACAATGCCTGGCACCAAGTAAGACACAATCAATTGGCATTCTTGGGACGCCTGTTTGGCTCAGTCGGTTAAGTGTCTGCCTTCAGCTCAAGTCATGATCCCAGGGTCCTGGGATCGAGTCCCACATCGAGCTCCTTGCTCAGCAGGGAACTTTCTTCTCCATCTGCCTGCCGCTCCCCCTGTTTGTGCTCTCTCTCTTTCTGACAAGTAAAAAAATAAAAATCTTTAACAAAATAAAAAATAAAGAAAATTGAAGGCATTCTTAGCTCACCTAAACTGTGCAAGGCAAGTTGTAAAACCAGACGAGGGGATCTAGTTGGAGGAGGTGATGTAGGAAAGATGGTGGGGTTCAGAGCCGACAGCAAGAAAGAATTCTTGAGAGGTCTTTGGTGCAAAAATGCAGTTTTATGAAAGCACAGGGACAGGGCCCGTGGGCAGAAAGAGCAGCAATGAGGTCATGAGGAGTGGCCCAATATACACTTTCAAGTTGGGACGGGGTTCGGGATAGCGAAAGTCTCTAAGGAAATCTGGGAGCAAGGTTTCCAGGACCTTGAGGGGGCTAGTTATTGTTAGGAAAGGGTCATTTAGTACTGTCTGGTAAAGCCTTAGTCATGCGACCCTTCAGATGTATATCGGTGGGTCATATGCTTGGGGGATGATTGCCAACATGTATCTTGAGGGGTAGAGATAAAGGAGGTTTCCAAAGAAATTTTTATTTGTTAAGGTAGACTTACAGGATCCTGGGGGGTCGGGCTAAGATTGCCTTTTGCCCTTAGCAAGGTATTAACATCGAGGCAGCTGAGTTCCTAAAAGAATGTCACTCTGTCTGTCTCAGGGACTTGTCAATGGGCTGTAAGTGTAAGCAGTAGGGAAATTTAATTTTTCTTTTGCCTTTGTTTCCCACATCATAGGTAGCTGAGAGAGCTTAGGCTTAAAGTCTAGCTCTGCCTCTCACTCATTGTAGAAACCTGAGGGCAAGTGCCTACCTAGCACACGACGTAACTGTGAGGGCAGGTGGAGAAACGTGACCTGCAGGGCAAAATGCTGCTCGCCCTCATTACTGGACCTTCAGGATGCTGTTCGTCAGGGTCACTACCATACCAGTGGAACCCTTTCTTGCCCGTGTCTTTTGAATTATTTGCTTGGGACAAATTCAAAATCTCGTCTCCAACCCTTTCTGCAGTTGTCAGATCCCAAAAAAAGCAGGTAGCAGTAAATCCTGAGGCCCTGGACCACGCCGTGGCAGCTCTCCTGCTCGGAGCTGCCTGCAGCCGGTCACCCCTGCAGCTGCGCATTCCAGCTGGTGCCCAGGGGCCAGAGATGACATCATCGGGAAGGACAGGTTTGTAGCTGGGGTGGGGGGGGGCAGGGGAGGGGGGTCGGGAGGGGTGGGGCAGCAGGAACTTTTTAGTGTCCTGGGACTGCTACCTCATCCCGAGTGGGGGGAAAACTGGTACAAATGCAGCAAGCAGGCTTGCCCAGTAGTCCTTTGAGAACCGTCCAGAAAATTCTCATGGGGGTGTAGGGATCACAACTCAGCGTGGGATTAGAGGCAGCCAAGTGAGGTTGGGGCCTGCTGCCTGAGAAAAAGTGCGTGGGGGCGTCTGGGTGGCTCAGTTGGTTAAGCGACTGCCTTTGGCTCAGGTCATGATCCTGGAGTCCCGGGATCGAGTCCCACATCGGGCTCCCTGCTCGGCGGGGAGTCTGCTTCTCCCTCTGACCCTCCTCCCTCTCGTGCTCTCTATCTCTCATTCCCTCTCTCTCAAATAAATAAATAAAATCTTTAAAAAAAAAAGTGCGTGGATGGGGGCGTCTGGGTGGGTCAGTGGGCTGAGCCTCCGACTCCTGGTTTCGGCTCAGGTCATGATCTCAGGGTCATGAGGTCCAGCCCCGAGTCTGGCTCTGCTGTCAGCAGGGGAGACTGCTCGAAGATTCTCTCTAGGGAACCTTCCTCCCACCGGCGCTCGCAGGCACACGCTCTCTCTCTCTCAAATAAATAAATCTTTTTTTTAAGTGAGTGAATGAGCATGAAGAAAAAAAAAAAATAATGGCCAGAAAGAGGCAGGGTCCAAGATGGGGGCTCTCCACTGGATGGGTTTCAGGGCATCCTGAATCCACAGGATTGTATGATTTGGTGTGCATGATCCAGGTGTATCCAGTTAAGACAGCCAATCCTTTGAGTTTGAATAAAGTCAATGCCTACCCCGTTCCACATGCACTCCTCCCAGCACCACCAGGGATACTGGGATGTTGCTTATGGTTTTCCCAATTATCAGACCCCACCCTCTTCCAAATTAGTACAGTTTGTGAATCATCTCATCACCCTGCTGGTACTCGACTCACCCAGAGGTAGAAATCAGCCTCCCTCCATGACTTCAGTCCACATACAGAATCATTCATACACAGCATATTATATGGGTAAAGTTTCAAGGACCAGCGAGGTAGATGAGATTTTGTTTTGTTTTGATGTTGCTCTGTGTGTGTGTGTGTCTGTGTGTGTGTGTCTGTGTGTGTGTCTGTGTGTGTGTCTGTGTGTCTGTGTGTGTGTGTGTGTGTCTGTGTGTGTGTGTCTGTGTGTGTGTCTGTGTGTGTGTCTGTGTGTGTGTGTCTGTGTGTCTGTGTGTGTGTCTGTGTGTGTGTCTGTGTGTGTGTGTCTGTGTGTGTGTCTGTGTGTGTGTCTGTGTGTGTGTGTCTGTGTGTGTGTGTGTCTGTGTGTGTGTCTGTGTGTCTGTGTGTGTGTCTGTGTGTGTGTCTGTGTGTCTGTGTGTGTGTCTGTGTGTGTGTGTCTGTGTGTGTGTCTGTGTGTGTCTGTGTGTGTGTCTGTGTGTGTCTGTGTGTGTGTGTCTGTGTGTGTGTCTGTGTCTGTGTGTCTGTGTGTGTGTCTGTGTGTGTGTCTGTGTGTGTCTGTGTGTGTGTGTCTGTGTGTGTGTCTGTGTGTGTGTCTGTGTGTGTGTGTCTGTGTGTGTGTGCTTTATCTGCCCAGTGTTCCTTCCACCATCCAGTAAAAACAAAGAACTGCTGGGACACCTGGCTGGCTCGGTCGGTAGAGCGTGCAACTCTTGATCTCGGGGTTGTGGGTTCGAGCCCCCCATGGGGTGCAGAGATTATTTTAAAAACTTAACAATCAAAAACAAACAAACAAACAGAGAACTACTCCCCAATTCCGTGTTTCTGGAAATGTTGCTCTATATAGTATTGCAGCCCACCGGCCCGGGGTAAGCACCTGACCCAGGCCCAGCCAGATCCAATGAAGGTACCCCATCCCCAGACACTGAGGTGACTTAGCTGGTGTGAGGTAGGCCTGGGGGTATTGGGACCATCTTCCCAACTATATGGAAGAGGCCTCTCTACAGGAAAGAGAATGAAGCCAATACCAAGAGAAGCCAAGCCAAGAGGGACAAGGACGTGAGAAGAGATGTGTCCTGGATCCCTTGAGCCAATGGGAGAACAGCCACAATGTTAACAGTGTTCCCTTGAGTTCTGTAACTCAGTGGAACATTGACTCCACTGTCACCTTCCCAGTTCAGGGGACCGATATATTTCATTTTTCCTGGGTTTTTTCCCCTTAAGAAATTTGAATTGATGTTTCATCACTTGCTACCAAAAGCCTGAGTACAGAAAGGGTTTCCGTCTACTCTACTTTGCTGGTCCTCAAACCTTTAGCCAAGTCTGCAACACATTTTTCGGTATTGAGGTCATGGGGAAGGGCTGATTCCATGTCTAGGCCAACCAGAGCAGAAAGAGGGAGGTACCTGCCGGATGGGGAGAGGCTCCCAGACTGAGCGGTGCTCTCATGCAAGATAGTTGTCCCTTTGTTCTGCTCCCAGCGTTCATACCCTGACCTGGGGCCTACAGCCCCAGCAGCTAATCTCGGATGAAGGCATTTTCTTTCACAAAATGAATCTGGGGACTCCCGGGTGGCTCAGTCAGTTGGGCATCTGCCTTCAGCTCGGGTCATGATCCCAGGGTCCTGGGAGGGGTCGAGTCCCACATCGGGCTCCTTGCTCACTGGGGAGCCTGCGTCTCCCTCTGCCTGCCGTTCCCCCCATTTGTGCTCTCCCTCTCTCTCTGACAAGTAAATAAATAAAATCTTTAAAAAAAAAGGGAATATTGTCATAGCACGTATGTATTTTTTTCTATGTGCATTTCTCTGGAGGGAGCATTGGTAGTTTTCATTCATTTCTCAAAGAGTCTCATGACTCAGAAATCAAGATAGAAAACAAGAAGGTGATGGGAGTGGGGCAGGGGGAAGGGGGGCCTCATGCACAGGTGCAGGAGGGAGGAGCACACTGCCAAGCAAAGGAAGCTGGGCTCCGGCCCTGAGGGACACATCCCACGCTGCTACAACCAGAAGAGTCCTGAGAGGTGTTTCAACATTGTCAGGCTCAGCACCCTTGGTTCAAACTAAATCTTAACAAGAAAACCCAATCTGTGAGGCACTGGGTGGCTCAGTCAGTTAAGCTTCCAACTCTTAGTTTCAGCTCAGGTCATGGTCCCAGGGCCCTAGGATCGAGCCCCGCATGGGGCTCCCTGCTCCGCGGGGAAGCCTGCTTCTCCCTCTCCCACTCCCCCTGCTTGTGTTCCCTCTCTCGCTGTGTCTCTCTCTGTCAAATGAATAAATAAAAGCTTAAAGAAAAAAGAAAAAGAAAATCCCTGGTCTAGCCTAATCGATTCATTTTACAGATGGGGAAACTGAGGCCCACAAAGAAGTGAGTTGCTCAAGTGGTCCAGTGAGTTGTGACGTCACTGGGACTAGAATGTATGACTCCCAGGCTCCCGTGGCCAGGTCTGCGCTCTACTTTCTGCCTGGGAAAATGTGAAAGCCACAGTTTCTGCCCCAAAAAGCTCAGGGTGCTCAGTCCCTCCCACAGCCCACACATGGGGGCCTGCCTCCAGTCCCGTAAAATGGCCCCCACTCCTGCGTCCTCCTTCCCCCCACCTCCCTCCCACCCCCAGCCTCTCTGGCCAGTCGGGGGTCTCCTTCATCCGGGAGAGAGTCGTGGAGGAGGGGCTGGAAGCACCTCCCTGCTCATCTGGCTACGGGAGGCCAGGCTGCCGGCCTCTCCTCCTCCTAGGGGTCGAGCAGAAGCCAGTGTGAACCTGGGGCCCGGGGAGCAAGATCTGCTGGGGCAGAGTCCCAAGACATCTCACTTTACAAGGATGGAATTTCACGACTTGTGTATTTTAATTAAATTTTTATTTTTATGCAATTTTAGCTGAAGTTCCCCTACTCCTACAGCTCACTCATTGTTATTAAAAACCATGACAAGATGAGAAGGAAAAAAAAAAAGAAAAATGCTGTCCGAGCAACGAAAATGAGGCCACTCTTTAGAAGAGGTCTGACCGCGTTGCACACTTGAAGCCCACTCCCAGCCTTCGGATGCTGATTCCACCCCCGTGACTTCACAGATCAGATTTTAAGTCTGTGGCTTATTGCTTTCTGAGCCTCCTGGGGCTTATGGGATTATTTGGGATTTAATCCTTTAATAATTTTTCCTCCCTCTTGTCTGAGGGCTGGTTTTCCAGCTGAAATCAGCCTGGGTGAAACCACTTGCCCCAGCCCTTCTCAGACTGCTGTCTTCTATTACTATATGAAAATTAAGGAGGGGATCTGTGGAAAGCTGACCACTTCTGGCACTGACAAAGAGAAAGCTTAGGGACCCGATTCTGTAGAAGGGGGAAGGCAGCCGTGCCAAGGCCTGTGCCTGAAGCCTGGCATATGTTATCCTCTTTATTCCTTACCACAGCCATGGAAGTGAGGGTTGTTATCCCCATTTTACAGAAGAAGAAACTGAGGCTCAATAACAAGTAACATGTTCAAGCTGACAGAGGTGGTAAGAAGCAGAACCAGGCTTTCAACCCTCTCCCACTGGACTCGGCATGCCTGCTCTCTGAGCCACACCAGCTGCTAGGCTCTAGCCGCCCCTCCTCCCCCAACCTTTCAGCTGAGCATGTGGCTAGACAGGGATGCCTGTGGAATGGAGACCCAAGCTGACCCCCCTCACCCCCTCATACGCTCCAAGATGAGCAGATGGGATCCGATTCCGAGTGCCCTGAGCGCCCGCCGTAAACCGGGCAGGAGGACAGAGACAGAGGCACCGGCAAGACTCTCCATGTGGGGCAGGAACCAAACCCAACTGAACCGACACAACAGGCCACGAGGTTGCTGCCGTGTGGGAGCCCAGCGGAGACGATGAGCCTCTGACCTGCACACAGGTGGCCACATTTGGACTTAGTCTTGAGTGGCGGTGTTTGATGTCCACCAGCAAAGAAGGAACAAGGGGAGCACGGAGAGGGGTGACAGCATGAGCAAAGGTGTGGGGGTCCGAAAGAGAGGGTGCATTAAAGGGGCGCCAGGTGGCTCAGTCGGTTGGGCCTTCAGCTCAGGTCATGATCCAGGAGTCCTAGGATGGAGCCCCGCATCAGGCTCTCTGCTTGGCGGGGAGTCTGCTTCTCTCTCCTCCTCCTGACCCTTCCTCCTCTCATGCTCTCGCTGGCTCTCTCTCTCTCTCTCTCTCAAATGAATAAATAAATAAAAAGAAAGGGTGCATTAAAGAAACTGCAGGAAACACAGTTCTAAGTGCAGAAGGGGAAGGGACAGCTCAAGGGAAGGGACAGGGTCCCCAGCATCCTTTTGCCATCGGGCATTCCCAGAGGGAGAAAATGAAATGGAAATCCTGACTCCGCAACCCTCCTTCTGGCATCGCTGGCTCACAGCTGAATCAGTGGCTCGCCTGTTTCTGGCTTTCTGGGAAAGGGGGTTGCACTCGTTCACCTTGACTGGTGACTCCCTCTCATGAGCCCGAGAGCCCCAGTAACCGGCCCCCCTGCCCAGCAGTGCCCCACTGGAAGACAGGAGCTGAGTCCTTGAAAGGGACTCTTGCCCTCCTTCCCTTGAGCTGAGCTCAGCAACCAGCAAGTCGTTCTCACGCACAAACGTATGCACAGTTCGTTCAATCAACAAATCTCTAGTGGGCAATTTCACTGTGCCACAGGGGCTGTGCTAAGCATTGGGATGTAGAGGTGAAAAAGACAGCCCTGGCCCTCCTGGGGAAAGGAAAGGACCAATGAACAGGTCATTGCAACCTAGTAGTTCTGGGTTCTGTCAGCAGAGGTGGTCACGGGAGGTTGGGGGCTGGGGCGACAGCAGCACGGCTATCTCCAGGGATCTCGTTGGAAATGCCAATTTGGAGATCTACTGATCTATTGATCTCCAGATCTACTGATTCAGAAACTGAGGGTGGGCCTAGCAGTCTGTGGTTTTAACAAACCCTCCATGTGATTCCGATGCAGGCTACAATTCTCCTCGAGAACAGGGAGCTATCAGAATATGGAAGAGGGAGTGGTACTTCTCCCTGAATGGAGCAATGGGGAAGGCTTCCTGGAGGGAGAAATTCCTGCAGTGGAACCTTCCAGAACAAGGGGCCGTGTGAAGAGGTAAAAGACTGTCCCAGGTAGACAAAGCTGTGCATGCAAATGCGTAGAAAGTGAGGGGGCTCTGGGGGTCTTCAAAGAATTTACGGGAGTGGTGGGTGAGCATCCAAACGTCTGCAGATGAGGCTGGAGGGCCTGAGAAAAGAAAGACAGAAAGAGTAAAAGATTTCAGAATTTCTGATGGAAGGAAGGTGAGAAAGAAAACTCAGGTGGGCAGGTGGACCCCCTGCAGTAAACAGCCCAGCCTGAACCATGCGGGACCCATACCCTCAGGGACCTGGAAGCTCCCCTCCCCACCCCTCCCCACCCCCCACCCCGTCTCCCCAAAACTTAACGAACGGCATGACCTCATGTGTTATGGCTGCAAAGGCGTGGGGGAGGCCAAATCCGGTGTTTGTATTGAAATTAATTGGGGGCTCCACGGATGATGAAGGCTTTGAGGAATGCACAGGCCCCCCCCTTGTGATCCCAAGAACAATGGTGTCGCTTACGACCACCGAGGCCCCCGGAGGCTCACATCTGCACGTCTGCAGCCCTTCTCGATGAAATAATCACCATAGGCAGACACGAATATTTAAAATCCAAAGCAAATACCTACAGGACCTTGGGATGTAGAGGACTTTGGGCAAGCACCCCAGAGCTATTTTTAGCCTAGGAAATGGAGCCCCCATTTTACCCGGGGGCAGCTGCTTGTCAATCAGGAAAATCCCTCTGCTCACCCCCAGCCCTGATTTACGGTGATTCAGAGAGGAGACGCTGCCAGGAACAGGGCTGGGGCCAGGAAAATTTCATCTGTCTGGAATCCGACAGGAAAAAAGAGGCCTGGAAATTTCAGAGGAAGCTGGGATCTGTGCCTGTTCCAGAGCCTCTGTTTGTGTTCGCTCAGCTGGCTCCTGTTAGCGAGTTAAGGGTCCACTGAGGAAAAGCGTCAGGCCAGGTTTTTCCATCACTCCAGAACCTTGAGCTTGATCCCCAGGCAGAGGCTGCCCCTGCGACCTCTGACCCCAAACAACAGGAGCCTTCACCACGTTCCCCCCCGCAGGCCCCCAGCCCTGGGCCTATCTTAAATGAACATCTTTGTTGTTGTTGTTGTTGTTTCCTTTTCTCTTACCAAAAAAAAAAAAAAAAGATAGCAAAGCGATTCTTTTTTGTTGTTTGTTTAGCACACTCAAGAAGTAGGGTTCAATATGAACGCTAATTAATTCAATTTAGTTTTAATTTCCTCCCCTGGAATGGCCCAGCTGTCCCAAAGCAGCCTTCTCATCTGTCCTCCCCGGTGCTGGGGCACCAGTAACCCCCTAACTTCCAAATCGGATGCTATGAGCTCTAGAAGAAAACCAGGGATTAGGGCTCTGCTCAAAGTCTTGCAGTGTGGCAAGTCCTAAAGGGGCGAACAAAATTATGTCCCTTGCACGCGTGCATTCCTTCGGTCCCTAAGAGCCTATCTTGTGCCAGGCCCTGTACTGGGGGTGTGGTATGGGGCCGGGGGGATACAAAATGGGCATGACCTGCCCTTGAGGTGCTCACACTTGGGTGGGGGGCATAGCCCTGTAAATAAAGAACTGCACTGTTCTAACTACCTTACAGAAGAGCAAATGGGCTCATCCAGGTAAGCAGGAGAGTCACAAAGCACAGAGGAGAAGCCCCTTGGGCTGGCTCCGAAAGTAGATGAAAGGGGACAAGATGAAGGGGACAAGTAGATCCGAGGGGAAGGAACCATGTGTGCAAGGACAGAGACGCAGGAAAGAAAGGGAACAGACACACGCCCATATCCCGAGGAGTCCGGTGTGCCTGGGACATAGATAGGATCTGAGAGTTGGGCTGGCTCAGGAAGGGGGTTTGTTTAGGCTGTTGGGACTTATGCCAAAGGTGCTGGAGAGTTTAGCTGGGGAACACTGAAGTCAGATGTGCACTTTGTCCCGGTGACCTTGGGAGCACTGTGGAAGCTGGAGGCAGAGGGACCAGGGGCTGATAAGACAGCAGAGATGGAGGGAAGGGCAGGGTTTAGAGAACATTTGCAATCCCAGTTAGAATACCCATGGGGGCTGGCAGATGGGAGTTCAACATTTAGACATGGGTGCGCAAGGGGAGACCTAACTTTCTAGAGAATCCAAAGCAAAACCTCATGCCATAATGTCTGAACGACAGAAAGCATCTAGGCCCGCGGCTCCTTCGTACAGGCAGCCGGGGACCCAGAGGAAGTGAATCTCAGTGGCCTGGCCCTGACCTGTCTTGGAACCCAGGGTTTCCAGTAAGGCACTTGCCTGGGACATTAAACTTAAGGCTCAAAACTCAGAAATCAAGAAATAAAAATATTTTAATGCAGTACTTTGTAAACCAAAATCAATGCAAAACTTTAGGATAAAAAGTATGAAAATTTTAAATAAAGATCCAACTTCCCATCCAATCTTCTGCCTCATCCACCTCACCCTAATCCCAACTCTGGTTCCAAAAAAACCTTATTTTCAAAAATCAGGCAGCCAGGGAAGCCTGGCTGGCTCAATCAGTAGAGCTTCCGACACTCGATCTCAGGGTCATGAGTTTGAGCCCCACACTGGGTGTAGAGCTTACTTGAAAAAAATAAATTAGTAAAAATTTTTTAGAAATAAAAAATAAAAAACAAGGAGCCAACCTGATATTTTTTTTAGTATTGTGTTGTATTGCTCTTGATGACTGAGTTTTTTGGGGCCCCATTGCATTTTGAGCCGGTGACAAGTGCCTCGCTCCCCTCACCCTAGACCTGGGGTTGCCAAAGAGAGCCCCTTCCTGGAATCCAAGCCCCAGTGAGGAGCCCTCCAGCCTGCAGAGAACAACATGCCTGCTTGAATTCTGCTTGAGAGCTGTCTGAGCTCATGTGCGCTGAGGACTCTATGCTGAGCAGCAACTCGGAACCGACAGGTCTTATAGAACCTAGCACCCCATCGCTTGGAAAATCCGATGCTACCGTGCACCTGGGAAGGCTTGTGCAAACTTCCTTTCATTTTTTTTTAAGATTTTATTTTATTTATTTGAGAGAGAGAGAAAGTGAGAGAGACAGAGAGAGAGCATGAGGTGGGGGGAAAGGCAGAGAGAGAGAAGCAAACCCCCTCCCCCCACTGAGCGGGGAGCCTGACTACACCAGGGACTAGATCCCAGGGCCCTAGGATCATGACCTGAGCCGAAGGTAGACGCTTAACCAACTGAGCCACCCAGGCGCCCCAGTTGTACAAACTTTCTAAGCTCAGTTGCCTCATCTATAAAATGTAAAGAGGAATGTTTATTTGTTGCTTTTCACTTCAAAGATATCTAAGTCAGCCCCAGCACAGGACCCAAACCCAGGATCCTTGGTACATCCAGTCCACCAACAATGAACCCATGCCATGGGTCAGGCACTGTCCTGGGGAGGTGGTGATAAACAGCCCGTGAGAAATGTATTCCCACCCCCATATCTGCCCCTGCAGGGTTTTTTGTGTGTGTGTGTGTTTTTTTTTTAAGATTTTATTTATTTACTTGAGAGAGAGAGACAGAGAGACAGAGAGACAGAGCACCAGCAGGGGGAGCAGCGGACAGCAGGGAGCCCGATGCGGGACTCGATCCCAGGACCCTGGGATCATGACCTGAGCTGAAGGCAGACGCCTAACCGACTGAGTCACCCAGGCACCCGTGACTGCAGTTTATATGCACAGATTTGAAAGAGCTAGGTCCAAACAGAGACCAAAATCATTCATTCATGTGTTCATTCATTCATTCATTCATTCAGTAATAGGCATCCACTGAAGAGCCGTCTCTACCAGCTGCTGCCAGGCATTGTTGGCATCACACACGATCCCCGGCCTCAAGATTCTTACAACCTGATGGCCAAGCAGACATAGAAAAAGGACTGCAATACAGAGTGAGGTGTGCTCTTTAGAGACAAAGGAATACGGGAATTTACAGAGTGGGGCGGGGGGGTGTTGCAGAGCAGGACCTTGAATTCCGCTCAGGTAGAATTGTGCCAGATGGACTAGCACTTTTCAGACAAGGACCTTGTCTTAGTCCATTCAGACCGCTAGACCCCAAGGACCGGAGGCTAGGGGGCCGGAGATGCCCAGAGAGAAACAGAGCAACCACAAGACAAGGGCCAAACACCGCCACCTTCTCCAAGGCTTTGCCATTTGCATTCTGGTTCTAGACCCCCCACTATATGTGTCCTTGCCCTCAGCTCCCCTTTCCTTGCCCTCAGCTCCCCTTTCCTTGGTGTGACTTAAGCAAGGCTCCGTGCCTCGTAGATACATGACCCAAATCAGAATAGGTCCATCCTGCCCACTCTTGGGAGACCAGTTTCCTCATTTCAACATCCTTAAAATGGTGAGATATTCCAGATAAGCCAGAGCTCTGAGCTGGCGCGAGGAATGTCCTTCCCATGGATAATCTGTCCTGTGCTTCTGGGGGATTTCAGGTGAACTAGGTTTGGGCGTCTGGTCAGAGAACCTAAGCGTTACATGGGAAAATGAGTGTTGACTGAAACAACCCGTTTAATGAGGAGTTGGGGCCTGAGCGTGGCGCCCTGTTCAGCCCAGTTGAGATCTCACTTCTCCCTCTGTTGCCTCCTCTTAATCCTAAAGCCTTACTCTAGTCTCTCTCACTTCGTAAGACACACTTTCTCACTCCCTCCAGGGGGACGCCACCGCTTCCTCAACTCCCGTGGAGTTCTCAACCCTCTTCCCACCATTCCATGGAAACAGATGCGCTAGTCCACGGGTTTAATGGAGATGCAGCTTTTGGTTGATTTTGAACTTTCTCTAGCTAAAGTCACCAATGACCTCCTTGTCTTTAAACTATGGTTCAGTTCCTGTCTTCATGCCCTTACCGCTCAGCTGTGTGGAACCCTTTCTCCTTTAGTGCCTCCACTCTCCCCCAGATACCACTCTTTCTCACCAGCCTCTGGTCTCCCTCACCCCTTCCTCTGCCGGCCTCTTATTTCAGCTCTCTTCTCCCACTATACCCTCTCTTGGTTCAGCTCCTTTGAGCCCAAATGCCCCTCCCTGGCTTGTACTGCAACGTCTCCAGCCTAAACTCTTCTCTAAGACTTGAGCCTATCCTGTCTCATCTGGTCATTTCACCTGAACATCTTTCATACGCTCAGAATCAACAAGTCCCAAAGGAGCCTAACCTCTGCTCCCCAACCTGCCCCTCCTCCCATATTTCCCTGTTTTGTCGGCTGTGACCACTACATGCAATCGCCCAGCTCAAAACCCTGGAAATCAATTCCAACTCCTCCCCCTTCCTCATCTTCCATATCTATTGAGTCGCCAAGTTGTGTAGCCTCGTATCAGAAATCTCTTTAACCCCAATCCGGGCTCTCCATCCCTCCCACCCCTGTCTCAGCTCAGGCCTTTAGCCTTTTTCCCTCGGATTATGGCAAAATATCCCCACTGACTTTTCTATTTCCAGACGTTTCCAGTTTCCATCCCTCCTCTCCATGGCCGCCAGCGTTCTCTTTCTAAAAACAGATCAAAAAGTGCCATTTTCTGCCTACAAGTTTCCAATGGCTCCCCATTGCCGATAGAATAAAATCCAAATTTCTATTTTAGCATACAGGGCCTTTCACGGTCTATGCTGAGCTGGTCTTACCACACCCCTCTGCCACCACTGTCCCCCCTGCAGGCTTTGACCGGATTCCGTGTTTCTCCCAGTCTCGATTCTTGCTGCTTCTTTCCCACTCTGCCATAGCACCTGCAGATCTGCTATGTTTGTGTCCCCCCAGAATTCATGTTAAAATCCTAATTCCCAGGGGTGCTTAGCTGGCTCAGTCAGTGGAGCATGTGACTCTTGATTTCAGGGTTGTAAGTTCAAGCCCCAGGTTGGGTGTAGAGATGACTTAAAAATAAAATCTTTAAAACAATAAAAAGTAGGGGCGCCTGGGTGGCTTGGTCGGTCAAGCGATCCCAGGGTTCCGGGATCAAGCCTTGCGTCAGGCTTCCAGCTCAGCGAGGAGTCTGCTTCTCCCTCCCTCTCCCTCTCCCTCTGCCCCTCCCCCTGGTTCATGCTCTCTCTCTGTCTCTACCCCCCTCTCTCTCTGTCAAAGAAATAAATAAAATCTTCAAAAAAATAGAAAAACTAAACCCCTAGCCCCCAGTTGGATGGTGTGTAAGGCTGAGGCCTCTGGGAGATGAGTAGGTCCTAAGGGCAGAGCTCTTATGAATGAGATCAGTGTCCTGATAAAATGAGACCCCCACGTAAGGACATGGCAAAAAGACAGACATTTATGAACCAGGAAGTAGGCTCTCACCATCCACCAAAACCGCTGGCTCCTTGATCTTGAACTTCCCAGCCTCCAGAACAGTGAAATTAATTTTAGTTGTTTATAAGCCACCCAGGCTGTGGTATTTTTGTTCTAATAGCCTGAATGGATTAAGACAAGGTCTTTGTCCAAAAAGTGCCCCTCGCTCCCACTCCACACATCAGGGCTCCCTCCACCCAGAGATGAGAGGAGTTGTCCCTTTAATGCACTTGTATCTGCGGGCTCTGGGGGTTCCCTGTGCCCAGCCCTGTCCTGCCTGCTGACTTGGCACTGCCCTTCTGGAGGCTGCTTCCTTCCAGTAAGGGTCAGGCCCTGGGAGACCTGGGGTGGAGGCCTGAGGGTGTGTCCTGGACCTCTGGCCTTCAGCCCACCCAGCAGAGCGCCCTGTCCCCAGCAGGCTGGAAAGGTCACTGAGGTTTCTCTCCACCCTCAGCCTCCTCCTTCCTCCCCACCTCCCACCCCATAAACACACAGCCCGCGGAGGGCTCTCCTTGAAGTCACTGGCTATCCCTCCGAAAGTAGGAAGAATCCCCAAAGCAAACTCCAAATGCTTTACCTCCCCATCCTCCCACAACCCCACCAGCCTGTCCCTGATTGGAGCAAAGACAGTTAGAAACCAGCAAGCATGGAAAATGACACAGCAGATGTTGGTTAGAGACCTTCACACCAGAAGGGGAGCTGGTCCGTGCAGGGGGCCAAAGAGCAGGGACCTTAACTGACCCAGCGCCACGCCTGCATTCCAGCTTCTTTCTCCTCAGCCCTTTGGGCCTCCAAAGCCTTAGCTGCACAGGAAGGTCCTGTCTTCCTTCAAGCAGGCGGAATGTTCGCCTCTGCTATTAACAGAACATCCGGTAACATTTTAATTGAAAACTTAACTCTAATTATTCCACCTGTTGACCAGGAATGCAAGCAAACCCAAGGCCAACTATGAGGCAGCAAATAGATCCACACGTGAAAAGACAGGAGAGAGAGAGGCAAAGGCTGAGAATTAAGGAACGAGGGGAACCCTGGACATTTCTCCTACTCGAAGCCCAAGCACCGTGTCTCTGCCTCACAGGAGACCCCGCGCTGGTTCCCTGAGAGCCCACCTCCCCCCCAAACCTTCACTGAACCCACATACACCCATTCCCCACCACGCCTCTGCCCTCCCCAGTCCTGTACAGGCCCAGCGATTCCTGTTTCTTGCTCCAAGCAGACTTGCTGTCAGCAGATTTGAATGGTGTGAGTCCAGTCCTCCCCGCATGGGGCTCGGCTGTCCACAAGCCCACGGCAGGGTGTGTAATAGCCTGGGAAGCCACAAGACACAAACGTGGCGACAATCATTTACGGGAATACTTGGCAGGGAGAACCTTTGTTCTCACATCCTATCAACCCAGATAGATGATGAGGAAGAAAGCAAGATTTGCATGAATGTTTAAGTAAAACACCATCTTCGAAATCACATGGGCTAAATATAATGTGGTATCCACAACTCGATCCTGGCCCAGGAAAAGGACAGGAATGGGAACACCAGAGAAATACAAATAAACACTGGAGTTTTGCTGCTGGTAAGAGGACCGGGGTTAACGTCTCAGTTTTGACGAAAGGATCATGGTTCCGTAGGATGTTAACAGGGGAACTCTGTCCTCTCGTGGCGACTTTTCTATAAATCTAAAATTATTCCAAAACAGAAAGTTTAGTTTAAAAACAAAAACAAAAACATGTGGCTGCCTCTGGCTTCCTGCCCACCCCCTCGGCTCCCCAACCCCCAGCAGCACAAATTCGCTATTGGCTCCAACCGAGAGCCTTGGGTGGCAACCGCGAGGAGCCCCACAAGGATAAGCTGGGACCAGAGGCAGGATGTGTGGTCATGGGCAGGTCTGAGCCAGCTCGAGCACAAGGGAATCAGTCTGCAGAACCACAGACAGACCCAAACCCTGGAATTCCAGATCGTTCCAGATCTACAGGTCATTTGTTCACTTAAAAAGTATTTATCATAGCACGCGCCAAGGGCCGGACTAGGCTGCTGTGAGAAGGGGAATGTGGGGGGAAGGGGACCATGGGGACAAAGATAAGGGAGACCCAGAGAAATACGGTCTCCTCCCTTGAGGAAGCAGTGAGGGAAACAGATGGGCTCCCCACACGGTGACAATACCCTGCAGTGACTGGAGTGTGGGGATGGGCCTGCTGGGGCGATCAGGGAGGGCTTCACAGAGGAGGTGGTATAAGCTCTAGCAACTACACAGCCCAGTTGCTCCCTGTGACCCAAAGAGAGCCACATCCCCACCCTCTGGCTCAAGCCACAGGAAGGAGTGGAGAAACAGGAGGGCCCTGCTCTCTGCAAACATCAAGTGCTGTCAGCACCATAAACTCATCATCACCATCATCATCATCATCACCATCAGACTCTGCTGGCCCAGCAGGAGGCCCGGGGCCGCAAAGGGAGCCCCTGGTGGGGGGACAGCAGGCGCGGAGGAGACCACCGCCCTGGGCCCCGGCTCTCTCCCATACCTGCAGCTGGCGGGGGCCTGTTGACACAGCTGGGGAAGAGGGGCTCCGGCTGCCTCGTTAATCACCGCTGCACAGGAGCCCGAGGGAGGGGCGCCCCTGGGCAGGGGCGAGCTCTCACCCGGGCTCCTGAGGGCAGAGTGGGGGAGCCTGGCCTCCAGCCCAGAGCCGGGGGAAGGCCTGAAGAGGCCAGGATGGCACGCATCGAAGCTGCCAGGCCCCAAGGACGCCCCAGGCCAGGGGATTTCCCAGCCAGGATGTTTGTCCCAGGAACATCAGCCTTCCTGCCCGGAGGTTAGAAACCGCCTCCAGCCTGCGGCCGGTAACCCCCGAACTGGCAGGTCCCAGGAGAAGCATGTTTTTTTTCTTTCTCATTTGGCCAAGCCAGTGTCAGCTGTTTGCCATGCGGTTCCTGACACTCCCTAAACCCTGTCCAGGGTGTGTGTGTGTGTGTGTGTGTGTGTGTGTGTGTGTGTGTGTGTGTGTGTGTGTGTGTGTGTGCGCGCGCGCGCGTGTGTGTGTGTGTAACCATCAAGAGTTACCAGGCTTTGCTGAGGACAGAGAGAAGGTCCATTCGAACCAGAAGACTGTTTTGAACTCGGCCAGGGAGAGGATGGGGAAGCAATGGAACTGTTTCTGTTCGTGATTCATTCCACAAACACTTAGCGAGCATCTACCATGTGCCTGGCACGGGTTTAGGTGCCCGGGAGACAGCAGAGAGCAGAGAGGAGCCCCCGTTTTCCTGCAACTCACCTTCTAGAGAGAGCGACAGAGAATGGGAGAACAGGCCGTTCACCAACGAGTGGTCAGGAAGGCCAGAGTCCTGAGCCCAAACCCAGTTTCCAGAACTGCTGCCCCGCCCCAGGCACCCTCTTCCTCCGTCCCTAAGAGAGCCCCCCCAGTCTGAACCTGGAGGCCAGAGGCCAGCCTGGCAGCTGGGGGGCATGAAAGCCTGTGTCATCTGGAGTCCTCCGTGGCCGCGGTCTGCTCGGAAGGGTGATGGAAGGAAGGGCAGGCATCTCCCTCCAGTTTCATCCTAACCGGTCTGGACCAGCAGGTGGCCAAGGGCCCAGGGCCTCTGCCCTCTCTCAGCCACCTGGGAGCGAAGGGCTTGTGCCCTCTGCCTCTCCTCTGCCCTGCGCACTCCCTTCTCTTTCCCGCCTGTTCTTCCGCTCTTTCTCCGCCTTTCTTCCTTCTCCTCCGTCCCCCATGCTCTCTCTCCTCCCCCCTCCCCTTCTTCCTGTCTCACATTTTCCTGCCCAGGAATCAGACCCCAGACAGTACCTAGGAAGTCTGCGGCCTTGCCTAATAGAACCGTAATAGTCCTTGGGGAGGCGTGATAATGACATCCTCCTTAAATAAAAGGACTTAATGGAGATTTCCCAAATTTGAAAACCACATTTCCACTAGAAACCGATTCAGCAAGTGACTGCTCTGGAAAGGAACTCTCAGGGAAGCTGCAGTGGGGAGGGGGCGAAGTGGGAGGAGGGAAGGAGTCTGCGCAAAGAACATTCTGCTGAGGGACTTGCCGGGGCAGGACAGAGCCCCTGGCCCAGGGACACAAATCATGACGGTGGGTCATCTCAGTCCTCCCCCTCCCACCCTCCTGGGCCAGCCCAGAAAGAGCCGAAGCTCGGAATCTGGAAATCCTGTGTGACCTGGGTGAGTTACTATTCCTCTCTGAGACTCTGGGCCTCAGCCTCCTCAGCGGTGAGTTGCCTTGTCCTTGTCATCTGTCAGTATCACCAGAGGAAGGTCGGGCATTAGCATTTACCTAGTTCCTAAGGGAGCAAAAGCCCGATGAACGGCAGGGCAGGCCTTAACACAGACCGCTAGACCGGCGTCCTTCTCATCCCGTAAATGAGCAGGTAAACCAGAGCTAGGCCACCCATTCACCCTGGATTTAAGAAAATACCAGACTGTTGCACTGCTTCTCACTAGGATACTAATTAGCAGTAAGTGAGGTGCAGAATATAGAATTAAGATCTCGGGGACTCTGGGTACCTCTGAATACAGGGATGCTAAGACTGAAACCAAGGGCTCTCAAGCCCACCTCATTCTCCCCCGCCCCCCAGTCCTGAGATGAGGAATGTGATGGGAAAGTGCAGATGGCAAATGGCTGTTAACTGAATGAATCAAGTCAGAAGCCCTAGATCAGTGGTGAACCCAGCTCTGCCACTGACTTGCTCTGTGGTCTTGGTGAAAGGTCTTCGGCTCTCCGAGCCTCCATTTCCCGAGATGTAGACTCATGGGATTAGGTGATCTCTAAGAGCATTCCCATTCTAATTTTTTTTTTTTCTAAAAATAATTTAAATTGGAGGTAAAATTCTGATTTGGGGCTCTGCGGCGCGGAGAGATGTAGCGTGTTTGCCAACACTGCCACCTTGTGGCAGGAACACACAACTCCCTCTTGAGGCCTCCACTCCTCACCCTCGTCAGAGCCACCAACGCCCGCCGCCGGGTCCCCGCACCCCACCACGCGACCCCCATCCCAGAGCAGAGACTCCTTCTTATCAACAGTGGCTCTCTTTGGGGGCACCTGGCTGGCTCAGTGAGTAGAGCATGCGACTCTTGATCACAGGGTCGTGAGTTCAAGCCCCACGCTGCGCAGGGAGTTCACTAAAAAAATAAAACAAAACAGGAGCTGTGTTTTGAAAAATATCTCTTTTGGAGTTTGTAACATAGGACACTCATTGTTGCAAATATGATCCTGTCTTAGAAGAGGAAAAGCTCCAATTACAACAATATGCCAATTACAACAGTGAATATGTTACACACGTATTCTCTAGTGTGATCCGGAAAACAATGCTGGGAGGAAGATATGATTGGCCTTCGTTGTACAGAGGAGGAGACTAGGGCTCAGAGAGGCAAAGCGACTTAACCAAAGTCGCATAGCTAGAAAGAGATGACCCTGAAACTCAGAGAGAAAGATCACCAGACTCCAAAGCTTAGGCTGCCTCCGCAGGAATGCTAGCTGTTTTCTCTCGGGTCTCTCGGAATCCACCTTCACAAGCCTCTTAAGCTGGGGAGTTGAGGGGGGGCAAAAGAGCAAGGCCTCCAAGGAACACCCCTGCCCTGCTCCTGGGATGGGGATCGATGGAACTTCACCCAAGGCTCTCGGCTCACCAGGCTGACTTGGAGCACATCAGAAGCTTTCAGAACGTTCCCTGCAATGCCAAAAAGAAACCTCCGCATCCTAAAGAAGGCATGAACCCATGACTCAGAGGAACCAGAAACTCAGCTCCTGTGTCTGTGGCCTGTTGGTGAATTTGTTCAGCCGCCACTGGTGGAAACCTCCCCACCACATCCCAGAGGCCGTGACCAACCTGAGGTGGAATGAGGACAGAGTCATGTGGTTCTCATATTCTCAGGAGAAGTGATCCTCTTGCTGACACATATCCTGCAAACAAGACAAGCCCAACTCCAAAATTTATATTTTCACAGTTGCTTATCAGTTACCTCCTCAAACCCAACAGAACATCTTGCACAGTCGCCACCAATGTAACCACCCCGTACCCACTCCCACGCCCGGAGCAGCCGACGCCCCACAAACAATGTGAGTGTCACGAGGAGAGAGGGACAGAGAGCTCGGGGTAAATGACCTTTACCCCCAGGCTGGAGATATTTGTAACTGTCTCATCCCCTAATCTTATCTGATTCTTCTGGGCTTTAGCACCCACCCACAGGCCCCGGAAATGTCCCAAATGGACCAAGACGCTGCCAATCTCTCCCCTCAAGCCCACCAACACCAGGAGGCCATAAACACGATGGCTCCAGGACTCTACCCCTTCTGAAAGAAGTCTGTAAGACTCAAAGATGAAACAATAGCAATAAGAATAATAATAACAGAAAGGATGCGTGTTGTTACTGGACACAGCTAACCAGGCAAAGGAAGAATACGGCCAAGGTCTCGCTCCCTGCAACCTTCTGGCCCTAAGCCCGTCCCTGTCTAGTTCACTCCAGGTCCGCATAAACATGCCCCCCCTTTGAACCCTCCTACACTGTTGGTGGGAATGCAAGCTGGTGCAACCCCTCTGGAAAACAGTATGGAGGTTCCTCAAACAGTTGAAATTAGAGCTACCATTCGATCCAGCAATTGCACTACTGGGTATTTACCCCAAAGATACAAATGTAGGGACCCGAAGGGGTACGTGCACCCCAATGTTTATAGCAGCAATGTCCGCAATAGCCAAACTGTGGAAAGAGCCAAGATGTCCATCAACAGATGAATGGCTAAAGAAGAAGTGGTATATATACACAATGGAATATTATGCAGCCATCAAAAGGAATGAGATCTTGCCATTTGCAACGACGTGGATGGAACTGGAGGGTGTTATGCTTAGTGAAATAAGTCAATCAGAGAAAGACATGTATCATATGACCTCACTGATATGAGGAATTCTTAATCTCAGGAACAAACTGAGGGTTGCTGGAGTGGTCGGGGGGTGGGAGGGATGGGGTGGCTGGGTGATAGACATTGGGGAGGGTATGTGCTACGGTGAGCGCTGTGAATTGTGCAAGACTGTTGAATCACAGATCTGTACTTCTGAAACAAATAACGCAACATATTTTAAGAAAAAAGAAAAAGAAGAAGATAGCAGGAGAGGAAGAATGAAGGGGAGTAAGTCAGAGGGGGAGACGAACCAGGAGAGATGATGGACTCTGAAAAACAAACTGAGGTTTCTAGAGGGGAGGAGGGTAGGGGGATGGGTTAGCCTGGTGATGGGTATTAAAGAGGGCACATTCTGCATGGAGCACTGGGTGTTATGAACAAACAATGAATCATGGAACACTACACCAAAACAAATGATGTAATATATGGTGATTAACATAACAATAAAAAATTAAAAAAAAACATGCCCCCCCTTTAAACTTACTCTATCACTTTCACCTGTATGCACAATACATCAGCACATCCAAATGTCCTTTATCTGAGATGTTGTCACTGTCTATTGAGCGGGATACAATGCTCCGTGAGGCGTGCCCAGCAGCGGCACAAGACGTGGTGTATGCAGCTTGGCGCTAGCGGTGTGGACACGTCGGGGACATGGGGACATGGGTAGGCTGCGCAGCATCTCCGGAACAAGCACACGCTGTTCTGAGAGCTTCCCCTCCTGCCGGTGTGCTCCCACCTTTTTCTGGGTTCAACACAGTTTTACCCCAAAACCCCGCCAACCCACGGTCATGTCCCTCCTCCCCGGCCCTCCTTGATCACAGATCACAAGCTCTTCAAGCTGGAAGAGCCACCGAGAGCCGTGCCCCAGCCAGGGGAAGGCTTTACCTTATCACCGAACACTTCCTGGGGGGCGGCTTTCTTTGCCTTGTAAACTGCAGAGGAGCGAAGCCCCGCTAATTGGTGGGGTGGCATCAGCCGGCCCGAAGCTCTGATTAACTGGCAGGGTGGTGACGGTGTCGGGGTGAAGGGCTGCCCTCTGGCTCCCCACGCCCCGGTCGGAGCAGCTGTTATAATTCAGGGAGCAGAGACCCCCAGCTCCTTCCCCTGTAGGCCAGAGAGAGATCCTCTCTAAGGGCAGCACGCCAGACAGAGCCTTGGACCGGTCCCTCCCGCTGACCAGCTGGCGGGGAACACAGGCCCCCAAAGGGCCAGCAGCACAAAGAACTCAGCGCAGCATGGGCTCCTCGACACCGTTTGGGAAGATCCAGGACCAGGCCAAGCTGCAGAAGCCCCCAGGCTCTACTGCTGCCCGACTTGGGGCAGAGGCGACTCCAGGCTCCAGAGGGTTAAAAACCCACTCTCCTCCATGGCTCCGTTCCAAAGGGTCTCCGTTAACACCAGAGGTCCCCTGATATCTCACTCACTTTAATAGATTTTTCCCATTGACGGCTCACTTTATTGACTATCACTTCCTTTCCTGCAGGGGAGCTATCTTCTGGGTCACTGATCCAACCAACTTAAAAGGGGTTGCATTGATTAGGTTTTATTGGTGGTGACTCGTGCAGAGACGAGCCCACTTGCTCCTACCTGCTAACAGCTCCTTTGTTTCCCCTCCCAGCCCCCACTCGTTCTGTTGACTGATGGGAGGGACAGTGTTGGAGCACTTGGGCGCTGGGCTGTGCAGTGATGGGGTATTTCTGATGACACAGTCTCAAGCTCTCTGTGGCATGAGGGTAAAGACCATTCACACACACACACACACACACACACACACACACACACACACACACACACACACAGAGGAATTAGTTAGCAAGGGCTTGAATAAAGATAGAAGCCGATCCAGAAAGTTGCCCATTCACTTACTGAGCACTTACTGAACACCTACTATGCGGGATCATCATAAATAATGCCTTCATAACATTTACAGGCTGCAAAACTTTTTTGGATTGATTATCTCACCTCCTGCTCACAAATCTGAGCCATAAGTAGGATGATTATTATCCCTACTTCAGGGATAAAGCACCAGAGGCCAAAGAAACCTGCCCTAAATTACACAATTCACTAGTGGCAAACTCAGAACTAAGGCTTCAGTTGTCTGACTCCAGAGTCTCCATCCTCCTGTGCTAAGAGCCCCAGGAGATACCGAGAGGTACAAGGCAAAGTTAATATTTAATGTAAGTATAAGATTATTTATGTATGTGCAGTGCGTGTGTCACTAATAGACAAAGTAGGGGGTGAGGCAGAAAGAAGCAGGACTGGAAAGGCTCCAGTAGGCATCCGGTTCAAACCCCTCGACTTACGGGTGAAGAAAAATGAGTCCCAGGGATATAAGATCATGCCAAATTCATACAATGAAGACTTTCGTTCATTCATTCTTCCATTCCTTCATGTTCCGTGCCAGGTCCTAGGATGTGTTCTCGTGAGAGCTTATGTGGTAAGCAAGTACTTGAGTGCAGAGGACTAGCCACTCAGCTGTGGGAACACTCATTCTTGTCGAGATGGCATCTGTCCAGGCAGCCTTTGATCTTTCTCCTTTCTGGGTCACTGGCCTAAACTTTTCCCCTCCGTAGGCCTTCCCACCCCAGCCCGTGACCACATTCAGAGCAGCCCATCTCCGGCCAAGACCCCAAAGCACCAAGTCCCCTGACTCGGTCTCAGTCCCAATTAAAATGCCCCTCCAATGCTGTCTTTCACTCTTAGCTTGTCCTGTTCTAGAATCAGATAGACCTTGTCTGGAAGGACAGCCAATGCTACCCAAAGCCTTTCTGAAAGCAAAGGGCCAAGATGTGCAGAACAAGAATCAATCGATAGGACCCAGTTCCACAGCCATGAGTTAGGTGGGGAGAGCACGCATTGGCGTGGGTAAATATTTGTGTGATGGCCTGCGCACATGAGGGGCAGGTGGGTGAGGGACAGTGTGTCTGCGTCTGAGTCCTCTGGAGTTACTCCTGTCCCTTCCCCTACTTGTGTACTCATTCAATCGTTCAGGAAGCTTCTGTTCGTCCAGCATTTTCTTTGTGGCAAGCATTGCGCTGGGATCCGGTGATTCAGAGTTGAACAGGCCTGGTCTCTACCCAGGAGAAACCCATGGTGGAATGTGGGAGAAAAACACATGTGCAAAGAATTACAGCTGTATGTGGGGAGTCCCACAGTCAAGATATTTGCAAGGGAGAGGAGACAGGAAAGCGTCTGATCAAACACGACGTCGGAGCGGAGCTCAGGACAAATCAGCGTTCTCCGAGTGGGCCGAGGGGGAGGAGGATGTCCCAGGCAGTAGAGAGAAACATGCAGGGGCATGGTGTGCTCTTGGAACTAGAACAGTCAGGCTCAGAGGAGGGAGAGAGGTAGGCAGGGGTGGATGGTGGCGGGCGGGGACTGCTACTAAAGGCTGAGGTGGGGGGCACTGGTGCAGGGGGACCCAGACAGGGACATTGGATGGAAGGAGAGGAATATTCTTCCTCAAATCTGGCCGACAAAATGAGCTCTTTTTCACAGAAAGACCCCGAAGACAGGCCCTTTTCCCTTTGTCCATGTGTGAAACTCCTTCCGATGGAGAGAAGTTCTCCTCCAGCTTTAGCTAGAATTACCGTGTTCAACCTTCTTCACCCCGCTCTCTCCCTCTCTCTCCTTCAGACCCCTGTAATGCAGAATCTGGGTTTTGCTCTCTGTGCATGAGAATTAAATCATCTGAATTTAGTAAATTAATTAAATTTCGGCTCCTAGGCAGGAAGCTTGGCACATCTCAGAAAGAATTCCAGCAAACCCTGCAGAAACAAATAGAGAGCCTGAGATCCACCCAAATGAGCAACGGCTAAACGGGTCAGCTGGTTACCAGAACCCATTTTTGTCGGCATAAATCTGCAGCAATCAAGGGGCACACGTTACAAACACACATAAAGGCTGTGCCCAGAGCAGGAGTAGTGGGTGTCTGCCAGGCGCCAGAGAGATGCGTTCCGGCACCTCTGCGTACCCTGCTAAGTCCCACATCCACACTCCAAAGAGAGAGAAAAACTTTCGGGCCCTGTTTCAGGCGGTGCTCACACACTCACTCACACACAGACGTCTTACACACTGACACTCGAAATCACACTCACTTACTTACACACATACACACCTCTCACACATCTATCGTCCACACATACCCACAATCATACCCATGCACAGGTACACACACTCACACACACACGTACGACACATACTCACACATACACACTTGCTCATACACAATCACGAACACTTGGACACACCCACATCTCACACCACACATGGGCTCGCGCACACACACACACACACATCTCACACACATACACACCTCACACTCATGCACTCACAAACAACACAACCCCTTGCACATACACACACACCCCACACCACACAGATCCTCATACATACGCTCACAAGCACAATCACACCCACTCACACGTGCACACAGCCATACATGCTCACACATATAGTGAACTTCCAGGCTCGCCAGTCATGTCCTTTGCTGCCCAGCAGAGCGACAGGGCTTGGGGGATATCAGCATTGCCTCCCTGTTCCCACAGCTAGACTCACCAAAAGCTCACTGTTTGTCCCAAGATGCCTTTGGAGCTATTTTATGTACAGTGTATTGGAGTAGAACAGTTACACAGAAACGTGCCCAGATCGTAAGTGTAGGTTCGATACCTTTTCCCAAAGACCATTCTTGGATCAAGAGGCAGAACAGGGGCGCCTGAGTGGCTCAGTCGTTAAGCGTCTGCCTTCGGCTCAGGTCATGATCCCAGGGTCCTGGGACTGAGCCCTATGTTGGGCCATGTGTCGGGCTCCCTGCTCACGGGGAGTCTGCTTCTCCCTCTCTCTCTGCCCCTCCCCCCTGCCCATGTTCTCTTGAGCTCTCTCTCTCTCTCAAATAAATAAAATCTTAACGATTGTTTTTTTCTTTTTTTAATTTTTTAAAAATATTTTATTTATTTATTTGACAGAGAGAGAGACACAGCGAGAGAGAGGGAACACAAGCAGGGGGGATGGGAGAGGGAGAAGCAGGCTTCCCATGGAGCAGGGAGCCCGATGCGGGGCTCGATCCTGGGACCCTGGAGATCATGACCTGAGCCGAAGGCAGACGCTTAAAGACTGAGCCACCCAGGCGCCCCAAATAAAATCTTAAAAAAAAAGTGGCAGAACATTTCCTGATCCCAGAGGCCCCCACATGACTCCTTCCTGGGGTAACCACTCTCCTGGCTCCTAACAGCTTAGATTAGCTTTGCCTGGTTTTGTACTTTTTTTTTTTCCTGGTTTTGAATTTTATATAAATGCATCAGTTCACTTTGACACCCCATAATGACATTCACTTTGAGAGATTCAGGGCGCCCCTGGCTGGTTCAGTTGGTAGAGTGTCTGACTCTCAATCTCAGGGTCGTGAGTTCAAGCCCCATGTTGAGCGTAGAGCCTACTTTAAATAAATAAATAAAGTTTAAATAAAAATTTAAAAATTAAAAAAAAGAAATTCATAACACTGACACCATAGGACAAAAGAAGACTAGGAAACAAGTATACAGAGTAGCATTTGTCAAACCATTTAGACAAAGAATAAGGAAAGGCTTTGAAGAGTAAAAATGCAATCCACTGATGCAAGGGGTTCTCTGATCCATCAGGCGAAACTAGCTGCTGAGAGTAAAGTCAGACTTGCTGTAAGGCATGGGCCCTAGAACAAAGGACATGAGGTACAACCAGACCTATCCCTTCTTCAACATTTTTCAAAGTGGGCTGAAACCACCACACTGAATGCAGACTCGGGAGATCTGGGTCAGAGTCCCAGCCCTGCCCCTAACTCTGGTGACCCTGGGGAAGTCTTTTTGTCTCTCTGCACCTCTGCCTTCTCACCTGCATAGTGGGGGGTGAGAATAATAATATTACACTTTCGTGAGCACTTGCTGTGTGCCAAGCAAAGCTCCAATCTACTTAATCTTCTAGACCAGGGGCCAGCAAACTGTGGCCCGTGGGCCACATCTGGTCCCTCACCTATTGGTAAACAGCCTGCAAGCTAAGAACCATTCTCACATTTTTAAATGGTTTGAAAAAAAATCAAAAGGATGATATTTTGTGACACAGGAAAACTATGATATTCAAACTTCAGTGTCCAGAAATAAAGTTTTATAGGAACACAGCTTTGCACATTCATTGACGTCTATGATTGTTTCCAGAGCAGCTGTAACGAAGGCGTTACGGCCCACAGAGCTGAAAATATTTACTCCCTGGCTCTCTACACTCAAAGTTTGCTGACCCCTACTCCAAACCACCCTCACCTTGGGCACTCTTTTTGATCGTCCCCATGTAACAGATAAGGAAGCTGAGATCCAGAGAGGTTAAGGCAACTACCGGGGGTGGGGGTGGGGCCCCCAGCTGGGAGTAGGAGGTCTGAGCTAAGTGTGGGCACCTGGCTCCGATCCACCCACTCTGGGGAGCTGCCTGCCATATGTGAGGCCCTCTAAGGCAGTGGGCGTGATGGCATTGCTTGGCAAACAGCCGAGAAGGATAGAAACATGGGAGAGGTGCCTCCCTAACCTCCTGGCAGTCATCAGTGACGGATTCCACACACACCTCTCAGATGAAAATGCCCCAACACGCTACACATACCACATCCAGCCCAAAGACCTTCTGATTTGAGTTAACCATACTCTGTTCATGGCCCGTTATCATAATTAGTCTTTGCAGGGCCATGCTCTTGGCCCCATTCATTCATTCTTTCATTCTCTTTTATCCCCGTAGCCCAAGTCCGTATGATAGTGTCTACTGTCTGTTTGCCGAGATCTTACAGAATGGGTGGTGTTATTTTATATGCATGTGGTTTTTTATTTACTTAAAGGGTATTGTGTCATTTTTTCTTGTTCTCTTTTTCCCTTGGCAACATTTTTTCCCTCTACTCGCCTACTGAGGTATAACATGCATACAGTAGAATGTGTCATGTGCACTGGTCTTAAGTATAAAACGCAATTTTTTATCCATGGATATACCCGTGTCATCACCGTCTACATCAAAATAAGACATATTTCCAGCACCCTAAAAGGCTCCCTTGGACCCCTTCCCAGTCCATAAACTATTCCCTTCCCCCATCTGCTGCCAGAGATAACCACTCTTCCAACTTCGGTTCCCACTCATTAGTTTAGCTTGTTCTTGAACTTCATCTTTTTTTTAATAAAAAGATTTTATTTATTTATCAGAGAGAGAGAGAGCACAAGCAGGGAGAGCTGCAGGCAGAGGGAGAAGCAGGCTCCCCGCTGAGCAAGGAGCCCCATGCAAGGCTCGATCCCAGGACCCTGGGATCATGACCTGAGCCGAAGGCAGATGCTTAACAGACTGAGCCACCCAGGCCTCCCTCCTTGAACTTCCTCTACACGGAATCCTGCAGTGGGTCCTCTTTCATGTCCTGCTTCTTTTGCTCAGTTTGTCTGGGAGATTCCTACATGTGGTATGGGTAGCAGTAGATTGCTCTTTTTAACTGCTGTGTAGCACTAAGTTTTTCAGATCTAGCCGCGTTGCTCTGTGTACGTCCAGTCTGTTGCTTCTCACTGCTGCTCCATGACACATGAACCCCATTTTACCTTTCCACTTGGCCAGCGAGGGACACATGGGATGCCTCAACGGCCATGCTCATCCATCTCCCCTTACGGAGCTGTGTGTACATTTCACTGGGATGAAGAGCTAGGAGCGGAATTGCTGAGGCACAGGGCCTGGGCAGGCTGAAACGCACAGGTTCTACCAAAGCAGGAGGTGGGAGAAGGAAGACCTTGCTCTGCTGGTCTTCCCCTGACCCCATCCTCCCCTCCCCCTTCCCTCCTAGAAAACCTTTCAGCCCCTCTGTGTCCTCTTGCAGGACCCAGTTAAGCACCTTGCTTCCTGAATGTCCTGCCTCCGTGGCAGCCCGCGCCATCCTCCTGCATTATAACAAGACGAGAATCAATGAACTGTTAACTCTATTGCAATAAAGGAGAGAGCCCAACCTTATATAATTCTTTTTAATTGTTTTCTCACATTACAAGGGTTTTTTTTTTTTTTTTGCTAAACTTATTCCGCCATAAGTTATGTCGTTTAATTTCTCAAAGTGCTAATAATTTAATTGCTTCCTTCCTGCGCACAAAGTGCCTGTACTCTCCTCCCTCCCCAGCACTGAGATTATAAAACGGAGTTGGCAGGAATACCTAAGAGGGGAGTCTTTTTGGCGGCAGGATTTGATGGGAAGCAGCTTTCTCAGAAGTCAGTGTGTGGGACTGGGAACCTGGCTTGGGACTTCAAAGGGGCATGGGGCCCAGCCAAGCCTGCCTGCTAGCTAGCTCCAGGGGGTTTGTGATAATCACAGGGGAGGGGAGAGGGAAAGAGCTGAGATTAGAGGGGCGGGATGAGGTAAGGGAGCGCTGAACACAGAATGGTGTGGTTCTGAAGGGCTGTCAGGGAAGCTGGAATCCATCTCCAACAGGAGGGATTTAGATCAGACCGGACACATTCCTGACAGTCAGGACCCCGAGGAGAGGAGCTGACTGGACCAGGGCAGGGTGGGGAGGCGACATCTGCTAAAAAGAACTAGCATTTACTGAACGCTTCCTAACAGCGTGACACTGTGTTCCCCCAGGTCATTGCATTTTGTCTTCACACCCAGCGCTCTGAAGTCAGTACTATTATTAACCACTCTTTGACAGATGAGGAAACTGAGGCAAAGATACATTCATCTGCTCAGGTCCTCATAGCTCGCTGGTGGTAGAGCAAGAAGAATCAGCCTCCGGGGCGCCTGGGGCGCCTGGGTAGCTCAGTTGGTTGGGCGACTGCCTTCGGCTCAGGTCATGATCCTGGAGTCCCGGGATCGAGTCCTGCATCGGGCTCCCTGCTCGGCGGGGAGCCTGCTTCTCCCTCTGACCCTCCCCCCTCTCATGTACTCTCTCTCTCTCTCTCATTCTCGCTCTCTCAAATAAATAAATCTTTAAAAAAAATTTAAAAAATAAAAAAAAAGAAGAATCAGCCTCCAAAGTCTGCACTTTCCTCTGACACGTGGTCATGCCTCCACCGTGTGAGCTGAATGATGACATCACTGCTAATGGAGCAAGATGGGGGGGGCGGGTAGAGGCCTCAGAGGACAAGATTAGGGATGAGCTACTCTTGAAGGTTCCGAGGCCCTGCTCTCCCACCGTCCCTCTGATCCTCAGAATCACCTTAGCACCCCCCACACCTCCACACGCCCACTGCCCCGTGACTCCACATTGTCTGTTGGATACGAGGTCCTTAACAAGGTCTCCAGAACATTCGACTCCCCAGCCCTATCGTGAATGCCCCCACTCCATTACCCTGGGACCCAAATTTCCTTTTGGGCTGCTACAACTTTGTAAATGCTGTTTCTTCGACCTGGAAACATTTCCCCTCCCCTACAGATGAAATTTCACAAGGCCCGGTTCAAATGCTGCCTCCCCACTTCCCGAAACCTGCCAGGACACTTGGAGCACACCTCTCCAGGAAGAAAACCTGGTCTGCTGCAGTGTTGACATGAGCTTACTCAGCTGTCTCCCTAGCTACTTAACTAGCTTTGTGACTTCAGGAAACTCACTTCTCTGAGCCCCCCCACCCCGCCCCCCGCCATGTCTGGTGTGGAACAAGGGAGTAGCAGCCATAAAATGTTTAGCCTGGCACAAGGCGAGCCCTGAAAGAAAGATTCGCTGTATTTTTGGCTGTCGGGGTCTATGCGTTCCCATCCCCTGGCACACCAGCTCTCATGTAGTAGCTGCTTCATAAATACATAAAACGGGTAAAATAGCTAATTAATTACCTCCTCCCCACTCCCCCCTCCAACCCCAAAAATGCTGCTGTGCGTCCAAGTTTGGGACCCCAAATGTAGCATCTTGTCACTGTTTCCATCAGCCGGGTATTTCCTCTGGAGGGCAGGGCCTCCAGGGTTCCACACAAATGAACACCATGTCCCCACTCCCCTCCACTCCATAAAGCAGGCAGCAGAGGGCATCCTGAACTAGGAGTCACAGGCGTGAACCATTGTCCAGGATGCCCTGCCTCCAGATTTGGAGAATCCAGAGCTTTTCCACCAGCCATCCCTCTCCTGTTCACTTTCCTTTCTCCGGCTCTGGTTATGATCTCTATTATCTGAAACCAACTGAGTCCTCAATAGGGACTCTGCCTCCTCGCCCTGCTCCTCAGGATGGGGGTGCCTGGGACAGGCTGTGTGTCTCCTGTTCTCAGTCTGTTGAGTCCATTCACACAAGGGAAAGAGCACTAGACAGAATCAGAGAGCTTCGGGCTCCAACTATCATGCCTGGCTGTGTAACCTTGGGCAAGTCACTTACCCTCTCTGAAAGCCCAGGTTGCGGTGATACTGTAGAGAGATGGGTGAGATTCAGCCACATAAAGCCGCACAGAGATTATTCTGATGGCAGCTCCTTCCCTGTGGCAGCTGCCTGCCCTGGGAGACTGGGTAGGGTGGGGTCAGAGCTAAATGTCTCGGGGTCTCCAGAGTTTGAGATCCGGAGGGGACCGGAGAAGAGGGGTGGGATACAGAGTCACCACCATTACCCCGGCTGTGGGAAGGTAGAGGACTTGGAGGACATGGACAGACACCCTCCTACCGGGGGCACCTATGTGGCCAGGCACCATAGTGTGGCTCCAGGCTGCCATGCTTCCCCATCATGTGCGTTTGCCGGAATTGGATTAGGACAAAAGGCACAACTTGCTTCCCCAGCACTGTCTGAGCAGAGAAGGAACACTCTGCAGCTCCTAGAGAAGGAACAGGGGGACCCAAAGACTCAAGGCCCCTCCTTCCCCCCCGGGGAGGACAGACACACAGATCCGTGATCCGTGTGGCTCTAAAGTCACTCCACCGGGGCGCCTGGGCGGCTCAGTCGGTTAAGCGTCTGCTTTCGGCTCAGGTCACGGTCCCGGGGTCCTGGGATCGAGCCCCACGACTGGCTCCCGGCTCGGCGGGGAGCCTGCTTCTCCCTCTCCCTCTGCCTCTCCCCCTGCTCATGCGCGCTCTCTCTCTCTCTGTATCTCTCTGTCTCAAATGAATAAATAAAATCTTTTTAAAAAATGAAGAAATAAATTTACTCCATCCTCGGCTAGAGCAGCAGAGACCAAATGAGGGCCTGACACCCTGAAGTACGGGTGTGAGGGGCCCAGCGTGGAAGGACCTCTGAGAGAAGCCACTGGTGAGCAGAGCAGGGGGCTCTGAACCTCTCCAGGCTAGAATTGGGGATGTCCCCTCTGAGAGCGGCTCCCCCCCACTTCATGTTGACTTCCACTAGGCTGGGTTGCCTTTGGTGCCTCAAACTTGAGTTATGAAAAATGTTATTATTATAACATCACGCTGCCCCTCCCCCCCCACCTCCTCGACTAGACAGGAAGTCTCTGGCAGGTAGAGGTCTGTTTTCTATCTCCATGGACAAACCCCTCCCCCCAGCACCCACTCACTGCTTCCTTCCTTCCTTCGCTAATATTTATTGGCTTCTGAAATCAGACAAGGCTGGGTTAATAGGCTGGCTTTGCCCCTTCCCAGCTGGGCGACCTCGGGCAAATTCCCTCTCCTCTCTGAGCCTACGTATTCCCTGCTATACTAAGGGGATAATGATAGACTCTTCTCTCCCCCCCGCCCCGCCCCAACCCAGAGTTTTCGAGAGGATTACATTATTCTCGACAGGCTTAGAATAATGTCTGGCGCCTAGTAAGCTCTCAATAAATGTGAGCTATTGCTATTTGACTTAGAACATTCTCCCCCATGGCAGAGAATGTCAATCTTCCCAGCTGGAGGGTAAACTCAACCCACAGAAGGAACTCCATGAATATGTGTTGAATGAACCAGTGAGGAAGGACAAGGCTGACACTACAGGTGTGAGCTTTCAAAAGAGTCGCTGCCAGTGCTGTTCACGATGGTCTCCTGGGGTGGACCCCAACAGTGACCAGTTCCCCACTTAGTCCTGAGGAAGAGCCACTCAGGCACACGGTCTTCTGCTCATCTCTCTTGGCTGTTCTTTAAGGCAAGTTTCTCAAGTGTCTCCGGCTGCCTGGCCTCTCCCATGTGGGTGCAGGAATGAGGTGGGGAGCACCAAGCACCCAGCTCGAACCCCTTCTTTGTAGGCAGCGGAGGGCAGGCCGGGGCAGACCCCAGTGACACGGGGGCTGAGCTCTGCTCTGGGAGAAGCTGTCACTTCTTATCCTGTGGCCTCAGGATGGGGCTTGTGGTGACGGGCCAGGCTCTTCCCTGAGGATTCTAAAATTTGCTTCTCCATCTCATCCGTAAGTCAGGCTTCAGGAAAGTAAGAGCATGGTGTTATTTGGAGCCCTTTCTTCCCCTCGCTTGGGTTCCCCATTCCTCCATACTCCGGAGGGCTCTGGGAAGAGGCTTGGAACTGGAGCCAAAGCCCCCGCCCGTTTGTCACCTAAATTTCCACCCCACCCCACCCGACTCCCGCTCAGCTCAGCTCTCCTGACCTGGGGAAGATACACCTGCAAAGGTTCTTCTCGGCCCCCTGGGAAGGTTCCTACTGGGAAGATGGCTCATGGGCTGCCTTTGCCCCTGACTTGCCCAGAGATACTTGGCCCCCTGCCCTTGGACTGCCCAACCTTCAATGCCCAACTCCTACTCTCTGAATTAGGTCCTCTACACTTTAGAGGAAGGCTCGGTGAACTTTTTCTGTCAAGGGACAGAGAGTAAATAATGTAGACTTTGAGAGTCTTACATACCATCTTTCCTGCACAGCTCCCCTGTTGTAGCACAAGCTCCCCTGTTGTAGCACAAAAGCAACTGGGCAATATGGAAACCAGTAAGCATGACTGCGTCCCAGTAAAACTAATTATAGACACTAAAAGTTGAATTTCTTATATTTTTCATATGTCCTTAATGTTGTTTTTCTTTTGATCTTCTCCAATCATTGAAAAAGGTAAGAACCCTTTGTAGCTTGCAGGCCCTACAAAAATAAGCACTGGGCCCGACTTGGCCCACCGGCTACAATTTCCTAAGCCTTGCCTCGGAGATTCCAGTCCTTCCGCATCTCCCCCGCGAGCATTCCCTGGCCACAAACTCAGTTCCACAAACTCATCTTCAATTCAGCTTCAGCAGGCTGTTTGCAAAGCCCTCACTCTTCCAGGGGCTGGACTGGGCATCACAAGGGGGTACAGAAAAGGAGTGGGGCCCCCAGACTGCCCTCAAGGAGCTTTGAATCCAATAGGGGTGTCCAAGACAAGTCCAAGGAGGAGTCTAATACAAGGTGGAGGAAGGTCAGCGTCATGAGAGAGACCTTACCTTCTCCAGTGGATAAGTTCTGGCAATGTGCTTGGCGAAGTTGGAGGAGAGTAACCAGCTTCCTGGGGGAAGAAATGTACCAAGAAAGACTTCATGGAGGAAATGACATTGGAGATGAACTTGTGGGAACAGGAACTCTAGGAAAGAATTGGTCACCCCTAGTCTTCCTTCCTCCACACAAAGGGTGCTCTCTGGCTTTTGCACAAAAACATTGTGACCTGTTAGCTATTTCCCTGGCCTCATACCCATAATGCCATCACCGGATGGTGGGCTTCTCAGGGCAGGGGTAGGGACCTAACTCATTTCTGAGCCTCTGGCTCCCAAGAACATGTTTTTTGCACAAAGTATATTTTAGTAAATGTTTGTCGAGATTGAATTGAGGTTGGGGTTGGGAAAGAGGAGGACAAAGTCTTTTTTTAAGATTTTATTTATTAGAGAGAGAGAGAGTGGTGGAGAGGGGCAGAGGGTGCGGGAGAGGGAATCCCAAGCAGACTTCAGTGGAGCTGGACGCGAGGCTTGATCTCACAACCCTGAGATCACGAGCTGACCTAAAACCAAGAGTTTGATGCTTAACTAACTGTGCCACCCATGTGCCCCAGACGTTTTCCCTAAGATTTATTTATTTATTTTAGAGAGAGAGAAAGAGAGAGAGCACACCCACACAAGTGGGGGGGGAGGGTCAGAGGGAGAGGGAGAGAATCCTCAGACTCCCTGCTGAACAGGGACCCCAAGATCATGACCTGAGCTGAAATCAAGAGTCGGACACTCAACCAACTGAGCCAACCAGGCGCCCCAAGGATGACAAAGATTTGATGGAAATTGAACCAACTAGGTTGTGTTGTTCCCTCTATTTCCTCCAGCTCCCCAGGCCCCAGAAAGGCACTTCCCAGGAAACGCACCAGCTGTCTTGGGCACAACCTAAGAGTCTCAGAGGAGACTCCTCATTCTGGAAGAATTACTGCAGCCTTCTGACTTCTTGAAAATGAGAAGGGAAGCAGCGACTATTATCTGTGTGTGTGTACACACACACACACACACACCACACACACACGGGGACCCACAATCCTCCTGTCTCTGACAGCCACCTCCTGCCTCTTAACTGGGCCCCCCACTTCTCTGCCAAAAAAGGTGAAGTCCCTTAGACATCCCAATAGCCACAGCAGACTGGGCTCTGGGGGCCTCAAAGCCAACTCCCCTAGAAGCCAAATGACCCTGGCCACCAACACCCAGGGAATGGGACAGGTCACTCCCTCAGAGCCGGCAAACCAGAACCACGGCTGAACAGCTACTGATGCATGCCCAAGCAGCATGCGGAGAAGTGGGAAGAATAGTCAGGATGAGCTGAAAAGAGCCCTCTCCCCCCACCCCTACCCCTCTTGCTTTCTCCTTCTCACCCTGGCCGCCAGGGCTGACTGATCTCTCTGAGACGAGTTCTCAGGTGACTGGGACTCAGCCCCTCCCACCATGGGTGCCCTTGACCCTGAAGCTAGCCCACCACTGCCCACAGGCCGTGCTGCCTGTCCAAACATCAGCCCGTACACTGGGAGCCTGAAGTGGAGGAGGCAGCGAAGTGAGGGTGTACCAGGAAAAGGGGACAGTCACGGGGACCTCGCACATGCCTATATGTTGCCCAGACATACAGAGAGAGACCAGAAAATGGCTTGTTCCTATTAACTTGGCATTAACTACACATTATCTCTAGTCCTCTCGCTCCTATGAGGTCACTGAAATCAAGAGCCAAGGGGGATCTTATTATCCCCACGGTACAGATGAAGAAACTGATGTTCAAAGAGATTGCTTGACTCACCCAGATCACAAAGCTAATCAGAGGCACAACCAGGGTTTGGATCCAGGCCTGTCTATCTCAAAACCCATGTGCCACTAATGCCAGAGCCTAGGGCTCTAGCAAAGCAGAAGCACCATTTTTTTTTTCTTTTAAATACTTAGGTATAGGGGCACCTGGATGGTTCAGTCGGTTGGGCGGCCAACTCTTGGTTTCAGCTGGGGTCCGGATCCCAGGGTCCTGAGATGGAGACCTGCATCAGGCTCGGTGCTCCTCTGGGAGTCTGCTTGAGGGTCTCTCTCTCCCTCTCCCTCTCCCTCTGCCCCTCCCCCTCACTGGCACGCACCTGCACACATGCTCTTTCTCTCTTTTGCTCTCTCTCTCTCCCTCTCTCATAAATAAATAAATCTTTAAAAAATAAATAAATAGGGATGCCTGGGTGGCTCATTCGGTCAAGCATCTACGTTCGGCTCAGGTCATGATCCCAGGGTCCTGGGATGGAGTCCCGCATCGGGCTCCCTGCTCAGCGGGAAGCCTGCTTCTCCAACTCTGCCTCTCTCTCTCTCTCCCTCTCTCTCTGGCAAATAAATAGATAAAAATCTTAAAAATACATACATACATACACACATACATACTTTGGTATTGGTAGTCAGGATAAAAATCAAACCTTTCTGGACTTCCTCTAAGTTATTCTATGGTTTCTATTGTTTGTCTTTTAATTGCATGGCAGGTGGGACAATAGGCATGACCATCTTAACAATACAAAGAACAGCCTCCAGCTGCATGAATTGCTTCTTGAACTACTTGTTCTCTGGTTGTGCCAGGCTCTGTCGGGATGAAGTTTCTTTGGCTCATGATAGATTCAGGCCTCAGTGCTCACAGTTCCACACCATGTGTGTAAACAAAGGAGAGATACCGTCTGTGTGTGAGGTCTGTATTTACTGTATATAGATATGCAGGGTCTATGTCACCAAGAGCACACAAGAAATTGAACATCTTGGCTGTCTCTAGGAAGGCCAAATGGGTTGCTAGGGGAGACATTATAAAATCTCACCAGAGAATATTATATGATTTTGGAATTTTGTACCATGTGGATGTCTTACCTACTCAAATAAATAAATAAATAAGCGCTTTACAACGTTTACAACCTCGGTTTAAGCAAAAACAACATAAAATGTGAATTCGTTAACTTCTGTTTTCAATTCTGCCGACCTACCTGGGACCAAAAATCAAAGGTCTGGTTACTGCCTCATAGCAATGCAGAGAGACAAATACAGAGAACCAAATATAATTTAAAATCTCACCAAATGGGATTCATGCGGAAAAAGGATCCAGCCTGGGAAGTCAGGAAAGCGCGAGGGAGGAAACTGGGCAGAGAAGAGATCTGGTACCAACTAGGGAGGTGGGGAAAGGGGCTCCGGAGGCCAAGCCCCTCCCAGCATGAGTTTGCATTGAGGGTGGGTGGGGGAAAGGGGGAGACATTTAAAGAGAGAGGAGCCCAGCCTGTGATTCCAGCCCTTGAGATACACCGGGAAGTCAAAATAGGGGAAGAAGGTGGAGCCACGGAGAACCAGCCCCGCGCACATCACTGGAACTTCAGGGGACCCTTCACCAATCTGAGACTTGGTTTCTTTGTCTATAAAATGAAGGGTTTGGCCCAGAAAGATCTCCAGGTGCCTCACAGCTCTAATATTCTCTGATTTGATGGCTGCAACCTTCTGCAAACGTGCATAAAATAGATTAGTTTTAAGCAGTAGTAAAAGCAAAACTGAAAATCAGATTTATCATTTTAATTAAATATACTTTACATTCTAATTTCTAGGAAGCAAAATGCTACCCTACCCCCATCAGTTTTCCCTTCATGGGAGACATTCATGTCTGATGCACAATTTAAGAAAATGCCGAACCACCCCCTAAGAAGATCCACAATTAACAAGACCCTAACAGATATTTCTTATCAGGAAAGTGGGACTTGTGGCGGGGTGCGGCGGGGAGCGGGGGGGGGGGGGGGGGGGGGGAACATAAAAAGGAAATGTCAGGGAGGGGAGGGTCAGGTGGGGTCAGGGTACGGAGGACTAGGAATCGGCTGCTAAAAACAACTTGCTTTTGTCTCCTCTCTCCCCTCAGAGGCCATAGCTAACCCTGAAACTGGGTGGAGCTTGGATGGGACTCAGGAGCTAGGAGTTTGGTCCCCACCCCCCCACCCCCCCACCCGGTGACATAAGGCGAATTGCTCCCTGAACTTCACAGCGCTCAACTATAAAATGGAACTAAAAACCCCAATTTCAAGGAGTGCTAGGCAAATGTAAAAGAACATATCTGAAAATGCTTAGGAGAAAGTGTAAAGTGTGTGTGCAAACACCATATTTTGGAAACTCGAATTGGGATCCAGAATGCCTGGTCCCCTCTGATTAGGTACTATGTCCTCTCGGCATGCGTCCCCCTCCTGGTCCTTCCTCCCTGCACACACTTTCTCCACCCAGGCACTTGGTCCCCACGGAGAGAGAAGGAAGCAGAGCTTCCCCAAGAGGGGAAGTGTCATTTCCTGGGCTCTGGGCTCCGGGCTCTGGGCTCCGCCGTCCCATCCCGTAAATTAACAAATGTGGTTGTAAATTACCAGGTAACTCTGGGCTGGGGTCACCAGCGGGATGGATGAGAATCAACAGGAGAACTAAATCTACAGCGGGGGCTCCCTGAGTCACAGGGGAGCCCCCACGATGCCTCAGGAGCGGTCAGGGGCTGGGGGGGGGACGGTGACAGAGGAGTTTCTGTTGTGAAAAACAAAAACACTCAGAAATAAAACTGGGAATCCCTACAGCCACCCCTCTTCCCCCCAAAACAGTCCAGAATGAGTCAAGGGCCCAGGCTTCTGCCAGCCGTGGCATTCCCTGCCACAGCCTTAGCGAGTCGGGGCATCCCCCCAGTTGCCCATTATTCGTGATGACAAGAGCAGATATAGACACTCAGAGAACTGAGGAGAGACTAAGTGAAATAAACGGTGTTTAGTCTTTAAAGAGAGAAGTTGCCTTTGCTTGGTAGAGCCCTGCCCCACAGGAGCTGCGGCCCCTCATCACTCAAGTCTGCACTTAATTAAAAAGGGGAGCATTCTGGACTCTGCCCAGTTGGTACCAATTCCATTCTAATCCTTCAGGCTGCTGACAAAAAGCGGGGAGGGGGGAATCAAAAGAGGAAAAAGAATCTTTTATCCTGCAGCGTTCAGACAGGGCCTGAACTTGAGCTGGGGCACTTGGTCTCTAAGTAGAGCGGTAGAGGGTTGAGAGCTAAATTAATAGGGGAAGAGACAGAACAGAACAAGGAAGTTTTTGCATTTGGGGGGAGTCCCGAGTGGCTGTGGGCAGCAAATATGAAAAGCTGAAGTCACCAACACCTTCTAAAAATAAAAATGACTCTCCTGGAGGCATGGTTGGTCTCTCTTTGAACTTCCAGACTCTTGCCAGCATTAGGCTCAACCTTTCTCCCTGGGACAATATCCCAGATCAAAGGAGGACACATGTATTCCACCTTGTTTAAAAAATACTGAAATGCTAGGGGCACCTGGCTGGCTCAGTCGGTAGAGCATGTGACTCTTGCTCACAGAGTCATGAGGTTGAGCCCCACGTTGGGTGTAGAGCATAGAGTTTACTTAAAAATATATATAAAAAACAAAACAAAATATATATATTGGGGCGCCAGGCTGGTTCAGTCAGTGGAGCACGCAACTCTTGATCTCAGGGTTTCGAGTTCAAGCCCCACACTGGGTGTAGAGATTACTTAAAAATAAAATCTTTAAAAAAAAAAATTTAAATGCTCTTCACTGGATTTCTGAAAAGTTCTTTTTTTTTTAAGATTTTATTTATTTATTTGAGAGAGAGAGAGAGAATGAGAGAGAAAGCACATGAGATGGGGGGAGGGTCAGAGGGAGAAGCAGACTCCCTGCCGAGCAGGGAGCCCGATGCGGGACTCGATCCAGGCACTCCAGGATCATGACCTGAGCCGAAGGCAGTTGCTTAACCAACTGAGCCACCCAGGCGCCCTCTGAAAAGTTCTTAGTACAGCTCCCCAAAAGATGGCTCCCCAGGAGGAATCCTAAAATCAGCCGCTCCCAAGGATTGGCTTGGCCCCACGGAGGTCACTGTGTCTATCCATCTCCTCCTGAGAATACCACAGCTGCCACACAGAAGCGGGTCTCTCCCGGGAACTGGAACCTCCCCCCTCAGATCCCTGACTGCCCGTGCCATCTGCTATGGCATGGGTTCCCATGACGCGGGAGTTGGACTGGTGCGATCACCTTCTATTTCTCCCAAGGTCCTTGAGTATAACCACCGTACAATACCCAAGAGAAAGAGAAGCCCGGTCTCCAAGGATTCATTTTTTTTTTTAAAGATTTTATTTATTGATTTATTTTAGAGAGAGAGTACGAGCAGGGGGAGGGGCAGAGGGAGCAAGAATCCCAAGCGGACTCCATGCTGAGCACTGAGCACAGGAGCTGGATGCCTGGATACCTGGATGCCTGGACGCGGGGCTCGATCTTACAACCCTGAGATCATGACCTGCGCGGAAACCAAGAGCCAGATGGTCAACCGACTGCACCACCCAGAGGCTCCTTCTAAGACTTCATCTTTAGGGGGCGCCTGGGTGGCTCAGTCATTAAGCGTCTGCCTTCGGCTCAGGTCATGATCCCGGGGTCCTGGGATCGAGCCCCACATCGGGCTCCTTGCTCAACGGGAAGCCTGCTTCTCCCTCTCCCACTCCCCCTGCTTGTGTTCCCTCTCTGGCTGTCTCTCTCTGTCAAATAAATAAATAAATTCTTTAAAAAATAAATGAATAAAAAGACTTCATCTTTAGGGCTTTTCTCCTGAGACAGGGTGCCCTCTGGAATTGAGCAAGACGTCAGCTTTTCCTCTACCTTTCCTCTTTAGCCTGACACGCTCCCACTCAGCTGACTAGAAGGAGGCTCTCTCTTCTGTGGGGTCTCAAGAAAGGTCTTAGTCTAAGTGGAAGGTAGAGATGAACATGGAAGCAGTTGCACACCACCCCCTCCAAAAATGGTGCCTTCCAAAAAAAGGCACATCCTCCAAAATAGTGCCTTTCCAGCCATTTTTAAGGTAATAGATATTGGCAAGATATGATGAAAGCTGTTAGCACAGTGGTTCTTAACCTGGAGGTGGAGGTGGAGGTGGGGGCGGTCACAGACCTGCTCTGTGATGACCCCGATAAAAACCATGGCCCCTCTCATCAGCAAAGTCCCTACGTGCGTGCGCACGCAGTGCAGCGGCTGGCCTCAGTGGCTGGCACATCAGTGAACTCTGGCTTCAGACGCCCTACGCTTTGGAGGGAGAAATGTGAAAGTGGGATCGGGAGTCAAGGACAAAGGAAACCCATGAGTGGCACTTTGTTTTTGGTGGTCTTGACCCACAAGTCCACGGCGAATATCCCGTGATTCCCCCCCCCACTGCCTGACCCTGTTCTCTGGTTCATTCCCCCTGGTGACAGATCCAGTCTGGGAGCCACTAAAGGGACATAGGACACCACTTGACCCTGTTTATCTCATCCACCTGGCCTTCCCGGGCTGTGTCCCTGGGTTACCTCCTGAGTTCCACCCTTTATGCCAATGGGACTCTGAGCTTTTCCAGACACTGTGGAAGCCAGGCCTTTGGAGACATTTCCGTCCTCCCTCACACTCACAGGTAGGCTGGACAGGTCACCCAGCGCCCCTCCACTACACTCTCGCAAGGCTGCCTGGGAAAGCCGGCTTCTCTGATGGCTCCTGGGCCTCCTTGTCGGATCCAGGGGCCTCTCCCTTCCCATTGCAGTGCTCAGCCCAGCCCTCTGATCAAGCCCCAGGCTTATTATATGAATATTTGCATATCTAAAACCTACATTGACATTTTATAACTTAGGCTCCTGGGAAACAGGTCAGAGTCCAGCCCCAATATACTAGAAAGAAGCATTTACCTGGGCACCACCCCCAAGGTGTGTTGGGGGGGTGGGGTACCAGAGAGTATATTGTGCTTCATCAGCAAAGCCATGTGTCCAAGAGGGGACTGTAAACATCCTTAGTCTGGGTGAGTTCACATGTCCTGTCCGCGTCCTGGCTCAGGAGAGGTCTCCAGCCAGCCTGTTGTGTGTTCCCTCAATGAAGAGTCTCTGTGACAAAAAGTCTGTTTGGGGTGCCCTCAGTCTGTTGAGTGGACCCTTGGGATAGATGTGTATTTGCAAGGCCTCAATTTCCCTATTTGTAAAGTGGACAAGACCCCTCACCGGACCCCTGTGAAAGTTGCATGAGTTAATCAAGTCAAGCACTGGACATGCTCAGGAAATGTTGCTTATCATGATGGGATTTCCAACAGAAACCTCCGGCCCATCTATTCCTTCCTTTCCCTAACTATCTCAAGCCCTGGAAGAGGCTTGAATGTTCCCCCTGGAGATGTCGCTGCTCTGAGCCTGGGTGTTGAATCAGAGGCCAGGTGACGGCAGGGGCAACAGCAGCGAGCCGCATTTTTCTCTCACTCAGCCAGCATGCTGAGCCAGAGCCGGAGGAAGAGCAGGAGGAGGGGCGTGGCTCTCAGCTGGGACCCCGGATGGGGAATAGAAAGGCAACACTTACTCTCCAGAGAGCCAGGGGCCTTCCAGAGAAATGCTAAAGCTCAGAACCACTGAGAGCCCCCACCTGGAGTGCCCGCTCTGGGACCCACAGGAAACTTCTTCATTGTCATGGAGACTACATCAGAGCTGCTTTCCTGGAAGAATCCTCCGTCCTCCTCCCCCACTTCTTTTGGCCTTGAGACACAAGCTCCTCCCTAAGCTGGTTCCATCCAGCCCAAAGCTGGGATTTGCTGGGGCTTGTCTCTCTCTTGCTGTGCGCAGGGTTCCTGCTAAGCTCGATTAGTTTGGTCTTTTGCACCTATTTACTGAACTAGTATTTCAAGGGACTCTCCTAAGCATGAAACAGCTGGGGAAGATTTTAGGAGACAAAGAGACCTCCTCCTCAGGACCTGGAGAGCTCTCCAAACTTAGGAATGACCATGATGCAGAATGAAAGACATCTACAACAGAGATATAGGCACGAATGTTGGGGGGCCCTTTAGGAACTGACTCAGGTTATCTGGAAGGCTTCTTGGAGGAGAGGGGCAATAGACATGAGCCTCAGAGAATAGTTCCTCAGAGAAGAGAGAGAAGTTTGTTTTCATCTGCCCACGGTGATCTCCTGGAATGAACACTAAATAAAATAAATAGCCCTAGATGCTAGAGGTTTGGTGTTCAAGTCCCAGTTCTAATCTTGAGCAGCTTAAAGAGCTTACCGGTATCATTTCCTTCTCTGAAATGCCACTGCCTCATCTGTAAAGTGGAAGTGTTAGATTAGACAAATTTCGTGGTTTGTTTATTACACAAACTCTCCGGCCAACGTGGGGTCCAAACTCACAACCCAGAGATCAAGAAAGAGCGCCATGCTCTACCGGCGGAGGCCAGGCACCCCAGGTTAGATGAATTTTGAAAGTAGCCCCAAGTGGCCTGGGGTTCAGCTAGTCTCTAGTGTGTATCATAAGTAGGCAGGGGGCAAAACTGGGCTCTCCTCAAAGGAGTGTATGGACTGTAGACCCAGAGATTGTCTCAGAAAAAAGGGCCTGGGGGACTTCATGTACTGTGTGCCCCCATGGCTACAGCCTAAACAGCCCAACTCTTACGGGCTGGGGGGGTCTGTCTCAGTCACAGCTGCCTGCCTGGCACCCAGCACTGTGTCTGGCACAATTAATGTTTATCCAGTGAATTGGCGAATGATTTAAGGGACCAGAGCCTATGACCAGCTTTTTGGCTACCCTGAAACCAGTCCTACCCCCAGGTCATCAGATCCCTAAGACCCTATGTTTGCTCCCAGGATTAAGAGGAAAGATGGCTGAGAGGGAACTGCACTTTCAGAGGTCCATGCCGGGGCCTCTGGTTTCTGCTGCAATCAACAGAAAGTGGGTCACACAACAGCTCTGCAGAGCAGACCCTTGAGGAAAAGCCTAGATTCCGTGCTAACTTATTGAGGGCCTACTGTGTAGCAGTTGTTGTCACAAAGCCTTAATTCATTTAACTGTCGCCTTAAACGGCTGTACAGGATAATGTGGAAGATTGGGGGCTGTCAACCCCAGCTGCGCTGAGTTACTGCAGCCAAGTCATCACCCCTCACTGAGTATTCATTCTCAATCTCTGTAAAATGGAAACAATGGAATCACTTCGCCAGGTTATGGGCATGAAATGAGCACGTGGCAGCGGAGCGCTTCATAAATGCTAGTTATTATTGTTCCTCTGGGCACAAGTCCGCTCGCCTCCCCGCGGGGCGCACACACAGGCATGTTCACACTCCCACGTACACGCAGATGCAGAGACGTGTGCAGACGCCAGCCGGGCCAGCCCGAGGAGCTCGCCGAGCCTCACACCCAGGGACACCGCGGAGCCCCGCAAGGAAGCCGTCGGGTCCTCGGCTTCGCTCCTTTTCTCTCAGCTCTTTATGAATGAACTCCGGCCGCTGAGGAGTTTATTTTTTTATGAATGGGAGCCCGAGCCGTGAATGAAACCGGGAGCCAGCCCCCGCGTTCTGATTGGCCCCCGCGTCTGGGAAACTCCGCCCTCCACAGCTCGGCTGGGCGAGTCTCCGGATTGGCGGGCGTGCCCGGCCCTGGGGTTTCATTCACAAAAGTCAATGAAACAAAGGGAACGGGGTGGGGGGGGGTAAGAGAGCCGAGGCCGAGGCGAAGGAAATGCACCAATCAGCGACTCCCCCGGGCTCACAACTGTCGGCGGCGCCAGGAAAACAAGCCGGTGCGCGGGGGACCCGGGGCCGGGGCTGCCTCGCTCCGGCCTAGCCCCGCGGCCCTCGGTGCGGCCCCGGGGCAAGCTCGCGACCCCGCGCGGCTCCAGCTCAGACGCCCCGGCCTCAGGTGAGGCTGCGGGAGGGGGAGGGAGGGAGAGCGTCTATGACTCCTCGCCTCGCCTCCAACACACACTGCACTCTCTAACCACCGCCTCCGCAGATCCTAGGGCGGGGGGGTGTGGGAGGCGCCGGGATTCGGGGTTGGAGGGGGTGCGGGAGTTGTGGGCGTGCGAACCGTGCGCGCCTCGCCCGCTCCTCCGCGCTCGAGCGCGCACACACACACACACACACACACACACACACACACACACACACACACACACGTCTTATGTAACCGAGCTTGGGCAGAGCAGGGCTGCAGAAAGCAGCCGAAACGGCGAGCCCGGCTCCCAGGAGCAGGTGGGACCTCCTTTGGCGGGAGGGGAGTGGTGGCGGCGGCGCTCAGCTCGGCAGGCGGAAACCTCCCCATCGCCTGAGTGAGTCGGAGAAGTTTTGCTGTCGGACCCAGAGCCTCGGGACTGCCCCTCCCTGTTGCCCTTACCCACCCCCACCCCGCTGCCTTCCCAGGACGGTGTGCGAACGCAGGCCCCCCCTCCCCTCCAGGTCTCTGCCCCCGCGCGGGGCCCGGGCTGTGCGGCCGGAGGGAGCGGCCGGATGGAGCGGAGGATGAAAGGCGGATACTTGGACCAGCAAGTGCCCTACACCTTCTGCAGCGTGAGCGCCGCGCCGGCCTCCACTCCCGCCCCCGCCCTGCACCCCGCCCTACAGCCCCTTCCCCGCGGCCCCCACGGGGTCCAGCGCTGCCCGATCCCTGTGTCACCCCGGGACCCCAGCCCCGCCCCCCCCCAGACCGGGCGGCCTTAGGGTGACCCGGGGGCGTTCTTCCCCTTCCCCGCAGAAATCGCCCGGAAATGGGAGCTTGCGCGAAGCGCTGATGGTCTCGCAGGGGAAGCTCATGGACCCGGGCTCCCTGCCGCCCCCCGACTCCGAAGGTAAAGAGCCCGCGAGACAAACCGTGACCCTCCTCACCTCACACACCCCGAAGGCTGATCCTGGAGCCCCCACCCTGTTCTCCGAAAGACTCCCCTCCAAGGATCTCTGATCATTCTTGGGCCCGTACAACCAAGAGGGGGGCCGGTCACCACCCACCTCGCGAGGGCTCCCTCCCTCTTACCATCTCCTCCACCTCACCTCCAATTCCATTATTCACCCCCTCAGATCTCTTCCAGGATCTCAGTCACTTCCAGGAGACGTGGCTTGCTGAAGGTGAGTAGTTTTGTGACCTTTTCTATTATTGGGGCGGGGGATGCTCTCTACCCCTGATATTCCAACCTAACCCACTTCTCCTCTCTCCCTGCCTCAAGGAACTCTCCAAAGACACCCCCCCCCAAGTCCCCTTACTCCCCGCTCTCTCCAGCGCCCATTGTGGACACTTATATTGATATTTATTTTCTCTGCCCTGAGCCAGGCTTGTGTAACTAGGCCTGGGGATGAATCAGACCATTGTGTGGGGTATTTGCTTATTTGAATGGAACTTGGCCCCAGGCCCGTTTTCCTGGTTGAAATTTTCATTTGCAAAGTTTGTTTGGCAGCAGCCGCCAGGCCGAGGTGTGTGTTGGTGTGGTGGGGGGGGGGCGGGGGGGGTAAGGGAGGGAGGATGAGGAGAAAGGATTAATTTGTAACCTATCTTCAGGAGTTGCCAAAACATTGATTTTTGCCCCCGGGGTTTCTCTTCCCAACCCCCAGAGCTAAACAATTTATTGTCTGAGCCAAAAACACAACAAAAGTTTAAATAATTCTTTTTTGCAGCACTTTGGCAGAGAGGGCCCAGGGCTTCCCCCACAAATAGCCTTGATTGTAATTCTAATGGCAAGTGATCCTCCCTCCCCCTTCTCTCCCGAATACCTCTGCCCCAGGCAAATTCCTCCTACTTTGGCTAGGGTGTTTGCTGGGGGGTTAACTTCGAGCTGGCAGGGATGGGGTCAGGAGCTGGGCCTCCTCTGGGTAGGGAGCTGTGTTCTCAGGGTCTTCTGGTTGGATCCCTTGGTGCATTTTTGTGGGGCCTCAGGGTGTCACTGGTGGAGTGGCAGGTGTTTAGACAGTCTAAGAGGGAAGGGTTAATATCCCCATCTTCAGGTCCCTTTATTTTAACACTCTGAAAACGAAGAAACCACTACACTAGGAACCCCTTTCTCAGGGCTTTTCTTTAGGATTTCCCCATCCCTCCACCTGGGTATCTTTGGTGATTTTTTTAAACTCAAACCCCGCTCCTCTGGAACCATCTTTAAAAGCTTGAGGTAGAAGGGAAGGACCCCTGACTAGAACCCTGGAGTGAGACTAGACTATCTGTCTTGACTGCCATGGTATCCCCAAAAATATGTGTACTAACAAAACGGCTATTTAGCATAGAGCAAACGCTCAAGACATTTTGTGGAATTCGTGGCCAAACGGCTTGTATGGGTGCTGGAGGGATCCGGGGGTTCTGGGGAGGGAATGATACACACCTTCCCTGACTCTGCAAGCCCCGTGCACCCAGCTCTGAGTTACAGGCAGAGCGTATGCCCAGTCGGCCCATCCTCCTTCTGAGGTTCCGGAGCTGGGCTGGAGCTGAAGAACGCAGGGGTGTCAGTTTCCACGGTCTCTCAAAGACTTCCTTTCCCAATGCCTGATTTCTGTCTGGCTCACCAGCCTTCTTGTCTGTCAGCGGAGGGTCCCTCTGCCCCCCCCCCCCCAGTGGGCAGCTCCCAGGGCTGTGATGTAGGGGTAGGCTCAGGGGTTGGCATTTTGGCAGCAGCTGATCCATTTGTGCCTGGGTCTGGAATGGGAAGGGGAGGGGAAAAAACGCTCTCTCACCCTTGGAAGCCCCACCCCTTGGCGGTGGGGGTCTAGAGAGTGTACGTGTGTCTATCTGCATGTGTCAGTGTGAGGGCGAGTGTGTGTGTTTCATGCTGCTGCCCTGGGAGTCCCTGTACATTTAAATCCAGTGGGTGGGGAGGTGGGGGTGGGGATCTCCTTGGTTCCCTCTCCTTCCTTCTGAGGGAGCAGCTCAGGTTCCCAGCTGGCGATGGATGGCCGGGCCTGAGAGGGGGATGCTGAGGCCACTCGCTGCTTCTCACTCTCTCTGCGGAGACAGATGCAGCTGCCGGGGCCCTGTCCCCCTGCACCATCCCAGCACCAGCCCAGCCTCCTCTCCTGCCTCTTCCCACCAGGTCAGTGACCCCCACAGCCCAGAGGGAGCTTTGGGGTGATGGGGGGGACTAGCTTCTTTGGAAGCTTGCCAGTGGTGGGGTACATCAGGAGGAATGGGGGCCGGAACCCAACCTCCCCACTGCAAGTTTGATTTTTTTTTCTTTAAGTCCCAATTTGGAGAGAAGCAGTGGGTCCTTGTAGTGTGGGTGGGGCTGTGAAGAATTTGGGGGATGCCAGGTTGGGTCCGCAACGATGGGGTTGTGGGTTCAGTCTGGTGTCTGGGCTTATTTAGGGGTGACTGAGTGGGGTTCTGGAGAGACAGCTTAGACATCTTTGGGTTTGAGGTTTTTCTAGATAGTGTGTGTGGGGGGAGGTGTTAAGATAAGGCTAAGAGGGTGTGTCTGTTTCGGGTGCCTGGGATCTGTTGAGTTGCTACAGAAAGGATCAGTCTGCTGTAGGGAGACCGGGGCTCAGGCAGGCTGAGCTCAAGCTGTGTCTGGTTAGGGTCAAAATGTACTGCTTCTGGTTGAAGGGTTCTTTCCAGGCTTGTCGGGAGCCCTCCCTCGGGAACCCTCAGGGACAATGACTTGGGTCTATTTGGTAGCAAGGAACACTGAGTCTGGGCCCCGTGTGCCCTTTGTATGAGGCTGGGGTCTCATAACGGAGAGTCTGGATTCACAGAAGCTCCCTGGATAGGTTGCAGGGGTCCTTACGCCCTCCGATATCGTGTGCAAAATTGTTAGGGGTGCACCATACACAAAGGAATATGGATTTTTCTTTGAAGAGAAGATCCATAGGCTTTAGGGCATTCTTAAAAGGGTGGGTCTGTGCTCCCCTTTTCAGCAGGTTTAATGCTCCCAAAGCTTCCTCTAAGGTCTTCAGTCCCTTTGCCTTTTGGTTCCCCGCCCCCCATCACATTTGCAAGTCCAAAAAGAGGGCTGATGTGTGAAGGGTGTGCATGGAGGATATGTTTTACCCGTGTGCTGCCATGTAGTAAAAAGGAAGTAGGGTGTGTATGAATCCGTGTGTGTGCACGCTGGTGCCTCAGCATGTCTGTGGGATGAGATGGGGTTAATCCCCTCCCCCAGTTTCTCCTAGCTACAATGCCTCCTTCTACATCTTTCTGTCTCCTCCCCTTCCAGAAGGCTCTTGGGGACAAATGTCCCTCCATAGATAGAGAACTGGTTCCTTCCAGTACAGAGGCTGCCAGGGTGGGGGCAGGGTAAGGGTGAGAGACAAGGCCAGTGGTGACACAATGGAGCAGAAGCTGCGGAGAATGTCTCCCCCGCCTCCACTGGAACTCCTACTAAAGAGACCCCTTCACCCAGTGATTGGACCCCAGGAAGGGGAAAAGGTGATGGGACATAGATGGTGTAGGTAGGTAGGTGGCCAAGCTGGGGTGGGCTTAACTGCTTGGCTGCTTTAACCTCCCAGTTCTCTCAGAGCCCGGCTTGGGAAGCTCCCAAACCCCTTCTCTTCTACTGACCCCCCCACCCCGCGTTGGAGGGACGTTCCCTAAAATTCTCTCCTCTCTGGGCATGATGCTGATGGGGCACTTTTCTTATCCCCTCCTTAATCTTATCTGCCGGGTTCCCAGGCAGATAGATAAACTCCGCCTTCCGCCCAGGATGGAGTTGAGGGCAGCCCCTGGCACACTAGCTTCGCAGCCAAAACTCAGCCAAGTCAACAAATAAGTAGAGTGGCATATTCTCAAGCCTGAACATGGTAGTTAGAAATTCTCCTGCTCTCCAGGAACTCGGGCCTCGGTGTCACTGTTCCTATTCCGATTCTCGTTGGCAGTCTCTGAGCAAGGCCCTAGCCTTGTCCCTTTGGTTGGAGAAGCCAGTATTCTGGGGAGGGGCCAAGCAGAGACTGGGATTCACACCACAGCCCGTTTTTGTCTTGACTGATTTCTCCTGGCCCTGGGAAGAAGACGGCGCCTCTTCTGGGGTACGGTCTCTGTGCCGGGGGTAGCCTCCTCTGGGAACCGCCGGGCTGTGGGGGTTCTGGTCAGACCTTCAGGCCTGAGGCGGGAGGAAAGGCAAGACGACCCCTTAGGGCTCTGTAGCATCATGTGAACTGGCCTGGGATGCCACAGGAAATGCCCCCAGCCCATTACCTCGGTGGAAACCGGCAGTGAAGCCCCAAAGGGGGCCCAGAAGGCGTCAGCCTCCCCCACATTCCCCACCTCCTCTGCCCACCGGACCCTCCTTGCCGAGGTAACAAGGGCGTAAGCGTCACTCATCCTGCTCCCATCACCCCATCCTGCCAACTTTGGGGGTATCGCCTGTGGCTGGGCCAGAGGGCACATCAGGGATGAGCTTGGCCCTTGCGCCCCTGAGAGGGTTTTGCTCCTTCCCTTTATCCAGTGTTTCCCAAACCTGCCTATTCTTTTTTTTTTTTTTTAAAGATTTTATTTATTTATTCATGAAAGACAGAGAGAGAAAGAGAGAGGTAGAGGGAGAAGCAGGCTCCTAAGGAGCAGGGAGCCCGATGTGGGACTCGATCCCAGGACCCTGGGATCATGACCTGAGCTGAAGGCAGATGCTTAACCATCTGAGCCACCCAGGCGCCCCTCAAACCTGCCTATTCTTAAGGGCCACCGAGGGTGCTTGTTAAAAGTACAGATGCCTGGAACCCAGCCCAACGCTTATGGAATTAGACTCTGCAGGGCTGGGGACGGAATGTGTGTGTTCTTTTTAAGTAAACTCTATGCTCAAACTCATGACCCCGAGATCAAGAGTCGTGTATGCTCTACCTACCATCTGAGCCAGCCAGGCGCCCCAGGAATGCGTATTTTTAACAATAAACTGGGAATTCTTGATTTAGATCAGTTTGGGGATGGTTGCCTTTGTGCACTAGTTGTGCTCCTGAACAGATAAACGCTGCCTGCCTGTTTTTGCCACGGGACTTCGTGTCCTGCTCATTCATTCGATCACTTCAGAATAGTTTTCTGCTGACTTTTCATGAGTTCTTCTTTAGCTGCTGGTGGCTTCTGATTCTTAAACCCCTCAGTCCCATCCCTCTGTCAAGAAGGCAATTATCTATAAATGTGTATTTTTTTTTTTTAAGATTTTGTTTATTTCTTTGACAGAGAGAGACACAGCGAGAGAGGGAACACAAGCCGGGGGAGTGGGGGAGGGAGAGGCAGGCTTCCCGCCGAGCAGGGAGCCCGATGCGGGGCTCGATCCCAGGACCCTGGGATCATGACCTGAGCGGAAGGCAGACGCTTAACGACTGAGCCACCCAGGCGCCCCTATAAATGTGTATTTTAAAGCACTTGGCACCGGGCGCCTGGGTGGCTCAGATGGTTAAGCGTCTGCCTTCCGCTCAGGTCATGCTCCCAGGGTCCTGGGATCGAGTCCCGCATCAGGCTCCCTGCTCCTTGGGAGCCTGCTTCTCCCTCTGCTTCTCTCTCTCTCTCTCTCTGTCTCTCATGAATAAATAAATAAAATCTTTAAAAAAAAATAAAATAAAATAAAGCACTTGGCACCTCTGATATTCAAAGCAAGTTGATGAAGAATCCTGCCAAGCAATTGATCACAGCCCAAAGTTATTTCTTGTGAGGTGTGCTTTCTCTGGAGGGAGGACCTGCCTCTATAGTTACCCTGTGTAGGGTCACAGGGAAGCCCCCAGGGAGAAGGAAGAGCTGGCTGGGTAGGATCCTTTCCACTCTTGCTCCCAAGTCCACCAAGAGGACACCCACCAGCCTGAGGGCAGGGTCATTGTATGTTTATTACTTAGTCAACAAATAAAGCACTTGAGTATCTATTCTTAGCCAGACCCTGTTTCCCCTCCCTGGGGAATCATCAAGACAGATAAAGCCCCTGCCCTCAGGGAGCTTAAATTTCCCGAAGAGAAGGTAGAGGGTAGACAACAAACACAGAAACGTAAGTAAATTAAGAAGATGGCGTAAATAAATTAAGAAGAGGCATCCAGGTAGCGTACATGCTAGGGCAAAAATAAACATGGGTTGTGATAGGAGCCGGGATGGACCACTTTTGGTGTGGGTGGTCAGAGAAGGCATCTGAGGAAGTGACGAAGTGAGCTAAGACTTCAGTGGCCAGAAAGAAACAGGCCGACAAAGGTCTGGAAAAGAGGAATCAAGAGCTCTGGAGAGGAAAGGCAGGTGGGAGAGGTAAGCAGGCCAGACCATGTGGGGCCTCAGGGGGCTGGCCAAGAGGAAGAGTTTGGGGTTGGAGGTTTTAAGCAAGGAGAGAAGGGATTGGACTTCTCTTGCAGAGAGACCACTCTGACAGCTGTGTGGAGAACCACCTGCTGTAGGAGGTGAGCATGGAAGAGAGGGAGTTCCAACAGAGGCTCTGGCTGAAATCCCAGGAAGAAACGGTGGAGCCTCTGCTGACGGGGAAGCCGTGGAGGCTGGGGTGTGTGTTCAGGCAGAGCTAGGCGTGAAGCTGTTCCCCAGCCTTGTGTCCTCCCTTACCAGCTTTTCTCAACTCCGGTCGTTTTATCCAGCAGTTTCCCCATTGTCCACTCTAAGAGCAGTGTCCTCGTCTTCCACCCCCTCACCTTCAAGCCACTCTTTCTGGACTATCAGGAAGTTCTTGGTGTCTACCCTTCCCCTTCCTGCTTTGGTGTATTCTGGAGAGAGGGGCAAAAGTGGTCAAAGATTCTGGGGTCAGGGGTGGTCCTCAGCCATATGCCCACCTGAAGGAGTTGGAGAGGCCAGGGTAAGAAACTAGAAATCAGAGCCCGAAGGTCCAGGTTGGAGGCCATGGATGAACTGCTATGCTATCGAGGCCTCACTCCCAAACCCAGCTCCGCCCCCGCTGACACCGTGGGAGCGCTTCTCAGACCTTCCCCTCTCTCCTAGCTACACGCCGAGGACACGAGGCACGGTGACCTGCCCATGCCCCCAGCCACTGCCTCTCCCACCATCCTCCTATTCACCTCTCCTGAGCCACCCCCTTTTCTCCATCTTCTTTCCCAAGTTCTCGATTTCCAGGGTTCACCCAGCAGGTTGTGTAAAACACAGATTCCTGGGCCCAGCCCCGATTCAGAATCTCCCGCATGTTATTCTAGGTCCATAGGATGTCACTGTAATGCCTGCCCATCCCAGATGTGACTCTGCTGGGAGCCCGGAGAGGGAGCTTTGTGAACTCTGAGGGGCAGGGCTGCCTTCACTTCCCGAAAAATGCAGGGAATAAAGACAAAGCATCTAGGAAAAGACGCTGGAATCTGCTCAGACAGGTTCTGGGAACTGGCAGCGTTGCCTCCAAGGTCTTAGTGGAGCCCAGAGATGGAGGGCACTAGGACCTGGGGTGGGGTTACTTTCAGTCCTCGGAAGGCTGTTTCCCCCTTCGGGCCAGTGCTAATCTGCAGGCCTGCCTTAATGGTGTCTCCCCGGGGCTGCCATCCAGGGGCCCCCACCCAGACTCACCTCTGACCTCTCTCTGCAGCCCAGGTACCTGACAGTGATGAGCAGTTTGTTCCTGATTTCCATTCTGAAAACTGTGAGTGGAGGGCCCTGGGTTGAGGGAATGGGGAGTGGGGCAGGGCCGGAAATGAGTCACAGGGGTAGAGAATCACAAAAGATCAACTTGTTCTCTCCTAAAGAAAAGGGGGAAGAACGGGGCTCCCCATTCTTGGGTTTGGACGCCAATACCAAGGCAGTAACTGGGAGCTGGAGACCTTGGTTCAAATCAGGGTTTGTGCCCTGTGAGTGGACACTTCGTCCCTCTGCTCCCCTCCCCCATTCCCTGATTTCTGAAATGAGGGGCTTGGACCAGTTCAGCGGGGCCCAGTTCTACCCTTCTAAGTTACTTTCCTCCAAGTGGGGGGGCAACTTTACCCGCCCCCCGCCCAGGAGACATGTGGCAACGTCTGTAGACGCTTTTTGGTGGTCACAACTGAGGGTGGAGCGCTACAGGCATTTAATGGGTAGAGGCCGGAGATGCTGCAAACACCCTATAATGCTCAGGACAGCGCCCCCCCGCCCCCTCCCCCCCCCGCACAAGAAAAATGATCTGGCCCAGAGGTCCTCAGTGCACTGTTGAGAAACCCTGCTTTAATGTCAGATACTCCATTCTCAACTGTCTTCACTCACCGTTGAAATGAACTAAGGCACAAATAAAGGAAAACAGCCGATAACAGAACAGTCCACTGGCGATGGGCTCAACGCCGTGAGACAGAACCTCACAGTCGCTCGGAACCAGTTCTGCGGCTCAGTCTGGTGGCTGGAGTTTGCGGACCCAGCAAGGCCCACAGGAAAGACCAATGTTCTTCACAGATAATTAGGAGCATGTGCTTAATGGTAGTCAGCTGACATGCAAGTGGGCGAATATCCAACCTGAACCAGAAAAAGAAAGATCCTTTATAGCACCAAAGAAGAAAACATGTCTCTCCCCTGGAATTTTCCAGGGCACTCAGGAAAACCACAGGCCCTATGTTGGAGGTGCTCACTCCTACAAAGGTGTTTTTGGGGGTTTGGGGTTGCATTAAAAGTTGAATTTTAGACAGTCTCTCTGGTTGATATTGGACATTAGCCCGACGACGTATAAAACTAGACATAGTGTAAATAGCCAAACTGCCCTTAAAAGTGACCAGGAGTCTCTGAAAACTGAGCCCCAGGGAATCTCCCCGGCTGGTGCTCAAAGAGCAGAAGGTGTGGGGAGCTCTCCTTGCGTCCTCTGTGACCCTCTCTGGCCTCGGTCTGCCTCCTCCCACTCCTGCAGTAGCTTTCCACAGCCCCACCACCAGGATCAAGAAGGAGCCCCAGAGTCCCCGCGCAGAGCCGGCCCTGTCCTGCAGCAGGAAGCTGCCACTCCCCTATCACCATGGCGAGCAGTGCCTTTATTCCAGGTGAACCCCAGCCCAGCCCAGGGAAGGGGAGGAGGGGGGTGGAGGGAGGAGTAAAGGCAGCAATGGGGGATGCAAGTTAGACAACACAAAGGATTTCTGAGCCCCTGTAGGGGAGCCCCACGGCTCAGGATTTCCTCCCAGTGGTCAGGAGATGGCAGCAGGGGGCTCAAGGGGTGTGTGTTAGGGCCCGGGCAGAGCCTTTCCACTGGAGGAAGCCATTTTCCTGCCCAGCCCAGTTGCTGTGGGCTGGGGAGAGGCATTCTCAGGATTACACCCATTTTCAGGATTTACGAGAAGGGAGAAAAAGAGTTCACTTGGGGGCTCCCCCCGTCGCTCATGCCATTCCTTTCCCAGCATGCCCTGCTTTTCCTTCTCTGGGGATAAAGGGTTCAAAGATGCTCGCCCAGCTTCTCTGCCCCCTCACCCCTGTCTCCCCCTCAACTCCAGTGCCTATGACCCCCCTAGACAAATCGCCATCAAGTCCCCTGCCCCTGGTGCCCCCGGACAGTCACCCCTGCAGCCCTTCCCCCGGGCAGAACAACGGAGTTTCCTGAGATCCTCTGGCACCTCCCAGCCCCACCCTGGCCACGGGTACCTCGGGGAGCAGAGGTAAGGAGACAAGGAGGCCCACAGAACCTGTGGACCCAGGTCTCGCCGGTTCTTCCTCGATCCCTGAGTGTTCTCCAGCTGCCCCTAAGAGACCTGGAGTGGGGGGAGGTGGGGAAGAAGGGACGTTGACACTCCCCCACCCCAGAGCCCAGTCTGCAAGCTCTGGGAGTGGCCCGCACAGGGACCGCTTAAATTAATCTTCTCTTCCTTCTCCATCCAACCACATCCAGCTCTGTCTTCCAGCAGCCCTTGGATATTTGCCACTCCTTCACCTCCTCCCAAGGAGGGGGCCGGGAAGCCCTCCCCGCCCCCTACCCACACCAGCTGTCGGAGCCCTGCCCGCCCTACCCCCCGCAGAGCTTCAAGCAGGAATACCTGGACCCCCTGTATGAACAGGCAGGCCAGCCCACGGTGGGCCAGGGTGGAGTCAATGGGCACAGGTACCCAGGGGCGGGGGTGGTGATCAAACAGGAGCAGACGGACTTCGCCTACGACTCAGGTAAGAAATGCTCCTGGGGAAGGGGGTTGGAGGAGTTTTGCTGGGATTGCTGAGGAGGGTGGCATGTGATCCTAGGAACAGTTCCATGACACCCAGGAGGTCTCCCTACAGGTTTTGTTTTGTTTTGTTTTTTTTACCTTCCCAACCCACCCAACCACTCCCTTTTGGTCATAGATTCAAAAGAATTGTCATTTTTCAGTCAGCACACTTCTACTCAGATAAAAGATAAGAGGGTGCAGCTCCTTGCCCTCAGGCAGCTCGTGGTTTAATAGGAAAGTTGAGGCATCTCTTCCTTTTCCTCTCTAGCAAGTGTTTGAGGTTACAGTTACCTACTGAGACCCGAATGCTGGGCTGGGAGCATGAGTGGTGTGGAGCTGGAGGGCACAAAGATGAAGAGGATGTGTCATTGGTCCCCACCCCCATGGAAGCTTAAAAATATTAACAGACTTGAATGAAGAGAAAAAATGAACTTGAAAGGAGCGAGGCTCCTCGTTCCCAGCGGGAACGCAGGGTTACTGTTCCAGCCTCCAGGCTGATGGAGCTGGGTACGCAAGTAGGGCTGCTTTAAACTCTAGCTCCACCTGACCATTGACAAGAGTGAGGGGCACTCAGCCAGATTCTTGGCCAGCTAGAATGCAAAGCCTCCGGTGCCAAGGGAGGGCCATTCTCATTTAGGAGGGACCCAGAAAACCTTGGCTTCTGTTACATTGTCACCATCCCCATATTTGAGTTTATCAGCAAATTCGTGTGAGAAAAATAAATACTGAGATTAGAGTAGGCTCAGGGCAGGCTAGATCTTTCGAATTTCCCACCTCCTGCTGTGCAGTGTTTTAGGGGGAGAGGGATGAACCACAAACCCCGCCGGGGGCTGCCCGAGTGAAACCACAAGGGTGCGCCTCTCCTCTAACGTGGGGCAAACGCTGAGCCGTGCCTGGCTGTGAGGTTGGAGGAAGGAGGAGGGAAACGCTCTGGCTGCTGACCTTCAAAGGATGTAGACCGGAGGAGATCTTGTTACATGCCCTTGAACTCCTGCCCCTCCCCCTTGAGCTTCCTCTCAATGGAGTCAGGAATTTCATTCACAAAATGGAGGCATGAATGAGCCCACCCTCCCGCCTCCTCCCGGAGGTGTCGGGTTTCACCATCTCATTCATAGGTGGGAGTGCAGGGGGTAGGGCGAGAAGGGCCTGGAACTTGAACGGGTGGCTTCACACAACCCGCCTCCTCCAGGTGGAGCAGGGCTATTTCAATCCTAGGGAATGGAAGGAAAAGGGCGTGAATGCGCTCTGCTGTCAGACCTGAAAAAACACGGCCCAGTGCCCACCGCCTCTTCCCCAGATCCAGATACCTTCTGGTGTGCTCTCTCGCTCCCCCTCCCACCTTCCCTCCCTACGGGTCTTCCCCCAACCCCCATCTTCCTCCGTTTCCTCCCTCCCTGCACTTGTGCGCTCACACACGCACACGCACACGCACACGCACACGAAGCTAGGAACCGGCTAGGAACCCGACCTGCTGACCGGAGGTTAACCCATTCCAAGGGAGTCTTAGGCATGGACACTGAACCCTTTCCCCGGAGGTTCATCCCTCCCCTCCCTCCTCCCCGCTGAACTCACAGGAAACAGCTGTTGCCTGGAATCCTGGGCCTTGTGCAACAGCTTTGCCCAGCCCAGCTGCTGCCGGCCATGCCCTCTGGCCCAGACTCCAAGCTGAGAGGTTCAGGCCTTGCACTCCCTCTGGGTGAACTTGCCTTGGGATTTGGTGGTTGGCAGGCAGCTGGGGAAAGAACTGGAATGCAGGCTGGCAGGAAGAAGTCCCTGAATATGGGCAGGACTGCCACCCGCCCTCCCCCCGCAGCCACCTGTAACATCACCCTTCTTTCCTCCCCTCCCAGATGTCCCTGGGTGTGCATCAATGTACCTTCACACAGAGGGTTTCTCTGGGCATTCTCCAGGTGACGGGACCATGGGTAAGACAGCCCCGTCCTCTCTGCCAAGCCCCTCCACATTGGAGGGGGGAGTCCTGCTGTTGAGGGGGGGGTCTCCTGGCCAGGAGTCCCTCTGGATGCCAGGGGCTCATAGCAGTGAACCCCCCCCCAAGATCTGAATGACCCCCAACTTCCTCCTCAAGGTTATGGCTATGAGAAACCTCTGCGACCATTCCCAGATGATGTCTGCGTCGTTCCTGAGAAATTTGAAGGTCAGAGAAGTGACTGTTCATGAGGGTCAGGATCTGAGCCATGTCCCCACCCCACCCCCCCAGGAATCCCATTATCCCTGCAGAGAGGAGAACGGGTTGCTTGAGGGACCAGAAGGCACAAACCTGACACCTCCTGTTTTCTGTGTTCCCCAGGAGACATCAAGCAGGAAGGGGTTGGTGCATTCAGAGAGGGACCGCCCTACCAGCGCCGGGGGGCCTTGCAGCTGTGGCAGTTCCTGGTGGCCCTGCTGGATGACCCAACAAATGCCCACTTCATTGCCTGGACCGGCCGGGGGATGGAATTCAAACTAATAGAGCCTGAGGAGGTGGGCCTCTCAGATTCTGTACCTCTCCTCCCAATATCTTTGGGGCCTGGAGATAGGAGGACGTGGGAATGTGGCAGATGCCTCCCCATCAGAGTTGCCTTAACCTGACCTGAATTCCTGTCAGGCCTGGGTCTGTGGGCTGCTGTGTAGTCTGCGGGGTCAGCTTACCATTTTCTACCAAGAATCTCAGGTGCTTTTTCTGACCCGTCCCCCCGCCTCCGCACTGTCTGACTGCTGAGCTAGCACCACCGTCCCGAAACTCTGTCCTGTTCCCAGGTTGCCAGGCTCTGGGGCATCCAGAAGAACCGGCCAGCCATGAACTATGACAAACTGAGCCGCTCGCTCCGATACTACTATGAGAAAGGCATCATGCAGAAGGTGGGGGGGCCAGGGGCCCAGGGATGGGAGGGTGAGGGCCAGCAGCTATGGGAAGGTCACGGGGCCAGGGGAGTGTTTCCCAGCAAGTCTGTGGGAGCAGATTATGCCCCCGTCGGAGGGAATGAGACACTGTGGACAAGACTTCCCTCTCCCCAAAGAGTGCCCCCCAGTAACTGAAAAGCCCGAAGTGTGGAGACATGGAGGTTGGAGAACAGGAAGTGTGCAGGGAGCGGGCCTCTCGGAGGAACGAGCGCGGGAGAGAGACGCGCCCCACGCGTCTGCCTGGGCCGGCGCCCCCCTGCCCCCCGCTGACCTGGAGGGAGAGCTAGGCCCACCCAGCCCCTCTCTTCCCACAGGTGGCCGGCGAGCGCTACGTGTACAAGTTTGTGTGTGAGCCTGAGGCCCTGTTCTCTCTGGCCTTCCCGGACAATCAGCGTCCAGCCCTCAAGGCCGAGTTTGACCGGCCAGTCAGTGAGGAGGACACAGTCCCTTTGTCCCACTTGGACGAGAGCCCTGCCTACCTCCCGGAGCTAGCTGGCCCTACCCAGGCCTTTGGCCCCAAGGGCGGCTACACTTACTAGCCCTGGCCCCGGCGCCCCTGCCGCCCTGTGTACATATAGATGAATTGGGTGTTGGGGAAACCCTCACTCTGAAACCCACAGATATCTTTGGAGCAGATCCCCACTGGCCCATCAGTCGCCCCTGCCCAGACTCTGAGTTGCTCACCAGAGTTGATGGGAAGGAAGACTGGAGAACGCTGCAAGTGTAAAGGTGGGGTCTAGAAGCTCCTCTGGGGGCGTCACCTCCAGCCTCTTCCCTTAGAGGCCCAAGCTGCACTCCTCTCCCCCCACACAGAGAACAAGAGTTTGCTCTGTTCTGGGAGACATAGAAGGAGCGTTCCCACTTTGTCCTGGTGGAGCGGGGCACGTTGAGCTCCCCAGATCTCCCACTGTGGGCAGACAGAAGCCTGGATCCTGCACTCCGCTCCAAGCTGTGGCCCGGGAGGGTCCTGCTTGTCCATTCTTGGTGCTCTGCGTTCCCAGAGGCAGGGGGAGGCTGGAGTAAGGAACCTGGGGTGGGGGAGGGGCTGCAGGGTGGAGGCGGGGAGGGCTGGGTTTCCTGCTTCTAGGGCCCTTTGCCTCTTCTCTGCCTTTTCCTAGGCCCAGGCCTGGGAGTCCACCTCTAACCTCCAACCTCCGCCACATCTGCCAGACCCCAATAAAGGCCCCTGCTTCCCCTGTTAGTTGTCCCGTGTCCTCTTTGCCGCGATGGGAGAAGGAAGGACCTGGGGTTGGAAAGAGCTTTGGCTTTGGGGCAGACGGCCAGGGTTTGGGGCCTGGCCTTGACACTTAGCTTCCCAGATGGATTTGGGTGAAGACAGTTGACCTCTGACTTTCCTCTGAAAAATGGGCTCAGTGATACCTGTTCTTCCCCCCTGTTCTATCCTCCTCCAGGATTATTGTGTCAGGATCCTGAAATAATGATTGACAGGTACTTTATAACCTGGCCCGGTGCCCCCAGGCCAATGGCTACCAGCTGGGCAGGGGCCAGACAGGGCTGAGCTTGGAGGCCCTCCTGGGGCTTCCTGGGGCAGAGTTTGGCCTATGGTTTAGGTGATGCTCTTCCCATGACCGCGCTACCCATGCATGTCTATACCCTAACTATGTGCGCGCCCCCCCCCGCCCCCCCGCTTCTGCTGTGGCTCCAGGCTTCTGTTTTTGCTGAAGCTGGGGACAAGAGTTTACACAGAGAGGATCTGGAGAATGGAGAGAGAAGAAAGGCACCCAGGCAAGAGGGTGCAGGGAAAGCCCTGTGTTCTGATCAGTGAAGGCGAACGACCCTGGGTCTTCAGGGAAAGGGGAGTAGAAACACGGGCTCCTTCCGCAGACTTAGGGGAGACTAGAACACTGAGGCCCGGGTGGGTGGATGGGAAAGGCAAAACTGAGAAAGTGGTAACACCTAGGGAGGGAGTAGACCTGACAAGGGGTAACTGTCCAGGTGTGAGGGGAAGAATGGAAGGTTCTAGACCCAGGCTCTGGTTGAGAGTGCTCTCCAGTTAAACCAGAACTGCAGCCCTGCTAAGGCTGCGCCAGCCCAGCCCAGCCCTCATTAAGGCTTGAATAGCTTGGGTCCCCAGTCCCTGAGCCCTCAGAGGAACGGATGCCTGTCAACCACTACCCACAGGTAAAAAGCAACGTTATTGTTTTCCTAGAAACTGAAAACATCAACTTTGATAATTTAGAGCAAGGAACAGAACACTTTAAAATACAAGTTTTAAAAAATATACATATTTTTTAAAAATACATAATTTCATTCCATGTTAAAGCCAGACTATCTCGGTGGGAAGCTGTAGAAGTCCATGGAAACCCTGAGGTCCTGAGTATTTGTAAAGGAGTGACAAGAGATTTGGATGAGAAATGGTATCCACCGCCTGAGATCTGTGACCTCTACCCTCTGAAGTCTTTATTAACACACTACTCCTCACAGCTCTTTGTTCAAATCCTTAACCTTGGAGGGCCAGTACTCAGGAGGCAATCAGGCTCCGGCCTGGATGAAGGTGAACCCTAGACCGAGGAGTAGAGTTTACATGAGCAGCCCCGGGATGGTCCCCCCCACCCCGCCCCCGCCCCATACACAAGCACACACTCAGCACATGCACAGGGGCAGGAAACTCCTGAGCTAGGCTCCTGCAGGGGTGGGGTGAATGGCCTAGAAGATTCCAGCTCCCTGCAGGAGACCCACATCCTCTCCTGGGCTGTCACTCAATCTCTGGGAAATACTGTTTCAGGGAAGAGAAACAAGGGCCCCATTGTGTGGGAGCAGCAGACAAGTGCTCCTTCCCAATCTGGCCCCTTTCTCCCTCTGAGCAGGCTCAACAATGCTGCCTCCATGCTGTTTCCTGATGGACAGTCTGAAGGTCAGACCCCTAGCCATACTGACAGCAGAGAAGTGACCCCAGCTCTTGGGGTAGATGTTCAAGGAACACCCACAGAGCTAGAGTCCTTTTTGCTCACGTAACCCACAAAAGATGACTAGCCCGGCTGTCTCTCACCTTGGCCTGTTAAACACGTCCTTCTCAACCTCAGCTAAAATACCAAACCTCCCCACCCTCCCCCCAGGGCCTTAAGGATCTCCTAGGTGCCCATGCCTCCCAGGCCTGGTCACTTAGTGGGGCAGGCGGCTGCCAAGCCTGGAGTCTGCTCCTGAGCTGGAGACTGGGGAACTGGGTGCCCAGCCCCTGCTTCACGTTCGGTTTCCTCTGTAGGCCCCTGCCTGTCTCTCCCTGTAAGGCCTTAAAGGTAAACACACAAAGATCCCCTGCCCATAATTACTGGCCTGGGCCTCCTGAGGAGCACTCGAACAAAATCAGCTCAAGGACAGGGCAGGGACTTCCAATAGCAGATGCCCTGGCCTCTTTTCTGGTATTCTTTTCTGCTGCATCCTCTCTGAACTGTCTTTAGGGTGGTCAGTTTGCTAACCAAAGACAGCCTATATTCTTTTACATTCTAGAACATCCTAGAGTCTCAGCATCTGGTGTACAACTCAGTAGTTGTAGTACTTACATCATTTCAGAACTTACTAGAATAAGGATGGGGGAGGCAGTACAGGCCATAATATCCCATGCGCCCAGTCCCCCAGGGGCTTCTCTACCAGCTCCACACCTAGACCCGCTTTCCAGAAGCCCCACTGCCTGGCCTGGCAGCATCTGTCTGATCTTCTTCCCAGTCGAGAGCTTCCTCAGGCACCGTGAGAGGGGCACCGGGAGGTGGCCATTCCCCAGGCAAATGCTACGAGAAACTCACTCAGCAACAGCAGTACAGCAGTACAAACTGGCTCTGAGAGGGGTTCTGTGGGTTTTGTTTGTGGTGGGGGACGAGAGGCTTTGACCAGAAAAAGCTTTTGTTAAAGCCCATCGAGGACCCCAGGGGGAAAAAAATAAAAGCTGTGACGTCGCCTGCATGTTTCAAAAGGAGAAAGGACGCACCGCCCCCTGGGTGGCGTGCAGAGGAGGTAGCCCGGGAGAGCATTCTGTATTCAGTGTGCTGCATCTGACCACTGAGGCGCCCAGACCAGGGCAGTGGATGCGGTTAATCACGGGGCCGTGTGGCAGAGCCGGTCTTGCGCGGGTATCAAGAGATGGGACTGCAGGCCTGGGTGATGCATCACCTCTGAGCCCCACGAGGCCCAGAGCTCTGGTTACAGGTGACTCTCCATCACGTGCGCCAAAGCCACCCATCTCCCCACCCTGAGCCCAGGCCAATATCCTAACCTTCCAGCTAGAAGAAACGGCCACAGAAAACCATTTATGTTTCCTTAAGAAAATAAATATTTCTAGGAGATTGAACAGGACAGGGGCTGGACAGGGGCGGGAAGTGGGGCCAACACTGGCAGTGAGCTTTGTGGCTCCCTCCTCCAGAGTCCCAGCTAGGGCATCAGGCCCTCACTGCGCCTGGGGGTCAGATGCTCGAGACTCCCCTTCCCATCCTAGGACGACAGGAGTTGCCCATTTCATGGAGACGATGCCCTGTACTCCCTCGTCGGCCGTGAGCCACACCCCCAGCCACCGTGCCTTGAGGTGGTAGGGGCTGGAGGCTCTGGTCGAACCAGGCAGAAATCTCTGTTTCTATTTTACCACAGGGAAGAAGTAAGAGTCAAGTTTAGAAAAGGCCCAGGGAAGACAGTCACTGGACAGCCGTATCCTCAGGACGAGCTTTCCCCCGTGAGAGTGAGTCCACGCCCTGGGCCATGGCCGCACGACGGACGGGGGGTCCCGGCTCTCAGCGCCGGCGGAAGGCCCGGGATATTCTCCAGGCGTTGGGCTCCTCGTAGCGATTGTACAAGGGTTCGAGGCGCTGCTGCTTCTTCTGCTTGCTCAGCTTGGTCGGGTCGGAGACCTTGAAGAAGGCCGGGGCAAACTCCACAAGCCACCGGGGGTCGATAGTGGTGACCTCACGCATGTACTCTTTCGTGGTCAGCACCAGCTCGTGGTACACCACCCTGAGCGGGGGACAGAAAGAAGGCTGCGGCCTCCCGTGCAGGCCCCACTCCACGGTCCCCATGGCCCCCTGGCGGCCCTCAGCTGAGCTCGCACTTTACCCCCGTACCTCCCCCGTGGGGCCCCTCAGGAGGCTGCAGTCTCTGTCTACGACAGCCTCGCTCCAACGCCAAGGAGCTGCCTGCCTCTAACTGTGAGAAAGCTGTCAGGATGTGTTCTAGTGCTGGCTCTCACGAGTCCTGGCTCTAACTAGTCCTGGCTCTCACGAGTCCTGGCTCTTAACTAGTTAAGTGACACGAAGCCAATCACACCCCTTCTCTGGACCTGGATTTCCTGCTCTGTGGGATGGGAGGGTGGTTTTTCAGGCCGTCTCCACAGAACTCTGGGGCCCTGGAGAGGCGCCCCGGGGGCTGCCCCAGGGGCTAGGGCAGGCCAAGCAGCAAGGTTCTCCTCTCCAACCCCTCCTACATGACAACACCATGGTTTTACCGCAGTTTGACGTTAAGGTGCATAAGATTCTAAGTACTACTTAAAAAAAATTTGTTTAAACCGTCTCACTAGATGATCTCTAGATCCTCCTAGGCTCTCACTCCTGTGATCTTATTTCTCTCGAATGGGCCTGACACTGCACCTACGTCAGGCTTCTGCCGCTCTAGAACGGAAGCGATGTTAGAGGAGATAGTGATGGGCTGGGCGAAGACCTGAACGCAAAGTGCTGGGACGGCTGCAGGTCCTTTCTGCCCACGCCGGCCCCCGGCCCCGCGTCCTGCCCACCTACCATTCGGGCTGTCTGTTGAAGAGAGCGCTGGAAGGGTGGATGTAGACCACCTGCTGGTCGATCAGCGTCCGGTAGCCCTCCTGCGGGTCTTTCTTGGCAGCGTTCCGGAAGAATCCACTGCAGATGGCCTTCTGCACTCGCACCGTGGACTTGCCACAGGAGACCACGTCCAGCTTGTGTCTAGCAGGAGAAGAAATCAAGAGAGGATAAAGATGTGAGACTACTCTGCAATCAGAGGCTCTATCTTCCGGAATGATGGTGCCCAACACCCCCACCTTGGGTCCCCAGAGTCCAGCCCTACGTGCACCACAGGGGCAGCTCTACAGTGGGCAAGACGGATGCAGAAAGAGCCAGACATTTTATTCAATTCAACCTATAATGTTCCAGATGCTTATAAACAAAGCATTTGTCAATTACTCAGAAGTAACCTTCTTAGGCACTTTCTGAAGTGATTCTCAGCTGTAGCCTTGCCTGGGGATGGGTACAACAAAGATGGAAGAGCTGGAGGAAAAGGCGTATGTGAGGAGCCTTTAACTTCTCAGGTGCACAGAGAGACAGAGAGACGAACAGACAGGAGAGTCAAGCAGGCTCCACTCAGACATGGGACAAGTCACCGGACGTCACCTGTCCATTATGCCTAACATCTGCTTGCGAATATCCTGGGCCCGGCGCAGGGAGCGAGCCTGGATAAAGTTCTCATAGCACCACGGGTTGGAGAACTTGTTGTTCTTCCAGGAGTTGTACACGGCCAGCAGGGTGAGGTGGTCCCCTTCGGTCTGGTGGAACTTGGCTTTCTTCTGGTCTGCGAGGGCTTGTTTATCCTGCCAAGAGATGGGGCGGAGGATCATTTTCTGTCCAACAGCTACTAAGTGAGCACTTAGCAGTTGCAGAGAGTCCTACCAGGCCCTGTCGAGTGTCCCCATGAAGCACTGCGGGTGGCAAAAGGCTGATGTAACCCAACGTCACCACACCCTGTACCTGAACGTGAGCCTGACCTCCGTACCTTGGGCCTGTAGAAGACGTTCTGCACTGACAGCATGGACACAATGGTCAGCATCTCCTCGCTGCAGCCCAGATGCACGGACATGATCAGCATTTTGCACAGCATCGGCTCCAGAGGGAATTCTGCCATCTAGAGGGAGAAGCAGGGACTACAGTTGCTGCCCTTCGGAAGACGCCACCGTACGGACCAGAGGCAGCCACTGCACGGTCCGTGTGGGTACCAGCCCACAGGACCTTTACCCCTGCATGATGATGCGAGTTGCCGGTCTCCATCAGAACAATGCTGTTTTTTAATTTCCCAAATAAACCTCAACGAAATGCATGTGACCAAGAACATAACTACTACTGGGGTAGACGGGAATTTTGCAGACATCTTTCAAAATCAAGGCCAGACTCAGTCATGGATCCTGAAGTAAAACTGACTTTGGACAGAATTCCTTTTTCTGTAAAGAAATAATTTTAACGGATAGGGGAAAATCCAGTTTAAAAACAGGCATCTAGAATTCTACTCAAAGTTGATCGAGGGCCTCAGAGTTTGATTTTGCACAGAACAAAGAGTACGGAAGGCTGGCCAGGGACTCTCCCCAAGAGCACCGGAAGTTCAGTCTGGCTCCTACCCTGCGGCCCAGGCGAGTGAGCAGGCCCTCGTCATCCAAGGCCCCCAGGGTGTATAGCTGCTCCATGGCTGTGATCAAGGTTTCCATTGGAGGCGCATCCATGAAGTCAAAGGACAGCAGGTCATTGATGCCCATGGCCTAGAAGAGAACAGAAAGAACTGTGTGATGGGAAGGTGAGGCCTGCCAGTGTTAACGGGGAGGGACAGTCCTTGTACACTTCTTTCCTGTTTCTTCTACTGCAGGTAGGAAGTCATCAGCAAGCTTAGCAGTCACCTCCAGGGCTGGGCCACACAAAACACTCAGACTAGTAGAAAGCATATACTTTCTCGGGAAACTTTAAAAACTGCTCCTTCAGAGTAAATGTAAATACAACTCAACACCAAAAAGATGACAATTTAAATATGGGCAAAGCGGGGGGGGGGGGGGGGGGCGGGGGGGGGCGCGCCTGGTTGGTTCAGTAGGAAGAACCTGCAACTCTTGATCTCGGGGTTGTGAGTTCGAGCCCCACACCGGGTGTGGAGATTACTTAAATAAATGAATAAATCTTAATAAATAAATAAATAAATACGAGTAAATAAAAATGGGCAAAGGATTTGAAAAGACATTTCTCCAAAGAGGTTATAAAAATGGCCAAAAAGCACATGAAAATATGCTCAACAGAACTGGTAATTAGGGAAATGCAAATCAAAAGCACAATGAGATACCACTTCATACCCGCCAGGATGGCTATATTAAGGAAAAGAACAGAACCAGGGTTGGCAAGGATGTGGAGAAATAAGGACCCTCATGCGTTGCCAGCGGCAACGTAAACCAGTGATTTCTCGGTAAGTTGAACATACAATCACCATATGATCCAGCAATTCCACGTCTAGATATGCCCAAAAGAAATGAAAGGAGGGACACAAACAGATACTTGTACACTAATTTTCATAGCAGCCTTATTCACAATAGCCAAAAAGGCAGAAACCACCCAAATATCCACCAACAGATGAAGGGACAGACAAAACACAGTGTTAGGTACGCCACGAGTATTATTCACCCTTAAAAAGGGATGAAATTCTAACACATGCTATACCACAATGAACCATGAAAACACGGACGCAGAGCAAAAGAGGCCAGACACAAAAGGACAAATACTGCAGGATTCCATTTACATGGAAATTCAGTTCACAGAGACCAGGAAGTGGACTAATGGTCACCAGGGGCTGGAGGAGGGGAGGAGGGATGGTTCAGTGTAACAGGGACAGAGTTTCTGTTTGGAATGATGACAAAGTTCCAGAAATGGATGGTGGTGATGGCTGCATACCCTGGGAAAGTACTTAATGCCGCTGAACTGTACATCTTAAAAAGCTTACAAGGGATAGTATGTTGTGTATTTTACCAAAATTTTTTTTAAAAAGGACAACACACCAGCTTGTCCTGTCTCTTGCATACAAAATTTCTACTGTGCATAGAGGAAGTGCCTCGTGTCAGGTGCCAGGGATATGAAGATGACCAAGATAGGGCCCTGGCCCTCGGAGGGTTCACAACGGGGAGACACACGGACAAGAAACTGCAGTAACGCAGTGGAATCTGCGTGCTGGGCCAAGAGTCGGCATTTGATGTGTTTGTCAGCTAATTTGATGAATCAAAGAAACAGATGAGTGATGCACTATCCAAGTGTGTACAAGGGGGGTGTGGTGGGACCTAAGGCTTCTGTTTCTTTTCCCTAAAGTGACTGTGACCATAAACACAGCAGGTGTCCAATAACTGCTTATTGTATGAATAATAACTACAAGGAATTATGTTAGCAATCAGCAAGCACTGTGCCAAGGGCCTTTACCTGTATTATCTCATTTATTTTCACAACAGATACTGTTACTAGCCCACTTCTAAGAAGGAGAATATAGAACAGAAGGCTGAGCAGATAAATTTGCCGAGGACACAGAGCTCGGAGCCAAAGTTTGAGCCACAGATGCCTCTCCGTTCTCACTCCAGAGACCGGAGCAGGGTTTTCTGGTCTGAGCTCTGTTTCAGCCCCTCTTACAGTGGATGAATAATACATTCCAACAGAGCACTCTGCACCAGCAGACTGCCAGTGCCCCAGGGCAGCACCAGCATCAGGGGTGGGGATTTCATCAGCTGGGAAATTATTCATGCAGCCCCCCCTGCCAAAAGAGAATGAGGGTCCTCACTGGGGACCGAGAGAGGAAGAGCAATGATTCAGAATGAAAACCCAGCCCCAAGAGGGTCAGTCTGAAACCTGTACTGATAGTCTCCTTGCAAAGTTTTTGGACTGGGAGTTTCGCTTCCATTCTCAAAGAGGAGAACTGGATCGGGGTTGAAGGAAGTGTGCCTGTCCACGGTTTGGCACTCATTAGATTTTTCTAATATCCTTTGCTCCTAACTAAACTCTTTTATAACCAAATACCCTGCTGGTTATGAGGGTAAGAAACAAATGTGTACTCACAGCAGACATGCCAACTTAGCCCCAGACCCACGGTGGAGAGGCTGTTACCACAGCCATTTGCATTCCATTCAAAGGGACTGGTTCCACGAGGTTACTAAAGTATTTAACAAGGTTCATAAAACTGACGTTCATTTACTATGGACACACGATTGGACTGTTCCACCAGCCCATTCTAACAAGACAGTGATTTCTACCTTGAGCGAGAGCACTGTGCTTGCTAGGTTGGTCCTCTGGATTTCCGGCACGTTGGTGGTCAGCATTTCATCTCGGTAGGCACGTTCGGTGTACAGCCTGTAACACTTCCCTGGGCCTGTTCTCCCGGCTCTGCCAGCTCGTTGCTTTGCCTGAGCCTAGAGGGGTGGGCATACAAAAGTAACATATCTGTTAAACACTGCTCAACAGCTTTGCCCAGGAAATCGACTAAAAGGGGGGTACTGGGCAGCTGGCAAAACCTGAAATGAGGTTTATTTCACTTACTTTAGGACCATTTCCAAGACTATCAGTGCTCTTACCATCCCCTCAGCATTTCAGGAAAGTTTGTTCAAGTGAGGCAAATATTAGCACCGTGAATGGAAGAAAGATTGTAAAGATCGTAGAAATGCACATTCAAAATAGTGTGGCACAATATAAAAGAAAAAAGCATAACGCAATATGAAAAATACCATCCCCACAGTCGTGACCAAAAGTGTAAGTGAACTAAAGAAATGATATGTTAGGGGCGCCCGGGTGACTCAGTCGTTAAGCGTCTGCCTTCGGCTCAGGTCATGGTCCCAGGGTCCTGGGATCGAGCCCCGCATCGGGCTCCCTGCTCGGCGGGAAGCCTGCTTCTCCCTCTCCCACTCCCCCTGCTTGTGTTCCCTCTCTCGCTGTGTCTCTCTCTGTCAAATAAATAAATAAAATCTTTAAAAAAAGAAATGATATGTTAATCACATCAGCGATGACTCTGCAGCTTGTGTGTGTATGTGTGTGTAAGTAGGCTCCATTTACAAAAGAATCATGAGCTCCACTTACTTCATGGCCCAGCATGGAGCCTAACGCAGGGACTGAACTTACGACCCTGAGACCAAGACCTGACCGGAGACCAAGAGCTGGACATTAACCAAATGAGCCACCCAGGTGCCCCTCCCAAATCAGGCCTGAGACTTTCAATAACAGAAGGAAATGTTCATGCACACAGGTGAAAAAGCAAGTTACAGAACAATACTAATTTTGTAAACAAAACAAAAAAAACTACCAGAAGGAAAAACTAGGACAAAATGCCCTAAAACTGTAGCTAACTCTCATGGTAGGCTTGCAGATCAGTTCTATTGACTTTTATCAAAGATCCGATGTTGAACATTAGACCATAATAATCAAGAAAATTAAATATTTAAACAAAAAATACACAAAACCACACACTTAGTAGACTACTAGATTGCAAACAAGAAAGAAACAAACAATAGAAGATGGGCAGGAAAAGCATCAAAATGATGACAGGGGTGGTAGGAGAATTACGAGCAATTTAAAATTTTTTCTCCTCTTTCCCCAAAATAATGTAATACTTCTCTGCGCTACTTAGGGGAGAGGGGAGCTAATTTTTAAAAAAGTTTTTTTTTTTTAATTAAGTAATCTCTACACCCAATGTGGGGCTCGAACTCACGACCCTGAGATCATGAGTCCCACGCTCTTCCAACTGAGCCAGCCAGGTGCCCTGAGGGCTAATTTTTAAATTAAAAAAATACGTTAAGTTTAGCCATAGGTTGCTAGGAAACAGTGAATGGAAATCTGAAAAGGGCCATTTGCTGACAAAACCATCTGTCTTACAAATGGCATCAGGATTTTACAAATTCCTATTCCAGCCCCAAACCAAAGGATAAATAGAGTATGCAAAGTCACTAAGCACACAGAGGCAGGCTGCAATCACATACAGTGGCCGACTCCACGGCATTCTACAGATGTCTCTCTCCAAATGAGAGAGGACGAGTGTAGCTCATTCCTCAATCACTGTGAGTTGCATGCACCACCCCGAGAAATGGTACGGAGCATACAAGCAGGGGCCAGACCGCCCTGGTTCAAATCCTGGCTCCACCAGCTGTATGACCTTAGGCAAGTCACTTCACCCCTCTGTGCCTCCTCATCCGTGCAATGAGGGTAAAAACAACATCCACCACCAGGGATGGATGCGAGAATGCAAGGAGTTCACGTGTGTGCAAGTACCTTGTGCCTGGCACTTAGTAAGCACTCTGCACGTGGTGGCTAGCATTACTAAAGGTTCAAAATGACAATAGCCTTCTGATTTTGATGGATTATGAAAGTCACACATCCCTCTTACAAAACATTAAGATAATATATAAAAGCATAAGGAGAAAAAATGCACTTCACCCCTCAGCACAGTAACCAGCAGGTCCACCAACAAATAACCCGACTACCAGGCTGACTACACGCTGTCTCGGGCGCGCACGTGCACACATGCACACACGCATGCGCGCACACACACACACTGTACACAGCGCGCACCATTTATTTTTAAACAAAAGCTGGATTCTACACGCTATGTTTCAGATCACTTTTCTCGAATAACACACCATAATTATATGATTATGTCATTAAATATAGATGCACACCCCCATGTTAACGCCATACAACATTCTATGGCGAGGATATACCATATTTTATGAAATGACTTCCCTTTTGGAGTTCGTTTAGAATTTTCCTAGGTTTCCTTTCATATAAATAACGCTTCAGTGAACACCCTTTTCCCTTACCTTCAGACGCATGCTTACTAAACTTTCAGATGTATTCCTGCAAGTGGAACCATTACATTCAAAAGATGAACTTTTAAATGTTGGACACCTTGTAGCCAAAATGCTCTCAAAAAGGCTGATCAGGTTATTCATTTTTAAATATAATTTGGGCAGGAAATTATTCCACAATTACCAAAGAAACAAATTAACATTTCATGAATTATTACTATCTCAAATGTCTATGGCTCAGTATTTCAAAAAAGAAAAAAAAGGAATAGCTCTTTAAAAAAAAAAAAAGAAGAAAAACAATCAAGTTCAAAATACAAAACCATAAAAAATTTAAAAGCCCTAACGAGGCTTTTCAGGACAGCTGTGGGTAAAAGCTGCCATACCTGAGAAATCGGAGTCACCACGAGCTGGTCGATGCCGGTCTTGGAATTGTAAACTTTCTGCTTCACAAACCCAGGGTCCACCACATAGTAGATGCCATCAATAGTCAGTGAGGTCTCTGCGATGTTGGTGGCAATCACGACCTGCAGACAAGAGGGACAGTGGCTCAGCCCCGAGGTGTGAATCAGGACATCTGACCTCAGACATTTTCCTGAAGGTCTGTGCCATCCTCTGCCTCTCCACATGATTGGATAGCACTTAATCTGTTGGGCCTCAAATGGGTGGAAGGGGCAGTACCTTCATCCTAAAGGTCAAGATGGGGACTGGGTGGTACCTGAGAGGAGAAGTGGAACAGGAAAAAGCAAGGGCCAATCAAAGCCAATTTCATTTGGTGCAAATGGCTACATAGCTCATTTTCTAGACCCAATGTTGATTACTACAATTTTAATTTTCTTGCACCCTGGGAAAGCAGAGATTTCCTGGCATCACATGTACCAGTGCAAAATGAGATTTTTCTTCCCCCATGGGGACATCTGGACTACAAAATGGGCTGTTGTGTATGTGGAACAAGAGAGAGATGCACGCTTTTTTTTTTTCTGATCATAAAATGAACGAGGCGGCAGAGGAATTTCACGGTTTGTATGTATGCAGCAGTATGTGTGATCTAGAAGATTATTGGTCTCGGCTTGGCACTGCCACTGTTCTTCCACCCAGAGTTCCAGCTAATAAAACACAATCACTTGGAAAAATCATTGCGAGGAAGCACCAGAACATCCCGCCTTGTGCCAGCATCTCACTGGCCCTGAAAGACTCCCACCTGCCACAGAGCTGCAGAGCCCTCTTAAAAAGAAGTCCATGGGGCGCCTGCATGGCTCAGTCGGTTGAGTGTCTGCCTTCAGCTCAGGTCATGATCTCAGGGTCCTGGGATCAAGCCCCGCCTCAGGCTCCCTGCTCCACGGGGAGTCTGCTTCTCCCTCTCACTCTCCCTCTGTGTGCTCTCTCAAATAAATAAAATCTTTAAAAAATATTAAAAAAAAAAAAAGAGAAGTCCAATCATCAGGAAGAGAACAGAGGAGGAATCGCCATCCTTCCCCTCCCCAAAGCTGTTCCTCCTCCATGTTTCCCTCCTTGGTACCCTCTTCCAACCAGCCGTCCAAGCCAGAAAACCGGGAGTCATTCCTGACTTCTCCCTGCCCTTCTCCCCTGCACCTCCAGGCACCCACTATGGCTCATCCATTCTAACGCTTCAGTGTTATTCGAATTCATCTGTCTCCGTTCCTAGGTATGTACTCAAGAGAAATGAAAACATATGTCCGCAAAGAAACTTGTAAACAAATGCTCATAACAGCATTATGCATAAAAGCTAAAATGTGGAAACAACCCGAATATCCAACAACTGGTGAATGGAAAAAGAAAAATGTGGTACATCCACATTCTGGATGTAGAATATCATTCTATGATAGGATACTGTGCAGCAATAAAAAAAAAAAAAAAAAGAAGTACTGATACGTGCTACAATGTGGATGAAACTTGGAAACATGCTAAGTGAAAGAAACGAGCCACCAAGAACTGCAAATTATATTACTCCATTCATATGACTTGGAGTCTTATTCCATCCAGAATAAGCAAATCCAGAAATACAGAAAGTAGATTAGTGGTTTCCAGGGACGGAGCAGAGGGGTGAATGGGGGGGTGATTGTTAAGGGGTACCAGGTTTTGTTTGGAGGTCATGAAATTATTCTAAAATTAACTAGTGATTAATGGTTATGATTAATTACCATCAATAATGGCAATTAACGGTCAAACGATTCTGTGAATATACCAAAAGCCACCCAATTGTATGTTTTAAAGGGATGATTTGTACGGTATGTAAATTATATCTCAGTAAGGCTATTATTTAAAAAAACCCATCCGTCTCCTCTCCCACTGTCTCGTATGCACACCGACGCAGTGAGCTCCAGCTGCTAGAAGGACGCAGCCTCCTGAGACGGCCACACTCTCTTGTCCCGAGGCCATCACAGGCTGTCCTCTCAGAATGCTTGTCCTCCTGCCCTTCTTGCCTAGAGGAACAGCCACGTGCTCTTCAGGACGAGCTCAGATCCTTACTTCCTCTAAGAATTCTGAGCAAGGGGCTCCCCCTCTTCGGGGTATCCACAGCCCGAGCAGCTCTTTCACGCCATACGTTCAAAGCCTGTCTACCAGTGGGTGCCCCACAGCAGAGAGGCCTGGCCTCATACCGCAGCCCTGGTGGGTACCCGGAAGCCTGGTAGATGCTCAGTATTTGTCCAATGGAGGAGCTGGGGCTACATACAAGATCCTTATTCCTTAACTGGTTGGACTGTTCTCTAAGACATAAAAAAACAAAGCTTGTGTGCACCTTAGGCAATCCCCGTTAGGGCCAGGTGCACACGCCGTGTGGTTCCAGAGCACACGGAAGCTTCATCCCTGCCCGCTGTTACCTTTCTGCTGCCAGGAGGAGCCGGGTCAAAGATTCGGGTCTGCATCTCACTGGGAAGAGCAGAGTACACTGGCAGGATGATCAGCTCTGGAACATCCGGTCCCAGGGATTTCATTCGTTCATAGAGGATCTCGCAAGCGGTATCAATCTCCTCTTGACCAGTCAGGAAGACCAGGATATCACCTAAGAAGAGAACACTGATGTCCTGTGTGTGTGCTCCATAGAAGGCCACAGTGACATGAAAAGAATGCCAAACGATGAAAGACACACTCCTATTCCGACCTCTAATAAATCAAGCGGTTTTCATCTGTCCGTTTTTATTTCAGTTTTTCATTTTTAGGGTGTTATTTTTAATATTTTTTTAATTTTTAAAAATTTGTATCTATGTTTGTTTGTGTGTGTGTATCTATATTTAAATAGACGCATTTAAACCCTGCCACCGCTTCAAACATGCAAGACTTAGGCTTACAGAGAGACCGATACTTAAAAGGCATTTTTGAAAAGATGAGAGAAATCGACCCGCGTCAGGACTTCTGGCCTAAGAGGGGAAAATGCTCTTTCCTCCCACCTGGTGGTTCTGTTAAGTGGATCTGCATGACGGTGATCAAGCTGGCATCCAGATAATCTGTCTCAGGTTCCTTTGTGTACAGTATTTCCACTGGGTATGTTCGACCTGGGATGGTGAAGATGGGCGCTTCATAGAAGTACTGAGAAAACTTCACTGCATCCAGCGTGGCTGAGGTGACAATTAGCTTCATGTCCTGCCGTTTCTGTACCGTCTAAAAGGGAAACACAACGTGGATAAGAAGGACTGAAGCAAAAAGGCAGACTCAAATCCGATTCCCAGGACTCAGTCCCCAACAGTGGAAGGGTCACCAAAGAGCACCTAGTTACCTTCTTCAACAATCCGAAGAGCACGTCAGTGTGAATGGTTCTCTCGTGCGCCTCGTCCAACATGATGATTGCATACTGTGTGAGGTCAGGGTCAATCAGGCACTCTCGGAGCAACATCCCATCTGTCATGTACTTGATCACTGTCTCTGGGCTGGTGCAGTCCTCAAATCGAATGGTGTAGCCCACCTAAAGCAGAAGCGAAACTGAAAACCTCAGACACAAACCTCTCCTTTCTGCAATCACCAGGCAAGACTTCAGCCCCGTCAGAATGTTACCTGCAATCTTAACAGGTAAGAATTTGACCAAAATGTGCAGTGATTTCCTCAAGTAAAATATGCCTTGGACTTGAAAATAGATCAATGATGACAATGAGAACCCTCTCCCCCTCAGGAGAGACCTGAAGGAAGATAGTACCATTCCCATTTTACAGAGAGAGATCTGGGCCTATATACTCTCTTCCGGCATTTCCAGAACAGCTTCATTACCCACTTACCTCTTGGCCCAAGCAACAACCAAACTCCTCTGACACTCTTTTGGCCACCGACATGGCTGCTACTCTTCTGGGCTGCGTACATCCAATCTTGCCCCGGGACGTGTAGCCTGCCTCCGCCAGGTACTGGGTGATCTGCGTTGTCTTCCCAGATCCTGTCTCTCCAATAACAATCAGGATTTGATTGTCATGGACAGCCTGAAAGCAGCAGTATAAATACAGTCATTAAAAATTTCCCACGCACTGGGGCGCCTGGGTGGCTCAGTCAGTTAAGTGTCTGCCTTCGGCTCAGGTCATGATCCCAGGGTCCTGGGATCGAGCCCTGCATCGGGCTCCCTGCTCAGCGGGAAGTCTGCTTCTCCCTCTCCCACTCCCCCTGCTTGTATTCCCTCTCTCGCTCTCTCTCTGTCAAATAAATAAATAAAATCTTAAAAAAAAAAATTCCCACACATTACTCTGGAAGAAAATAATTAATGTTTACATTCTAACACTAAAGAAGAAAAAGGGAACACAATTATAGACATATAGTAGGATTACAACCACAGTCTAAGTTATTTTTAATCATGCATAGAAAAATATATTAATGGTGATTTTCTATGGGCAATGTTTTTTTTTAAAGATTTTATTTATTTATTTGAGAAAGAGAGAATGAGAGGCAGAGAGCACGAGAGGGAAGAGGGTCAGAGGGAGAAGCAGACTCCCCGCTGAGCAGGGAGCCCAATGTGGGACTCCAGGATCCCTGGACTCCAGGATCATGACCTGAGCCGAAGGCAGTCGCTTAACCGACTGAGCCACCCAGGCGCCCGGCAATGCTCTTTCTTATTTGAACTGCATGTATAACTTAAATTAAAAACTTGAAACTTTATGGGTATTCTTTTTTTAACTGACTCAACTCTATTTTTTAAAATTTTATTGGTTTTCTTAAATTCGTAAGAACATTAAGGTTGATGCTAAAAGCATAAACTACCAACCAGATATCCCTGATTTTACACATATGTTTTTTAAGTACTATATGCACACGGTTAAAGAATTCTACAGTAAATAAAAAAGGTATGTAAAGTGTTCCTGGCACACCTGGGTGGCTTAGTTGGTTAAGCATCCGCCTTTGGCTCAGGTCATGATCCCGGGGTTCCGGGATCAAGCCCCAAAACGGGCTCCCCACTCACTGCCACTGCCAAATCTCCAACACCTCACCCCAGAAGTCATCTTATTTCTACAGCGTTTATAACAGCAAAGGATTGCCATCAACCTATATGTCTATTAATATAGGACTAGTGAAACAAGCCAGAGCACTTCCACAAAACAAAGCATCAAAAAAAAAAAAAAAAAAAAGGAAGATTTTCTGAGCTATAACACTAAGGGGAAAAAGCAAGATGCAGAACATATGCATGATATGCTGCCATCTAGAAACATATAGTAGACATAAAACATTTAACGTTTATGCATATGCCCGTACATATGTATTTGTACTTGCTTGTGTATGTTTGACGTAACACTGAAAGGATTCACTAAGAGCTCGTAAGCTCGGTTGCCTAGGGAAAGTTTGCTGGTCTTCAAATCCGATCTCCAAAAACCGGAAAAAGTACCTGCAGCAAAGTCTTGCCCATACGGGATCCCTCGCCAAGCATCCCCAGCTCTCGTACTGGCCAGAGATGCTGCTCTGTGCCCCACAACACTCGGAACCGCTCCAGGGGCCCCTCGTTCAAACAGGTTTATCTCCTCTTTGGAAAAAAAAAAAAACGTAGGGGCCCCTGGCTGGCTCAGTCAGCGGAACATGCAACTCTTGATCTCAGGGTCATGAGTTCGAGCCCCACACTAGGATATCTATTTATATAAATAAACCCAAAAAAATGTATAGACTAACATATATATGTATTTTTAAAGTACTTGGATATGTTCTGTTTTTTTCCTATCCTCTTTGGAAAAGGCACTTCAAGTGTACACATACCCGTCCAGCTAATTTCAATCCAAACATGTCATCCTTCTTTTAGAAAACATCACTACTCCCGCACCAATACATCATAAAGGGGCTTCTCACCTGGACCAGCTGCTCCTTCAGTTTGTAGATGGGCAGGCTCTCTCTCTGCTCAATGATTGACATCTGGGTCTTTTTCCCATAAGAAGCTTTGTTGCCCCCAAAGGCATGCTTCTTCCACTCGGGAATGTCATTGGGCATCATCCCAATACCCCTCATATTGGCAGCAATCTGCCTGCCTTCCGCTGCAAAGGAAAACAGGCGACTTAGTATTATCCTCAAGCTACCTCGGTGCCCCTGCCCCCAACATTCAACAAATCCCATTTCCCCAGTTGATCCCTCCTGTCTGCTACCTCTGTGTTCAAGCCACGATCCTCTGTCCTCTGTCAGAAAAGCCTCCTAGGTCAACTCAGGTGTCTATGCTTGCCCCATCCAATCCATTCTGCAGGGCACCCTCAACAATCCCTTGGAAATGCAACTCTGATCGTGCCCTTCCCGTTTAGACCCTGGCAGCACCTACCAGTGGACTCTAGAATTGAGCCCCAATTCCTAAGTCCTGGCCACCCCACCTCATCCCCACCACTCAGCTCACCACTCCAGTCTAGCCAACAGGCCTACTTTCCACCTCACAGCCCCAGCCCAGGACACACGCCCCAAGCCCACCTCATCGCCTCTGACGGACAAAGTCCTATTTATCCTTCAGGTCTCAACTTTCTCAGGGAAGTGACCCATATTACCTGTGCTTCTTCACACAGCACTGGTCATGATGTATTTAGTTAAGCTGGTAACTATGTCATTAATCTTCATTTTCCCCACTAAACTATAAGCCTCGTAAGAGAAGGGATCATGTCTACTTACTTCACAGCGTGCCTCAAGCTCCCCAGTTGCCTCACACAAATTACTCAGCACTTGTTACGACTGTTATCTGGCAGTTACTTAACATTGACTACACAAAGAACTATGTGAAAAAAGAAGCCTCAAAGCTGTTAGCATAAAAAATTCTGGGGGCACCAGGCTGGCTCAGTCGGTAGAGTGTGCGACTCTCGACCTTAGGCTTGTGAGTTCAAGCCCTACATTGCGTGTGGAGACTGCTTAAAAATAAAATAAAAATAAAAAAGAATTTTTTTTTTTTTTTAAGTAAGCTCTACGCCCAGCATCGGGCTGAGATCAAGAGTCAGATGCTTAACACACTGAAGGCTCAGATTGTTTTTGAACAGTCCACATGCCCCTCCCAGGGTCTTACCATCAGGCAGAGGATCAACCCAGTGTTTGTTGAGCCCCATGGGAATAGAATCCATTTCCGCTTCCCGCTGGGCCTGCTTGAGTTCCCGCCTTTCTTTGGCTAAGGCACTCTGCATCATTGCTGCTTGGGAGAGGGAACCATCCGGGTTCTAGTGCAACAGAGGACAAACAGCATTAGAATGAGATCTCTCAGCATGCAGTAAATGTCCAGGAAATAAAATGTAGAGGTTAAGCCCCTTGAATCTAAGAAATGAGACCCACCTGGAAGGATGTTCATCTCAATGTACTAAACTACACTGGAGGAACTGGGGCTGTTGGCTTGAAGATGAGAACCCCAAGAGAGATGGGACACACAAGAAAGGGGTAAGACTCCTGTACGGTCCCAAGAACTAAAATTAGGACCAACATGGCTGTCTCGGTAAGACAGATTTCGGCTCCACCTAAAGAAGAGCTAATGATCAGATCCCTCTGAAGATGGAATGGGTCTCCTTAAGGGCTGGCGAATTCCCTGTCACCAACAAGGCTGAGCAGACAGAAAACCACAGGGGAAGAATGCTGCAGAAGGGTATACAAGCACTGTATGGGTGACTGGGCTGGAAGACCTTTAAAATACCCTTTTTCGAACCTAAAAAGGTATCATAACTTTCCATGAGTTCTTCTCTTCACAGCCCTGCCATCCACAGCACCCAGTGCTATAGCTTTCTACTGAGGGCCAGCCCCAACTGGTCAAGACAGTCCTTCAAACTGCCTTGGAATCTGCAAGGGCAAAGGCAGTAATAGTAGATCAAGCTCTCCTATTTCCTCCTTTCTTCCCAAAATAGAGCAGAGAGAGAGCAAAAGAATTAAAAAGGCAAAAGTAACAAAGCCAAGTCAATCACCCTTTAAAACAAAAACATTCTAGACCCTGACCAACAGGCAATACTACCTTCCAGCCTGAGTTCTGCTTCCACAAATGTAATAGCCTGCTCTGAAAAATTAACTGAACAGTTACTTTAAGAAAAGAAATTCACTCGGCACACCCGGGTTAGAGGCCCATCATTTCTCACCTTAACAATTTTAATAGGGCTCATGTCCATGCTTTGCTTGGTGTGCCCTCTCAGGAATGGAGGCTCTTCCTCAACCAGTTCAATCTCAAGATCTTCATCTAAAAATCCCCCCAAAAGAAAAAAGAAAAAAAACTGAGAGAGAAATAACTAATCATTTTCACCAAAACAAATGATTTCCATGGGCACCAGTGATCTTTACAAAGACAGCTCCCAAGATCAAAAAGCCAGCAATTCAAGTGAAACTCTAATAGAGAGAACTGTTTCTCCTGCCCTCCAGGTACTTCTGGGCATTTATGCTCTGACCTAAGAACTGATCAGAGGGGCTACCTTCAAAAGAAGTTAAGCCTGTGGAAAAATGTGGTCTAACATTCTACAGGGTCCTAAGGTGTTTGCCATCCAACTTCATTATGGAGTAACTTAACCCACAACAGACTGACAAAAAAATTAAGTTGAACAACTGGACATAACAAATGTCCGCAAGGATGCAGAGCAACAGAAGCCCACACTTATGACAGAAGCATAAATGGGGGCGGGGGGGGCCCCTGGTTGGCTCAGTTGGTAGAGCATAAGACTCTTAATCTTGGGGTTGTGAGTTTAAGCCCCACGTTAAATGTAAAGATTACTTAAAATCTTAAGGGCGCCTGGGTGGCTCAGTTGGTTAAGCGTCTGCCTTCGGCTCAGGTCATGATCTCAGGGTTGTGAGACTGAGCCCAGTGTCAGGCTCCATGCTCAGCATGGAGTCTGCTTGAGATTCTCCCTTTCCCTCTGCCCCTCCCCACACTCACATTCTCTCTCTCAAAATAAATAAAATCTACAAGTACATTTTTTTTAAGATTTTATTTATTTTTGAGAGAGAGTGTGAGCAGGAGTGTAGGGCAGTGGCAGAGGGAGAAGCAAACTCCCTGCTGAGCAGGGAGCCTAATGTGGGACTCGAACCCAGGATCCTGGGATCATGACCTGAGCCGAAGGCAGATGCTTAACCGACTGAGGTACCCAAGAGCCCTCAAAATAAATAAAATCTTAAAAATAAAAATAGAAACACAGAAACAGCTCATATGCCCATCGAAAGTGAAATGGATAAATTATAGTAAATTTACATACAAAAAACACTACAGAAATGAAAACTAAATACAACTATAAAAATCATCACAGATAAATATCAAAAGAATGATTAAAAAAAAGAAATTAAGTTCAAAAACCGACTAAACAAGGCAGTGGTTAGGGAGAGTATTTAGATATGAAAATGCTAAAAAAACCAGGTAAATAATTAACACAAAATTTAGGATGGTGGTTACCCAGAGGAGGAAAGAAGAGCATCTAATCAGAGGGGGACATGTAAGGGTTTCAAAGGTGCAGGTAAAATTCTACATAACCTGGATAGTAGGTAGTGTTCAATTATTACTGTTATATAAATTTTATGTCCCATTGTTTCACAATTTTTAAAAACTGTTAATAGGCTGAGTTAAAAGTTGTTTCCATGGCAACTCAGAGGTAATCTAATTGGACCCACGGTTTTCAGAACAATTATTAAGAATATCAGATGAAAAAAAAAAGAATTATCAGATGAAACTTACTGCCCAAAATACAGCTCTTTATATCCTGAACACGTAACATAGGGGTGGCCTGGGTAGCTCAGTCAGTTGTGTCCAACTCTTGGTTTTGGCCCAAGTCATGATCTCAGGGTCGTGAGACTGAGCCCCGAGTTGGGCTCTGTGCTCAGCAAGGAGTCTGCCTGAGATTCTCTCTTTCCCTCTGCCCCTCCAACTTGCTCAGCACACACACACTCTCACTCCCTCTCTAAAATAAATATAATCTTAAAAAAAAAGTATAACCAAAAAGTACAATATATAAATGTCTGTCAGAAAAATACATTTTCTGCTTCCATCCTGGAGGAACCCTGGTTCTCAGAGATAATGAGTGCTAAGACCTAAGGAACAAATGAGCGAAGTCACTACTTAGATGTAGATGCAGATTAAACTACATCTAAACCACCCTATCCAACTGCTCAACTCGCCCACTGTCTTCTGGATCCATGATCCTGCTCGATCCAAGTAGCTAGTTACCTTCTTCATCATCCACTTTAGGGAGAATGCCAGTCTCTTCATCAAAGTCCGGAAACTCTTCTTTGGAAAGGACATTGGCAGCAATCATCTAGTGAAAGGACAGAAGGCAGCTTTTGTAACCTGCTAGGATCAAAACCCTTCCTTTGTAAGAGTTAATACAGAGGTTCACATAGGAAACCCGGGTTTTTTCTGCCCCGGGACTGCAGGGCCTCAAACATCATCTATTCCATCCCTAGGGGGTACAGCATGGTGCCTAAAAGTAGGGCTCAAGGGTCTCACCCCCAGGAAGTGTTACCTGCTCCTTCCCAGGTTTCCCCAGCACTGTGCACATTCCCGGTTTGTAACATCCAACTGTGATGAGTTCCTCAAGAGTAAGGAACCATGATACATTCGCCTCTGTAGCCCTAACATCTACTCAGTGCCTGGCACCCCGTGGCTCTGATGTGCACTGACGAGTGGTGAAAACAAGAACCTAAGCGCTTCATTTAATCCCCACAATGCCACCACTGGTCCTGTTTCACAGATGAGGGCACTGAGGCACAAAGAAGTCAAGTAGCTTGGCTCAAAATCACATAGCTAGTAAGCGGCCAGAAATCACCCCAGGCCATTGAGCTCCAGGGCTCACCCTCCTAACTCTTATGACATGCAGAATGACTGTGTGACCATAACGGCAAATGGCCCCAACCTGTTTGATCTCCCACTTCTCCGGGTCAGAGATGCGGGTAAGGCGCTTGCGTTCCAGTGAATCATCCTCTACTTCAGGGGCACTGACAAGGGAGAGGTGAGTAGGTCTGTCCGGATTCCTCATGGAGGTCTCCTCATTGGTCTCCCCAACAAGATTTCGTCGTCGATTGGGGTTTAGATCTTCTCCAGTCTCTTGATCCACATCCTAAAGCACATACAAAAATGAGAACTAACTCACTTTCTGTCCTCTTATGTTTCCTTGGCCATCAGATGCAGAAACAAGACTGGATATCTCACTTACCTTCATACTCAGACTGGTCTTGGTCCCAGTGAAGGACAGTACTTTGACCTTCACCCTCTGGCCTTTGCTCACCACATCAGCCACATTGGCCACACGGCCTTCTCGACGGAGCTCAGAGATGTGCACTAGGCCTTCCCACCGCTTCCTAAGGGAAAGTCACAAACATCTGCAGCATGCCTAAAATATTTTTCCCCAACCGATTTCCACCCTTGTTGGGACTCAACAATAGGAAGTGGTCTTAAATGCAAAAACTTGAGAGAAAAGTACCAAGAAGGTGGTCAAAAAATAAAATAGTGGGGTGCCTGGGTGGTACAGTCAGTTAAGTGTCTGACTCTGTTTTGGTTCAGGTTGTGATCTCAGGGTTGTGAGATTGAGCCCGGCACTGGGCTCCACGCTGAGCATGGAGTCTGCTTGTCCCTCTCCCTCTACTACTCGCCCCACCCCCACACATTCTCTCAAATAAATAAAATCTTGAAGAAAAAAAAAGTCAAATTCTAACAACCTGATATGGTTGATTTGATTAAAGTGGAATTAATCATAACTTTTTAGAATGTGAAAATCCCCAGTGATAAGAGAAATTCTGCCCATCACGGGGGTGAAAGAAGAGTACCAGCCATTACCTTAATCCCTCCAGCTGCACAAAGCATCCAAACTGCATGATGCTGGTCACTTTGCCATTGTAAATGTCTCCGATGGCAGGCTCTTCTGGGGGAGGGCGGTCCACATGCTTATCCCGCCATCTGTCCAGATTCCTCTCCCCATACTTGTCCCGGTCCTTCCTGTCTTTGGGGGGACTCTGACTTCTGCTCCTTGACCGATACCTAGACTTCCCTTTATTCCTCTCCCGGGTCCTGGAGCGTGACCGGGAGCGGGACCGGTGTCTCCTCTTGTGGTCTCTATCACGGTCTCGGTCTCGGTCCCGCTCTCGGTCCCGTTCTCGGTCCCGGTCGCGGCTCCGGCTCCGCTTCTTCTTCTTCGTCTTGTCCCTAACAAATCAATAAACACCTGTTTGAAAAAGAAACCAGCCCAATTTCATCTCTGCATCCCCAAGCACCCAGCACAGTTCCACACACGTCAGGTGCCTACTAAGCGTTGAAGTGAATTAGACTTCCTCTAACTGTGACACCCCTGAAGGCCAATAAAGAATGAGGTCACAAACATATTCAGCCTCCTTCGATCCAGACTTCTATCTTATGGGCAACTTAGCATTTGCTGCGTAAATACTCTTTGCAGGGAGCAATGAAGTAGATCTAACAATGTGGTACATGGCCAGTCTAGATTCTGTAAACTTGCCCAAAATTTTGCTTAGTGGGTCCACAAAATTTAACTATCACAGTACCCTAAACCTCCAAAGGCTAAGACACTAAGAACAAACCGGTGCTCAGCATCTCTCTGCTTCTCCTGACCCGCTGCACTGGGCATCAAGGCCTCCAGTTCCTTCAGGACATCCACAGCGACTTTCACATCATCCTCATCCAGCATGGTCTGTAAGAGCAGTGGCCGCCAAAGTCAGGAGAGGGGGAGAAAATCATGTGAGAATCTGCACTCCAGATCCATCTACATCACTCCAGCGCCTACATCACTGACCACTTTATGCGAAGGAAGCAGAAACAGGTGGAGATTTCGAGCACAATTTGAGAGAGAGGCAGAAGGAATGAGCAAAGGCTCACTGCTACATTTAGCAAATTCCCTTTGTCCTTCATACAAGCCTACCGAGGGCAATCAGCCTAACCACCCCTCCTGTGAAAGCATCCAAGTGATGATTATAAATAGAAAACAGATGTTAAGGGGCGCCTGGGTGGCTCAGTCGGTTAAGCGTCCGCCTTCGGCTCAGGTCATGATCTCAGGGTCCTGGGATAGAGCCCAGAATCAAGTCTGCTTCTCCCTCCCCCCCCGCCCCTCCCCCTGCTTGTGCACTCTCAGGCGCATGTGCTCTCTCTCCCTCTCTTTCTCTCCATCTCAAATAAATAAAATCTTTTAAACAAATAAATAAAAATAGAAACACTTAAAAAATTAGACCTTCTAACATGTAATAGAGCAAAAAAAAATCTCATTTCACATATCAGGTATCTGTTCTAGAGCTATTTCATACTTATTTCATATCCCTAACCACTGCTCCCCACAATTCTCAATCCCATTTCCCTCAAACACCATTCCCTGAACTGTAATACTATTCTATGCATAGTGTGTACTCAGGGAGTGATCCAACACTTTCAATTCAAAAAATATATGACAATGAACACAAACTTAAAGCTAGGAACTAATGAGACAAAAGGGACAAGAATGGGGGAAACACCCAGTTACAGCAGACATTCCCAAAATGGTATCAGTACCCGGACAGAAGGGTTGTCTGGCTGGCAAAGGACCGGGAAGAGTTCCTTCAGCTTTTCTTTTCCGGTTTTGGGTTTAACAACTGGATCTTGTTTCATCAAAGAGCATAAAGGGGTTAAAAAAAGAAAAAGATATATTTAAGATTTTTAACAAAGCACCTCAGTATCAGATTTGCATCAAACTGAAAACTGAATATGGCATTTTTCTACAAATTACTCACATATTACTATAAATATAATTTAATTTCCTAAAAATAACACTGATGACAAAACCCTCGACAAACTATCTGGGCATGTAGCGGAGGGTGTGTTAGGGGGATACATCAGAATTCACTTGGTTAGTTATGTCTTATGAGTTTAATTTTAAGTCATTTGTAAAACTTTACTAGACTGTGTACTTGGCTCTGGACAGGGAAAGAACACAATTTACAGAATGCTCACACTAAACCGTTCTGGAGGCTAAGCGCAGCCAGACACTCACCTTTACTAGTAGAAGGCTTTGCTGGAGGCCGCATGGTTTGTATGAGGCGCAGCAAGTTACTAATAAGAGAATCCTTCCAAAAGAAACAGAACAAAAATTATCAGCCCCTGAATTATTGCCTAAAAACACTGGTTTTAGGGGCACCTAGGTGGCACTGTCCGTTGAGCATCTGACTCTTGGTTTTGGCTCAAGGTCATGAGATTGAGCCCCATGTCAGGCTCCATGCTCAGCTTGGGTTAAGATTCTCTCTCTCCCTCTGCCTCCCCCCCACGCACACATGCGCTTTCTCTCTCTCTCACTCTCTCTAAAATACATCTTAAAAAAAGAAAAAAACTAAGAAAAGGTGGTTGTATACCTGAATGGAGCTAAATGGAACAAATGAAGCACACAGTATCAATTTGATGGGCATGAAACTAGCAAAATAGCTTCAGAGAAAGCTGATATTTAGGACTCTTTGGGGGGGGGGAGTAATTTAGTTCCATTCAACCATTTTTGTTTTCCACTGTTTAGAATTACTTTCAAAACCTAGACTCTTTTGTTTTTGACTTCAGATCCATAGAACAAGAATATAAACACACATAAAGACAATGATGGAAATCTTGCCCCATTTTCCTAGAAAGGTATCACAGGAAATCCGGTTATATCACCACTGCTCAGTGGCATGAAAACATTACACACTTAATGGTTTCTTTGATTGGTATGTACAAATTATCTCCTTTCTCCATCAAAATCCTATGTGAAATCCTATCAGACATTAAAACAAAACAGGGGTCTCCAGGTACACATACCGTGAATTCGGCACCATTTTTGACCAGAGAAGCCTTAAAAGTATCAAAGGTGGTATTTTTCTCAGCAAGACTGATCACAAATTCAGCTGCAAAGGAGAAAAGGGATTAAAACTGGAATGGAGACTAGTAAAAAAGCACTTTCAAGTACATTAAAAGCAAAACCAATTAGCCTATCCAGCAGTCATAAAAACCAAAGAGCACCATCCAGTGAGAGTAAAGAGAATTCAGAGTACCAAGATTATCCAGGTATGTTCCAGTTAATTTTTAGAAATGCAAAGAAGAGGGAGTCTGGGTGGCTCAGGTGGTTAAGCGACTGCCTTCGGCTCAGGTCATGATCCTGGAGTCCCAGGATCGAGTCCCGCATCGGGCTCCCTGCTCGGCCGGGAGTCTGCTCCTCCCTCTGACTCCCTCCTCTCGTGCTCTCTCTCTCTCTATCTCATTCTCTCTCTCAAATAAATAAAATCTTTAAAAAAAAAAAAAAAAGAAAGAAAGAAATGCAAAGAAGATACTACTAGGGCACCTGGGTGGCTCAGTTGGTTAAGCGACTGCCTTCAGCCCAGGTCATGATCCTGGAGTCCCGGGATCGAGTCCCGCATTGGGCTCCCTGCTCGGCAGGGAGTCTGCTTCTCCCTCTGACCCTCTTCCCTCTCGTGCCGTCTCTCTCTCATTCTCTTTCTCTCAAGTGAATAAATAAAATCTTTAAAAAAAAAAAAAAGAAGATACTACTAGAGAATGGCTCACCAGGCCCTTCAGTGCATCAAAGGGAGAAATATCTCCCTTCCTCTCCAGATCATCATACACTTCTCATGAGACTAGCAGCTGTGCGCATTGCCATACAGACTCCAGAGGTAACAATGCTCAAAAGCAAGAGCCCTCCTTCCCCACCCCTCATGGACGTACACAGTAGGATGCTTTCTACAGTTTCAGGAAGGTCAGACCCAATCCATCCACGAGAGTCAGGCAGCTGCTGGGTGGTACAGTCTCCAAGTTGATCAAAGACTCACTTGCCCCCCAAATTTTTCTCTACAAACCTGCCCAGTGTTTGAAATGTCTAATATTAGAGCTATTTATTAAGTAAGAGACTTACGGAAGAAAAGTGCATTTTATGAGGTGCTGAGACAATAAGCCTCACGCTGTGAAGAAAATGGTAATGATTTCATCCTGATTTTAAACCTAAAACATAACAATAATAGCATGGGGGCACCTGGGTGGCTCAGTCATTGGGCGTCTGCCTTCGGCTCAGGTCATGATCCCAGGGTCCTGGGATCAAGTTCCACATCAGGCTCCCTGCTCCACGGGAAGCCTGCTTCTCCCTCTCCCACTCCCCCTGCTCGTGTTCCCTCTCTCGCTGTGTCTGTCAAATAAATAAAATCTTAAAAAAAAACAACAACAAACAATAATAGCATGGAAGATCTGGATAACTAATATAAACTAGTGCCACCATACCAATTCTGAGCTGGCATTTGCCTTTACCTTTTTGATGACATTAAGTAAAAGCCAAATGCCATGGGGCTACATGGACACAGCTTATGCGTAACAATGCCAACGGTTAAGGCTTTGTGACCACCTGCCACATGCCCAGCAAACACTATGCTAAGTGCTTCACGTGAGTTATCCCCAGGATCCTCACAACCACCCTCATTGGTAGGTAACATTATTGTCCTTTTTTTTTTTTTTTTTGCAGATGAGGAGGCTAAGGGTTTGAGATACTGACCTACCCAATAATAACTGGTGGAGCCAGGATTGGAACCCAGGAAATCTGACTTCTGAGCCCACATTCTGTAGAGAAATGTGGAGGTTAAAGTAAGCCACGTGGTGCTAGGCATGCAAAGCTCTAGAGACTATTCCAAAGCAATCAGCAGCATATTCACACTGCAGCTGTCATTAATCAAGTTTTTTTTTTAATTTTCAGAATTATATGGGGGCATCATTAAATTAACTGAACTATCAAGTTTTTTTTTTAAGTGAGCTCTACACCCAGTGTGGGGCTGGAACTCACGATCTGGAGATCAAGAGTTACATGCTTACCAAATGAGCTAGCCAGGTGCCCCAAAGATGAATTAGTGGTTAAAAACAAGTTCAGTGCTGAAAACAGGAAAAATAATGACACTGATTTAAGTGATAATACATCAGGGTGCTTGGGTGGTTCATTCGGTTAACCATCTCACTCTTGATTTCAGCTCAGGTCATGCTATCAGGGTGGTGAGATCGAGCCCTGCATCGGGCTCTGCATTGGGTGTGGAGTCTGCTTAAGATTTTCTTTCTCCCTCTGTCCCTCCCCACCAATCTCCCTAAAAAAAAAAAAAATTAATTAAAAAAAATGATAATACATTAAGGCCAAAATCAAAAGAATCAAGTCAATAAATAAAACGTAAAAGTAGCAAATATACACCCTTTAGTTATTAAAACCACTCTGGCAATTTAGTTTCAACAGAACAATACTATCTATCACATTTTTCCAACTTTAGTTACTTTAATGTTACTAGTTTTATAAATCTGTGTTTAACACTGTGATACTGTGATTTCTAAGAAGAAATATGTGTTTGGTCTTCATCCCCTTTCCAGGCACAGCACTCCTAAAAACCCTCGGAATTTCAGAAGTGTGGAAAGTGAAAAAGGTCTTCTGTTACATTAAGGAGATGACTTTAGGAAAGCTCCTAAACAAGGGTGAGGCTGAGAGGGCTGGTTGCCAGGGAAACCAACCATGTGTTTACAGGCTGGAACTTTCAACCCCACCCCTGACCTCTGGAGAGGGGGGAAAGGGGGCTGGAGATTGAGTTCTTTTACCAATGCCCAACGATTTAATCAATTATGCCTTTTTTTTTTTCAATTATGCCTATTATAATGAAGACTCCACAAACACCCAAAAGGACTGAGTATGGAGAACTAGTGGGGAGGTGAACACATGGAGATTTGAGGACAGTGGGGCACTTACGAGAGCCTGGAAGCTCCTCAATCTTTCCCACATACCTTGCCCTATGCATCTCTTCCATCTGGCTGTTCCGGAGTTATATCCTTTTATAATAAACCGGTAATCTAGTAAGTAAAATGTTTCTCTGAGTTCTGGGATCCACTCTAGCAAATTAATCAAACCCAAGGTGGGGGGGTCATTGGAACCTCTGATCTTAGTGACTGGGTCAGCACAAGTTGACAACCTGACCTTGCAAATGGCATCTGAAGTTTGAGGTGGGGCAGTCTTATAGGTCTGAGTCCTTAACCTGTGGGATCTGATGCTATCTCCAGGTAGATAGTGTCAAAACTCAGTTCAATGCAGGATACCAGCTGGTGTCACAGAACTGCTTAACAGTACTGGCAAAAACACACATCACAGAGGGTGTCAGGGGCGCCTGGTTGGCTTAGTTGGAAGAGCGTGCAACTCTTGATCTCAGGTTCGTGAGTTCAAGCCCCACGCTGGCCACAGAAATTAAATAAATAAATATTTTTAATAAATAAATGGTGTCAGAATTACAAGCAGAAGAAAACGTATTTGTGATTTATTTGCAAATTAAATGGGGTCTTCACTTACATATGGGCTAGAAAATTATGGAGTTTATACCTCATTTTATTTTTGTATATAATGAGGTTAATATCAAAACGATTTAACACTGGCTCAGTAAACGTTTGCTGAACGAAGGAACACACAACCCAGACAGCAAACTACAAGATTGTCACTCATTACCATCTAAAAGAGAAGGAGAATGAAGAAAAATGATACAGGACAAGCACATCTTGACTGGGAAGCAAGAAAAAAGTGAACTAAAACATACTGGCAGCAGGGCTTCTTCCTAGGTGCAACACGGTAACCCCGAGAAAAACACATCATCCCCATTTCACAGATGAGGAAAACAGCTTCTGGGACATTAGGTATCTTACTCAAGGTCACACATCCAACCTCCCTGACCCCTTTTGTCACATGCCCTTTCCCTTCCATCTCTCCCGTTGATGACCTCATCTTCATTTAGAAAACACAACAATTAAATGGCAGTCTCTCCCTCATCTTCCTACCACCAATCCCGAAACCTATCTGCATCTACGACCACATTCTCTGTCCTCCTTCCTATTAAAATGGATCAAGCATCCCTGTACCTCTCAAAGGTCAACCCCTCCATTCATGCTCTTGATTCCATCCATCTCTTTGCTTTCATAAGGACTCCACCTGCCTGTGGCCTTAGCTCTAGCCCCCGGGCCTTTTTCAGTTCCGCGTTTTGGTACATTCTGTCCCCAAACGCCTAAAAAGTGGTTGAGAATAGTTAAAGGCAGACTTCAAAAGGCTTGGGATTCCAGATTGGGCTCACATTTGATATATAATTTTGAGGAGGATTACTTAATTACTCAGAGCCTTGTTTTCTTAATCGAAAAACAGATAATACTATCTCATAGGGTCGTGTGAAGACCAAGTAAGATAATGTAAGTAAAGCACTGTGCATAGTATCTGCCCTGTCAATAAAGGTCGGCCATCATGATCGTCATTACAGTGCGGCTGCGGCTGCTGTCGTTGTTAACGCTGTTTAACTAACTAGGGCGGGGGAAGCAAGGAGCAGGAGCGACAGCCGCTCCGGGTTTCACTGACAGCTCTAGGCAATGGTTTGTAACAGCTCAGCCTGGAGGGTTCTCATGCGGGGGCCACGGCCGCGGGTTCCCTGGGCCCAAGTATCTGCGACAGAGAGGGAAAGAGACTCACAGGGACACACGCAGTCAACCCATCAGCCCCATTTCTCCCTCCGCTTCCCTCGACCCCAAGCCCAGAGGCCGCAGGGGCCTCCCCGGGCTTACCCAGATCCTTGTCGTTGATCCCCAGGTGATTGTCCAGCTCGGTGCAAACTTTCGACACTAAAGACAGATACTCGAGTTTGGCGAGTTCTTCCGCGGGGCCTAGGTCTGCGGTGGTTACGGCTCCCGCCAGGGCCACAACCACCGCCATGCCTACGGCCGCCACCAGCCAGCTCTACTGCCGGCCTTCTGAGCTACGCCAGGTCTGCTCAAGCTTCCACTTCCGGGTCGGCGCACGTCCCTTTTGTTTACAGTAAATTGAAAACTTTAGGAACTTCCCATGACGCAACCGAAGAATCATAGAGATCAGACAGGAAGTGCTTAAGGAAGGAACGGCCAGGTAGGTTACCCTACACGCCGGCAGCGCCCTCTACAGGACAGCGAGATTCTCAATCGGCTCTCAGGCCCGGAAACGTTCACTTTCAGCGTTCTCCCACCTGACGTCGGCAGAGGGCGACCGTGGCCTGTGCAAGGGGCGCCAAGGAGGTCACGACCCCCACGCCTCCTGCGCGCCTGCGCTTTGAAAAAAGGAACTTGGGCGCCTGGGTGGCTCAGTTGGTTAAGCGACTGCCTTTGGCTCAGGTCGTGAGCCTGGAGTCCTGGGATCGAGTCCCACATTGGGCTCCCTGCTCAGCAGGGAGTCTGTTTCTCCCTCTGACCCTCTTCCCTCTCATGCTCTCTCTCTACCATTCTCTCTCTCAAATAAATAAATAAAATCTTAAAAAAGAAAAAGAAAAAAGGAACCTGAATTCAAGCCTGGAAAAGGCCAAACTTGCTTTATAGCGGTTCCCTCTATTCCTCTATTGCGTCTTCGTGGCTCGTGACTATCTGGAGCGATTCTGTAACAAACCAGTAGGCATGGGGCGCCTGGGTGGCTCAGTCGGCTAAACGTCTGCCTTCGGCTCAGGTCATAATCCTGGGGTCCTGCGCATAGAAAACTACAAATGCCAGTTACTGTAATCCTAAGGGCGAGATAATGGTCACTGTAAAATTCATCTGTCAGGTACAGATCCCCTCAGTCTGAGACCCCAGAGAACCACCTGGCTCATCTCTTGTGAAAACCGCTTCTCAACTCCGGATTTTCCCGTGCCAATACCCTCAGAACTTGTGCCCCCAAAAAGCAGCTGTGCTGTGAACCTAATTAGGGGGTCCTAAGCTGGGGTCTCCCAACTTCTATTTCTGGTCTCCATTTTCCTTTGCAACAGCTCTAAGGTGAGGTAAGGATTTTCCCACACTGCACTGCTCTGTGTAATGAATAAGGAAATGAAGGCACCCGGAGTTAGTGGCCCTCCAATCAAGCAAAAGGGAGGGAATCAAACCCTTTTGCTTTTAGCTTCAGGCTACATTTACACGGCTGCACCTTTGGACTCTGTCCCTCCAACAACTCACCATGGACTAAAAAAATGACAGCGAAACCCCTGGAGCAGTAGCTCTCACTGACTCCAAGAGTTCCATGTTTCCAAGTTCCTAAGGAATCAGTGCTGCACTGATTCTTTTTCCTCATGAATGGAAAGGAAAATCCTGCTCTTGATTCAACGTGCTCAACTTGCCAGCTTGGAGTTAGGATATTAGGGACTTATTCCATTTGACTTCTTTTCTCTGTGCTTCTCTGCTTTTAGAAATTTTGTATTTATATTCTGCTTTTCTCCAATATTTAACTGGAAGGGGAAAACATGGAGTTTGTTTTGTCTTAAAAGCGCTGTGGGGGAAAGGGCTATAGAACCACAATGGGTGGTGGTAGTAGCAGTAAGTACTGTAAGAATGCTTAGGACTGGGGAGCCTGGGTGGCTCAGTCAGTTAAGTGCCTGCCTTCAGCTTGGGTCTTGATCCTGGGGTACTGGGATCAAGCCCCTAGTCCAGCTCCTTGCTGGGTGGGAGGTCTGTTTCTCCCCCTCCCCCTGTTCGCATGTGTGTGCGCGCTCTCTCTCTCTCTCAAATAAATAAATAAAATCTTTAAAAAAAAATTATCTCTCTCCCTCTGCCCCCCTCCCCTGTGTGCTCTCTCTCGAATAAATAAATAAATAAAGTTTAACTTTTAGCACTCTTAGGATTATTTGGGAATCATTGAACATACGTCTCAACAGTAAATATTAACAGCAAAACTTACTAAATTTTATTTACATATACATGTTTTCAAGAGTGCAAGTTTGTTACACGATACACATATTTCCTGCAACACCAAGGAATTTTTTGAAGCCAAAGGAAAAGAAATAAAAGCAAAGATAATGGATAACTTGACAGCCCAAACACAGATGCACATGGAATCTTCCTCTCCCCTTAAGAGACACTGAATCAGGGACGCCTGGGTGGCTCAGTCATTAAGCGTCTGCCTTAGGCTCAGGTCATGGTCCCAGGGTCCTGGGATCGAGCCCCGCATCGGGCTCCCCGCTCCGCGGGAAGCCTGCTTCTCCCTCTCCCACTCCCTCTGCTTGTGTTCCCTCTCTTGCTGTGTCTTTCTCTGTCAAATAAATAAATAAAATCTTTTAAAAAAAAAAAGAGACACTGAATCAAATGCAGTCCAAAAGTGGATGTATTCTAATTGTCCTTTGGTTATTATATATATTATATTAAATATTATATATCATATATAATATTTATAGTGTTATATTAAATATTATATCAGATAAATACATTTAATTGCCCATTATTATTATACTGCTTTCCTTAGATAGCTTCCATGTGGCCCTTGTAACACAGCCATTGACAGTTACCTGTAAATAATTTACCTTCACCAAAAAATATGTTAAAACAAATAGCCTATGCTTCATCACCACCCACACCACCACCCATTATGGATAAGAAATGACCTCTCACCACCTTCTTTGTAGTAACAAAGACTTTGCTTTGATGCCTATTCCTAGACTGATATATGTGTTGGGCCCTAACCGCAATCCCCGCATTATTTCTGCTCTGTCCCAGAGACTAGTCACAGCTGCTGGCATTTGGGTAAGAAGTTGGGGCAGGTAGGAAGCAGAGAAGTAGTGAACCTCTTAACAATCCTGGATTGGATGGGGGAGGGCAGAAATCACCTAAGTGTGTGTAGCTGAAAGGTGGCATCCTCAGGGAAGTTGGTGAGAAAAATCACAGGACTTCCTGTCTCCAAAACAAAATGGTATTGCTGCAACCAAGACAGCCCTAGCTTTTTCTGCTGGAGTAAAACTCAGACCTTAGGGGAAACACCTCTGCTCTGGAAGGCAAAAATCAGAATGATTTGCTTCTAAGCATATAACTGCCACTCAGCTATTCATTGTTATTAATGCAGGGGGACTTCAGAAAAAATGGCCCCTCCTTCATTGCTCCACTGAGGCCCTGACCCAGCCTAAAGACATCGATGAAAATGGCCTAAACCCTTTCATCTGCGGTCCTTCCTGATAGGGACAGGACCCCAGAAAAAATGAAGGAGTGAAATCCTTCTTTGACTTTTCCCCCAAATTCTTCTCCAGATTTGAATCAATTCATCAAAATACTTTGGACCCGGGCACTTTGGTAAGTTCTGGAAAGGACCCTTAGAGATCTGGAAGGTGGTGGGAAGCCATCAAGGAAGAACTAGAATACTCTAAATGCTGAACTCGTGGCTGGTTGGCAGAGCTGTGTTTACAACTCTGGTCTCTCAGCTGCCTAAACATGAGGGCAGGTGATTGGAAGACAAAAAACAAAGCAGGTCTGCTCCCGGTCATCTGGGGGCAGTTGGGGGAGGGGAGGGGCCAGCCCAGGGCCAGGGTCATCTCACAGGACAGTTTCTCCTGCTGCAATCCATTATTTGTCAGCCTTATCTTTTTATGCCCAGGCACAGCCTCAATTTTGCCCTAAATGTCCCTGACCTAAAATTCCCTCTCTTGTTAGGCCATCAACCTACCTTTTGGCTGCAGATTCTCCAAAGCTTTATAGCATTAGGCAAAAAATATTCCTCCTCAACAGGCCTTTCTTTCTTTCTTTTTTTTTTTTTTTTTTTTGTCACAATCAAGTTTCCTCCTTCCTCACTTTCAGGGCTATCTTAAAAATATCAGGAAAAAAGAAAAAAAAAAATCAGACACCCAGACACCCTTATGAGGTGAACTTTGTAAAAAAAAAATTATTCTCCCATCTCCACTTCCTCATCTTCTGTAAGAATGGTAAGGAAGTTTCACATACTTATTTACGAGTTAATCACCCTTTAAGTGACCCTGCTTCTTAAACTTAATTTAAGTTGGGGGGCGCCTGGGTGGCTCAGTCGGTTAAGCGACTGCCTTCGGCTCAGGTCATGATCCTGGAGTCCCGGGATCGAGTCCCGCATCGGGCTCCCTGCTCAGCAGGGAGTCTGCTTCTCCCTCTGACCCTCTTCCCTCTCGTGCTCTCTATCTCTCATTCTCTCTCTCTCAAATAAATAAATAAAATCTTAAAAAAAAAAAACTTAATTTAAGTTGGTTTTCTTTTTTGGGGTGCCTGGATGGCTCAGTTGTTAAGTGTCTACCTTCGGCTCAGGCCATGGTTGCAGGGTCCTGGGATCGAGCCCCGCATCAGGCTCCCTGCTCAGCGGGAAGCCTGCTTCTCCCTCTCCCACTCCCCCTGCTTGTGTCTCTGTCAAATAAAGAAATAAAATCTTAAAAAAAAAAAGTTGGTTTTTTTTGTAAGTTTATTTATTTTTTAGCAATCTCTACACCCAACATGGGGTTTGAACTCATGACCCCAAGATCAAGAGTCACATGCTCTTCAGACTGAGCCAGCCAGGCACCCCTAGGTTGGTTTTCTTTAAGAGGAAACTTTTAAAAGTCAGTATTGCAAGTATGGGCAACAAATTGACAAGACACATTAGGCTTCTTTTTTCTCTAACGATTTTTGTAACCTCTGGTTTCTGATTGAGGTAATTCTTTAGGAACTTTTAAGGTTTTCCTCAGGAGAGATGCTAAAAGCAAGCCCAACCAAGAAGCGTATTGATGGGAAGAGACCAGAATAAAAGAGGGGCCGATCCATTTGCAAGCCAAACATGTAAACAGCTGTCCGGTTAGTCCTAGACCAAAGATCTGGGTGAATCTGCATGTTCTTGCCACTAACTCAAAAAACTGCTGCTCTGGAAACTCCACTTCTTCTTCCAAGTGAAGGAAGATGAGTTTCCAGCGTGGCCTCCATCCAAAATCTGGAGTGCCCCTCAGAGCAAGCTATGCAAGAGTCCTTCCCTGGCTCTCCAGGCCCTGAGCCTCAGGGAGGAGAGCTTTGGTGGGAGCATAGCGGCTGCCTGCCCCCTCCCCTCCCCCCCATGCCTAGAAGAGCTGCCTCTCCATTTGGGGTTTACAGCAATTATGGTGATTTATGCCTCCAGAGTGAAAATTAGCAATCTGGTGAGGTAACTAAAAATGAATGCATCTCTTCCTGGACTTCACTCCACCCAGCTGAGCCACCCAATAAAACCAGCATATGGGGCAATTAGAGAGCCGAGCTCCTGCTTTCAGAGCTCAGCAGAAGGAGGCAGAGTTCCGGGGCCCGGGCTCCCCTGCCTGGTTCAATAATGATCACAAGTCCTAACAAGCATCCCCTCTGCCCCTCTCTAGTGCCCCCAGTCATCTTGTAAACACAAGCCTGTGGGTCCACCTTTCAAAGTCATTTGTTCCAGGTCGACTATGTTACCCTCTTTTGTTGCAAACTGACTGAAAGAGGGGAAGGGGAAGTAAGGATAAACCTCTATCACATGGGTATATGTGGGGCAAAGATATTTTTTCTTCTTAGTCATATATTTGCCTTGACATGACCCAGGAAGACTGATCTTCCCTAACTTCCACAGCCTACACTCAAATATTGGTGTGAGTGGGGCACCTGGGTGGCTCAGTCGATTGGACGTCTGACTCTTGATCACAGTTCAGGTCTTGGTCTCAGGGTTTTGAGCTCGAGCCCCATGCTGGGCTCCATGCTGTGATCCTTTAGAGTTGGAAGGGATTTAAGAAATAATGTAATCAAACTCATTCTGAGATACTGAGTTAATTGGTCTAAATATGACCTGGGCATCAGGATTTTGAAAAGTTCCCAGATGAGTCTACTTTGTAGCAAAGTCTGGGAACCACTGCCCCAATCCCCTAATGCACGGTTTCTCAACCTCAGCACTACTGACATTTGGGACCAGGATCACTCTTTGTTGTTGGGGGCTTCCTACTCATTGTACGGTGGTTAACAGCATCCTCAACCTCTCTACCTAGTAGATGCCAAAAGCATCCCCTCCCCCCAGTTGTCACAAATGTTAAAATGTGTCTCCAGAGGGGCTCCTGGGTGGCTCAGTTGGTTAAGCGTCTGCCTTCTGCTCAGGTCACGATCTCGGGGTCCTGGGATCGAGCCCTGCATCGGGCTCCCTGCTCAATGGAGAGTCTGCTTCTCCCTCTCCCTCTGCCACTCCCCCTGCTTGTTTTCTCTCTCTCTCTCTCTCTCTCTGACAAATAAATAAAATCTTTTTAAAAAGTCTCCAGAGATTGCCAAATATCCCCTAGGGAGCAAAATCAGTCTGGTTAAGAGCCACTGCCCTAATATCTTCAGTTCCCATCTTCCTTGACTTGTGGGTAACATTATAAAAATGCTCCTTAAGAAGACTCTCCTTAATGTGGCTTTCTCCAATACTGCCCCCTGACTCAGTAATCAAGGACATATTGATATTCAAAACATGTTTACAGAGTGGACCTAGAAGTTGCTCACATGTCTTTTGCTCACCTCCCCTTAACCAATTATCTGCTAGGGACACAAGAAATGTGACCTTCATGGTGGCAGCCATGCCTAGCTAAAAACTGCGGTTCTGATCCTACAGTACTTTCAGGTCCTGTCTTTTTCCCACTTTCCCCACTTCCCCCACTTCCCACTGGCTGGATGTGCAGATGTGGTAGTGTTGAGTCATCTTGGACCATATGAGCAAGGTCATGACCCCGGGGCTGTTGAAGCAAAATGACAGAAGGACCCTGAATCTCTGACCTCCCAGAGCCATCATACCAGCCCTAGACTGCTTACTCCTGAATTGTTATGTGACAGAGAAAGAAATATACTTCTGGGGAGACTAGTTGGCCACTCTTGAGCATGCAACTCTTGATCTTGGGGTTGTAAATTTGAGCCCCACATTGGGCTTAGAGATTACTTAAAAATAAAATCTTCCAAAAAAACAAAAAATGAAATACACTTCTGTCTGGGTTAAGCTACTATTATTTGGGTGTTCCTATTATATCAGCTGAACCTACAACCTTGACAGATTCAGTCAAGTTCAACTATCACTTCCAGCAACGCTCAGATCTGTCTCCAGCCGCTGCAACTCTCCCAAGCTCTGAGTCCACATTTCAGTTATCTATTGGGAGCGGCAGCTGGATATCCAACTAGGATCTTTAACTTGTATCTCTAAACCCCCCACTAACTCGTCCTGCTATTTTCCCTAGTGCTGCTTAAAAGACATCCCATTCTCCAAGTTGCTCAGGCTCCAAATCTTTTTTTTTAATCTTTTTTTTAATTTTATTTATTTATTCATGAGAGACAGAGAGAGGGGGAGAGAGAGAGAGAAAGAGAGGCAGAGGGAGAAGCAGGCTCCCAAGGAGCAGGGAGCCCGATGCGGGACTTGATCCCAGGACTCTGGGATCATGACCTGAGCCGAAGGCAGACGCTTAACCATCTGAGCCACCAAGGCACCCTCTCAGGCTCCAAATCTTAAGGGCACATCTGAGTCATCCCACAGAAGTCCATCCCGAAGCCTTGCATGTGGTCGGCACAGAAAATGTTCCTCAAGTTCAAGGGCTCAAGAAGCTTTGCCCAAAGCCACACATCTAGTTAGAAATGTTTTGCTAGATGATGGAGACTGCACATTCAGATGATAGACAATTTCCTGCTTTTTTTTTTATGGGGCTGACCATGTCATGAGGACACGGGCTTCTTAGGAAAAGGTAGTGATTTGAGAAATTCTAAACTACAATTTAAATAAGTGTTCTGCCATTTTGAGCCTTTGGCATACCATGCACTCTGATTATATCCATGTGTCTGTGTAATATAAGATACAATATCAGCATTTTATGTATTTTCATGGAGGAGATGTGACTCTTCACCCAAACATGCTCGTGCCTGCCTAATTCATTGTGGGCCAGGAACTGTTTAGAATACTGAGATATTTTTGAAATTAAGACTCACTGTGGGATCCTCTGGGCCAATTTTAAGCAAATCAGAGGATACCATAATCAATATTTGAGCCATATGGCCTGCTTTTCCAAATGAATTGTCTGTAGCCAATCCTGTTTATGTGTCCATGATTTTTTTTTTTAAGATTTTATTTTTATTTTTTTGACAGAGAGAGACATAGCGAGAGAGGGAACACAAGCAAGGGGGAGTGGGAGAGAGAGAAGCAGGCTTCCCGCCGAGCAGGGAGCCCGATGCGGGGCTCGATCCCAGGACCCTGGGATCATGACCTGAGCCAAAGGCAGACGCCCAACGACTGAGCCACCCAGGCGCCCCAATTTTTTTTTTTTTTTTGAGCTATAGAAAGGGAATCAGTGTTCCTTAAGTACCTACTTAGGCATGTGGCTAAATGCTCTAGTGGTTATCATCACAGCCTGAGGAGGTTAAGTAGGGACTGCAAGATACAGGAAAGCGGGGAGATAGGCAGCAGGGCCATTTGGCCAGGCCTCAAATGATGGGGTCTCCAAATTTCTCTGCTTTTCAGAAGCAGATTTGAGCATGGTTGGTTTAAGCCTTGAACTATATCCTCCAACTCTTTCTAAAAGCCATTTGCCCCAGTTGCCTTGGCCCGGACTAGTCTTTCACAGCTACGTGTAAATTCCAGCTGAGTTTGTGATCAAGAAACTATCCCCTTGGCCACTTAGGAGACAGTGTTACTATCACTCCAGCTCACAGGGAGATATTTCCTCCTCCAGAGCACAAGGGAGGATCCTCTTTGGGTATCATCTAGCTATTCCTATGAATATAATAGAAAAACTGATTAATGGCACATACTCTTGTAGATTACAAATTGCATCTATAATAATCCATGTTATCAATATACTTGTTTATTATAATTTTAAATTTCTGATTCATAAAAAAACTATTCCTTATAATTTTCTACATTTTACCTTTCCCTTTATTCATTTTAAACCTGGTTTACATAAAACAGAAAGATTTCACATTCGGTTATGTTCTTTTAGGCCTACACCAGTGCTTTTTGTCTTTTTGTCCATTCTGTAATAATATGCTTCAGATCAGTTTGCATTTTTTAATACCCACAGAGTTTCATTCACCATTTTTAAAGGTATTATTTAATTAGACACTGAATTCCAGAATTTAGGTCTTGCCCAGGAAATAATTTATTTAAAAGTAACTGCTTTGCATACTTTTGGTATGTGAAAGTAAATATTGCATGTCACCAAATGTCTTTGTATTAATACATTAAAGATTCCCAGTTTGTCTCATTATTTTTCAACCCCCAATACTAGCTAAATCTAAGGGTAGGATGGAAGTATCAAAATGTCATTATGTCATTGGATAGTATGATTAGTCTCATTTTACATATGATCAAGCTGAGTCTCAGAGGTGAAGAAACTGTATCATTGGGTTATCAGCCAGACTCACAGTGAATGTCCCGGATCTCTGGAAATAGTTTTGTCTCTGCTGCCTGACACCCTCCCTCCCTAACCTTGCCACATCGGATTGGTCTAGGACTGACACCCGACCCATGCCAGGCCAATCAGACTTCTTTTCTAGGATATTTGATATTGGAATAGAGGAAAGAGACCAGGCCTTCTCTAATGGTAATGTTATGATCCATGAGACACAAGAGCTACCAGAAAGCATGATCCCCTCTCTGGAAAGAAAGCCAAACGGAAAGAATAAAGCCAAACACATTATAGAGGGGGAAAAAAAGAATCCATGGGAGAGAGTGTCCTGGAGGTATTTAAGTCCCTGACTCCACTTATCCCAATTCTAGATGCTCTTGGATCCTTCCACTAAATCCCCCTTTTTGCGTAACCTGAGTCAAGTGGTCTTTATGCACCTGGCAACTGGGGAGTAAAGAGGCCTGGACTAGAGGAGGTGACCCCTGAGCCTGTGGCTCTTTCTGCCACAGTAGATCAAGTTCACCTGATTGCTCAGATCTTGTGCCAGACAATGTGAGAATGAACAGCACAAAGGCATCAAACCCAGCCCTTCAGCCTCATGTGATTTGCACACATACTGAGCTTCAGTTTCCCACACAGTGTGTGGGAAGCCGATGTTCCCACCGATGTTGTACATTTAAAAATGACATGTGCACCTTAGGGCATGGGCTCGGAAGGAAATGTTACACTCCTAGCTAGGTGTCTACACTGGACTTGGGTGGCATGGTGATAATGAAGCCACACCCAGACAAACTCATACAGGCTTGGGAGGATGGGAAGGGAAAATGAAAGAAGTAGAAAATGTGAGCTAAAGGCAAAGATAACAGACCTCTCCATGGTTATATGCTTTGCTGCTCCCAAAGTCCCTTCCCACTCATCATCTTGTTTTGGGTCCCATGGCAACCCAAGAGGGATAGAGAGCAGGTGCAGTTATTAACTTATATTTTACAGAGAAGACTGTGAAAAGATATGTACCCCAATGCAAGGAGCATAGTAGGTGCTCGTTAAACTCATCCCTTCACTTCATGCGCTACTGATGTTCAGATGTTCAGCAACCATTTGATGAATGAAAAATGTGGGGCCAAAGCATGAAGTGACTCGTCCGATGTGACACAGCTAATCAAGGGCAGAGGGGGCACTAAAAATTGGGTTGCATCACTCTGCACCCGACTACAAGATGCTGTGAGCGTTTCTAACCGCTTCATGAATTCATGTAGTGCAAGTACAGAGACCTTAATTCTCTACTGCATGAGAGAGGCAGTGCCCTTTGCCACCTCTCAGGCTTGCCAGCCAAAAGTTCTTCAAATAAATGTTTACCGGCCATAGGCATTATTAGACCTTCTAGCACTGAAAGGTCTTGCTTCCCAAGCAAGCTGTTTCAGAAACCTAGGACTCCAGCGCAAAAATGCTCAAGAAAAAAAAAAGAGTGATTTCTACAGGAGCTAGTGAGTGATTTATGGATGAGACATGCAGTCCCAATTCCCTTTTTGCTACTCTCAATGGCATGCGAAGCAAATTCGAGGAGGCAGAAGGACATTCCATTGCCCAAGTTGTGTAAAAGGGAACTGGAAACCCTGCCCTTGTATAGCAGGCTGCCCCAGTGGCAGAAAACGTGATTTCTCCTGCTGAGCATGTGAAGATGATTGAGGCCTGTCATTCCTTTATTTCCTTGTCACCAGAAGAATATCAGTTCATGCAGAAATTAGATCAAAATTTAAATGGGGCTGAAGGCGTTGCTGTCACTTGGGGAATCTCCTCCAGCTGAAGTTGCAGAAGCTCTTCCTGCACCCCCGGGAGCCATCTGTCACTAATTCCCCCGGCACCCAACAGATGCTTCTGTTCCCTGGGCAGGCAGAATCAGCTGGGTGTGAATCTCCAACTCAGATCTGTCTTGGACAATCCGAATTCCTGGCTAGATTCCAACCAGACCCGATCCCAAGGAAATAAATAGAGTAAGTCCCAGGGGAAAATGATTTGTTTCTTAGGGCAGCCTCTTTGGGGTCAGTCAGCCACAATCACCTTGGCATCCCCTTGGGCTCCGGAGAAAATGAGCACTCAGATTTATCCCAGGCCCCAGGGTGGCTCCAGGCACTTGGTAATTCAAGCCAGCAATGCAGCAGAATGACTGAGTGGTGCAGGATAAATGCTTAGCGGTGCAGCCACCCCGTGGTTGACCATCTCAAACCTCAAGGGAAGGAAGGAGATTGCAAATTGCATTGGTCCACCTACGTTGATGAACAGTATCCAGAGAATTTATTAATACCAAAGTCAGGCGCGGTGCCTGGGGGGCTCAGTCGGTTAAGTGTCTACCTTCAGCTCAGGTCATGATCCCTGAGTGCTGGGATTGAGTCCCTCATCGGCTCCTTGCTCATGGAGGAGTCTGCCTCTCCCCTTCCCTCTGTCCCTCCTCCACCCACTCCTGCTCTCTCTCTCTCTCTCTCTCTCTAATAAATAAATAAAATCTTAAAAAAAAATGTTCACCAAAGTCACCAAGAGACTGACTTAATCAGGCCAAATTGACCCTTTATAATGACCACACACCTTCCCAGCGCTAGGAGCACTCCAGTCTGAAATAACGCAGGTGCCTGGACCACACGGCACCTCTACCAGTTGGATGGTCCTAACTGACTTACTGGGTGAGGATCTCTTAGGTTTATAGAGTCATGAGGCCCTAAGTAAAGCTTCTCAAGAGGTCAGCAGCTGTCCTAAAAATGTTATGTTTCGGGATTTGGCAGGATCGTGACCTGAGCCGAAGGCAGACACTTAACCGACTGAGCCACCCAGGAGCCCCAATATCCACCTAATTTTTAAATCTTGTTTCCAGGAATGTATGCTACAGACGTGTGCACAGAAACATGCAAGGCTACATGTCCAGAAGCACAAAGATGTTCATTGCCCCCCTGCTTATATTAGTGAAAATCACCCTAATGCCCATCACCAGGGAAATGGTTAAATGAATTGCAGGACAGCCATATGGTGAGCAGCCAAGAACTGGCACAGTGCTATGATATCATTATTTTCTTCTTTCTTAAAGAATAGATGATACAGATGGATACAAACACACTTAGAAACATATGTTTTTATACATATCTAATCTGGAAAGAAGCACAAGAAACAGGAGAGAGAACTAAGAAAGGACACTTAATTTTCTCTATATCCTTGTATACAGTTTAAATAGTTAAAACGGAGCATTATCTTTAAATTTTTTTTATTTAAGTTCAATTAGCCAACATATAGTACATCATTAGAGTTCAGTTATTCATCAGTAGCATATAACACCCAGTGCTCATCACATCACATCCCTCCTTAATGCCCGTCATCCAGTTACCCCATCCCCCTATCTTTCATTTTTTTAAACTGTTTTTTTTTTTTTAATTCTATTCATCGATATTTTTTTCAGAATGATGTCAGCCCAGCATCTGTCTCACCTGACCATTATCTGGACCATTAATTACCCAGTGAGCTTGCCATTGAACTTGATAGGCTTCTGTGAATTGTGACTCCAAGGTCCCTTTCCTGCCCACATCTGTAAGGGGAAAAGGTTCAATCACCTGACCCCATTATAGGTGGGTGATTCATGTGGTTGTACGATCATTTCTTCCCAGAAACAGTGATAAACAGAGACCGAATCAGTTAAGGGGGACAAATCCACATTGTTAATTCTCCTTCTGACCATCTGAAAACATACTGTCAAAAGAAAGGGTGGGGGTGGGCACCTGGGTGGCTCAGTCAGTGAAGCATCTCACCATTGATTTCCACTCAGGTCACGATCTCGGAGTCATGATCTCAACGTCATGAGATCAAGCCCCAGGTCAGTCTCCTGCCTAGCAGGGAGTCCACTTCTCTCCCTCTACCCCTCCTCCTTCCCCTACTCTCTCTCTCTCTCTGAAACAAATAAATCTTTAAGGGCGCCTGGGTGGCTCAGTTGGTTAAGCGACTGCCTTCGGCTCAGGTCATGATCCTGGAGTCCCTTGGATCGAGTCCCTTGGATCGAGTCCCTGGATCGAGTCCCGCGTTGGGCTCCCTGCTTGGCAGGGAGTCTGCTCCTCCCTCTGACCCTAACCCCTCTCATGTGCTCTCTCTCATTCTCTCTCTCTCAAACAAATAAAATCTTTAAAAAAATAAATAAATCTGGGCGCCTGGGTGGCTCAGTTGGTTAAGCGACTGCCTTCGGCTCAGGTCATGATCCCGGAGTCCTGGGATCGAGTCCCACATCGGGCTCCCTGCTCGGCAGGGAGTCTGCTCCTCCCTCTGACCCTCTTCCCTCTCGTGCTCTCTATCTCTCATTCTCTCTCTCTCAAATAAATAAATAAAATCTTTAAAAAAAAAAAACCTAACAAATCACCTTATAAAAAAAAAAATAAATAAATAAATAAATAAATAAATAAATCTTTAAAAGAAAGAAAGGGTGGGGGCGGGATGGGGAGTTATTGTTTAAAAGGTAGACAGTTTCAGTTTTGCAAGATGAAAAGATTTTGTGGTTGGTGGTGCTGGTTGCACAAGGATGAACGTACTTACTGCCACGGAACCGTATGCTTCAAAATGGTTAAGATGGTCTATCTTACGTGCATTGTACCACAAATTACTAAATTACATTTCACACAGCCATTAGATCATGGTTTATTTTTTAAATGATAACAAGAAAATAGAACAAAAGCAAATGCCCCCTTTGGATTACATCCTATCTGAAAGCAGAATCAATGCCAGCCATTGGAATTTTGGCAAATCAGGCCCACTCCCTTCTCAGAACAAAACAAAAAGTCCTTCATCTATCACTCAGCTCTAAAGAGATCTATTCTCTCTATGACAGGGTACTATTTAAAAAAAAAAGAAAGAAAGATTTTTGCAGGACACCAGGAAAGGAGACTCTTGTAAAGCACCGGGAGAGATGAAAATTAATTGGGAGCCCTTGAGGGTGACAGATGAATAATGGACCAAGGTGCCTGAAATGAAACCGTGGCCCTTCCCCAGGGGGCGAAGCAGAGACATCCCCTGCAGCTTGTGCTGCAGGTAATTATTTCCCCATGTGCTCATCAGTCACCCATTAGCATTCAGTGGCCTGGCCTCATCACATAGGAGATGCCCGACTCTGGCCAACTCAGGAAAACCAGGGACGTGTGGCAAATTCTGCATTTGAGAGAAGCTTACTAACTGCAGGCTAGTAATCTGTTGGGTGAGTGAAAGGGGAAAGCTGGCTCTCAGTCCTGGTCCCGATTTCCAGTTCAAATCTGGGCAGGCTACAGGTCTGGAAAAAATGCTTCTGCCCTCAGAGATTCTAGAAAAATTATAAGTAGGAATCATTTTGAAAAATCTTTCGAGCCAAGAAAAGGCATAGGTCTACATCCCCATTCCCACCCAGAGGCTGGCTGCTTCCTTTGCTGGTACAAGTGTTCTCCTAACTTCTTTGAGCCTTAACTTTGTCATCTCTGAAGTGGGAGAATAATAGCGCCTCTAGGCAACAAACAAGCAAACAGATAAATAAGGAAACAGGATGATGTTTGATAGAAATAAGGGCTATGGGAAATATAAAACAGGGGGATTAATTCATTCAGTGTTCAATTCGAACAAGACGTAGGAGCATCTAGGCTGGGCTGGGCACTGCTAGGTGCTGGAGATATGTCAACGAGCAAAACCTGACAGAGATCCCTGTTCACTGGACCTCATGTTCCAGCTCCTAGAGGATAGAGAGTGTGGGGGTAAAAGGAGGGATCCTATGTTAGAAGTGGTGGTCAGGAGAAGCCTCTTTAAGGAAGAGACTTTTTGATTTGAAGAGGAAGTCTCTCCAAGAACCTTGCAGGAGAACCGCAGGCGCAAAGGCCCTGAGGCAGGAAGGTGGTTTCCAGGAACAGAAAGGAGGTCAGGGGAGCTGAAGCAAAGCAGGAAGGAACTGACACTTCCCGGAAAAGTCCACAAGTTTCCAAACTTCAGAACTATAGGTGGGCAGGAGAGTCCTGGGAATGGGTTTGGAGAATGGGAAAATTTTCACTTCCTTCTTCCACTTGCCCATTTTCCTGTGCCTGGAACAGAACCCTGAAAGGGCCTCATCCAGCTTTCTAATCTGAACTCCCAAGGAAGTAAGAGTTCCGGTGAAGAAACACTGCTGGGCCACCACCCACCAGGCAGGAACCAGTCACCCTCTCCAGGCTTGGGAGGCTCCCTCTGCCAGATGCATACCTCCCTTGCTGGAGGGAGTGCAGGCACCCAGGACAAGTGCTATAAAGATCATACTAGAGGGACGCCTGGGTGGCTCAGTTGGTTAAGGGACTGCCTTCGGCTCAGGTCATGATCTTGGAGTCCCGGGATCGAGTCCCACATCGGGCTCCCTGCTCGGCGGGGAGTCTGCTTCTCCCTCTGACCCTCTTCCCTCTCATGCTCTCTATCTCTCATTCTCTCTCTCAAATAAATAAATAAAATCTTAAAAAAAAAAAAAGAGCATACTAGATTTTTCCAGCGTGCAAGCGCCAACCACCTCTCACTTCTCTGCTTTGTTAGAGTTCAGAATCTATTTCTGCCCCCAGGTGCTGAACGTGAGCTAAGGGGCACTTTGGTCGGCTCTGGTTAAGTCTGTTTTCTGCAGGGAAAGGCCTCCCCCCCCTCAAGCAGCCGGGACGAACCCACTTTCATTCTTGTGGATTTCCCACCTCCGGGGTGTGAGGCTGTCAGGCCCAACAACTGGCAAAGAAAGGCAACTCTACGAGGGCAGCCTCGAAGGTGTAACATGGGGCTTTGGGGGGTGATTTACGCTGCAAGTAGACGTTGGAAATCGTTCTCAATTTGCAGGTCACAGGCACTTCACAATGATAAAAGTCACTGGTCCTCATGGTAAGGGCCCAGGTCAGTAATGCATCCTTTTGCATCTCTCTCTCTCTCTCTCTCTCTCTCTCTCTCTCTCTCTCACACACACACACACACACACACACACACACACACACACACACACTGTGATTTGCCACCTTTTCCTTCCTTCAGAGGGAAAAAAGGAGTCTGGAGACAAAAACCCAGATCGTGCGGGCAGAGGGGAGGGTCAGGACTTCACTCCTTGTATAAAAATGAAGCACCCTCCCTTGCCCCAGGGCTCAGCACTTCCTCAGCCGCTTCTCGGAAGGCTCTCTGATCCCCAGAGTGCTGACAAATTGGCTTCTTTTTTGCACTGCAAGAGCTCCTGCCAGGAACTGCCAGGTGCCAAGGTGGGAACTTGGAAGAAGTTCAATCTTAAATTAGGTTGGACGGTTGCCTCTTTGGAAATGGCAAGTTTCTAGAGTATGGCCGAGTCAATATCGTCTGTCCTGATGAGCAAATGTGAGAGGGTCTTCTACATAGAGAAACAGGGAACCCAGAGGAGCAGACACCCCAGTTCCCAGTCCTGGGAGGAGACAGTGGGGTCACCAAGGGATGGCTGAGAGAAGTTTCACCCATTCCCTGTTAGTGACCTGCCTTGCCCCCGGGCCTTATTGATACTGACTGTGTCCCCGTCTTTTCTTTTTCTTTTTCTTTTTTTTTTTAAGATTTTATTTATTTATTTGACAGAGAGAGACAAAGCGAGAGAGGGAACACAAGCAGGGGGAGTGGGAGAGGGAGAAGCTGAGCAGGGAGCCAGATGCAGGGCTCGATCCCAGGACCCCGGGATCATGACCTGAGCCGAAGGCAGACGCTTAACGACTGAGCCACCTAGGCGCCCTCCCCGTCTTTTCTAAAGGGCAAGTTCCCACTCCCACTTTCCATGTGGTGGCCCTTTAAGCCCTCTTGGAGAGAAATTTTGAAGCTACACTGGTAAAAAAACAAACAACAACAACAAAATAATAAAAATAATAATAACTCAAAAAAACACCCTGACCCCCTATGCCATCCACACTGCCAACCTCAAAATATTTTATATTTAGAGGATGCATCATAATTTTCACTCTCCTTTCCCCATAAATTATTGATTTGAATTTCATGACGAACCTTTCAGGTAATAGGTAGGGGTTATTAGCCCCTTTTTTCCTGCAGAGGAAACTGATGCTCAAGGTCACCCAGCTAATACAGGAAGAGGTGAAAGAGGGCTCCAGATCCAAACATCCAGATTCCTAGCTCCAAAATCTTAACACCATGTCCCCTCTGCTCCATGTAACCTTGGATTCGCCCAGATCTCAGTGGATGGCAAACAGAGACCACATGTGCTGAGGTTGGCCACGGAAGATATGGAACCCGCTTTCTCACCAGAGGTGGCCGTGCATGCTCAGTGACAGCCTCGTTACAATGATTAAATCGTCCTGTGTTGGTGACAGATTGGAAGATTGGGAGGCAGGTGGACTATGAACCCAAGAGTGCCTCTGGGACAGCCCAACCAATGAAAGCCATCCATCACTAGGAGCTGGCAGGGCCCGAAGGGCTCCTCCAAAGTCTCTGGGGACAAGATAGCCAGGGACCCTGATGAGCCAGATGTTATTTACCACCATTTGCATCTAAAATTCCTCGTTTCTTGGCATGAATTAATGGAAGAAGCATAAAGGGGTGGTGTAATGAGGCTGGTACTTTCAGCTCCTTTCTGACCTCCATTTAGGGCAACCTCAAGGGGGTAGTTCTCCTAAGGTCAAATGGCTTTAGGTGATGAGCAGGAACACAATTAGACAACTCAGCCAAGAACCCTCAGAGGCCTGTGGAGGGCAATTTGACAGAATCTACCAGACTTTTAAACGAATTGAATTTATCCTACAAATATATTCTCTCATGGGCCAAAAGGAAGTGTTCACAAAGACATTCATTGTAGCATATATATTGCTACAAATATCTATTAATGGGGCGCCTGGGTGGCTCAGTCGGTTAAGCATCTGCCTTAGGCTCAGGTCGTGATCCCAGGGTTCTGGGATCGAGCCCCACATCAGGGTCCCTGCTCAGCAGGGAGCCTGCTTCTCCCCGCCTCTCTTTATCAAATGAATAAAATAAAAAATCTTAAAAAGAAAACAAAAACAAAAAACCATGGCACACAAGTAGGACCAGATACATAATTCTCAGGGCCCAGTACGATATGTTGACTCGTCATTCATAAATTATTAAGAATTTCAAAGAGTAGCAGCAGACCATGAAATCAAGCATGGGGTCCTTGCAAATGAAAGGCCCTGCCCCACTGCACAGCCCCCTGCCCCAGGGAGCTGGCCCTGCACACACCCAGTGACCAGCTGGGCAGAAGGGGGCGGTTTCGCTGCAAGACAAACGCCCTGCAAAGCAGAGAAAATCCATGGCAGCTGGTAGGTTTCCTCGGACACCTGGGAACCAATTTCCTCACGGGGTCACTTTCCACACTCACTGCTGCTCTGATCATGAGCTCAGAAGAGAAACCAAAGCAATAAAATAAGCATAAATCAAAAGCAACCATGTTAATAAAATGGGATCCAGAGGGTCAGCATGGCAGGCTGGACATTAGGATTCAGACAGCTTTAGTATCTTCCTGGAAAAATTACACAAATTGCTGTCAGAGATATCTCAAAGTTCACACAAAATATGTCTCCTGGCTCATTTAACTCCCATTTCCCCAGCAGTAAATTATTAACTGAACACGCTTGAGCTGGTACAGCTGTTGTTCCAACATAGGCCTGACATCCACATGGAAAACTGCTCAACAGTTTGTACTGGAAGTGACCCAGAGCTAAATCCATCTCTCCTTGAGCACCAGCACCTGGCTGCTGGGGACGAATCCTCCACAGAGCATCTGGCTTCCTTTTGGAGTGGAGTACAGAGTCCCCATCAAGGGACCAAGGTGGCCCTGCAGCCTCAGGGCAGCGGTCCAGCGATCAGTGACCTCATAAGGCCAAGGGCACCAGAAGGGCCCACGGAGGCCACCAGTGGGGGATCAGAAGGGGAAAAATGTAGGGAAAGGAAAGAGGAGACAGGCTTGACTAAGGACGAGAGAAGAAATACAAGCTTTGGGACAAAATACATGGTTCCAAAGTGCAGCTTCTACCTTTCACCATCTCCATCTCAGTTTCTGGAAGTCCTTCCCGTCCTTGAGCCTCCGTTTAGGGAAGATTTCCTCCAGGAAGCTTTCGCTGATTGCCACAGAAGGATGTTGCTGCAAAAAGAAACAATAGCAGGGCACCTGGGTGGCTCAGTCAGTTAAGTGTCTGACTCTTGATTTTTGTTTTGTTTTGTTTTTTAAAGATTTTATTTATTTGACAGGGAGAGACAGCGAGAGAGGGAACACAAGCAGGGGGAGTGGGAGAGGGAGAAGCAGGCTTCCCGCCGAGCAGGGAGCCCGATGTGGGGCTCGATCCCAGGACCCTGGGATCATGACCCGAGCCGAAGGCAGACACTTAACGACTGAGCCACCCAGGCGCCCCTGACTCTTGATTTTTGGATCAGGTCATGATCTCAGGGTCATGAGATCAAGCCCCCTGTCGGGCTCTGCGCTGGGTGTGGAGCCTGCTTCGGATTCTCTCTCCCTCTCCCTCTGCTCCTCCCTCCCTTCTCTCTCTCTCTCTCCCTCTCTAAAAAAAGAAGAAGAGGAAGAAACACTAGGTAACATTGGTGGAGTTTCCCACGTGCCACCCGTATCATCTCCTTTCATTGCCCCCCCCCCCCCCCGCCCCAGCCCTTCCAGGTGGGCGTTATTACTGCACCGATTTTGCAAGTGCAGAGACTAAGGTACAGAAAGTTGAGTAACCTGCCCAAGGTCACACAGGGGGCAAGTGTGCTGTTGGGACCAGGCTGACTCCAGAGCCCTTGCTTTGAAACATTGGGCGCTCCCATTTCCTTCTTCTGCCCTCAAGCGGCTCAGACGTTTCTGCTTGTGGTATGGAAGGTGGTGTCCTGGTGTCCCTTCTCCACCCTCATGCCGGAGAAAGCTCCCTTGGGCCCAGGACTCTGCCTTACTCATGCCCCCATTCTTCCAGCAACCCAATATGAGGTCTAGTACGTGGTAGGTGCTCAATAAATATCAGTGCCATTCCTTTCTCTCCTCAGACACATATACAAAGAGGACTGTGTCTCAGCGACAGACTGAGCGAAAATATTTACAAATCACATACCCAACACGGGATTTGTATCCAAAATATATAATGAACTCTCATAACTGAACAAATAGGAAAATGGGCAACTCAATTTAAAAATTAGCAGAAGATATGGGCGCGTGGGTGGCTCAGTCGGTTAAGCGGCCGGCTCTTGATTTCGGTTCAGGTCATGATCTCAGGGTGGTGGGATCGAGTCCCATGTCAGGCTCCACGCTCAGTGGGGAGTCTATTTGAAGAATCTTTCTCCCTCTCCCTCTGCTTCTCCCTGCCTCCCCCGCTCACACACACTCTCTCTCTAAAATAAATAATCTTTAAAAAAAGATGAGCAAAAGGGCGCCTGGGTGGCTCAGTTGGTTAAGCGACGGCCTTCGGCTCAGGTCATGATCCTGGAGTCCCGGGATCGAGTCCCGCATCGGGCTCCCTGCTCAGCAGGGAGTCTGCTTCTCTCTCTGATCCTCCCCCCTCTCGTGTGCTCTCTCTCTCATTCTCTCTCTCTCAAATAAATAAATAAAATCTTTTAAAAATTTTTAAAAAATGAGCAAAAGACATGACTACTTTACCAAAGAGGATATTATAAGGATGGCAAATAAGCACATGAAAATACGTTCAGTATCATTAGTCATTAGGGAAATGCGAATTAAAACTATGATGAGATATCACGACACAACTATTAGAATGACTAAAATAAAAACTACAGATAATACCAAGTTCTGGCAATAATATGGAGCTCTCCTCCATTGCTGGTGAGAATGCAAAATGGAAAATATTTTGGCAGTTACTTATGAAGCTAAACATACATACATTTACCCTGAGACCCAATATTCCCACTCCTGGGCATTGACCCTGGAGAAATGAATATATATGTCCACACAAAAACCTGTAAATGCATATTTATAGCATCTATATGTATAATTGTCAAAAACTGGTATCAGCCCAAATGTCTCTCAATGGTTGAATGGATTTAAAAAACCCCGTAGAGGGTGCCTGGGTGGCTCAGATGGTTAAGCGTCTGCCTTCGGCTCAGGTCATGATCCCAGAGTCCTGGGGTCGAGTCCCGCATCGGGCTCCCTGCTCTGCGGGGAGCCTGCTTCTCCCTCTCCCTCTGCCTCTGCCTCTCTCTCTCTCTCTCTCTCTGACTCTCATGAATAAATAAATAAAACATTTTTTAAAAATTAAAAAAAAAATAAAAAACCCTGTAGAATGTCCATACAATGGAATCCTACTCAGCAATAAAAAGGAACAAACTTTTAGTACACACAACTTGGATGACTCTCAAAGGCATTTATGCTGAGGGAAAGAACCAAGCTTCAAAATGTTACATGCTGTATAATGCCATTCCCATGCCATTCTCAAATGATAAAACTAGAGGAGGGGTAGAGAAAAGATCGGTGGCTGCCAAGGGATACGGCTGGGGAAGGGACGGCAATAAAGGGATAACATAAGGGAGTTTTTTGGGGTGATGGAACAATCCTGTATCCTGATTATGGTGGTGGTTATATAAACCGATATATGTGTCAAAACTTATAGAACTACCCCCTGGGGGGGGGTGGGCACCTGGCTGGAAGAGTATTCAACTCTTGATCTTGGGGTTATGAGTTTGAGCCCCACATTGGGTGTAGAGCTTACTTAAATAAATAAAACTTTATCTTTTTTATTTTATTTTTTAAAAGATTTTATTTATTTATTTATTTATTTATTTATTTATTTGACGGAGAGAGAGAGATAATGAGAGCAGGAACACAAGCAGGGGGAGTGGGAGAGGGAGAAGCAGGCTTCCCGCCGAGCAGGGAGCCCGATGCGGGGCTCGATCCCAGGACCCTGGGATCCTGACCTGAGCCGAAGGCAGACGCCCAACAACTGAGCCACCCAGGCGCCCTTAAATAAAACTTAAACAAAAAAAAAGAACGAACTACCCATTAGGATGGCTATAACCAGGGGCGCCTGGGTGGCTCAGTCGGTTAAGCGTCTGCCTTCAGCTCAGGTCATGGTCCCGGGGTCCTGGGATCGAGCCCCTAGTTGAGCTCCCTACTCAGTGGGGAGTCTGCTTCTTCCTCTCCTTCTACCCGCCCCCATGCACTCTCTCTTTCAAATAAATAAGTAAAATCTTAAAAAAATAAAAAGGATGGCTATAACCAAAAAGAAAGATAATTACAAGTGTTGGGGAGGATGTAAAATAATTGGAACACTGACAGATGGCTGGAAGGAATGTAAAATGGTACAGCCACTTTGGAAAACAACCTGGCAGTCCCTCAAAAAGTTAAACATAGTTACCATAGGATCCAGTCATTCCACTCCTCAATATATCTATCCCAAGAGAATGAAAATATATGTCCACACAAAAACTTGCACACAAATGTTCGAAGCAGCATTATTTATAATAGCCAAAAAGTGGACACAACCCAAGTGTCCACCAACCGATGAATGGATACACAAAATGCGGTACACCCATACAATGAAATATTATTTGGCAATAAAAAGGAATGAAGTACTGATATATGCTATAACATGGATGAATCCTGAAAACATGACAAGTGAAATAAACCGAACACAAAAGGCCACAGATTGTGCAATTCCACTCATATGAAATGTCGAAACAGGCAAATCCATAGAGACGGAGAGTATACTCATGTTTGCCAGGGGTTGCGGGGAGGGATAAATGGGGAGTAACTACTAAACGGTACAAAGTTTCTTTTGGGAATGATGAAAATGTTCTGGAATTAGTGGCAATGGTTGCACAACTTTGGGAATATACCAAAAGTCACTGAATTATGTACTTAAATACATACTGAATTATGTATTTAAGTAAGGTGAATTGGGGCTCCTGGCTGGCTCGGTGGGTGAAGCACATGACTCTTGATCTCGAGGTTGTGAGTTCGAGCCCCACACTGAATGGAGAGATTACTTAAAAATAATATCTTTTTTTTTTAAAGGGTGAGGGGCGCCTGGATGGCTCAGTTGGTTAAGTGTCTGATTCTTGGTTTCAGCTCAGGTCGTGATCTCAGGGTCATGAGATCGAGCCCCACATCAGGCTCATGCACTGGGTATGGAGCCTGCTTGAGATTCTCTCTCTCTCCCTCTGCCCACCCCCAAAGGGTGAATTTTACAGTATGTGAATTATATGGACAAAAATAGTCTTAGAACTGTACGCCAACAGAAGAAAATTTTCATTAAATTTAATAAAAGTAAGCATTGTGTCTGGAGGGCAGGAACCAGGTTCTCACCTGTTTTGTGTCTCATCACACAGTAAATGCTTAGGACAGTGGTTCCCCAACAGCTACACATTGGAACCACCTGGAGATCTTTATAAACTTCTGATGTCTGGCAACCACCCCCAGACATTGTGATTAAACTGATATGGGGTGCAACCCGAGTACTGAGAGTTTTGAAGCCTTCTAGGGTGGATTCTACCATGCAACAAAATTTGAAAACCACCGGCTTAGCAAATGGTTGATGAACAACCGTTCCCGGGGAACCAAAAGTCAGCCCCCTCCCCCGCTTGACTTCAGAGAAATCAGATCGGATTTGTCCTTGGCCAAAAGAACAGATGCAATCATTCCTGCTGTTCACCAAGCTGGACAGAAACAAATTAGAACATTCCTTCCAGTTCCTTAATGGCCACTGCTCTCTCCACAAACATGTGGTTGATGAGGCCATCAACAGTTCAAGGAGAGTACATTCTGCTGTGCCTTGCCTCCTCTGTCCTGCTCAGGCCCCCATTGGTAGTTGGGGATAGGAACGTGGAGGAGGAGGGAAGGAGCCACTTAAAAAACACATTCCCAGCAGGATGTAGCAAGCTTTCCTCATGACCCTTCTGAGGGACATTCACATTTTCAAAGAAGACCAGATGCCAACCAAAGGCATGAATGGCTAAGGATAGAATTTGAGGTGCTAGTAGGGGTGGTTTTGGAGGAGAGGGTCTCTTTCCCTTGACCTTTCAGGCATGTGACTGTCCTGGTTCTGATCTTTTGGATCCTGTTTTCTTAGAACAGAGAATGAGATCGTAGCTAGCAGCCTTCCAATCGCTTAATGACTGTGGTTTGAATTGAAATTTCATTCAGTTATGATTAGATATTGTCTGTGGCGTTCATGGACTTTATTGGGGAAGCAATCTCACACTTAATTGAAGGTGCTTTTGTATTATCCACTGTTGTTTGATGCAGTCTCCTCTCCCTGTCTTAGTTATTAAGACTTTTGGTTGCAAATTACAAAAACCAACTCAAGGTTTAAGCAACAAGGGAGTTTACAATAAGATTACAGGTGGGACTAGGAAAAGGTAGAGCAGGAATCCGGGAATATAAGGTCAAGATCAGGGAGTAGAAACTGGGGTCCCACCCTAATGGATGGGGGAAGTTAGAGCTCAGAGAATAATAATCACCTAGAATTAACTGGATATTTACCGTGTGCCAGGCACTGTTCTAAATCCTGCATGTTAATCCAATGAGGTATTCTTACATCATCATTATTATTATTTTGAGGTGCATTACTATTGCCATTTCATAAATGAGGAAACTAAGATACACAGAAGATAAAGCAACATGTCCAAGGTCTTCCAACCCTTCCTGCACTTGAGCTCAGGCAGTATGGTTTTGGAATCCACATATTTAACCACCATGTGAATGATGCCTTTAAGAATTGTGCAGTGGGGGGCGCCTGGGTGGCTCAGTCATTAAGCGTCTGCCTTCGGCTCCGGTCATGATCCCAGCGTCCTGGGATCGAGCCCCGCATCGGGCTCCCTGCTCTGCTGGAAGCCTGCTTCTCCCTCTCCCACTCCCCCTGCTTGTGTTCCCTCTCTCGCTGTCTCTCTCTCTGTTGAAAAATAAATAAAATCTTAAAAAAAAAAAAGAATTGTGCAGTGGGCAACCTGTATACCCGTGCAGAGCAGCCCTGACTATGGAATAAGGACTAGACCAATGTTTCTCAACAGGGGCACTATGGGGGTTGAGAGCCAGATAATTTGTTGTGCAGGGCTATCTCAAGCCTGTTTACTAAATGCCGGTACTAATCATTCTAATCATTGTGACAATCAAAGTGCTCCCAGGGGAGAGTACCAGCCTCAGGAGAGAAACACTGAGATAAATAGACACCCCCAAAAGGTGTCTACCTCTTTATTTTGTGAGCCTCTTGAGAGAGACCTAATATCCATGTGTCTTCTTTCCCTCCTTCCCTAGCAACCGGCCCAGGGATCTGTGCATGTATTCACTCCACAGCGCAGAGCACGCATTGTACCCAGAGCCTGAAGGTGCCTACAGTCCTCACCCCCAGGATATGGCTGAGCGCTGAATGAATGGAGGTGTCCAATCTTATCAACCTAAAATAATAGGGATTAAACTATGAGTCATACATGGTAGATTCACCTCCAACAAGCCTTCACAGACATACCACAGTTTTCACATTTTAGAAATGAGTCATTTCTATTATGAAAAAAGAATGAGCATTTTTTTACTTTTGGGAAAGAGAAAAGTACCTATACTCCTACTCCCTGCATAATTACTTTGTTTTGCGTGTTACCTCCATTCCCTATCTACACTCGCTCTCAGTGTACAGAGTATAGTCAAAGAGCAACCATCTGGGCTTCTGCTGTTTCCGGTCAACATTTATAAATGGTTTCCATGTTGCTACATGGTCTTCTGCGCAGTGTTCCATTACATTGATCTACTTTTATTATTATTATTGGTCCTTAGAAACATCTTTAGTACAAGCGTTTTTAAAGGATCTACTTTCATTTTAAGCAAACTTCCAAATGCTAAATGTTTAGCTAATTTCCAGGTTTATTGGTTGGTTTTTTGCTGTATCGGTAATGCTGCAATACACATTTTTATGCACACAACTCTCCTTCTGTTTTAATTATTCAAAAAATTCCCAGAAATGGGATTATTGAGGCAATGGGTGTGGACATCTTTATGGCTCTTGGAACAAAGTTCCCTATCACTTCCCAAGAAATAAGCACCAATTTACATTGTTTCCTGGCAGTCTATGAGGGCACCAATTTCACTACAACTTCACCAGCATTAAGACACTTCTTTTTTTTCCCCCCAAGATTTATTTATTTATTAGAGAGAGAGAGAGAGACCATAGCAGGAGGGGCAGAGGGAGAGGAAGAGCGAGAATCTCAGGAAGACTCCGTGGAGTCTCAGAATCTCAGGCAGGCTCCACAGAGCCCGACGTGAGGCTCAATCTCACAACCCTGAGATCATGACCTGAGCCGAAACCAAGAATTGGACACTTAACCAACTGAGCCCCCCCGTCGCCCCAAGGACTCTTCATTTAAAAAAATAATTGTCCATGTATGTGAAATGGTGGTATTTCAAGTTGACTTAAATTTGCATTTCTGTGATTTCATGTGTTTTCCTGCTGCTGTTTATTATTGCATTCCTCCTTATATTAATAAATTGTACACAGTGTCTAGAATGATAATTATTATCTTCATTTTACACATCAAAACCCCACTAGAGAGGTGAGGTAAAGTTGCCCAAGTTCATGGAGTTGGTCCAACTTAGAAGGAAAGTTTCCTACCTGCTTAGTCCAGTGCTCTTTCCAGCCCACTTCATAGCCTCCCCCTGCTCAGATGCACTCAGTGCTGAAATCAGATTACAGGATGCAGTTCCCACCCAGGACTACATGAGGGGTCGGTGCAGAGGGCCTCTCAGCCTCTGGAGTTATCACCCGTCTCGCCAAGTAATCGGCTCAAGTCTAAAGAGGTCCGCAAAGACAACCCCCAGAGCCGATCCCAGCACCTCAGCCTCCTTCCCTGCCTTTCTGCTCCAGGTACTACAGAAGGAGTGGAGAGGCTCCCAGTCTTTCACCTCTGATATATTCCTTAGGATTGTGATTCCCAGACTTGGCTGCTTCCCAAAATCCCTTGGGAGAAACCTTCTCACTTTCCACACACAGATTCCTGGTCTATGGAATCAGAATCTTCAGAGGTTAGGGCCTGAGGAGCTACAGTTTTTAACCCCCTCCATGGAATTATGAGGTTCACCTAAGTTTAGAAGCCATTGCCTTAGAGTTCATAAAATCACCCAGGGGTGCTTATTAAAAATGTAGATTCCGGCCTACCTAGGGTCTGGTGTAGGGCCATGGGATGTGCATTCCTACAAGCATGCAGTCCACAGACTGGGAAAAGGCCTCCCAACCACCATTCTTGCAACTGAATCAAAATGTAGACAAATTTCCACTGGAAACGGCTCTTCCTTCTCCCCAGAGGAACCGGCTAGACTTCCTGTAAATCCAGTTTTCGCGGCAAGCTCCAAATCGTTAGCATAGAAGCCTTGGAGAGTGGAGGAAAAGGAGAAGAGCTTTTCTGCCCGGGAGAAAACTCTCCCTCCCAAGCAGAAGGGGGGCTGCGGGGGCCAGCATGGCAGGTGGTGTTTATCTGCAATCACAGGCTATTCACCAAACTCCCAAACCGCCTCTTAGATGCAAATTGTTCATCAGCACCATCATGTAGCCATTCATCCCGGGGATAGATGGCAGCAATTTAAGTTGTCTTTTGTTCCCCCCTTTCCCAAATCAAACTCCCAAAGAGCCAGCAGAGCCTTGAAGCCACACACCACTTCCTGTGTGAAAGGACAGGACATCTACCCGGGGGTGGACCCCCGGCTCCTGGACTTAAAACAGGGTGTCAGGTTTGTTTGCTTAGGCAAAATCACAAAGATGTTTTTACATCAGTTCCAAAATATTTCCTCCCTTCATTTGGGGAGGGGTGAGAAGATATTAAACTTCAGATTTCTAGCGACCTTCCTACCTTACTCTCCACCAAATATTTACCTGGGAGAAGGCATCTGGGGAATCTCAGCCCAGATCAAGTCATTTGTTTACCTAACTGTCTTCACTGGGGGGGGGGGGTTACAAGGTGTCAGAAACAACAGCTTTGGAGACAAAGGACTGGGAAAGCCACCGTGTATCTCTACATCATGACCTGCAAACATTGGTTTTGAGGTGGGAAAAACCGCAAGGGCATTACAGTTGCCGTCAAAAAAAATCTTTAAAAAAAAAAATCTCTCAAGTTGACCAAGATGAAAAGGAATTCTAGAGGTACCTGGGTGGCTCAGTCGTTAAGCGACTGCCTTCGGTTCAGGTCATGATCCCGGGGTCCTGGGATCGAGCCCCACGTCGGGCTCCCTGCTCAGCGGGAAGCCTGCTTCTCCCTCTCCCCCTCCCCCTGCTTGTGTTCCTTCTCTCTCTGTGTCTCTTTCTGTCAAATAAATAAACAAAATCTTAAAAAAAAAAAGGAATTCTAATACCCAGTGTTGGCAAGGATGCAAGAAGTGGGCAGCCCACTCTTCCGCTGTACTTCCTGGAGGGCAAATGGGAAGTTTGTGTCACAGGCCCTAAAAATTAGGCAAATCCCATGCCACTGAAATCACACTTCTAGGAATTTATTCCGAGCAGGGAGAAAAAAAATCAAAGGTGCACAGATACTCCTTGCAGTGACATTTGTAATATTTTTAAAATGTTCAAGGACAAAAGAACAAAAATTGTGGAGTAAACATACAAAGGGGTCTTAGTAAACTCTTTAAAAATAACCTCATATGGGAGCCTGGGTGGCTCAGTTGGTTAAGCAACTGCTTTCGGCCCAGGTCATGATCCTGGAGTCCCGGGATCGAGTCCCACATCAGGCTCCCTGCTCGGCGGGGAGTTTGCTTCTCCCTCTGACCCTCTTCCCTCTCGTGCTCTCTATCTCTCATTCTCTCTCTCTCAAAAAAAATAAATAAATAAAATAACCTCATAAAGCACCTGGGTGGCTCAGTCGTTAGGCGTCTGCCTTCGGCTCAGGTCATGGTCCTAGGGTTCTGGGATCAAGTCCCACGTCGGGCTCCCTGCTCCTCGGGAAGCCTGCTTCTCCCTCTCCCTCTCCCCCTGCTTGTGTTCCTGTTCTCTCTCTCTCTCTCTCTGTCAAAAAAATGAAAAAAAATCTTAAAAAAATAGATAAATAAAAATAAGGTCATAGAACAGGAGTTGGCAAACCATACCAATGGTTAGAATGGACCTGCCTCCTGCTTTTGTAAATAAAACTTTATTGAAACACAGCCATGCTCATTTGTTTATGTGTCTATGACTACTTTCATGCTACACTGCATGTAAGTAGTAATTGCAACAGACCTAATGACTTGCAAAGCCTAAAATATTTACTATCTGGACCTTTATTTAAATTAAAAAGTTCAGGGGTGCCTGGGTGGCTCAGTGGCTTAAGCATCTGACTCTTGATTTTGGCTCAAGTCATGATCTCATGGGTCCTGGGATCGAGAACCCAAGCAGGGTCCCTGCTCAGTGGGGAGTCTGCTTAAGATTCTCTCCCTCTCCCTCTGCCCCTTCACCCGCTCATGTGCGCATACAAACACACACACACACCCATAAATAAATAAATAAATAAATAAATAAATAAATAAAATCTTTTAAAAAGTTTGCCAACCTCTGCTCTAGAAGAATATTTACTGACAAACAAATATGTTTGTGATATATTTCTAAGTGAAAATAAAAAATCGGGCCACCACATAATACCATTTTTGTTATGCATAGAAATAAGACTGAAAGAAATTCAAATAACAATGGTTTCCTCTGGTAGATGGGATTATGGGTGGTGAGGTGCGTCTGTCCTGTTTCTGGCAGGCTTCTCACATCGGTCCATGCTGAACATGTACTACTTCTATGATGGGCAAGAGGGCAGAGGAAAAATAAGACTAACTGAGAGTTGTATCCAACATGGGTCTGGCCTCAGCACCCGTTTCTACTCTTCTCTCCTGACCTCCATCTGAACCCCCAACTCCATCTCCAAACCCTTCCCGGGGCTCCTGGGTGGCTCAGTCGTTGGGCGTCTGCCTTCGGCTCAGGTCATGATCCCAGGGTCCTGGGATCGAGCCCTGCATCGGGCTCCCTGCTCAGCGGGAAGCCTGCTTCTCCCTCTCCCGCTCCCCCTGCTTGTGTTCCCTCTCTTGCTGTGTCTCTCTCTGTCAAATAAATAAATAAGTAATCTTTAAAGAAAAAAAAAAGAAATTCTTATACCTGCACAGCACATTACAGTGGTCAACTCTCCTTTACACATTTATGTCGTTCTATTTCTCCCTAGTCGATGTAGAAACACTTTGATGTTATCAAACACCTCCTCCGTACCTGGCCCCATAAGAAGTATAAAAAAATATGTATATAAGCATGGCAGCACAGTGGCCCTCAATCAAGCTGCACATCAGGATCACCTGGGGAGCTTTAAAAAGATGAGATATCAGAACCTGTGTGGATCTGATTTCGAAAGCTCCCCCAGAGAGCTCTCCCTTAGGTAAGGCAAACGTCCATGTGATTTCAAGAGGTGGTTTAGGGCGCCTGGGTGGCTCAGTCGTTAAGTGTCTGCCTCCAGCTCAGGTCATGATCCTAGGGTCCTGGGATCGAGCCCCGCATCGGGCTCCCTGCTCAGCAGAAGCCTGCTTCTCCCTCTCCCACTCCCCCTGCTTGTGTTCCCTCTCTCACTGTCTCTCTCTCTGTCAAATAAATAAAACCTAAAAAAAAAAAAAAAAGAGAGGAGAGAGAGGTGGTTCTGGAACTTGGCTGCACATTAGAATCACCTGAAGAGTCTAAAGATCCCAGTGTCCAGTCTGGCATCCAGAACAATTAAATCAGAATGTCTGTGGGTGGATCCAAGCATCGTTATGTTCCATAGCTCCCTGGGTTACCCCAACGTGCAGCCAAGGTTGAGAACCACTGAACTGAAGGAATTCAGAGGTGATAAGAGGACAGGCCAGGGTGGCCCAAGAATGTTTCTGCAGGAGATGGGATCTGAGCCATGGCTTCAAGAAGGAGCAGAAAAGAGGAAAGGAATTTGAGGGTGGAGAATGCCGTAAGGACATGTTTGGCTTAGGCAAAAGATTCGTCATGAGAAATAAGGCCGGGAGCGCTGGGTGGGGCCTGATCTCGAGGGGCCCAGAATGCCAAACAAGGGGTTTAGCTTAAACCTAAGAGATAGTCGTAGAAGATCTTGAGCAAGGAGGTGACTGATTCAAAATTTGGGGGAAGATAAATCTGAGAGTAGATAGCAAATTTATAGAGGAGTCAGCGGGACCAAATAAGAGATTATTAAAGATTTTCTAAAGTGATAAGATCTAGTAGTGGAGAGGGTGCAGAGAGACCCACATTCTCACATACTGCTGGTGGGTGTATAAATTAGCACAGCTTTTCCAGAAGGCAGGGCAGCCCTAGCCCTTAGGGTACCTGTGTGAGAATTGGAGCAAGATGCCCCTCCCTCCAAGTAGACACAACCCCATGCCACAGAGCGTGGCTCGGTGAGCAGAGTTGAAGCTGGATTTTCAACCCTGGCTTGCTCCCCTTGACACTAACCCCTATGTGCAACAACCAACCCTCACCATTATCTGCAGCAGACCTGCTACTGGGGGAGTTGCAGGACTGCCCATCAGCAGCCTCCACTATGGTCACTAAACATGGAGCATATAGGGACAGGTTCATCAAAGAGCTACATGTACCTTGGAAGTGCCCAAGAAAGCAGTGAGAGTTCCGGAAGAACTTGGACTGCGACAGAACACAACAGTCGCAAGCATCATTGATCACACGTCCAGCAGATACTCCCTCTTCTGCCTTGATTCAGAACCCTGCTTTTCCCATACAGCAGTGTGCCCAGCACCAAGGACAACTTGGGATGGGTCTAAGCCATTCCTGCTAATTGCTGTCCCCTTGGCCAGTGATCGGTCCAAGGGAGCATATAAACGGTTGGAGCTATCAACAATAAAAGGATTTGCTTTGCCCAAAAGAGAGAAGTATGTGAAGCTGAATCCCTTTTCCTGCCACCGAGACCTGACCATCCACATTGTTGTGTCCTGTTTGGAGGCAGCTTGTGGGAGGATGCGTTGGAACTGTGACAGCTACCTTAAAACCATGAAGAATCTCAGATTCTCAGAGATCCTGAGTCAAGAGAATCCCTGAGATTCTGACTCAGTGCCCTGACCTTGCTGAGTAGCTTAACTAATCCTGGAACCACTTACCCCCAGACCTTATGTTTTGTGAAATAATGAAATGCCTTTACAATTGGGGTTACTGTTCTTTAGGTAATGTGTCACTTACAGCTGAATGCGTCTGAACATTCTAAACATTTGCAAATTGATGTGTTCAACAAGAACCTAATGAGCTCCTACTCGATACCAGGGATTTAAAGATGGATGAGTTTCCAGCCCTCTCGGAGCTTAAATTCTAGAGGGAAAGACAGACAGTTGAAACAAATAGACCCATGGGAAAAGTGCTCTAGCAGAAGTAAGAACAAAGTACTGCAGGATGACAGAAGGCAAAGTGACTTGGTCTAAGCACAAGAGGATCTATAGATGGTGTTTTGTTTTAGACATTAGCTTCGAGGGACATCCACACGAAGATGTATGTGATGCTGTGGGCAAGAGGTCTGAATTAAACATATAAACCTGGGAGCGGCGCCTGGGTGGCTCAGTCGTTAAGCGTCTGCCTTCGGCTCAGGTCATGATCCCAGGGTCCTGGGATCGAGTCCCACATTGGGCTCCCTGCTCGGCGGGAAGCCTGCTTCTCCCTCTCCCTCTCCCTCTCCCTCTCCCACTCCCCTGCTTTGTGTTCCCTCTCTCGCTGTTAAACATATAAACCTGGGAGGTATCCGTGGAAAACCAGCAGTTGAAGTCATGGGAGACGTTAGCAGCATCTCTCAGTATATCAGTCAGGGATGCTTTTGGCAGCTTAAAAATGAGAATAGCAGGGCCAGCCCAGGGCTGCTACATTCACTGCCTTAACTAGATCACAGCTCCAGGGCGGCGTGGCTGTGATGGAGCCTGTGGGGTCTTCTCCCCAAGCTCACAAGATGGATGCTACAGCTTCTAGCACTATATCCTCATATTTTTTTTTTTTTTAGATTTTTTTTTTTAAGTAATCTGTACACCCAACCTGGGGCCCAAACTCACAATCCTGAGATCAAGACCTGCATGCTCCACCAAGTGAGTCAACCAGGTGCCCCTTTCCCCATCTCTTGATTAAAGGCAGGAAGGGCTGCTTCTCCTCACACATTGGTCTCCTGAAATCCCTCCCACCCTAATTTCTATTCATGGGCCGTTAGCCAGGGCTATGTCGTGTGTCCACCCTTAAATCACGTGCAAAGACACTTTTTTTTTAAAGATTTTATTTATTTATTTGACAGAGAGAGCATAAGCAGGGGCACAGCAGAGGGAGAGGGAGAAGCAGGCCTCCCGCCAAGCAAGGAGCCCGACGTGGGGCTCGATCCCGGATCGGGACCTGAGCCGAAGGCAGACACTTAACCACTGAGGCACCCAGGCGCCGCAAGTATAAAGACACATTTTTTACTGTGATTTTTTTTTTGGACCAATCATAATTCGTCCCCAGGCAGAGAGGAGGGGTCTTCCTCCCCGAACAAGAAGAAAAGACAATGTGGAATGGGCCTCCAACAGGATCCTCCACTCCCCGAAGGAGCCGAGAGAATGGACAAAGGCCAAAGACAGAGAACTGGGAACTTGTCAACATTTTCTGCATGGGGGGGGGGGGGAGGGAGGGAGGGAGGTAGAGATGGAGGAGAAAAGACCAGAAAAGCAGGAGGAGGGAGTTTCGGGCGACAAGAAAAGAGAGTTCCCAGAAGGAGGAAGTGGCCAACAGCTTCAAACATTAGCAGGGAGTTCAAATAGATGAGGACAATCCTGGAGGCCGTTAGTCTTGGTGAGTAGGAGGTCACTCTTGACCTTGCTAAGGCTGTTGCCAAGAACATAAAAACATATTGAAAGGGGTGAGTGGGAGGTAAAAAAAAAAAAAAAAAGTGAAGTGTGCAGGCAAATGGAAGAAAGAAAATATGCAGTCACAGGGAAAAACCTTGGAGCAAAAAGCTATATTGAGCACAGAGTCGCTAGAATCCTGAACTATAGCCAGACCTGACTGGAGCTAAGCAGGAAGACTTGACCAGCTTCCTCTCCTGCATATTCATCAGGGGCCTCCTTGCCAGCTTGAGAGGGAGAGCAAGATAGGAGAGGCTCCTCTACCCCAGCTCCACGATTAATTCCCATTTCCCTTGGGGCTTGGCACAAAAGAAGGACTAAATCATGCTCTCCCACCATCTGGGCAATTATGGTCTCCCATCAGCTGGTACAAAATGAAGGGTTTGTGACACTTAGTGGCAACCCTGCCCCCATCACATCTGGGCCTTAATCTCTTGAATTAGCCAAATCAAGGGAAATTTGGAGATGTATTGTGATTCAAGTGATGGAATAAATAACCCCTTGGCCAGGCTGCACTCCAAGTCTCCCCGCCTTCGTGATGTTTAATTGCAGAAGGCAAAAAAGGTGTGACCGGCTCTGCTCTCTGACATCTTGGGGGACACACGGGCGTCTAGGCAGGAGGGTTAGAGCAGGCATGTGCCCAACCTCGGTTCCTCCTCTGGGGCCTTCCTAGAGCTCCCCCAGCTGCTGTTCACCCTGGACCCATGACCTAGAGCAAAGGGATATCTTGGCTTGTCTGGGGGAGGCCATCCTGGGCAGACGCCCACCCCTAACTTGGGAAGGACTGATATGAGGATTCTGTGATCCTAGAGCCCCGATGTGTCCCTCTATCCTGGCACCAATCACATAGCTCTGGAATCCTCTGGGCCTCTCTCTGTCCCATAGACTGTTTGCTGCCTGAGGGCAAGGAGCGGATCTGCCTTTTTCACACTACTCTCTGCCCAGTGCATTGAATAGGGACTATATACATAGAGTTACACTCAAGAGGTGTTGTCCATGTGAGCAAACAAACAAATGAATGAAAGAATGAGAGGGTGTAGAGAATATATTCTGACCACAAAACACTCCTCAAAGGGCATTTCTTCAGGTACCACCACGTGTCCATGGGGCGATGTCAGCATGGGGGGAGCGTCGGGGGACAGTGTGTCACTGGGATCATACCTTCTGATAGGAAGGTATCTGGTTGGGCCCCTCTCCTGGTCCCCTTTGAATTACAAAGTACCTTCACACCTGGTATCATCACATGCAATATTCCCAATCACATTGACAGGTTGGGAAAGAAGAGGAAACAAACCAAATGAAATCCTAAACAGACACAGTAAGAAACTTCTTACCTCTGTCAGGGATACAATCAGGGCAGAGGATCCCCTTCCCATTGTGATGAATTAATCCTACAACAGGGATTATGTTTCTTATTTTACAGATTTAAAAAACAAACAAACAGGGGCGCCTGGGTGGCTCAGTCGGTTAAGCGGCTCCCTTCGGCTCAGGTCATAATCCCAGGGTCCTGGGATCGAGCCCTGCATTGGGCTCCCTGCTCGGCGGGGAGCCTGCTTCTCCCTCTCCCTGTGCCTGCCTCTCTGCCTACTTGCTCTCTCTCTGTATCTCTCTGCCAAATAAATAAATAAAATCTTTAAAAAAATAAAAATAAAAATAAAAAACAAACAAACAAAAACCAGCTCAAAGGAACAAAATGCCTACTTGTGTTTGCCCAACAAATAAATAAAAAAGCCCGGACTGGAACATAAGAGAAAAATTATCCCTAAAACATGCTTAGTCAGGAAGCCAATTCATCTGCCACCCTCCAAGAACATGAAGATGAACATGATAGTCTGAACCTTCATTCACTATCTTTTGATACCCCTCCTTCAGGTGCAGATCAGCAGCATGTTTTTTTTTTCTTTTTTTAAAATATTTTATTCATTTATTTGTCAGAGAGAGAGGGAGAGAGAGAGCACAAGCAGGGGGAGTGGCAGGCAGAGGCAGAGGGAGAAGCAGGCTCCCTGCTGAGCAAGGAGCCCGCCGTGGGACTTGATCTCAGGACCCTGGGATCACGACCTGAGCTGAAGGCAGCCAGGCTTCCCAGCAGCATGTTTCTTGCCAAAATCATCAAATGTCCAAGAAGACTTTCATCATCATCTTCTGCTACAGAAATCTGGGATATATGTTTCTCGGGTATCACCAGAAAATGTGTTGGTGCTTCAGGGGAAATGTCATGGAAAGCAAGACACTGGTCATCCTTAAAAATGATTTTGGCTGGCATTTCCTTGCAAATGATCTTCCTAAAGATTTTTTTTTTAAGTTTTATTTATTTAGGTAATCTCTACACCCATCATGGGCTCAAATTCATGACCCCAAGATCATGAGTCTCATGCTCTTCTGACTGAGCCAGCCACGTGCCCCTAAGATAAGGACTTTTAAATAATTATTATTAATTATTATTACTATGCTGAGAAAATAGGGGCGCTTAGGTGGCTTAGTCAGTTAAACATCCGACTTGAATTTGGCTCAGGTCATGATCTCAGGGTTGTGAGATCGAGCCCAAGTTGAGCTCCTCACTGGGCATGGAACCTGCTTAAGATTCTCTCTCTCCCTCTGCCCTTCCCTGCCTCCCTCTCTAAAAAAATATATTTTTTATATTTTTTTTTCCTGGAGAGATATATATATATATATTCAAAAAGTAGAGGAAAAGCTGTACACCATGGATGAAAATGGAGAATTTCAACAGAGAATAAGAACAAAAAATCAGTTATTTCATAAGAAAAAAAAAATCAAGGGGCGCCTGGGTGGCTCAGTTGGTTAAGCAACTGCCTTCGACTCAGGTCATGATCCCAAGGTCCTGGAATCGAGCCCCACATCGGGCTCCTTGCTCAGTTGGGAGCCTGCTTCTCCTTCTGCCTGCCGCTCCCCCTGCTTGTGCTCTCTCTGTGTCAAATAAATAAAAATAAAATATTAAAAGAAAAGAAAAAAAATAAAATTGACACTGAAAATAAGAAAGCGGTAGATGGGTTTAATAGATGGGCTATAGCAGAGATGGGATAAGTGCACGGAGATACAATCACTGCCTCTTTGGGGGAGGAATAAGGCAATTGGAGAAGAATATTCTTAAATACCTCCCCATCTCGCCTCACAACCCTACCCACCCTCATCCCCTTCCCTGTCTTATGATCACGGCTTTTTTTTTTTTTTTTTTTTTTTGCTGCTGTTGTTTTTATTTGAAATAATTTCAGGTTTACAAACGAGTTGTAAAGTTGTAACAGTAAAAAGAGTCCCTGTAAAGCTTCACCCCGTTTCCTCTAGGGGAGATTTTTTTTCCGTAAGATTTTATTTATTTATTTTAGAGATAGATAGAGGGAGAGAGAGAGCATTCGGTGGGAGGATGGGGAGGGGAAGGGGCGAAGGGAGAGGGACAAGCAGACTCCCCACTAAGCATGGAGCCCCACACGGGGCTGGATCTCAGGACCCTGAGATCATGACCTGAGCCGAAATCAAGAGTCCAACACTCAACTGACTGAGCCACCCAGGTGCCCCTCGGGGAGATTTTTTTTAATTTCTTTTAAAGATTTTATTTATTTATTAGACAGAGAGAGAGCACAAGCAGGGGGAGCAGCAGAGGGAGAGGGAGAAGCAGACTCCCCGCTGAGCAGGGAGCCCGATGCAGGGCTCGATTCCAGGACCCTGGGATCATGATCTGAGCCCAAGGCAGCCGCTTAACCAACCGAGCCACCCAGGTGCCCCTCGAGGAAATTTGTTTTATTTTATTTTATTTTTTTAAAGATTTTATTTATTTGACAGAGAGAGACACAGTGAGAAAGGGAACACAAGCAGGGGGAGTGGGAGAGGGAGAAGCAGCCTTCCCGTAGAGCAGGGAGCCCGATGCGGGGCTCTATCCTAGGACCTTGGGATCATGACCTGAGCCTAAGGCAGATGCTTAACGACTGAGCCACCCAGGCGCCCTGAAGAGATTTGTTTTAAACAAGTATTATATTCTTGGGCAAGTGGAATGATCTAGGTTTTCATTTTTTCACATATAAAAAAGATTGGACTATTCTCCCTAAGATTCCTTCCAGCTCTAACATTCTATGAGTCTAAATCTCTATGCTCTAAACGTCAGTTCCTACAGCCTCCAAATAGGGAAGATCCTATAATAACTGCTATGGACTGAATGTTCGTGTCCCCCAGGCCAAATGCACATGTCCAAACCTAATCCCCAATGGGAGGGTATTTGGAGGTAATTCGGGTTGGATGAGGTCATGATGGTAGACCCCCCATGATGGGATTAAGGGCCTTATGAAAAGGAAAACACAAGAGCTCTTTCTTTGCCACCTGAGCATACAGCAAGAAGGCACCCCTCTGCAAACTAGAAAGAAGGATCTCACCAGGAACTGAATCAGTCGGCACCTTGATCTTGGACTTGCCAGCCTTCAGAACTGTGAAGGATAAATTTCTGTGTTTAAGCCACCCAGTCTATGGTATTTTTGTTACGGCATTCCAAACTGACTGCAATAGCTAACATACAGGACATACTATGCACCTGGCTTGTTCATTCATTCTGTAAGTATCTTGCAAACATGTGTCCAGGGGCCCCTGGATGGCTCAGTCGGTTAAGTGACTGCCTTGGGTTCAAGTCATTTTCTCAGGGTCCTGGGATTGAGCCCCATGTCAGGCTCTCTGCTCAGCAGAGAGTCTGCTTCTCCCTCTCTCTCTGTGCTCGCTCTCTCTCTCTCCCTCTCTGTCTCAAATAAATAAATAAAATCTTAAAAAAAAAACAAGCAAACAAAAAACCTCTGTGTCCAGCACTGTCCTAAACACTCCAGACACTCAGCAAACAAAACAAAGATTGCTTCTTTCTAAAATTTGTGGTCTAGGGGCACCTGGGTGGCTCAGTCAGTTAAGCGTCTGCCTTTGGCTCAGGTCACGATCATGGGGTCCTGGGATCGAGCCCTGCGTCCAGCTCCCTGCTCTCAGGGAGCCTGCTTCACCCTCTCCTCCCCATTTGTGCTCTCTTGCTCTCTCTCTCTCTCAAATAAATAAAATCTTTAAAATTTGTGGTCTACTTTGGAGAGACAGAGACAATAAACAAGTAAACTGTTAATCTTTACAAAAACTATAAAGAGTAAGGGGTGCCTGGGTGGCTCAGTCATTAAGTGTCTGCCTTCAGCTCAGGTCATGATCTCAGGGTCCTGGGATCGAGCCCCGCATCGGGCTCCCTGCTCCGCGGAAGCCTGCTTCTCCCTCTCCCACTCCGCCGGCTTGTGTTCCTGCTCTCGCTGTCTCTCTCTGTCAAATAAATAAATAAAATATTTTTAAAAATTAAATAAATAAAAAAACATATAGAGTAAGTGCTAACATGATCCCCATTTTTAATTTTTTTAAAGTAATCTCTACACTCTACTCACAGCTCGAACTTACAACCCTGAGAGCAAGAGTCTCATACTCCACTGACTGAGCCAGCCGGGTGCCCCTTATGATCCCCATTTTAATTTTTTTTAATTTTTAATGTTTTTAAATTTTATTTTTAAGTAATCTCTATACTCAACATAGGGCTCAAGCTTACAACCCCTAGATCAAGAGTCCCATGTTTTACTGACTGAGCCAGCCAGGCGCCCCAGTGATCCCCATTTTTAAAATGAGGAATCTGGGGCGCCTGGGTGGCTCAGATGGTTAAGCGTCTGCCTTCAGCTCAGGTCATGATCCCAGGGTCCTGGGATCGAGTCCCGCATCGGGCTCTCTGCTCCTTGGGAGCCTGCTTCTCCCTCTGCCTCTCTCTCTCTCTCTCTCTCTCTCTCTCTGTCTCTCATGAATAAATAAATAAAATCTTTAAAAATAAATAAATAAATAAATAAAATGAGGAATCTGGGGGTGCCTGGGTGGCTCAGTCAGTTGAGCATCCCACTCAGCCTGCGCTCAGGTCTTGATCTCAGGGGCATGAGTTCAAGCCCCACATTGGGCTCCACACAAGACATGGAGCCTAGTTAAAAATAAATAAAAATAAAATAAAATAAGGAATCTGAAGGATGCCTGGATGGATCAGTCAGTTGAGCATCAGACTCTTGGTTTCAGCTCAGATCATGGTCTCGCGGTCATCGGATCGAGCTCCACTAGGGGCTCTGCCTTCAGTGGGGAGCCGGCTTAAGGATTCTCCCTCTCCCTCTGCACCTGCAGCTGCTTACTCACGCACGCTTTCTTTCTCTAAAATAAATAAATAAATCTTTAAAAAAAATGAGGGGGGTGCCTGGGTGGCTCAGTCGTTAAGCGGTCTGCCTTCAGCTCAGGTCATGATCCCAGGGTCCTGGGATTGAGCCCCTGCTGAGACCACGACAGATGGTGGAAAAGTGACCTCCAGTCTCCCACCCAGGCACCACGAGGCCAGCGCCTCTTCCTCTGCCACCCTTCAGCCCTGGGGTTCCCCCGGATGCCCCTGCTGTGAGTGGTGGGGAAGCTGGGGGACAAGCAAATGGTGAATCCGGCTCCCTTCCTGGAGGCTCAGATGCGCCGCAGGAGACAGCCTGGAACACTACCTCGCTCTTCAGCCACACTTGTATTTGGGGTCCTCACCCTGTAGGAAGGGGAGTCCCATAGGCAACGTGACTAAAGCGGGTGAGTCACGCGCCCAGGGCCGGCCTCCTCCAGGCACCAGCATCCATGACCCAGGGAGATTCGGGAGAACGTGTCCCTGCCCACCTGCACCCCAGGGTGGGGGGGAGTGAGGGTTGGGGGTTGGGGAGGCTAGGACTCCCCTGCAGACAGAACAGATGGTTGTTGCTTGATGAAGGCACGCTGTAGTCCCTCACCGAGGCACACACACCCCCTCACGTGCGCAGAACAGGCTCCTGCCTCAGACAGGGGCTAGCTAGTCAGACCTTACAAGAGGGCACTCCATAGTTCCTGGCTGATGGAATGAGTGCCTAAGTGGAAGGATAAATAACAGATCACATTTGTAAAGCACATTACAGCTGACAAAGCATTGTCACATCAGCGCACGTAAGCCTCCAGAAAGAATGACGAGGTGGGTGTCACAGTATCCCAGTTATATTATGAGAAAACTGAAGCTCAGAGAATGCCTGTCAATTTTTCAAGGTCTCACAGCTGATCAAGGGTATTTACTGAATGAATGAGTGAGTGAATGAATGAATGAGTCAGTAAGCCAGGACCTGAAGGATGTTGTCTTCTCTGAATCCGGCACTTCCTACCATATGTGATACTACTGTCCTCACCCAGAGTTCAACAGTCTCCTCTGAGGAGTTGAAATTGGAGGCGTTGTGAGAACAAGACTGTACAAAAATGTCTCCTGATGTCACCTTCTCGGCTGATGCCTTTCTGTGGACAGTGACCCGTCCTCCAATCCCACCAAGCCCTCGCTCTCACAGCCCTCCCAGACCGCACCCCAGGCTGCTGGGTTGTAACACACCTACTTACCGGCCCATCCCCCTTCACCTGTGAGCTCCAGGAGCCCTGAGCCTTATTCACCCTGTGCCCCAGCATCTGGCATCAACCAGGAAATGAGTGAAAAAATGGATGAGGTGTGTGGCAGATCTTCTTTTCCTATGTTCTTCAAAACAAGGAAACAGCCGTAGCCGGACACCCAAGATTCTGTCCGGTGCTTTGGTGGCAAGGGCATGTCTGGGGCCAGTTCTGAAAATCCATAATCTATTTCCCTCCCTCCCTCTCTCTCTCTCTCCCTCCCTCTCTTCCTTAGAAAGCCCACCAATATTTAGAAGGCTAAATATCAACAGGGCAATTTCAGCTCCCAGGGAGCAAAAGGGGACAAGCTTCTCCAACCAGGACAGCCCCAGAGCTAAATTTTCTTTCTCCCTCGAAAGGGCCCAATAGTATGCTGCCACCCACGTCTTGGCTCTCCCACACCCCCTTTTCTGCCTCCCTGCAGACAGCCGATGCTGCCACCCTCCCACCCAGCCCTCTGCTATCAGAGCTCTGAACGCCCAAAAAGGAAAAACCGTTGTGCTGAGTGAAGACAGAGCCGGGGAGGAAGGGAGGGACTGTTTGCTGCCAGCTGACGTTGGGCAGACTGAGCTGCTTGTGTCTGTGCCAAGGGTGTGGCCACCAGCAAAATCTGAGAGAGATGGGAGGGAGAGAAAGAAAATGTACTGATGGCCACGGCACATCCTGAGTCCTGTCTAAAAGTCTTATCTCCGAGTGTACTGACTTGGCCTCCCCAAGAGGGAGGACAAGATCAGAAGCCTAGAGATGACCGAGAACTACAGGAGGTCACACATTCATGCCACAGACATTTCCTGGGCACACTACGTGCTGAGCAACACACACAGCACAAGGAAGGCAGATGTGAAAGACAGCATACCTGCTCCTGGGAGATCTCGCATTGGAGTGAGGGCCACAGGCGTGTCAACGGGCAACTGTAGTGCGAGCAGTGGTAAGGGAGAGAGGGGCCCTGGACACAGGGAAGAGGTCGGAGGAGGGGCACTGCACCCAGATTCCAGAGTGAAGGGTCAGCAGAGAATCTGCCTGGAGAGGGTGACATTCAACACACGGAGTTGCGTGAAGAGGAGGAGGCATGAGATCAGTGAAAACAGGAGGAGAGGCATTCTGAGGCAGCAAGAATAGATGCCATGACTTGGTGAAGGGTGTAGAAAAGGAGTAGTCAGAGGATGAGAGCTTTGGAGGAGAAACTACAGGAGGTCACACATGCAAAGGAGTTGCGATGTTATTTTAAAGACAGTTGGGCTTTAGGGGCGCCCGGGTGGCTCAGTCAGAAGAGCACACGACTCTTCATCTCGGGATCGTGAGTTCCAGCCCCCTGTTGGGGGTAGAGATTACTTAAATAAATAAAATTAAAAAAAAAAAAAAGTTAGAGACAGTTGGGCTTTCATCATAAGGCTTTAGGAAGAGGTGACTGATCAGATTTGAATTTTGGAAAAATAAGTCTGGCAACCAAGTGGGGAATGGATCCCCAGAGTACAAGATGGGAGAGTGGGAGACCACTGAGGAGGGTAGGGTGGTAACCCAGGTACAAATGGTGACCTGAACTTAGGGTCATTCCCGTGGGAAGAAGAGGAAGACACAGATTTGTGAAGTATGTGGGGAGTAGAGTTCCTGGACAGGGTGACCTGCATGGAGGGGCAGAGTGGGGGACCAGAAAAGAGGATGATGCTCAGGTTCTGACTTGGGTGTTGAGTGGGTCAGATGAATGGGGATGGGGAATCTGGGCAGAAGAGCAAGTTTAGAGAGGAAGCAGATGAGTTCAGCATGGGGTCTCTCAAGTTGAAGGCACCTGCAGACATCCAGGGAGAGATATTCGGCAGTGGAGGTAAGGTATGGGACTCAAGAAGGGGTCCGGACTAGCAATGAACACTTGGGAGTCAGTGTAGCTGCTGTGGTTTAAAACCATGGGTGTGGATGAGATCACCCAAGGAGAATACGCATGTCTGAGAATGTATAGACGCCATCTTCCTGCCCACAGGCACAATGGGCTGAGACAACGTGTCTGACACGTGGGTCAGAATGGATGCTCAATAAATTGTACTTGAATGAACAGTCGGTCCAGGAAAAGTCGTGGATTATTATTTAGCCTAATGCTTTGCTCCAACACGTGATCAGCAACATTCCCCTCTTTCTTTCAAAACTTTCTATCCTATTGTCTCTTTTCCCTGATAATTGGGAAGTCCTTTGAAGACCTACCTCAAATCCCTCCTATCAACCTTCCAGCCTTTGCAATCCTGAGTCCTGATTGTCTTGCTCACTGTATTCACCAACTGCTCACCCTCTCTCCCTGCCTCCTACACTCTCCCTTGTCTGATATTTTTAAACAGTTTTATTTTCAGACAGTATTCGTCACTGCCATCAGCTGCCTATTTGAGGTATTTTCATCGGATATTGTATTTGTGTTCTTAAACCATAAATTTCTGTAGAGGAAAGCAATGGTATAAGAAATCCAAAAATGATCAATTTAAATGACTTCTAATTGGGAAACTACTTCGGTCCTTGCATCTGAATATAGGTACGTTAGATATTCCAAAAATCAAATTCAAGCAAAATCGTCAGCTCAGGGGAATTGATGCAAGAGGAACTTGCCTAGAAACTGCCTAATTGTCGCATGCTTAGGACTTCAACGCAACACGCAGCCTTCTATCCATCCATCTTTCTATCCACTCATTTGTTCCATCTATCCATCTTCCAATTAATCCATTCATCCACCCATTCATCCATCTATCCCTCAAAACATCTATCTATCCATCTATCTATCTATCATCTATCTATCTATCTAAAAACATCTTTTGAATGCCTGCTATTGTACTACACTATACTAGTCACTGAGGGATATGAAATAAATAAGACATGGAATCAAGAATCTTCAAGTCCAAACGAGAAGAAAGACCCAAAGTAAAAATGACTACCCTGTAAGTACTTTAAAAGAAGACTCAGAAGAGTGGACATAACTCTTTCCGGGGGAATCAGAGAAGGTTTCAGAAGAAAGGGTGTTGAAAGAGAAGAGAAATTTGAAGGTGGGCAATCTTAACTCTCACAAGGGGCACAGGGCAGAGAGGCAGGATTTACCCCTAAAGGTTATAGGCTACTCTTGGGCACGGGGAATCTACCCATGACCCAGACTTCAAACCACATCACCTCTCCTGGGCTGTGTTTTCCAATAGATCAAAAGGATTATATCAGTGGTTTTTTGACTATGCTCCATTGCCCAAATATGGGCAACTGACTGTCCCAGTTTGCCCACATCTGAGTGATTTCTTGGGACGCAGGACTTCCTAAAGTCAGATATCATAAGAAGACCATGGAGGCAGGAAGTGGGGGCAGGTCTCGGGGAGAAGGACAGTCCAGGGGGCTCAGAACCCCCATGTACACTTTAATTGGATCAGCCGTGACATATCCTACATACTGAGCTTCTATGTTCAATTTTGTTTACTCGTTGCTTTAAAAAAAAGTCTGAAAACCACTGGACTAAATGATCTCTAATGTCCCTGCAGTCCTTTAAAGTTAAAATTATATATTTGTGTGGACCTGATTTTTTTTTTTTCCTCTCTCTCCTTTCCATCCTTCTGACTTGGGTTTTTTCCTTTGTCTGGTGAGATCGAGTGGGGACTACAAGATAGAAATCAGTATTATGGCTCAAAAGACTTCCTTTGGACTTTTAGAAGCTCTAAAATAAATGAGAAAATACTAAACTTAATTAAACATGGTTGAGTCTTTAAACCCATAGCTTCCCAGATCAACCTGCAGGAAGGCATCCTTCATTTTACGCCTTTCTCCCTCTCAACTTCCATGCCACTTATTCTGAAATTATATCTCTGGGGGCAAATTCAGGAGTGAGGGGAGGGTGATAATATATCAGCCTAAAGACCCCCTTTTGTTTAAGGGCAAAACAGAGAGCTGAAAGGGGACCAGGAGAAGCCACTGGAAACCACCCAGCTCCCCCTCCCATCCCAGATCCTTCTGGCAGCTCTAATTGAGGCCTGTCACGGGGAGAGAAGCCAGCTGCAAATTGCATTCATCAACGAATTACAGCAATTACAGCCCCAGCCCCAGCCTAATGGGGGTGACACGTCCAGCCAGGCAGTCCCTTGCCCTGATTCCGAGATGCCAAATGCTTTGGGCTGCCAGGGTCATATGCCCCAGTCCAGACTCCAAACTTTATCCTGGCCCCACACCCTGCCTTCAGACAATATACCAGAGGATGGGTGCTTCCCCAAACTTCTCCAGAACTACTGAAGTTCACCCAGCGATCTAGGCTCTGTTCCTGTTGCTGTTCTTTAAGCTCAGTTTCCTCCAGATCTGGTTCTTGGGAGAACTGATCTGGTGGCATTTGGGCCAGCTCCGTTCTTCTGTCCCTCGTGCCCACCCTGACCACACAGAGCCAAGGCTAGGGTGAGGTTCAGATGAAACCTGTGGGGGTGTACTGGAAGTGTCACCTCCCAGAAGAGAAGTATGTGGCCACCCACACCTGTCCACAGCTGCTCCCTCACTCCCCTCCCTGGAGCCAGCAGCTCTGGTTTCAACAACGTGAGGGTGTGTGTGTGTGTGTGTGTGTGTGTGTGTGTGTGTGTGTGTGTGTGTGTGTGTGTGTGTGGTGTGACATACCACAGGAAGATGGGAAGACCTAACACTAGACCCTCTCTTTGTCATTTTGTGTGTAAAATTGCAACCAACTGCCCTCAAAGAATGTTCTTTTTCTCTCTCTTGCTTTTTGCCTCAGAATTCTGGCACCTCTACAAACCAGATTGTGCCGGAGAAAAAAGAAGTTTCAGAGATCAGACCATCAATCTCCCAGCATTTGGGCAGACACAATCATCTCTTCCTCTCTGACAGCCCCTGTTTGACTTTGGGAGGGGGCAGAGAAAGGAGACTTCTTTTCTGTTCTGAAGTTTCTAAGGAAGCCAACCCAGATCCCACCCTTCCCTTCCAGAGAACGTATCCTGTGATGTTTAAGTAGGAGTCAAGCCTGGAGAATGAATTCTCCTGAACTGTCCTTTCTGTAGGAGAGGTGAGGATGGGCACACCCAGGAAAGGGAGGGCCCAGGAGAATGGGTGTGTTTCAATCTCCCCTGGCACACCAAAGCTTTCTGCCTAGGGAAGCAGTGGGGCTCCACTGACCCATTGGCAAGGGAAGAGGTCCACAGGGATGACTCAGTGGCCCCAGCTTCCTGTAGATTTTATTTATTTATTTATTTGAAAGAGAGAATGAGAGAGAGAGAGCATGAGAGGGGGGAGGGTCAGAGGGAGAAGCAGACTCCCTGCTGAGCAGGGAGCCCGATGCGGGACTCGATTCCGGGACTCCGGGATCATGACCTGAGCCGAAGGCAGTCGCTTAACCAACTGAGCCACCCAGGCGCCCTTCCTGTAGGTTCTTGAGGAAACTCAGCATTCCGTCTTGAGTTTCAGATAAATCTCCAGAAGAGAGAGGGCAGCATCCAAGGCAGGAACCAAGGGCGGGTGTCAGGAGCTGGGGACAAGGCAGATAAAGGCTGAGGCTGAGGCCGAGAGTGAGAGTGAGAGTAGAAAGAGGACTGGATTGCCAAACAAGGACAGCTGTCAGGACTCGGGGCCTGCCCAGGGCCGCTTGCTCTTCTCTTCTGGGGCTCCACCCTGATTGGATGCCCCTGACACAGCACCCAGATGCCCTCCGCTGGCTGTGAATGTTGACTCCAATGGCTCCTGGCTGTTCATTCCCTCGAGACTTGAGCAAACAGCGGCCAATTCGCTGACTGAACGGTATAAAAGACCAGGCTCTCTGCCTCTGGGGGATCTTTTCTGAGGTGCAATTCTCCAACCAGAGCTTCCCCATGGGACCAAGCCAACATTAGACTCCAACTGTGAGAGCACATCCTTGGTTAGCCCCTGCCCTGCCCCCTCCCTCCCTTTCTCCTGAAAATGTGCCCTCAATAAACCATGTGCCCCCTGAATCCCTGTCTCAGGCTCTGCATCCAGGAAACCAGGACACCTTCTCTGTGTACAAATCATACCTTAGTTCCAGTGCCTAGGACAATATGGCCATGCACAATAATGCTAAATATTATATGTGGTTGATTGAGAGGAGTGAGTGATTGGCTTAATGTTCAGGATGGGAGATAAGTGGGTGGGGTTTTTATTGTAGGACTGCCCCCTCCCCCACTTACACACATACACACACACACACACACACACACACACACAGTCACTCATAAGGTGTTAACCTTATCCCCTTGGCTCATCCCAGTACATCCTGTCTGCATCTAGGCCACCTGCTTATATATGTGCAAACTCAGGGGCAGATAATCCAGTTTGTGGATTATCCAGACCCCCAGCTGGCTGTCATCTTCCCATCACCTGCCTGTTCCAGGACCTTCGTGCTGGGGGGAGGGGAGGTTGAGGGAGCTGGTAGGTTTGGGCAGAGGAAGGCAGCAGGGGAGGGCAAGATGATGATGCAAACTCAGTCAGTCAACGCTGCTGTTACTACCACAGCCATCCGGTGAAAGATCAGAAACCACTGGATAAAATCACCTTAGGATTTTTGTGTGGATTCCAGGTATCTGGGCTCCACATGAAAGAGACATTTAAAGAGCTGTCTTATAGGGCGCCTGGGTGGCTCAGTTGGTTAAGTGACTGCCTTCGGCTCAGGTCATGATCCTGGAGTCCCTGGATCGAGTCCCGCATCGGGCTCCCCGCTCGGCGGGGAGTCTGCTTCTCCCTCTGACCCTCTTCCTTCTCATGCTCTGTATCTCTCATTCCCTCTCTCTCTCTCAAATAAATAAATAAAATCTTTAAAAAAAAAAAAAAAAAAAAGAGCTGTCTTATAGAGGAGTGAAAATACCCTGAATGAAGCTAGGAACATCGCCTGCTAAACAATCAGGTTGGGATCATTGAGAATCATATAATTTGATAAGATATTTTAAGATAATTCAAGATACACAAAGTCTTTACCTATCCTGAAAGCTTTCCAGGAAGGAGAGTATACAGATTTTTCAGGTTTTTCAGTTCTCCCCATCAAGAAGGCCTTCCTAGAATCTACCCTCCTGCCAGACTGCTGCAGTTTGGTCTGTTTCCCTTCCAATTTCAGAAGAAAGGAAGAACTATGGATCTCCCATTCTTTTCCCCAAGATGCTCCTTCCCCCAAATATCTGGACCTGCCTTGTCAATTGAAATAGAATGTGAGGGCGCCTGCGTGACTCAGTCTGTTAAGTGTCTGCCTTCAGCTCAGGTCATGATCCCAGGGTCCTGGGATTGAGCCCCATGTAGTTTGGGCTCTGTGCTCAGCGGGGAGCCTGCTTCTCCCTCTCCCTCTGCTCCTCCCCTTGTTCGTGCTCGCTGGCTCTCTCAAATACTTTTTTAAAAATAAAATTAAAAATTAAAAAATAATTTTAAAAAGTATTGATGAGATATTTTACATTCTTTTCTCTTACTAAGTCTTCGGAATCTGTTGTATTTCACACTCAGGGCATATCTGAGTTCAGTTCAGCCACATTTCCTATGCTTGGTTGCCACATGTGGCTTGTGGCTGCCATATTGGACAGCACGGGTCTAGAGTTCCCTGGGGGTCCCTTCCTTGACACCAGCCTACACTCAGTTCCTCTGGGGTGGAAGAATGGCAATCTAACTTGACTATCCTGGGGTGACCTTGGGAGGAGCAGGGGTAGGGGAGTGGTAAACAGACTCTAGGGAGCGTCCTAGGTCAGGTAATTAATTACTGGGAAGGGAGGAACGAAACTATGTTTATTAAACCTCAGACTCAGATCTTTTCTCCTGAGCAGTAGGTAGAGCCACGAAAATGTTCTGAAGCCCATGATCCTCCAAGTCCCTTGTTAATCAGAATATTTAACTTGGGTTCCAAATCCGCTTCACTTCCTCCAAGAGGCCTTCCCAGATAAACTCTCCAACCTTGCTTGATAGCTTCTTTCCTGGTTGCTGTCACTATTTACAGACTGAAACCACTTCTTCACTGAGGTGATACCCCAGCCCTCCAACCCTTGAGTTGGACACCCCACATTCCACAGGTATAGATGAGCTCCTACTGTGTGCCCACTACTGTCCTAGGGATACATGGTGAACAAAACGAATGAGGGCTGTCCTCCTAGAATGGGTAGCCTAGAGATGAAGGCAGACAGCAAACAAACTTAAAAACAAAACAAACAAGGTAATTTCAGAGGGCAATAAAATGAAGGCAGAAAGATCATGAAGGAGTTCCCCATGCCCACCTTGTACTGAGAACCATAGAAAATGAACCAGAAAAGATCCAATATTATCTACTCAACCCCCTCACTTTACAGATGTGTAAACTGAGGCCAATTGTGGGGTCCTTTCTGAGGTGCTGCCTGGTCAGACGGGTGGCTCTGTCCCTCCCCACATCAGCCTGGGAGAGTTCCAGAGAGTGAGTAAGCAGTTCTGCCGTCTCACTCCCTAAGGATAAGAGTCAGCCTCTGGAATGGAAAGGAATGGATAATCTTGCAAAAACAAACACAATCAAAAGCACAAAACCTCACTCTCAGCAATCTTTAAAACCCAGCTGTCATCCCTGTACAACTCCACCAAACTGCTCACCAGATTTCATAGGAGGGGGTGGGAGGTGCTCAAGAGATAAGCCCTCCTGCCTTCCCCACCCCATTCTGCAGGGGCACGGACCCAAGATTAGCCCAGGGGCCAGAATGAACAGAGAAGTGGTACCCCACACAGCCCAGAGTGGCCGAGGTATCTAATACTTTGGGCTTCTGCTTCCCGTTCCAGGAGTCCATGCTCGAGAGCAGCTGGTGGGGGGACCTTGCTAGAAGAGTGGGGGTCACCCTGGGAAAGTCCGGGGTCTCAGCTGCCCTTCTTCAGACTGAAGAGCCCCTCTCCATGTTCCCTTCGGAGCATGCACTCTGTGTCTCAGCCAGGCTCCCTCCCTGAGCTGCTGGGATTTATTTCCGGAGATGTTTCGCCCACTCTGCCTGACGTCTGTGAGAAGCTGGGTGCTTAGGGAGTCCTCACCATCTGCCCACCTCCACCATCAGCCAGGCAGCCCCCAAGCGGTTCAATTCCCAGACCAGGAAAATCAGCCCAAGCTCCCTCCCACGCCTGCAAATCTTCTGCCAAGTGGCTGGAGATTCTCTTACCTCCCCGAACGCAAGGGCACTATAATGTCTACCCCCCCACCCACAGACATACCTTGGCTTGAAGACGCCCCTTAAATCCGGGGATGGAGGATAAGAAGGCTGGATTAAAGTTCCTTCACCCCAAACCCTCTCTACACACACATTTTGGCAGCATCTATGAAAATGTGAAATACATATACCCTTTGACACAATGATTACATGCCTAAGAAATATGTGCAAGGAGGTCATCGCTGTGGACACGCTGTGGATTTAACAGAGGATTTAATTAAGAAATGATGGCATATTCAGACAGTGGAATCTCATGTGGTCATCAAAAAGAACAAGAAAAACCCATATGTCCCATCATTGAATAATGCCCAAGATATAAATGAGAAAAGCAAAACTCTACCACCATATGCCTCCTATAATTCCCTGTGTGTTGGATATTAATACATACCTCTTTTGTATATGCAGAGAAAAAAAATATCTGAAAGATTATATATAAAAACCTGTCCCCGACATTTAGCTAGCTCGGAAATTTAGATTATGGGGTTCTCCATTTTCTAAGTTTCTTTACAAAAACATCTGTTACTTTTGTAATCAGGCGGGGCGGGGGGTGGACAGAAAAAGGAAAACACTTTTTTTTTGTAAAGGAAGAACAAATCCCCTCCTCTGGTTTAGCCAGGGGAGGAGGTCCCGTGACACCCACCCACAAACTCCCCAGCTGATGGCCTTGGAAGTGATGTGTGGCCCCAGCCTTTACAGCCCAGTGCTGGCCTGGGCCTCCCTTACTGTCTTCACTCCCTCTGCTCCCACTGGCCTCCATTCACAAAAGTCCTGTTTTGGAGAACACACTGTCCCATGCACGCCCCGGTGCCTCAGTGGAAGTCTGTGCTTCCCAGACCCCTGTGGAGGAGTCCATCTCAAGCAAGACTTGGGATGACATGTGGTCAGTAGGAAAGGAGGGTGGGGACTTCTGGCCAGATTTGAGGCCAGAGTTCTGGACTTCAAAGATAAAGCTCCAACTCCTCAGGAAGGGGAGCATGGGAGCGGAAAGCTGGCCTTTGAACTAATCAGGGAGGGGATACAGGGAGGAAAGGAGGGAGGGAAGGGGCGGTGGGAGCTCTGAGTTGCTAGACTTGTGGCCCATCTCCTATCTGTCTGGCCCTGGGAGTACAAAAAGCCAACCTGGGAGGAAGGATCTGGATGTGCCACTAAGTAGCTACATGTTCTTGGGCAAGTTGCTGCCTCCTCTGGGCCTTAGAGACTTCTTCCCTTCCTCTTTGTTTTCTCTCTGCCTGGAGCACTCTCAGCACAGGACAACTAGAGAGGGCAGAGGAGGTGAGGGACCACTGCCATCTTTGCTGGGGGATGGGCAAGGCCCCCGGGGCAAATGCGGTCCACCTGGATGTTACCATCCAGCTTGTGCAAGGAGAGGAGGTGGCTGGTGGGAGAAGGGCAGCTCAGAGGGAGCCTTCCACCCTACCCACAGCCCCCCACCACCAGCCCCTAACAACCACTCCTGGCCCCCTGAGACCCTCTGCCCTCAGCATCTCCTCAACATCCATCTCAGGGCCTCAAAGAAATTCTACTTGATAAAGAAGCCAGGACAAGGAAAATACAGCCTACCTCCAACCCTGATCCCACCCCCATTCCAAGCCTGTGGCCAGAGTTCAGCATGCAGAATCCCTGGGCAGGGGCGCCCAGGTGACTCAGTTGGTTAAGTGTCTGAATCTTGGGGGCACCTGGGTGGCTCAGTTGGTTAAGCAACTGCCTTCGGCTCAAGTCATGATCCTGGAGTCCTGGGATGGGATGAGTCCCGCATTGGGCTCCCTGCTCAGCAGGGAGTCTGCTTTTCCCTCTGACCCTCCCTCATCTCATGTGCTCTCTTTCTCTCTCTCTCATTCTCTCTCTCAAATAAATAAATAAAATCTTTTTTAAAAAAGTGTCTGAAGCTTGGTTTTGGCTCAGGTCATGATCTCAGAGTCCTGAGATCGAGCCCCACCTGGGGCTCCGTGCTCAGGGGAAGTTGGCTTGAAAGATTCTCTCCCTCTGCCCCTCCCCCTCTTAAATAAATAAATAAATCTTAGAAGAAGAAGACGAAGAAGAAAGAAAGAAGAAGAAGACGAAGAAGGAGGAAGAAGAAGAAGAAGAAGAAGAAGAAGAAGAAGAAGAAGAAGAAGAAGAAGAAGAAGAAGACGAAGACGACGACGACGAAGACGAAGACGAAGACGAAGACGAAGACGAAGACGAAGAAGAAGAAGAAGAAGAAGAAGAAGAAGAAGAAGAAGAAGAAGAAGAAGAAGAAGAAAAAGAAGAAGAAGTAGAATCCCTGTGGCAGGATGAACCGAGGCAGGAGGATTATTCCAAAGCTCCTGATCCCCACCCAGCCAGAATGTAGCTTTCTTACCAGAATCTTTCAGGGCTCCCCTCTCCCTACAACCCCTTCAAAGCAGTTGGTTTCTCCATCTCACTCTCTGGCTGCCAACACCCCTTCCTCCACCCCCACCAGCTGGTCAGGCCAGAGGAATGTGGGGAAGAGCTGGGACATTGGCAGTCTCCTGTGGACCATGGTTCCTGCCCAGGGTTGGAGTCTGGGGGAGAAGACGATTCTAACAGGAGGGAGGTCAGGTAGTTGGCAGAGCCAGAACCAGGAGCTAGCCCCATGGAGGCCCCTCTGCAGGGGGAGGGGGTGTGCTCTTCTTCCAATCTGGAGACCTCAGTCCCCCAGGTGACCAGAAATGGAGAAAACATGTCCTTGGAGATTCTGAGACAAAAGGGCATTATTGGGGTGGAGTGAGGAGGAAAGATCTCCCAGCAGGACAGAGGCCCTTCTAGCCAAGTCCTCCCCAGCCTGTTCCTGGGCAGAAGAGGACTCTGCCCTGAGGACTGAGTGAGATGAGTCACAGGTGTTTGTAGAGGGGGGCCAGGTAGCACATGTCCCCAGCAGAACCAGCCCAGCAGCTCTGTCAAGCAGGCCCCGCACTGACGCACACTTGGTCACCCTTCCGGATCGATGCATACCTACCCGCATCCTGCCAGCCATGAAGGGGGACAAATATGAACCAGCCCAGACTCCACAGCAAAACTCAGCTTCTGCTGACTCTAGCTAGGAAGAAGCAAGTTCCTTAGGAAGTCCCCCAGGACAGGATTGCCGGCACCTTCTCTCCCTCCCCAGGTCCTTTATTCGATTCTGGAGTGGGGACTCTGAACCTGCTCTGGATCCCATGTTTGCACAAAGGGTAGGGGTGGGCCTGGGGGGCTGAGGGATGGAAAGAATTGTGCTTGGTTTTTACCCACTACTCCCACCCAGATTAGGAGGATCTGATCTTTCATCATCTCAGACTCAGCTGGCCCTGGGTGTCGGTGGAGGGAGCAGACTTGAAAGTCTGGGCAGAGACCCTCTGGACCTCACAACATTAGCATTTTATTCTTTTTTTTTTTTTTTAAAGATTTTATTTATTTCAGAGAGAGAGCATGAGCAGGGGGAGGAGCAAAGGGAGAGGGAGAAGCAGACTCCCTGCTAAGCGGGGAGCCCATGACAGGGCTGGATACCAGACCCTGAGATCATGACCTGAGCTAAAGGCAGATGCTTAACCAACTGAGCCACCCAGGCGCCCCTAGCATTTTATTCTTTTTTTTTAATGATTTTATTTATTTATTCATGAGCGACAGAGGTGGGGGGAGAGAGAGAGAGAGAGAGAGAAGCAGAGGGAGAAGCAGGCTCCCAAGGAGCAGGGAGCCCGATGCGGGACTCGATCCCAGGACCCTGGGATCATGACCTGAGCCGAAGGCAGACGCTTAACCATCTGAGCCACCCAGGCGCCCTTAACCATCTGAGCCACCCAGGCGCCCAGCATTTTATTCTTATTACCACTATTGGTGGCCTACACCTTCCCCATCCTCCCCTGGAGGGGGTAGTGGATGTCTAGTAGTCCACACTCCCACCAGGCACAAACCGCGACTACTATTACAGCCCCTCTTGTGGGAACAGCCACCATTCCCAGAGCTGGACAACTCACAGCTTAGTCACCAGGGCCGGGCTGGCTCAATCCAGCCCAGACCTCCCCAGCACCAGCCCCTGCCGCTGCTGCCGGTGAGCTGCAGTCAGCAGGATTGAGCACACGGAGATGGCTGAAAGCCAGGAAGGAATTACTTTCCATACTCACAGGATCCCCCAAGGTGGAAAAAAAAAACAGATCAGCCTGAGTGCCAAGGAGTGGGGGAGGATGAGAACAGAATGACTCCTTGAGGACTTACCTATATAAACCTAGGAAAGTGTCCCCAAGGACCAGCTGGTATGAGGGGCAAGTAAGAGCCAGGGGATGAGGGGAGGGGGGAGGAAGCAGGAGAAAGAAGGGACACCCCCCAAAAAAACCTGCAGAAATCAGGTAATAGCTTGGGAGAGGGCAATTTCAACTCCGTCTGTAATTTCCACCAGCCATCCCGTGTTTCCTTTGCAAGTTCAGCTTCAAGATAAAACTCCCCCCGACCCATTCCTGCCACCCATACAGAAATCTGGGACTACTCCTGGGGCTGGGTAAGAAAATGCCAGACCAAGGTCAGAGCTACAGTATCATCAGTCTTTAATAACTTATAGGCAAATGCTAAAAAATATTTAATAATACTACAGAGGACACACACGGCTTATAAAAACAGTTGTGGATCTACAAATGTGGGGAAGGGTTCCTGGCACTTTCACACAGACACAAAAATAAAGACTATTGTGACTAGCATCCTTAGAAAAGCAGCCTGGGGGACACCCCAGCTGGGGGGGGAGTGGAGGTGGGGAGACAGTCCTCGTTTATCCCAAATGCATTCTCCAAACAACCTTCTTTTGCTCCAAACACATCTCATCAACAAGCCAGAGAAGAAAAGAAGAAACAGGGTTGAGGTAGAGTCAGGGCTTACATTTAAGCCTCCCCAGTCCTGCAGCCCCCTTTTCTCCAGAGGTGAGGATGAGGGAGGGAGAGGAGAAGACATCCCATCTCCCCTCCCCTCCCCAATGCTGCACCAGAACAGGACCCCCAGTGTGCTCCTTGGTCCTTCATTGAGGCGGACAGGTCCTGCATCCCAGAGCTGAGGGAGGGGCCACAGGCTCCGCCTAGCTGTCCCGGTGTATAGACCCCTACTGGTGAGGAGGGGACAGCCTCGGGTCACCGTCTCTTCTTGCCTACCCGGGCTGCCTTCTTCCTCTTGAGGATCATCTCATACAGGCGCTCCAGGCCCGGCTGCAGGCCCAGCCCATCCACAGCACTGCAGCCCTGCACGTGGGTGAGCGTGGCCGCTGCAAGCTCTCGGACCGAGAGCCTCTTCTCAACCTCTGCCGCGCTCAGTGCTCCAGGCTGATCCTGCTTGTTGGCCAGCACCAGCACAGGCACGCCCTGGTTGTCTGAAGCCCGACTGATTCGGTGTAGCTCTACCTTGGCCTCCTCCAGGCGCTCAGCCTCGGCAGCATCCACCACAAACACCAGCCCATCTGTCCGACGCGTGTAGGAGCGCCACAGTGGTCGCAGCTTCTCTTGCCCCCCGACATCCCACACTTGGAAGGTGATGCCACGGGACCCTCCCAGGGGCACCCGGATCTTCTCTGTGTTGAAGCCTTTGGTGGGTACGCTCTGGACAAACTCCTTGAACTTGAGCCGGTAAAGGAGCGAGGTCTTTCCAGCAGAGTCCAGCCCAACGACCACGACATGCAGGGCCTGGAAGTGGGGCAAGAAAGAGGAGGCAGTGGGAGCCATCTCAGTCAAGTGGTTCCCCATGGTGAGCTCCAGCTAAGGTGCAGGTCAGGAGGCACACAGGAGAGGCAGGAAGGTGGCCTTGAACTGCAGGCTTTGGGGACCGCTGCTGGGTTATCTGAACGGGAAAAAGTCATGGGAGAAAAAAGGAGACGTTTAAAAATAAACATGCAATGTGCAACTTCTAGATCCTGTCCTAAATCAGTCGCCCATCCTTCCTTTTTAAAATTCCAGTTTTTGTTTTGTTTTTTAAACAGCTCCAAGTGTAACAGAGGCTCTCCCCGCTTTCAGGGGAGACAAGATCTAGAGAGACCCCCGGGTCCTGGACACAGGTTGGGGGGTGAGGCCTTGATCTGGAGATGGTCGGCTTCCCGCGACTCTTCTCCGAGCTCGTGGCGCGGTCGCAGACGCAGAGACCCTCATTCCCCACGCGAGAATCCTCACAGGAAGGAGCAGGTCGGGCAGCGGCCCCCAATTAAGTTAGGGTACGGGCGCTCAGACGGGAGAGTAAGGCCCGCTCCCGCCTGCCCTCCACATCCCCAAGCGGTTGACACGCCCCTCCTTAACACCGCGACCCCCTTCCCACCGTCCCGTGACACTTCGCCTTGCCCGGATCTCCGTCTCCCGCTCCCCAGGTCCCCGCACCGGAGCCACCACAGCTCCGCCTGAACAGCCCCTTTACCTTCCGGCAGCCGCACTCTCCCCAGGCCAGCCACCCGAGCCTCCACGCGAAACTCCACGCCCGCCCCCAGCGCGCGCCACAGCCGCCACCACCGCCGGCGCTGCAGCCACTGCGGAGCGGTCCCCGGGACTCCGCCTTAAAAACCCGCGCGTAACGTCACGCAGCGCGGGCCAATGAGCAGTCCCGCGGCGGCGGGGAGGGGCGGGGAGGGGCGGGGCCTGGAGATACGTGCCCTGCGACCCGCGACAACCCAGTGATGGACGTGTGCTCAATCGGTGAACGTTTTATCTGATCTTTTCTCCCATAGTCTAATATTTGGAGGTAAACTCGGGATGGAAAGTGAGAGGGACAGACGTGGCAGCGTTTGACTTGGAGAGGTGAAGAGCTTCGTACTCTACACGGCGGCATCCTCCTCCCCCTACCCACCCCGAGATAGCCACCCCACGCATACACTGCCTCCGCCAGGGTCTGCTGGAGAGATGCTCACAAATCTTACACCTTTATCTTTCCTAAGGCAGCGTTCAAACCTGTGTAACCCTGGAACCTCATGAAACAGCCTAAGCCTAAGCCCATTACCCCACTGATCCTCACAGCAGCCTGTAAGGTAGGGACTGGTGCTGTCTGCATTCTACAGGGGAGGAAAGCTCCGAAGGGTTCAGTGACTTGTCTAAGGTCACCTAGCCAGGAAGTGGCTGAGCAAGGATCTGTCTGAATCCGGTGTCTGGGCCCCTGACGGCATAGCTATCCCTCCTCTCATCGGGAAGGCCATAGGGTTAGGCATCCTCAGCAGAAATCCCTCAATTGCTGGTTAGAGTGCTGACCAGAAGCAGACACTCCAAGGGCCTCCCTTGTTCAAATAGGTAAAGGGAGAATTCTTCACTCAGGACTTTGACCTCATTCATACTGTGTGCTCTGCCAGAGAGACTCTGCAGATATGGAGGATGCGGAGGCCACAGGGCCTGGCCTCAAAGGGCTTAAACTCTAGTGAAAAAAAACAAGACTGGCCACTGACAGGAAACACTGGGACTTTGTAAACCTGAGATAAGTCCTCATAGGACTTCAGAGGCGGGAGAGAAGGTGTGAACTGGAAGCTTCTGGAAAATTTTTTGTAAGTTAATGAGTCCTGTGTAGGATTGGTTAGGAAGGGGAGAGGACTGAGTGGCATTTCCCCAGCCATTGCAGCCTGATACGGTCTGGGCAGCCCTGAAGAGGAGGAGATGTCACAAAAGGACAGTGTGACCAAACGGATATCAGTGATTACCTGCAGGGGGAGGTAAGTAAAATTGAAGGAGGGGAGGAGGATCAAAGGAGAATAAGATCATAATCCTATTGTTTCCTTTTTTACAAGGAGGCTGGATTCTTACATTTACTGTGTAATTCAGTACTAACCCTTTTTAAAGGTTATATTTGAGGGGGATCGGAAAAAGAGTAGGGGAAGTCACTGCTAGACAGGAGGGCCTAGCCCTTTCCTGCCCACTGGCCTCCCATCCGTTTAGCACCAGCCTGCCTTGCCACCTCCTTCTTCCCCTCCGTCCTCTAAAACCAGCCACCTGGTTTCCCCAGCAATGCAGGGAGCCTCCTTGAATCCCCAAAGACATCAAGACCTTAGGAAATTAGTGTTACACTCCATATTGGGGGGGGGTGGCAGATTGCCACAGGAGCTAAGACACAGAGGTGGCCTGTGTTAGGAGAGGGGAAGACAGCAGGCCACGAAGTTGGAAACTACTACAGTGTTGAGTGGCCACTGTATGCCAGGTTCTGGTCTAAGAACTCTGCACACTTTTCCTTTTTGATTTTTTTTTTAATTTTAATTTTTTTAAAGTAAGCTCTACACCCAATGTGGGGCCTGAACTCACAACCCCAAGGTCAAGAGCCACGTGCCCACCCACCGAGCCAGCCAGGCATACTTACTTACAAGAAGTAAGTATGGTTATTCCAAAAAGAAAGAAGCACTGAAAAGTTAGGTAATTTGTCCAATGTCAGTCTGCTAGAAATTGGCCAAACTTGGCATTGAGCAAATGTTACAATGGCTGTGAAACTGAAAACACACAGTAATGAGAAACACAGATTGTCTCGTGTTTCTTCTGCAACCTTTTGAAACTTCCTGGGCCTCACAACCGAGAGGGAAATTGTCACTTGATTATCTGATAAAAGCGATAAAACTGGCAATCCCACCCCACCCTTCATCCTTCTCATTTGTCAGAGGTGTTGATGAACAAATGGGGAGGAGGAGGTGGGGCAGGGAGAGGTGAGGGAAGGAGCCCAGCTTGTCAGGGCAGCACTAGGCTGTGGGCTTACCGCAGTTTGTCCCCTTTAAATGGAAACTCCAGTCCCCCCCCTACACACACACACACACACACACACACACACACACACACACACACACACACACACACCCTGTCCCCAGGGAGCCCTCCTCCATTAATGACCATTTTCCTTCCTGGCAGCCTCACCTCTGCAGCCCTTTCTCTCCACAAGATCACAGCCCAGGACCTCCTGTATTGAGGGATTCACTGCAGAGAACATTTGAACATTCGTACATTGAACAATCATATATGGAATGCCTGCTAGGTTCTGAGCATACAGCCCTGAGTGAGATGGATAAGGACCTGCCCTCTTGGAGTGTACATTCTAGAGGGGAGAGACAGGCAATGAATAAAGAAGATGGTTTCAGATGGTGATACTTGCCATCAACAGAAATAAAACAGGGAGATGTGTCAGAGAGAAACTCGGAAAAGGAGCTACTTCAGACTACAGGAAGCTGGCTGCTCAGGAAGATTTCTCCAATAGGTGACATTAGACCCAAGGTTTAAGTGACAGGGGTCAGGTCAGCATTCAAAACAGAATGACTAGCTGGGACCTACCTGCTTCCTTCTATGGGCTCCCCCACGTGGATGAGATTCCAGCTGCTATGTCATCATTCATCCTCAGAGCTGTCTCCCCACCAGACGAAGCCCTGAGCCCAGGAGCTGGTTCCTGTCATCTACAGCTCCAAGGTGCCCAGTGCTGTGCCGGGCACACAACACACAGTCAGGAAATCTCGCATAAATTCATGGATGCATGACAAAATGATTAAATGTACTGAGGGGTGTCCCTGAGTATGAGAACCAAACATCTACTCTTAGCCTGGGAGATTCCTGGTCTGGGGTTCCTCAGCCCTTGAGTGTTCTGTTGATACTACTGGGTTAGCCAGGAATGCCTATAAAACCCTGCATTTCTGGGCAAGATCTAGGCAGTATTGAACTCTTGTGTCTTTATTGAGGATGAGGAACTTCTTAGAGGAGGAAAAACAGAGGCCAGGGGTGAGGATGAAACTGGAGAAAGAGGCCCCCGTCAAGGCCTGGCGTGCTGAAACCCTGGTCTGAGAGTCAGGGTGAGTCCTGTCTCTCACCAGTAGACTGGCTTGGAAAACTCACTTCACACACCCCCCCCTCCAGGGCTTAGGCGATTCCAGGTCCCATCCCCACCAACAGTCCATACTCAGGAATAGCCAAGGACAGAAGATGAAGGAGCTCACCAAGGAAGTGGCTGAGAACATCCTTGTCTCCACAGTACCCTAAACAAATACCTGTCTCAGTGCACAAATGAAGGGAGGAAAGGAGTCTGCAGGAATGAGCAGTGAGGGAGGGAAGCCAAAGAAGCAGCAAGCAGCTTGGGAATCACAAAGACCCATCTTTCTTTCTTTCTTTCTTTCTTTCTTTCTTTCTTTCTTTCTTTCTTTCCTTCTTTCCTTCTTTCCTTCTTTCCTTCTTTCCTTCTTTCCTTCTTTCCTTCTTTCCTTCTTTCCTTCTTTCCTTCCTTCCTTCCTTCCTTCCTTCCTTCCTTCCTTCCTCCTTCCTTCCTTCCTTCCTTCCTTCCTTCTTTCTTTCTTTTTCTTTCTTTCTTTTTCTTTCTCTCTCTCTCTCCCTCTCTCTCTCTCTTTCTTTCTTTTTCTTTCTTTCTTGTAAGCTCTCTGCCCAATGTGGGACTGGAATTCTCAACCCCAAGATCAAGAGTCACATGCTTGGGGTGCCTGAGTGTCTCAGTCTGTTAAGTGTCTGCAGACTCAGCCTGCTTCTCTCTCTCCCTCTGTCCCTCCCCCTGCTCGTGCGCTCTCTTTCTCTCTCAAATAAATAAAATCTTTTTTAAAAAAAAGGTCACATACTCTACAGTTGAGTCAGCCAGGTGCCCCACGAAGACCCATTTTTCTTTTTCTTTTTTTTTCTTTTTTTTTTTTAAAGATTTTATTTATTTATTTGAGAGAGAGAGAGAGAGAGAAACAGCATGAGAGGGGAGAGGGCCAGAGGGAGAAGCAGGGTCCCCGCTGAGCCGGGAGCCTCATGTGGGACTCGATCCCAGGACTCCGGGATCATGACCTGAGCCAAAGGCAGTCGCTTAACCAACTGAGCCACCCAGGCGCCCCTTTCTTTTTCTTTTTTTTTCTTTTTTTAAGGTTTATTTCTTAGAGAGAGGGAGAGAGCAAGGGGAGGGGCGGGGGGGCAGTGAATCCTCAAGCCGACTCCCTGAGGAACGCGGAACCCGACTCGGGGCTCAATCCCACCACCCTGAGACCATGACCAGGAGACTACAGTGTGAGCGTAAACCAAAAGTCGGCCACTCGACCCACTGAGCCACTCAGGTGCCCCCACAAAGACCCATTTTTCAAATCCCAGCTTTATTTCCTCAAGAACAAAATGGAGAAAACACAACCTGCCTCTTAGAATGATTGTGAAATGAAAAAAAAATGTGTAAGGGCCCCATAGGCACCCTTCTTCCATCAGGGGGCCCTTTCAGATGCAACTCTCCCAAAACCCATTCCCAGGGCCCCAGCCTTAGGGCTAGAAAGGAGCAGATGCTGCCCCCTGGTGGATATGTTTGTCACTGACTGATCCCTGAAGAAAAGTGGAGGAGTAGAGGTGAAGTTATATGCATGTAAGTTATATGCAGGTTCCTTTGCCTCCTTCTGGAGTCTTCCTTTCAGACAGTGCCTTTCCTACAGTTTGAGGTTGGGAATGAAAAATCTACCCTCTTCAAGTTTTTCTGTGGAGCTGAGATAAGAATTAAATGAACATGATTGGAAGGGCACCTGGGTGGCCCAGTAGGTTAAGAGTCCCAGCTCCGGGCTTGACCTCAGGGTCGTGAGTTCAAGCCCCGCATTGGGCTCCATGCTCAGTGTAAAGCCTACTTAAAAAACAAAAACAAAACAAAAAACATTATTTGAGCAGAAAATCTAATTTCAATTACATTTCCCATACTGTTACTGAGGGCCTAATGACAGATGCAGAGAAGGCTGAGGCAGGAGGAAGCTCCAGGGCAGGGAAGGCTATGAGCTCAGTGGCAGCCATGTTTGGGTATCTGTGAGGATGGATGTCCAGCGTGCATTTGCGCAGGAGCCTGGCACTCAGGGGAGGGCTGGAGGAAGGGTTTTGGGTGGTCAGCCAGAAACAGCAACGAGAGCCCCAGGAGGGTGATAATAACCCGGAAGCAAGGAACAACCAAACGGAGAGAGTGAGAGAAGGGAGAAAGCCAGGTCCATGCTCCAGAGGGAACAGGGTGACTGCCCAGGTATCCAAGCTAGGTGGGCTCTTTGGAGCATTCACAACAGGGGCCAGTCCCCCGTGACCTCATCCATTTGATTCAGTCTTTCTTCTCTGAAGGGGGGGTTTCTCTGCCAAGCGCTCCATGTTGTCTTGCACACACAGAGAGGTGGTATAGCTTCAAACCGTGGTTCTCGAATTTGAGAGTATATCAGAATCATCTAGAGGACTTACTAAAAACACAGGTTGCTGAGCCCCACCTCCAGAATTTCTGATTCAGTTGGTCTTGGGTTCACAGGCCCAAAAATGTGCATTTATAGCAACTTCTCAGGTAACTGATGATGCTGGTCTGGGGGCCAAACTACGAGGACCACTGGCTTAAAAGATGAGTTCCAATCCTGACTTTAACATTTCCAGTGAGCCCTCAACCTCTTCATCTATAAAATGGGATAATACTTACCTCACATGGGGCACCTGGGTGGCTCAGTTGGTTAAGAGACTGCCTTCAGCTCAGGTCATGATCCTTCATGATCCTTGAGTCCCGGAATCGAGTCCCACATCGAGCTCCCTGCTCAGCGGGGAGTCTGCTTCTCCCTCTGCCCTCTTCCCTCTCGTGCTCTCTATCTCTCATTCTCTCTCTCTCTCAAATAAATAAATAAAATCTTTAAAAAAAATACTTACCTCAGATGGTTGTTATGAGAATTAAGTAAGGTTAAATGTGTGAAACGGTCCGCAAAGGGCTTGGCCTATATTAAGTCTTCTACGCCTGTAGCTATTATGGTAATTCTATTAAAGTAGTTTATCTCAACCAATAACAACAACAACAACAAAAATTTGACCCAGGAAACCAATTTAATATGGAATCTTCCCCAGATAACGCACAAAGTGACATGTACAAACTGATCTTTGGCTGCCATTTTTTTTCCAATGTATATGACTTAAAGCATTGCTTTTTAGAATTTCATGTGCATATGAACATCCTGTGGACCCTATTAAAATGCAGATTATGGTTCAGTAGGTGTTATAGACTGAATTGTGCCCTACCCCCCAGTTTATATATTGAACATTCAATATTTTATTCCAATATATATTCAATATACACTGATGCCCTACCCCCCCACAGTGTGATGGTATTTAGAGGGGAGGCCTTTTGGAGGGTAATGGTTAGATGAGGTCATGAGAGTAGGACCCTCAGGATGGGATTAGTTCCCTTAGAAGAGGCACCAGAGAGCTTGTTCTCTCTCTACCACATGGAGAAGGTGGCCATCTGTGAGCCAAGAAGGACCTCACCAAAGCCCTACCAGGCTAGCAGGCTGAACTGGGACTTCGGAGTCCTCCGCCGTGAGAAAAGAAATTTCTGTTATTTAAGCGCCCTGTCTACGGTATTTTGTTATGGTCTCCAGAGCAAACTAAGGCAGTAGATCTGATGTAGTGCCCAAATTTCTGCATTTCTAACCAGCTCCCAGGTAGTACAGATGCTGATGTTCACAGACCACACTTTGAGCAGCAAGGGTCTAGAACAGATTAATAGAAAGTTACCCTAAAGGCTGTGCATTTTCCCTAACGATGAGTACTTTAAATGTTCTCCTGCAAATCTACAACAGAGATCTGTTATAATCCCAGGCTTCTAATGGGTCTAGAGGCTTATTATCCCAAGCCTCTAATGGGTGTCTCCTCAGCAATCATTGTTAGATAAAGGAATGAATGAGCTAAGAGTTTTGTCTGACAGCTGGCCACCTCGCCTACTGGGAAGACCTTTGGACTTGGAAGACTTTTGGGAAATACCCAGGGTGAGTCAGGCAGCTTCTGTGAGCTGGATTTGCTCTCTGAGACCTGGGGACATTAACACTTTTCAAGGGTGTTGTAGAGATTAAATGAGGGGCACCTGGTTGGCCCGGATGGTGGAGCGTGTGACTCTTGATCTCAGGGTTGTGAATTCAAGCCCTAACTTGGGGGTAGAGTTTACTTTTTTTTATTATTACAATGTTATGTTACTTTTTTTTTAATGTGTGTGTGTGTGTGTTTTTAAGATTAAATGAGATTGTGACCATGAATGTGCCATAAACAGCATCTGACTCACACACAGGGACACTAAAAAAAAAGTCACAGAGCAGAGTTGAGCCCCATGAACAAGTTTCTTGGCCTCTGAAATGGAACTCATGTTGGCCTCCTCCACCTGGAGGTTCTGGGTAGCCAGTGGGGTCTGCAGCAAGCCCAGCAGGAGGAAAAGAATATGGAGGGAGAAGGGGCAAGAGATGGGAAAAAAATATATCTTGGTATAGTTTCTATTTAATTTTATATGTTAGCTTGAGAACCACTTTTTACTTTCTGTGAATTGTCTGTGCCTGGCCTTTGCCCATTCTTTTTTAACTGTATGTTTCATTTTTTAATTATTTTCTGTCATTAATCACCTGGAACATGATGTGACATACCTGGGCAGGTGCTGGAAATAGAGAGGGGACAGACCCCTTTCCTGCCCTTGGGGCTCATCCAACTTGGGATGGGGACTAAGACACCTGCCCAAATGGCCAGAACACCAGGCAGGACAAAAAGGCCAGTGAGAGATGAACAAATGCTTGGGGTGTTCAAACCATAGCAACGCCCTCTCAGCAAAACCAAATCAGTGAGTATAATAAGATGGTCTGATACAAACAGATCTGAACAGAGATCATGGGATTAGAAGCACTGAAGAGTCATGTAGGGTACAAGCTAAGCACATTATGAATTGTTTCCTGTGACTCTCAGCATTCATTCAACAAATATTTATCAGGCGCCAAATATGTGCTGAGCACTGTCTGAGGTGCTGGGGATAGAGTAGCAACAAAACCTCTACCAAGGTGAGAAGCAAATAAACCAATAATATGTGTATATTCGTGAATACATCTAGATAAATTGTCTTAAAATATTTTTTTAAAGATTTTATTTATTTGACAGAAAGAGAGAGAGAGCAAGCACAAGAAGGGGGAGCAGCTGAGGGAGAGGGAGAAGCAGGCTCCCCACTGAGCAGGGAGCCCCCCCTTGGGACTGGATACCAGGACCCTGGGATCATGACTTGAGCCAAAGGCAGACGCTCAACCCACTGAGCCACCAGGCATCCCCTATCTTAAAATATTATTAATTTAATTATTATTTATTAATTATTAAGAGTTTTGGGGGGCCTCATTGGCCTCACCACAATCCTGGCCCTGGATAATTACAATAATATCCACCTTGTAGGGTTGTCAAGTGAATTAAGTGAGGTAATACATAGAGCACTCGGCCCAGGGGCTGGCAACACCTGAGAACAGGCTCTCCATCCTGCAGGGTGAAGTGACTGACTGGGTTTCCGTCTTACATCCATGATACCTTCTAGTTTGTCTGAGATCAAATGAAAGAAATATTAACCACCCCAAGTAAACTGAAGTTCTCTAGGAAGGAGAATATGAAAGGCAAATGCTGACCGAGCAGCCAGCTGCAGTCTCTGCCACAAGGAAACATCAGGGGAGGGGGTTTAGGAATTGATTGGCCTTGATACCCAGAGCATCCCTGACAGTCATCTCTCCTCTGTCGTGTGCCACCACCCCTGACCAGATCTTCCACCCCCATCACCCCTGGACCAGGCCAGTAGCCTCCTAATTGCTTCTCTGATTCAGTCTGACCTGGGGATCACTTCTTCACTCAACAAACGTTTGCTGACCACCTACTACCTGCCAAGCACTAAGCTAGTGATGGGATACAGAGATAAATACTGATAAGGGTCATCTCCCTCAATGATCTCAGATTTCAAGTGGGGGAGATCAAGGATTGCCCAAAAAGGTGGTGAGTGGTGTACCTGAAACAAATTAGCAGGTGGGATGAAATGCATGAGGACTGCTAATCAGACTGGAGGTAGGCTATAGAAGGGTCTTTAAAGAAGGCTTCCAGGGGGAGGTGACACTCAAGCGGAATCCAGATATCTGCATAAGCAGCCAAGTGAGGAAGACGTGAAGGCAAACGATGTCCCAGGCGCAGGGAGCTTTACGTACGAAGCCCAAGATATGATTCATTCTCAGAAGCACGGATAGACCCAGGTACTGGAGTTTAAGAAAATCCCTCCAGCCGCCCAGCCCGGCCTCCGGATCTGACACGCCTCCTCTCTCAGCACTTTCTATGTGATCGGCCTTCCGCCTTGCAGGGAGGCTACCCTCCCCGCTCCGGGAAGCCCCTCCTCCAGACCTTCCGCTCCCCTAACTCAGAATGAGCCCCTCAACTGGCAGGTACGAAAATCGTCTTTCCGCCGGCGTAGGACCGACTTATTACGATACAGTCCAAGCGTTTCTAGTGACTACGTCTTGCGACTCTTCTTCAGGACGAACACCGCCAACAGCTCCCTTCCACAGGCCCCTATTGCCGCCACGCCCAACCCTCTTTGGTCCTGCCTTTTCTCTCAGTCTGTACACAAGTTGAGACCGAGCCCCCGCATCACGGATTCAATGCCCCGCGCTAATGGTCAGCCCGCTGTGGCCACGCCTCCCAGGGCGGGGGAAAAGGCGGGCCTTTCAAATTAGATATGGCGTTACAGAGAGAGCGAGCGAGAGAGACAGACAGACAGACGTAGTAACGACAGACGCACCAATCTTAAAATGTAGAGAACTAAAAACTCTGCACCAGGGTGGTGACTGCCATAGCACTGTCCGAGAAGCGAGGGAAGCGAGCAGTGGGATGAGCGCGACTTGGCTCACCGTGAGTGCGATATGGCTGGCGGCGCGGCGGTGGCGACGAGGGCGGAGGGAGGGGCATCTCTTTTCGGCGTTTTGGCTAAGATCAAGTATAATATTTGTTCTTATTAGTATAACATTTGCTACGTTCTCTGTCCGAGGACAATATGTTAAGTGGGTTTTTGGAGTAGGGAGAGGGGCTCGTTCCATCCATTTCACGCATCGACGTGGTGTTGCGGTACTACCGGGCCCGGTGCATCCTTTGAGAGTTAAATATACAGTGGCCAATGACAGCGTTGAGTTATCACGGCGGGCTTCTCGGGTTGTTTCCACCTAGTGTGTTCCCTCAGCACTTTCTGGGGTTTTTAACTACCCGGTTGCTTAGAGTTGTATACGTTAACTATTCAGTATTGCGTTTTGAGAGGAAAGAAGTTTTGGTAGGAAACCTCAAGATCTTCTGATTTTCGCTCTCAGGCTAAACCTAGAAAGAGCTATGCCTTTTTCTAGTGGTTGATGTAGGGTCAAACTGACGGCATTTCTTCCCTTATCTCCTTTCTCTTTCTCTCTCTCTCTCTCTCCCCCTTCCCTTCTCTCCTTTCTGTTCTATCCAGTCTAGCAGGACACCTGAGTCTGTCCCCAACTCTAGTTAGCTTGAAGCTCTTTCTAAAGCTCATTTTTCTCATCTGCTGAACAGGGATCAGTTTGACCCACTTACAGTGTGCATGGGAACAAGGACCCACCAATAAGCAAATGTAAAACCACCAGCCAAGAAAGGGTAAGGGTCCACTTACACTGGTGGAGGGAAAAGAAGAAACCTGAAGAAGGTAAAAGGTGGACCCTGGCAGCCTTAGTTTCTTCAGATGTAAAATACCATAAATAACACCTTCTCTTTGGGATTGTTGAAAGACCAAAAGGAAAATGTGGGGATTAGCTGGCACACAGTGGGTGCTAAATAATGGCAGGCAAGCTTTGAAGCCCCGTCCTTGGTTGAGTCGACTGGTTTTACAGATCTAGTCTAGCTGGACACGCAACTTGCTCTCGAGCACACAAACCCTTATATTTTAGCCCCAGGATCCTGAACACATTCGGGGTGGGAGGTTGGGGGGCAGGCACTCCGCTGGCCCACGCGTTGCCTCGATCATCTGTAACTCTGGGGTAGTCCTACGTCCAAGGTTTTCAGGCTTGGGGTAACACCCACCCGTGTCAGAGAAATACAGTGGAACAGCTCCACGCTTCTTTGCTCACGTCTCTCAGGGAACGTTCAAGTGCATCTAATTGATGACCCTGAGTTTTTTCTGTGCTTTTTTTTTATCATCTCCTCCCCAGTCCTTGGAGGCTCCCCAGTCACTAACAACCGAAAAAGATAAACGAAACGTTTAGCTCATGTGTTGTGGGCACCCTCCTTTTCTCTGTCTCACCGCCAGAAGATTCTAGAAACTGCTTTGCAGACTCTCCTCGGGGACTTAGAAGGTAAGGGTGAGAGAAGAACGGTGAGGAATTGGGTTGTGTATATTGGTGGTGAGAGTGGAGATCCTGAAAACTGTGTTTGCTGCTTCTGTCTGTCTCTCTCCCTCAGCCATCAGGTCCCGCCTCAGAACACTTGGTGCATTCCAGGAGAGTCTTGCTAAAAAGCCTGTGGCTCTGCATGTCCAACATGCTCACGGGACCCCAGTGCTGCTGGTCTGGGGACCACACTTTGAGCAGCGAGACTGGCAAACTGTCCCACCTCGAGTCATTTTTATTGATTTATTTATTGATTTATCGATTTATTGATTTATTTTAGGTTTTATTTATTTATTTGACAGAGAGAGACACAGCGAGAGAGGGAACACAAGCAGGGGGAGTGGGAGAGGGAGAAGCGGACTTCCCGCGGGGCAGGGAGCCCGATGCGGGGCTTGATCCCAGGACCCTGGGACCACGACCCGAGCCGAAGGCAGACGCTTAACGTCTGAGCCACCCAGGCGCCCGTCGAGTCATTTTTAACACAGGGTATATGTGGTCCCAACTTAGCCGGCTGTTGCTAGAAAAAACGATCTCCTTTCCCCACTGCAAAGTCTGACCGACTGACCCGGTGCTTCTGATGCCAGTCGTAGAAGTAAAAGCTTTTGTTTGTAACTGGGGAAAAGGCGTAGGGGAGAAGGACTGAGGGGGAGAGGGAAGGGTCAGAGAGAAGGGCGAGGAAGTCCGAGGAAACAAAACGGTCGGTCTCTCCAGCCAGGTCTCTTCGAGTAGGTAGGAAAGCCGAGGTGATGGAAAGAACCTGATGGAGCTGCGCAAGAGGACAGCGGGGACACTGACATGAAGGCAGGGCCGCCGCAGGACCGGGCAGAGCGGGTGCGGCGGGGCCTGGACTTGAGGACGCTGGCAGGGACCCAACAGCCCCCTGGAGCCCGAGGACGGAACACTTGGGGGCACCTGGAGTTGGCAGCCTTGGCGCGGGCAGACGTGCTCTGGTTGTGCATAGGCTTCCCCAGCAGCTCTGTGAGCAGTGGATGGGGTTGAAGGGCAGCAGGAGAGGACTGGAAGAGCATGGCAGATGCCCCTGGCTGACCACAGGGACAAGGTCACGTTCACCCGTGTGATCCCAGGGCCCACGCGGTGACAGGTGCAGAGCGGGTGTGACACCAAAGAATCAGTTGAATCAAAAATTTGGGGGGCGCCTGGGTGGCTCAGTCGTTAAGCGTCTGCCTTCGGCTCGGGTCGTGATCCCGGGGTCCTGGGATCGAGCCCCGCGTCGGGCTCCCTGCTCAGCGGGAAGTCCGCCTCTCCCTCTCCCTCTCCCCTGCTTGTGTTCCCTCTCTCGCCGTGTCTCTCTCTGTCACATAAATAAACAAAATCTTAAAAAAAAAAACTTTAAACTTAATTTACAATTTTATTTAAAGATTTATTTGAGAGAGGGAGCGCGCGCGCGCGCGCGCGTGAGTGAGAGGGCAGAGGGAAGAAGGAGAGAGAATCTCAGACTCCGCCGAGCTGAGCACTGAGCAAGGATGCCAGGACCCTGCGATCATGACCTGAGCCGAAACCAGTGTCAGACGCTTAACTGACTGTGCCATCCAGGAGCCCCTGAATCAAAATTTCTAAAAACAGGTTATCAGAAGGTTTTTCAAAACAAAAATCCAGGGGCGGCCTGGCTGGCTCAGTCGGTAGAGCGTGCGGCTCCTGATCTCAGAGTTGGAGGATATGGAGGTTACTTAAACATAAGATCCTAGAAAAGGAAAGGAAAAGGAAGGAAAAAAAAAAAAAAAAGCAAAGAAACATCCAGAAATAGAGGTAAATATATATGAGGACTTTTTTTTATATGATACAGGTGGCATCTGAAACCGATGATTAGATGGGCCATTCCATATGTGATGCTGGGACGACTGGGTAGCCATCCGGAAAAAATAAAGTCCGATTTATAGGGGAACTCGTACACTAGGACAAACACGAAGTGAGCTAGAGGTGGGAATGCAAAAAGATCAACAATTCAAAGGACAGTGGGCAAAGACCATGAACACGCGGTTCACAGAAAACAATAGCGGATCTTAAGCACCTGGAAAGATGAACAACCTTGCTCGTGAACAAACGACTGGATATTACGCAGGAGTCTGATAACAGGACGGTTGGGCAAGGCTGTGGGAAACAGGCGCCGGCTGAGAAAGCTGGCTGTGCTCTTCGAGTCTCCGTCCCCGGCTTATCATTCCCAGCTCCCCTGAAGCGACAGTCAGGGGGTCCCTGGGGGGGGGGGGGTTTGCAGGACATTTGGACAATGGGCCTGACCGTCACATCTTGGTGTGGCCCTAACTTTGCAAGCACTTTGGTCTGTGCCCCTTGATGTGAGCTGGCCAAGGGAGACCCACGTTACCCAAACCCACAAGGAGCTGGTGCAGGAACTAGGACGGGAAATCATTTTTTAAGATATTTTATTTATTCATCTTTAAGTAGGCCCCACACCCAACATGGGGCTTGAACTCAGACCCTGAGATCAAGAGTCCCGTGCTCCACCGACTGAGCCAACCGGGCGCCCCCTAGAATGGGAAATCATTACTTTACCACGGGAAATACTCCTTTGCCATGACAGAACATGCAGCTCTGCAATCCGAAGCACCTCATTCTAAAGATCAAAACGCCCGCAAAGTTAACTTAGTGAGCACACGATGGCCTCGTAAGCGTGGAAGCGAGCAGAACTGTAGTAGAACACAGTGAAGGTTCTAAGTACCACAAGCCACAAGAGGTTTGCTAACCCCTTTGTATGTGTACGGATCACATGACATACTATTTATTCGTTCATTTATTCAACTAAATAGACTAAGCGTCCAGGTGCCGTTCAAAGCTCTGGAGATGTAAATGGTGGACAACACAGACCAAGATCCCTGCTCTAGAGCTTACACGCTGTTGAGCTAAAAGGCAACAGACACGTGTTTAAACGTGGAGTGATCCCGTGCTATGGGATAAAAGAAAGCCAGGTAAGGGAGAAGCCGGGGCCCCGGGTGGAGGAGGGAAGATGAAGCCCAGGAGTCTATGCCGGCTGTTCGTATTCTCACTTTCTACATGAGGAGGCTGCAGAGAAGTGACTTGCCTGAGGTACTTTCCCTGTGTTTGGCTCTCCCAGACGTACTGTATCCCAAACATGTCTCGTTGTTCCCAATAATGATGTGCAGTAAGTTCTCATGTCATCCTCTCCCAGTTTAGAGATAACGGGTTGAAGGGGGAGGGTGAATCGAGGAGGCCAAGGTACATACTAGGTCACACTAGGTGAACCGGGCTTAGAGGCCAGGTATTCGGAGCCGATGCTCTTAGGTGCTGCACCAGACGGCGGGAAGACCTGTGTGTCAGACTCAGCAACACTTAGTCTCCTCGTGGGCTGCACACACAAGAATCGCTCTTCTCGGGGCGCCTGGGTGGCTCAGTCGTTAAGCGTCTGCCTTCCGCTGGGGTCATGACCCCGGGGTCCTGGGATCGAGCCCCGCGTCGGGCTCCCTGCTCGGCGGGAAGCTTGCTTCTCCCTCTCCCGCCCCCCCCCCCCACGCTTGTGTTCCCTCTCTCGCTGTCGCTCTCTTTGTCAGATAAATAAATAAAATCTTTAAAAAAAAAAAAAAGGAAAAAGGAAAAGAATCGCTCTTCTCCTTTCTTGGTGCCCTTTCTAGGCCCTGTGGTCTGGGCTTCCCAGGCCCAGCCGGCCTCTTCCACTAAAGCCAATGAATGGTGTGGTCCTGGGCGAGTCGCTCCACCTCTGTGCCTCAACTGCTCCATCTGTAGGTAAACTTTGCAAGTTTGACACGAAGAAAGCACTGAGCGCGGGTGCGACCCAGACAAGAAGCGTGTCTATTTTATTGCGTACGTTGCTCCATCTCTTCAGTGCCACTGCCGTGACCTCTTCACTGGTGCCTCGTGGGACCCAGGACCCATATTCTAGATGACTGACATGAAGGTCACCTCATTAGCTACGTCTGCGTTCCCTAAATCCCATTAAGGAAGGTAGGAAGGTAGGAAGGTTACCAGGTTTCCCCAGTCTCCACTGGGGAAACGGAGGCTCATGAGGGAGGTGAGGTAGTTTGCCCACGGGCCCTGCTGATGGGGCAGGGTGGCCACCCTGTCAGGGCCCCATCTCGGGTCCCAACTTGACTCTGGAGCCCTTTCCATGTGAGCCCAGCCGGGCGCTTCTCGATTGGTTCCCAGCGGCCTGGACCCAGGAAGCCTGTAGGGTGCTACCGTGATGACCCGACGAGTTTCCTGGAAACGTGGACCACTCTGCCCCAGCCCCCTTCCACAGCCCCGCTCTCCAGACACATCCCCGATTCCCTTGGTCCTCCCCTCAGGCCAGCAAAAGCTTTAAACCGAGGAAGGCGCTGGGCCGCCACCCAGGTTCCTCTCCGGCGCGGCCACGCCTCCCTGCGCGAAAGGGGCGGGGCATTCAAATTAGAAATGGCGCTCCGCGGCGAGCGACAGAGCAACGCCAGAAGCACCATTCCTCTTTTAAAATGTGGAGAACTAAAAACTCTGCACCAGGGCGGTGACTGCCATAGCACCGTCCGAGAAGCGAGGGAAGCGAGCGGTGGGATGAGCGCGACTTGGCTCACCGTGAGTGCGATATGGCTGGCGGCGCGGCGGTGGCGGCGAGGGCGGGCTGAGGGGTATCGCTTCTCGGCCTTTTGGCTAAGATCAAGTGTAGTATCTGTTCTTATCAGTTTAATATCTGATATGTTCTCTATCTGAGGACAACGTATTAAATGGCTTTTTGGAGCCGGGAGTTGGAAGAGGAGCTTGCTCTCTCCACTCCACGCATCGACCTGGTATTGCAGTATCTCCTGGCACGGTGCACTTCCCTCCGGGGTTATGTACTTGGTGCTTAATGTCAGAATGGTTCGTTTGTCCGCTTGTTTCTGGTTTTCCTAGTCGCGAAGCTTAAGTGCGCCTGTTTTTGCTTTTTGGCTTATTTTTGTTTCGGTGCTCCTTTTCGCCTTTCTTTATCGGTTCGGGGGTTTTGCTTTACTGGTTTGTTTTTTTTTTCCTGAAGATTTTATTTATTTGACAGAGAGAGACACAGCGAGAGAGGGAACACAAGCAGGGGGAGGGTCAGAGGGAGAAGCGGGCTTCCCGCGGAGCGGGGAGCCCGATGCGCGGCTCGATCCCAGGACCCTGGGATCACGACCTGAGCCGAAGGCAGACGCTTAACGACTGAGCCATCCAGGCGCCCTACTGGTTTTTTCTTTACCGCGGGTGGTGCTGGTGCCGTTGCCGCTGAGGGTGTGAACGCTGGCCGCGGGTTCTGCGGTACGGGGAAAACCCGCTGTGAGCTCGTTTTTTGTTCGGTAGGGCTCTCTTGCTTTTCTTCCTTTCATTTTTTTACTTCTGGGTTACCCCCGGGAGGAGTTGTACTTTTTTCTAGCGGCTGGTGGCGAGACGAACGTCAGGATCCCCTTTTTCACCGCCGATCTCTCCTTTTGCTTCCTGCCTTTGGGGTCTAAGCAGTTTATCTCGTTAAGCCGCGGCTATTTTTATTTTATTCTATTTTTTAAAAGAGTTTATGTATGTGACAGAGAGAGACACAGCGAGAGAGGGAACACAAGCAGGGGCAGTGGGAGAGAGAGAGAAGCAGGCTTCCCGCTGAGCAGGGAACCCCGATGTGGGGTTCAATCCCAGGACCCTGAGATCATGACCTGAGCGGAAGGCAAACGCTTAATGACTGAGCCACCCAGGCGCCCCAAACCGCGGTTATCTTTAAATGCGATGTGGAAGCGCAGACAGGCCCACCCATCTTCTCAACAGTGCTTTTCACAAAACCTTCTGCACGAAGGTAAAACGTTTCGTTAACGTCCGAGTTAATGGAGCGGCATACTGTCTCTCTACAGGGCCAGACAGTAAATGGTTTTTAGGCTTTAAGGGCTCCGAAAGGTTTCTGTGACCTATTCTTTTACAGCCCTTTAAAAATGAAAAATGCGTTGTGGGCTCTCAGCATACAAGAACGAGCCTGGCCAGGCGCCTGGGTGGCCCAGTCGGTTAAGCGTCTGCCTTCGGCTCAGGTCATGATCCCAGGGTCCTGGGGTTCGAGGCCCCCTCGGGCTCCCTGCTCAGCGGGGAGCCTGCTTCTCTCTCCCTCTGCCTGCTGCTCCCCCAGCTTGTGCTCTCTGTCAAATAAATGAATAAAATCTTAAAAAACAACAACCACCACCACCCACACACAAGCCTGGGCAAATTTGCTGGCCAGGCTGTAGCTTGCGGGCACCTGGGATGAAGATACCTACTCTGTGTCTCGTCCCAGAGACAACGGCCCCCTTCAGGCTTTTTTGATAGTCCTCTGCCTGAATGCCAGAAGGGCCCGACTGACGATTGCGTGTGGCTTTGTGACCACAGTAGAAACGGAGAGTTCCTGCTCACCTGTGACTCTCCTGGTTTTTCCAGTCACCTTGAAGACGTTTGTTGAGCACTCACAATGTACTCTTGATTAAATACCTTTCTGTTCTCAGAGATTTCCAGTGATTCTTCCTTAAACGCATGGTTCCTTGCAGTTTCTCTCAACCTGTAACCATCGGGTCTTTTTTACACTCCTATAAATTCTAGGGCAGATTAGGATTAAAATCTCCAGGAGGACTCATGATTACGGAAAATGAATCTAGCTAACGATGAGAATCCAGAATCCTTCCACCAGTACGCATCCTTCTTCAAAACCGCAGCCCACATGGGGAGGAAACTGTTGACTGTCTCGACTTTATTACAAGAGACTTCTTTTCCTCCCATAGGCTGAAACTTAAAAACAGACAGACACTCAAATCTAGAACATCCGCCCCAGCATCTCTTCTCGTTTCCCTGGTTTGTTGCCCTGTGTCGTATGTGTCCTTTGATTGGTCCCTTCAGGTGCCAACAGAAATAGCCACATGTCACCTCTCCGTGCCTCATCCCCACGAGACTCTGAACATCACCTTCCCTACTCATTTCTTTTCCTTCTCCCCAACTCCTAGCAGGTTTGAGCAACTTTGGGATCCGATGGTTGGAACATTTAATTAGGTTCCTGGGGCGGGGGGAGGGAGGCTACGAGTGTTACAGATTAGGGTTTATCCATAGTTCAAGAAATATTTCTTGAATGACTGCTATGTGCCAAGACCGAATGACAGGTGTGCCTCCTACCCCGAGAAACCTTATGGTCTCCGGTAGAAAAACGGAGCAACAAATCGTCCTGGGTCTAGGATCGTTTCCTGAACTGAAATTTCTACAAACCCTGCAAAGGATTTCTTCTCACGGGTTTGCCCACCCTCCTTTGCCAGCAGAGCGTCCCCTCGACTGACTGATGCAAGGCATCCGTTTCTGTTTATCCTATCCACTGATCTAATGAGATACCCTAGGAGTTGATACCAAACAGTTGAACACGCAACAGAAAATGGACAAAGGATAGACAGTCCTCAGGGGGAAAAAAAGAAAAACACAGGCATACACTGACATCTGGCCCTCCGGGGAACATTCCCCCCACCCCACCCCCATCCCCTCGTGTCTCTGGACCAAAGGGCCTGGGTCACCCGCTCATGCCACGGACCCTAGGATTGATCCATTCCCTCTGTTGCATCACATTGATGGGGCAGGATGAGTTGGGGGGTGGGGGGCAGGCCCACCAGAGGCCATCGAGAGACCCACACTCCCCCTGGCCCGCCAGCGCCCCCCCCCACCCCCCCACCCCCGGTCGGAGAGGGAGGTAAACCCTACAGTGATAACAGCACAATGTTTAAGAGATCCTATTGTCGGAGAATGGGAGGAAATATTTGCAAATGACATATCAGATAAAGGGCTAGTATCCAAAATCTATAAAGAACTTAGCAAACTCAACACCCAAAGAACAAAGAATCCAATCAAGAAATGGGCAGAAGACATGAACAGACATTTTTCCAAAGAAGACATCCAAATGGCCAACAGACACATGAAAAAGTGCTCAACATCGCTCGGCATCAGGGAAATCCAAATCCAAACCTCAATGAGATACCACTTCACACCCGTCAGAATGGCTAAAATTAACAAGTCAGGAAACGACAGATGTTGGCGGGGATGTGGAGAAAGGGGAACCCTCCTACACTGTTGGTGGGAATGCAAGCTGGTGCAACCCCTCTGGAAAACAGTATGGAGGTTCCTCAAACAGTTGAAAATAGAGCTACCCTACGATCCAGCAATTGCACTACTGGGTATTTACCCCAAAGATACAAACGTAGGGATCCGAAGGGGTACGTGCACCCCGATGTTTATAGCAGCAATGTCCACAATAGCCAAACTGTGGAAAGAGCCAAGATGTCCATCGACAGATGAATGGATAAAGAAGACGTGGTATATATACACAATGGAATATTATGCAGCCATAAAAAGGAATGAGAGCTGGCCATTTGCAACGACGTGGATGGAACTGGAGGGTGTTATGCTGAGTGAAATAAGTCAATCAGAGAAAGACATGTATCATATGACCTCGCTGATGTGAGGAATTTTTAACCTCAGGAAACAAACGGAGGGTTGCTGGAGTGGTGGGGGGTGGGAGGGAGGGGGTGGCTGGGTGACAGACATTGGGGAGGGTATGTGCTATGGTGAGCGCTGTGAATTGTGCAAGACTGTTGAATCACAGATCAGTACTTCTGAAACAAATAATGCAATATATGTTAAGAAAAAAAAAAGAAGAAGATAGCAGGAGGGGAAGAATGAAGGGGAGTAAGTCGGAGGGGGAGACGAACCATGAGAGACGATGGACTCTGAAAAACAAACTGAGGTTTCTAGAGGGGAGGGGGTTGGGGGGATGGGTTAGCCTGGTGATGGGTATTAAAGAGGGCACGTTCTGCGTGGAGCACTGGGTGTTATGCACAAACAATGAATCATGGAACACTACATCAAAAACTAATGAGGCATGGTGATTAACATAACAATAAAAAATAAAAAAAAGAGAGATCCTATTGTCGGGGCGGGCAGGGACATCCCCTCCAAAGCCCAGAAAATTGCTTACTCTTTATACCGGAGACTACTGAGAAAGAAGAAAGCCCAGGGCCCAGTGGGCCTCTTCGCGTTCTGGAAGCAACACATTTCACACCCAGACACCCTGTTTGGGCTCACGCACCGGGTGACGGGGCAGACCCTCAGCTCAGAGGCTGGCCCGGAGCTGAAAAGGGCTCTCAAGCCCTGGGAGGGGAGCGGGGCCTGGGGGGCAGCCCTGCGGTTTTGGCCACAGGATCCTGCGGACCCCATCGTGCTGATGACGGTGGGCGGGTCCCTGAAGGAAAGAGATGCTGTGTGGAGTTTATGGCAAGCCAGGGCAGGGCGGTGGAGGATCACAACGGGGGCCCTCCCTGCAGGTTCTGGAGCCGGGCCGCCGGGCCACCGACGGCAGAGACTTCCCCTTCTGAAAAGCAGCTCCTGGCACACTGGTGGGCCTTCGGGGAGACGGCTGTTTAATGGGGGACCGTCGGAGCCCAGGGCCCTGGACTGTCCATCAGACCTGTGGGTCCTGACGTCAGGCGGGCCAGCAGCAGTGGGCCACCCTAAGATAAATGTGGGGTATCAGGGTCGAGCCTGAGCAGGAATAAGAGACACTGGATAGCCGACCGACCCAACGACCCCGCTGGCCTTTGCTGGCCACCCCACATCTGGCACGGTGGACATGTGAACAGTGGGGCCACAGGGGTGGCCGTGGAGGCCCCACACTGGCCAGCATTCGGTGGGGGTACTGGGGCCAGGCCATTTCTACTGTGGGGATGCGGGGCTCCTCTAGCCGGCCGTCTTTGTTTCCAGAAACCTCTCTTTGACTGGCCCAGCCTTTGTCAGATGCCACGGGGCTTGAGGCTCTCCCAGCCCACACCTGCCTCCTCCTCCTATCTTTCAAAGCATTAACCCACCGCCCTCACCACCACCCCCACCCCCACCGAAATGAACCTCTTGCGCTCCTCGCTCTGTCCCCGCAACTTCTTCCCAGAGGACCCAACTGCCACCTAGGACTCAGACTCCAGTGGTCAACTTTACAAAACATTCGTCAATTTGAATATGTAACGCTCATGTCTGTCCAGTTAAGAAAGAAAGAAAGAAAGAAAGAAAGAAAGAAAGAAAGAAAGAAAGAAAGAAAGAAAGAAAGAAAGAGAAAGAAAGAAAAAGAAAGAAAGAAAAAGAAAGAAAGAAACTGGGAACAAATATATGCCGGTCTACCACAGGCAGGGTTCATCTCCAAATTACACAGGAGATCTGAGAACGGGATCAAAAGGAAAAAGAAAAGAGAAAAAATGACTGGATGAAACATAGGCAAAGATCACGCAGTTCAGGGGAAAGATAATAAATGTGGTTTTTCACATACCGAGACGCAAAGATGAACAGAGATGTACAAAGAGAGAAATGCGTATGAAAACGGTCCCGAGATGTAATGTGTGGGTTTGGCAAAAATCCAAGAGTCCGATGCGCTCCTGGGTTCGCCAGGCTGCAGAAACAGATGCTGCTAGAGAACCCTGAGGGTGCTCCTCGAGTCCCCGTCTCGGATCCATGGCTCAGGGCGAGGGTACCAGGGACCACCACGAGGGTGCGACACCTTGGTTGGAGGCACGTGGCTCTTGGGCGAGAGTGGCTCCAGCCTTAGCTGCTCAGGCACCCCTGTCTGTGGGTGTGGATCTGTGCGGGCATGGCGGGGAGGGTCTTCTGACTCCAGTTACCCTGGAGGCCGTGAACTCACGAGAGGCCAACGCACGCGCCAGAAGGTGAAGAAAGTATCGTCAGCGGGAGAGGTTGCTTTGCAAGGAGTGGAAGCGTCTGAGGGTCCAAATACCTGGGAACCCATAAAGTGACTACTGAAGACCCCAGAACCAAGCAGAGAGGTCTTGTGTGGGAGAGGCGGGAAGAGCCCGTCGGGATAACCCTGTGCCAGGGGCTGGGTAAGCTGGCTTGATGGCTCACCTGGTTGGATCCTCACCCGTTCACTCATCCCTTCAAGGGATGTTTAGGTGCTGGGCACCGGCCTAAGGGCCGGGGCCAGAGAGGCAGAAAAAGCAGTCCAGGTGGGATCTTCCCAGGGGCGGGGGGGGGGGGGGGGGGGGGGGTGGGGAGCTGGGGTGGAGGGCCCGGGGCGAGTGTGGGAAGGAAGGCGGGGTCCTGGGACAAAGCGCATAGGCGACCAATCTTATCGGTGCTGGTGCCAGCTACAAGAGAAACTCAAAACTAGGTTGGGGCCCGAGAGGGGCGCCTCTCGGGGGGGTGGGGGGGCGGGGGGGAGGGGGAGGGGAAGGGGGCGGGTGGGGAGGGAGGGTGCACGAAACAGGCCCCACGTTAGGTGTTATTAGGGCCTGGCCTTCAGCGAGGAGATGAAAGTTCGGAGAAGTGACTGGCCAAATCGCTGTTTCTCCCCGAGGGCTGGCTACTCGAGGGCCGACTCCCGCCGGACATT